>NC_044549.1:138895967-140095967 GCF_007565055.1 Rhinopithecus roxellana | reverse complement strand
GAGTGCAATGGTGCGACCTCTGCTCATTGCAGCCTCTGCCTCCTAGGTGGAAACAATTCTCCTGCCTCAGCCTGCAGAGTAGCTGGGATTACAGGCATGTGCCACTATGCTCAGCTAATTTTATATTTTTAGTAGAGACAGGGTTTCTCCATATTGGTCAGGCTGGTCTCAAACTCCCGACCTCAGGTGATCCACCCGCCTCGGTCTCCCAAAGTGCTGGGATTACAGGCCTGAGCCACTACTGCTCTCGGCCCAAATAATAGTTTTAAAATTAAGATGCAGAACAAACACATATGCACCTCTCCTTCTATGTTGCTGTTCTGCTCTTAGTTTTCAAAATCATCTTTTCTAGATCACAGAATGTATTGATTTTGCCTTTAGAAAAAGAGAATTTGATCATCCATATATTAGGCAGTGTTCTGTAAATCTTAAAATAACAATGAAATTTCTAACAGGTTATTTTGGGAAAACCTGTAGCATTTGCACATATGAAAGTAGTCCATCTAGCCATATTCTATTTAAATGTTGCTTTTGCAGCACCTGACAGAAACTGGCAAACCTGATTAAAACTAAATAATTATATCAGTATTGTAAAACTGTGCAAGGGATAGACAGTGTTTTTTTGTTTGTTTGTTTAATTTTAATTTAATTTAATTTTAGAGACTGAGTCTTACTTTGTCACCCAGGCTGGAATGCAAGTGGCATGATCATAGCTCCCTGTAACCTTAAACACCTGAGCTAAAGCAATCCAATGCCCTCAGCCTCCCAGGTAGCTAATCCTATAAGCATGCACCACCATGCCCAGCTAATTTTTTAAAAAATAGTTTGTAGAGGTGGGGGTCTTGCTGTGTTGCCCAGACTTGTCTCAAACTCCTGGCCTCAAGTGATCCTCCTGCCTTGGCTTCTCAAAGTGCTGGGATTACTACCATGAGCCACCGCATTCAGCCAAATGTTGTTGTTGTAGCTGTAGTTGTTATTGTTGTTAAGTCTCTGAAAAAGTAGCAAAGATATTTTTGTAGTTTCTTTTTTAATTTCATGTTTTTCTTTTTCTATAAACAAAGCACCACAAAATGCATACATATATCTCAAGTCAACTACATTCGTTGGAGTTTTTGAGCTCCAAACTGGACTATAGTATTATTTCTTCATTGTGAATATCCCATTTGTTGCAAAGTCTACTGATGTGCTAAATATTTAAAGAGAACCCAAACTGTGCACAACATTGCTTTAAGTGTTGTAGGGCACACAATAAGCAGATGAAATGCCCCTGTTTCCCAGGAGCTTATAATTTTACCAAGAACTTCAGATGTGCATAAATAGCTAAGATATAAGAGTGAGTATGATATGTGCTATCCTAGAATTCACAGGAATGGGAAAATATGATTGGTTTAATTTGGAAACATGTATTATGTAAGAGTGGCAAAAAACTGAATGGACTCAGAATCTTAAACAAATTTAGCCATCTGTGCTTTCAAACCTCAATCTTTCAATCAAGTAAAAAACAAGCAAACAAAAACCAGTATTTCTCTTCAAATCACAAGAAATAATGCCCATTCCCATTTTCTTGCTCAATTGAGTGCAAAGTTGTTATTCTTCTGCTCTTTTCTTCTTGTGTGAGGGCTACTAAAATGCTACAACTTTGTCAACTGAGGTACTTATATAGTTACTTCTCTAACAGTCACTGTGCTGTTTTACCTTCTGCCTGACCATGCCACAATTCTTTAGGGTATAAAAACAATACATGTCTGACATTTTTGCTTGAGTGACAGAGATATTTATTAATTTTTTCTTGACTTTATATTTACATATTCTGTAATAATAAAAATAACAACTAAATCTTGTAATAAATCTAAATTAAACCTTGTTATACCCTAGAGCTTGCACAAGCTCTTGGGTAAATCAATAGATATTCCCATGAAACAATACCACTAGGCTACAATTTTAATATTTGAAAGGATTTCCCCAGGTCAGGCATCAGAGAAAAGGCCCCAATCATCTTTCTGGGGACGAACACCAAAACATTGGGAGCCATGTTGAAACTTGACCACTTGCTGAGAAACAAACAGCAGATAGGTTACCAAATCCAGAATCCTATAAAATAGCTTAGAACTTTACAGATGTTTCTTGAATTTCTTTCAGTGTGTATATAAATCAATATATAAATATATCATCAACCATCTTTTAGAACAGATGTTACTACTTTTCTAAATCTCTTCTAATGCTTTCGAACCTTTTTATTGACTGCATTAACACGTCATAGTTGAATTTTAGACTAAAATCAATTCAGAATGATGATATTTAGCATATTAATTTCCCAAAGAATTATAGAACTTCTTTATTTTGTAATTGAAAGCCTATAACTTTGTTTGGAAAATACCTGCATATTTTACTTTTTAGAGCTTTTGAAAGGGGAAAAGGCCAAATGAATTAAAGTCCTAACCAGAAATAGCTTAATTTACTGTACCTTTGTTCCCTTTGTCTTCTATTTTTGCTCTTATCTTGTTACATCATTTTCATATTTATGTGTTTGTTATTCCAACTTTAACCAAAGACTTCTATCTGCTACTGGATTTCCGTAATATGCTTTTGCATATACAGGTTGTTACAAATAGTCACTGTGCAAAAAATGTGGAAAACAATGTGAGATGAACAGTCCATGTGTTGCTCTGGGTTTGGATGGCATTACTGCCTCAATAGAGCCATTCAAGGGTTTTTATTTTTTGTTGTTTCATTTTATAGTGTTTCACTGGTGACACAATTTAGACTTATTTTTTCCAAACACTCTTTTTTTGGTTACTTGCAACTTTTTTTTTTCCCACAAGAATTGTTGACCGAATATATAGTAGCAGATTACAGAAGGTATGGTGGTAAAATAAAAATAGCTGTCTTCTCACTCTGCTCTTGACAATTTAATTCAGTACTGAAACAAAGCTTAATTTCTCTTCTGCTTGCTGTAGGATATAACAGTACAACTGACGTTGAAACATTCTGTAAATCTGTCTTTCATGACACATGACATAGATTCTTTGGGGTTTTGTTTATATATTTTTGTTTTGTTTTGTTTTTAATGAGAGAAATTCTATTTTCTTATTCACCATGAACTGCAATTCTTTTCTTGGGGTGCTCCTTAATTTATCTTCCTTTCTGCTGATGTTTTTGCTTCTAGTCAACAGAAGTGACCATAAAGACTAATTAACTGATTTAAAACCCTTCTTTACACTGCTTTACCACTTCGATAAAGTTTCACACTTAAAATTGTGATTCTATTGGCAGGTTTATCTATCTCCTAAGTTTACAAGGTTTTGCTTTGTGTTAAAACCAATGCATCTCTCCAGTTTATTACTGTTTTACAAGGCTTTCTGTTCAGTATATACTGACAATATGTAAATCCCTTTTTATGTAGATCTAGATAACAAGAGAAGTCTTAGTGAGATTCTGCTTGAAACTCCAAATTTCAGAAGGCAGCTGATTTATATATTTGAACTATGTAACCAAAAAGAAATCCAAACAATTTGAAACTTGAAATACTAACTCATTTAGCTTGAACACAGCCATACCATCATAATTAATACCACATTGTTAGAATGGCTTAAGCTGAGTTACTTTTTGTCTGTAATATTTTGATGGATATACTGGACACAGGCCTCTTCAGGACTTGAAAGAATGACTGTTTATTCAGGACCGATATTAGTGAATCACTACTGTTGGGAAGTTAGATAAAATTCTGTAACAGCATCATTAATGCCATGTAGTACACTTTTCCATTTAAAAGATGAAACTTACTCTGATAAATTGTTGCTTTATTCCCCCCCTTAAACACTAAACAAGTCTTACATGTTTTGGTTGAAAACCTATCACTAATGCTATCAGTTAATAATTTACATAACACTATAGTAGTGATATTCGTTCTTATGACATATGACATTTTATATGGTAATTTAATGAATAATAAAATAGATTTAAATAGTTTTATGCTGAACAAAGAAATAACACTCTCAAGAATAAGTACTGGGGTTATTTTAGTATCTGTTGTTACGTACTTATCTTTGATAAATCGTGTAAATTGTGGATTCTTGGTTTTTGCCATTTCTCTTTTTAAGTTGTAACCTGATTAAACAATTTTGTATTTGAATGATTTGCTTGAATCTTTAACAAAATAATTTTGTTCAATGAAAGAAAAAGTAATCAATGTAATAATAATGTTAAATAAATGGTTAAACAAACAAATATACCAATGAACTTGCTTTAAACAAGCAATTCCCAGTGTACCTTATGAAAGGTATACAAAGTAGAACCTTCAGTATGTTATCTTGCATTATAAACATCCAAAGCTAAATATAACATACAGCCTTTTCCAAACTTGTTTTATTCTGGAACACTTTCCTTCAGACATCTTGTGAAAAATGGCCACGGGAATGCTGCTTTAAACAAACCCTATAGTATTTAAAATATGAAATTGTACAAAAACTAAGTATGTTTCCAATATCTTCACTTTGATAATGAATTTTGCAAATGTCAAGATCCACAATTTGCATTTTTCAGTGCAAATACACTTTTTCAGAAGCACAACTCAATATACAGTGCTGATAAGACTTGAAGGCACTGATTACTCCTTCTCTTTGATCTGTAATTTCACCTGCAAATGTATAGCCTTAAGTGTCCTATAACCTGACATGAATCTCTCCATAGTTACTACTACTAACTGTATTTTTAGTTGCAAAATTATAATTTTAAGGTGAGAATGATAAAAGAAATCGAACAGCAGAACATTGAGCTAATTTTAACCCTGAAAAAACAGTTCTCCTAAGGGCCATGAATAGTAATTTTATGTGTGTCTTCACGGTTTGCAGAAACAATTTCAATTCAGCCTAAGGAAGAATTCTCAAATAGGAAGAATTACCTTCAGATGCTCAAACACTGCACTGATGTAGGGAAGAGGAAGTGAATATTTTTATGGATGAATACTTTAGTCAATATTTATTTAGAGAGTAATTCATTCGTAAATTCATCTTTTATTTGTGTCTGTTTGTTTTGTTTAAGCCTTTATAATATATAAAAGAGCCTATAATTTATTTCTAGGTGCCTCTGGTTTCTAGGCTAAGAGCTTTCATATTTATAGTTTATTTAACTATATTGTGCCTTAACAAATTCTGGCTCTAAATCTACAAGCCATATATGATAAATACTGGTGAAATACAAGAAACCATGAAAGTTTTAGGTCCAGTGTTAATGTTTACAACTCTTTTCTGAGACTGTGTAACCACATAAACATAGCACATTGTTGTACACATATATCAATGGCAACCATCTCATCCACAAGCAACTCTAACTCATTTATCTTCAGTAATCAATGGTAACTCCAGAAGGAGTTTCAGATGGCAGTAGCCTGGGTTGAAATAGATATGATCTAGTGAGGTTTAAGGAGAAAAACCTATTTTAGAATCATAGCATCAAAAGTAGTATTCTATTCCACAGCACCCTTTTTCAAGTAAAGTAATCCAGAATTATTTACTTTGAAATTTCAGAATCTAAATGAAAGGTATTAATTTATCCATTATGTTTTACATAAAGTTGTCAACCTTGAAATAAAATAGTTTTTTACAGCTTTATATAGCCTTCTAAAATATTAAGCAGATTTCAGTAATATTCAGTAGGTAATCATAGGATCCGAAAATAATAAGGGATTGTACAATCCCTAAATAAGGTGGGCTGCTGCTCTAGTTTGATAAAGATTCACAAAGGTGATTGACATTTTCACTTTAACCTAGAATGTAAATAAAAGAACTATGTATATTAGAAAATAGCTCCTTGAGAACTAATATAGCTCCTTTTATTATCTTATCCTGCTCTGTGTAAAAAGTATATAAACTATACATGAGCAAAAAGAAAAACATAATTCATCAACTATAATTTTACTATCCAGAGAGACACACTGAGAACATTTTTATTTGTGTAATGAATGCAGATTATCTTCTTACCTAAAGGGAAATGTGATCTGCAGTTTTTTCTTTTAAAATTCTACAAGTAGCTGCTATTTTTTTAAAAAATCATATATTATCATTGGTACATAAGTGAATGTAGATGAACGATATATGGGAATTCACTGTAATATACTTATAACTCTTTTGTATATTTGAACTGTTTTTGAAAATAAAAATGACCTATTAGTATATGTGTATTATTTTATTATATCGCTATATCGCCTTTACTAACCAATTCATTTTCTTTAACATTTATATACATTTCAAAGATTTCTTTGTCATTTACTAACAATGCCACTAAGTATGTATATATAGTTGTGTCTACATACTCTTTTCCCTTTTCAATTAGAAAGCTTGGGGATCAAAAAGCTACTGCTTCAAATGTTGACTCTAGGACCACAGCACCATAAATTGATAGGTATTTGGAGCAACTTCACTCATGATGGCGTAAAATGGTGCCATCACTTGAAAAAATGGTTTGAATATTTTTTATAAAGATAAACATGTATCAGTCATATGACTCAACAGTCACAAGTCTAGGTATTTATCCAAGAGAAATGAAAATACATTATACAACAACACACACAAGCATGTTCATGACAGCTTTATTCATAATAGCCCAAACAACCTAAATGTCTATCAGGAGGAAAACAGATACATTTTCCGTGGTTTACTCATGTAATGAAATACTACCTAGCAATAAAAAAAAGCATAGTCTATTGGCAGATACAGCATCATGGGTTAATCGCAAAACACTGTGACTTGCAAAAGGATCTAGACACAAAACTACATATTATACAATTACATTTATGAAAAGTCCTAGAACTAACCTATGATAAAAGAAATTGGTGTGTACTTCTGGACTGGAGTGCCATTAGATATAAACTTTAATACATGTATATTCAGTGTATCTCCAGAAAAAAATTCATCTTTCAAAAGTTCCAACTCATGCTTAAGGACACAAAAACTTACCATTGCACTGAGGCGAAGCTTACAGTACTATTGGGAAAAAAATATTAAAAGTTATTCACTTTTCAATAAAAAAAAATTAGAGAAACTAAAATATACTTATCTAAGGGGCACATATTAGCCAACATCTAGAAAAATCTCAGCATGAATGTTAAAGTAATCATTAGATTCCAAGTCTACTAAAATTACTATAATTTTATATTCAGTGAATTCTTCAGTTTGCACAGGAGGCTTCTTAAATCTGAAGTTTTCAAGAGGCTGCTGTTGACTATTAAATTTCCAGTGACCAAATGTATCTCACAAGATAAAATCACATAAATTGTTAGCTTCAAACATGGAACTGTAGACTGCAGATGTAGAGTTTATTTCGCCAAAAACTTTTTAAGTGACTAAAGCCATGGTTTATGGTATGGTCTTTTAATCTGTCAATGTCTCTAAAAGCACTCATTATAACAATATAGCTTCCAGCTCGCTTTGAGAAAATCTTTCATCATGTCATGTAAGTTATCATTTGGATATGTTCAGAAATATCTTCTCAAAAGATCTTTTCATCATGTTTACAATTCACACAGATTTCTAAAAGATAGTTTTTCATACAGACCCATTGCTTCATTAAAAGTACTTAATTCATGTCTGTGTTTTCACTAACCTATGAATTTTGTTTAAATTATCTCTCCCCTTCAGTTTACAAAATGATAGTAAATTTAGGACACATTAATACTCTATCTGGATAATACTCTGATATCAGTCTGGAAATTTTATGAGGAAAGGATAGTAGAGATTTAACATAATCTTTTGGGATAAACACCTGATACTTTTACTTATTTTCTGGATCTTTAGTAATTTCCTTAAACATTTTACTAGATGTGGAGAATTAGTTTTTATTTATAAGTGTCCTATCTGCTCATTCCAACAACATCTTTTGGACAGGAACACCCAGTTAGTTGAGTCCACTGAATTCAAATAAACATACCTGTTCCTTAAAATAAACGTACCTGAATAAAAAGTCTGAATTTCGCAAATGCACAAAATCACTACTTGAGAAATAAACCTACCCAGGGAATAGTACTAGTTTATCAAAACTTTTATATATCAAGTTGCTGTGTTATATATAATAACATATATTTTCAACCTCTGTAGCCTAATAATTGCATCTTATTCTATTGAAGATATGTACAGGAAGTGTATGAAGATATGTTGGGGGAAAAAGGAGTAATTAAGTCTTTAGAAAGCATGCACATAGTAAGCTCTGTGCCAGGCACAATTGCAGATTATGCGTCAATGCAGATTTAATTGCAATTGACTTTACTTTTTGGCTTTTTTTTTTTTTAACTTTCCTTTTCTCCTTTTCCTGATCCTTTAAACATCTTTTTTTTTTCCCCCCCGGCTTCTTTACTAATTTTTTTTCTTATTTTTCTATTATTTTTCTTCCTTTCAAAGTACTTAACAATCAAGTGCTTGCACCTAATATGTCTCCTAATTTATCATTTAATTTTTTTCCACTTCTATTAATATATTTTTTTGTAACTGAATTTGACCTCAAGTCAGCCATGCTCAGGGCTAGAGCTTCAATAATGTTTGGTTTTCATAGTCATCTCAAAGGAATGCATTTGATGTTTCAGGACTAGGTTGCAGAGGACCATTAATTCAAACGCAGATGTCCCATGTTGAGAGCAATAGGCTGCTGGTTACTGGTTTGGGGAAGAAATAATTGAATGTATGCTTGGGTGATTGAAAGTCTCAGCATTGGGTACTGAAAGCAGTGCAGACATTTTACTGAGAAGAATAGAAGGGAAAATAAGTATTAGTTTGATGCAAAAGTAATTGCTGGTTTTGCCATTACTAATATTTATTGAGCATGTGCACCCCAGGTCCTATACTAAATATGTGTTTATATATTATTGATTATTGTTTTCTGGAAGCAAGCTTACCTCACATTTTTAAAGCAGCTAGTCCTGGAAGCAGAGTAAAGTTATGACCAACTGAATCTCTTAGTCAAACAGATAACTAAAGAGCAACACAGTTTAGTAGAAAGACCACTTTGGGCAAGGGCTGAAATTATAAGAAAAAAAAAAATACAGATAAATACCATTTGCCATGAATGGTGTACCCAGGTGCACCAAGAGTAAAATGTTTCCTCTTACTACAAAAGTTTATCTGTTAGGAAAACACATTTAGAAAAAGAATGATTAGTTACTTTTATAAAATACACATATTTGTGAAAACAGTTTACAGTTTTATTTGATCAACATTGTAATCAGTACTTTCGAGTCACTGAAAATATGTATTTTTGAAAGTATCTCTTATAAGAAATAATTATTTGCAAATGCTATGCAAGTAGCATAAATCATGTTTACAAGATACCTTTTAATCATGTTATAAAATTGCTGTCATCACAGTTAAAATGCCACTGTATTGATATTGTGTGTTTCAAACTAAGGATGCTATGTAGTCATTTACTGTTGCCGTTTATTCTAAGAAAAGAACATAAGTCAACTCACTTTCTTTAATAAAGAAAATAAATTGTATTTTAATAATGTCAAAATCATTCTTAAAATACTATAGTAGGGAAGCATTTTATAAAGTAAAAAATGTACAGGGATATATGTCATTTCACAGACCTTTTGTGTATATAAATTGATTTAGTGTTGATTAGACTTGAGGCTAATGAGGCCAAGACTTGCTAAAAGCTGTAGTTAATGACTGCATTATCGATAGCAAATTACGTTGGTTAAATTGCCAGCCTTACCCGGTAGCATGAACAGTTGATCTTTTTTTCTTTGCTTTTTTTGTCATATGGAAACAAGAAGTGAAAGTTTGACTATGTGGTTCTCTGTTAAGACAACAGAACTGTTAATTGCTGTTCTTATCAGTGTACTCATTTCCTGTGTACACTAGTTCTAAGTGGAAATATAGCTACCAGTTGCTTTAATCCTTCCTGGACTTTCCCAAGCATATTGGTTAACAATGGATAACAGTAAGAATGCAGGGATCAAAACATTTGTATATGAATGTATATCTAGAAAAAGTGATCCTGGTTTAACAATGTATTGGCTTCGTAATATCTTGCCTATTGCTTAACCTCTCTCAGTCTCAGTTTTGTTTCATCTTTCTATAAAATAGGAATAATAATACTCATGTTATTGCTATGGACTGAATGTTTGTGTCTCCACAAAATTCAGATGTGATTCCTCAATGTGATGGTGTTTGGAAGTAGGACTTTTGGGAGGTAATTAGGTCATGATGGTGGTGCTCACATAATGGAGTTAGAGTCTGAATTAGGCAGGATTCTCCAGAGCAATAGAACTAATAGAATATACATATATAGAAAAGAGAGTTTATTAAGGAGAATTCACTCATGCGATCACAAGGTATTATTCCCACAATAGGCTGTCTGCAAGCTGAGGAGCAAGGAAGCCAGTAGTGGCTCAGTGGGAGTCCCAAAACCTCAAAAGTGTGGGAGCTAACCGTGCAGCCTTCAGTGGCTGAAGGTCTGAGAGCCTCTGGAAAACCACTGGTATAAGTCTAAGAGGCCAAAAGCCAAAGAACCTGAAACCTGATGTTCAACGGCAGGAGTCATCCATCAGGGGAGAAAGATGAAGGCTGGAAGACTCAGCAAGTTAGCTTTTCCACCTTCATCTGCCTGCTTTTCCTGGCCATGCTGACAGCCATTGGATGGTGCCCATCCAGAATAAGGCTGGGTCTGGCTCTCCCAGTCCACTGACCCAGTGTTAATCTCCTTTGGCAACACCCTCACAGACACACCCAGAAACAATACTTTACATCCTTCAATCCAAACATGTTGACACTTAATATTATCCATCACAGAGCCCTTATAAGAAGAGACAGGAAAGAACTTGCTTTTCCTCTTTGTTCTCTGCCATGTGAGGATGCAATGAAGCGACAGCTGTCTGTGGACCAGGAGATAGACTGACAACAAAACTCTGACCATGTTGGCACCCTGATTTCAGAGTTCCAGCCTTTCAGAACTGTGAGAAATGCACGTTGGTTGCTCAATCCGACCATTTTATGGTATTCTATTATAGCAGCCTGAATTGACTGAGACATTTGTCTTATCTACTTCAAAAAGTTGTTCTGAAAATCAAGAGATTTTGTGAAAAGCAAGTTTAGATATTGCAAAACATATAAACCTTATTTTTCCACTGCAAGACTGTGGAAAAGTCTTGCAAGACGCAAGACTACATCATATCTGAAGTACAATTAAAAGGGAATAACATATTACCTTTATCCTGCTCCTCAAAACAGAGTGCAAGTATCCTAGCCTTCCCAAATCTCTTTTTCTGGGAGGGGACAGGCTAAAAAGAAGGCTCACCTCTGGGATTCATGGAGTCTAATCCTCACTATCTACTCTCTAGTTCCACTTCCCTTCACTGAGACTCATCTCTTAGTGACTCAAAGGACATTTCTTGCCCAGTTAGCATTTCTCTCTCTATTCCTTGACCAGTTTTGGCTTCACAAATGATACATTTTGTGTTTTGAAACTCCACATTCATACTTCTGACTTCTGTTTTTGTCATCTTCAGGCTGTGTGTGAACTTACACCCGTAAAACTCTGGGGCTATCATTCTTAAATAGCTTTGCAAAGAGAGAGGCCCCACCCACTCTCTAGAATGAAGCTTTTTAAATGTGGCAAAATTTCTCTTGGAGGTTGGTTTAGAAACTATGTGAGTGCCATAATACACATTACTACATGAAATGTTTTTATTTTTTTTTCTTGTCAGTCTTTTGTGCAATGTCAGACACCTTAACTCTCACTCAGTTGTTTAGGACAAAGACCCTGGAGACCTCTTTCACTCCTCTCTTTATCTCATACCACTTGTACATTCCAGTGGGAAGTCCTGTTGGCTCTACTGTCAGCATATAACCAGGATCCAACTGTATCTTGCCACCTTCTCTCCCTCCACTCTTGTCCCATGTAAGATGATTTCAGTAGCCTTTTAACCACTTTCCTCCCCAGTGCCCCATACGACCCATTCTCAGCATAGTAGCCAGTTATCCTTGAAGACTTAAGTCAGATCATGCTGTGCCCTTTTTCTCATTTCACTTAGAGTAAACGCCAAAGTCTTTATAATGGCCTGAGAGGCCCTGCAAAACCTGGCCTTCCTACTTGACTGACCCTATCTACTACTCTCCCCTTTGCTCACTTGGCTGCCATTGTGATTTTTCACAGTGAGAGCCACCTCATCTACCTTCTGTAATTTGCAACCCCCACTGCACCCAAGCACTACCAAATCCCTTACCCTGTACTATCATAGCACTTATAATATTCTATATAATCTACTTATTGACTGTTTCTACCGTCAGTCCCTCCTTCTAGGATGTAAAGCACAGGAGGACATTGAGGCATAGTTGTCTGTTTTGTACCCTGATGTATTCCTGAAACCTAAATGACTGTCTGGTACTTAGTGGGTTCTAAAATAATTGTTCTACAAATGAATGAAGCATAATTTATTTGTCCATCCAAAGCACTATCCATGAAATAAGAGCAGATTTCTGTGTTTCTTCCTCCAGATGCCTTAGTTCCAGGTTTGATGAATAGTCCTCAGTATATCCACAGAGCTCTTGTATGAAAAGAATTCTTCCTCTTCTAACACACATAATGACCTATGAAGATCTTAAATATTTTGGCCTTTCTGGAGTCTAATCCACATATCAATATAAATTTTCACAATTATTAGTACAATGTACACATAATGACCTATGAAGATCTTAAATATTTTGCCCCTTTCTGGAGTCTAATCCACATATCAATATAAATTTTCACAATTATTAGTACAATGTCTTCTTAAATAAATGCAAGCAGTGTCTGAACAACTTAACGTAAAGATACATTTTAGTAGAAAAATTTACTTTGAAGACTGTGTGTATGTAGCAGAAAAATGTGTCTAATCCAGATATGGTAAATAACTTCTTGACAAGGCATAGAATGTCTGCCATTCCCAGGTTTGTTAGAAATGCATGTTTTTAAATTATTTCCTTTGCTGTATATCTATCAAAGAACTATGTAGTCTGGGAAAGACTGGCACCAATTTAAGTAAGGGGACTAATAGGCCAAAACAAAGCAAACACTACTGAAATGGAAATGCCAAGAAGAAAAGTGACATGATAAAGTTGACATTATTGAAATAGAAAACAGTGTAGTGTTTAATAGCATGAATAGCTGAGATATTCTCTTGTCAGAAAAAAAATCGCCCTTCATTGAAATACTTCAACTTTTGTTTAATTCTACATCAAAGATGTTTCTTTGAATGTTTGACATAATTGGTAATTTCTTTTGTTACACTCTCAAAAGAATTTGAACAAAGATTGTGGGCACATATAATGTGAATTAGAGGACAAACATGAATTAGTTTGAAGACCTAGACCTTTATTTACTCTAGTGTTGAGTCTAACTATAATCTAGAACATGTAGACAATATGATGACCAACAAGCATTCCATTACTCGACTAAAATGTGTGGAATATGTTAAGCATTACTTAAAAATCGTTTCTATGCCTGCTTTTCTATTTGTCTGGTGTGTATGTGCTGGTATGTGCATTTGCACACATACATGCACATTCGTCTATGTGTAAATTAAAACATTCATGAAATATGATTTTTCTTACATTTGAATTTTTAAAGTTTCTCTCAAAACCAATAAGTTAATGAATAATAAAGTGTTTTTCCCCTGTCATGTGTTCTAATTTTACTTTTAAGTAGATCTTAGGTTAGAGAAACTGAACCCATTGTGAGATTAAATGTTTGCCTTTGAGATTGCGCTAAGGCCATGCTTCACATGCCTGCTCCACAGAAGTATATTTTTCTACTGATAAGTTATTGGAAAAGGATGCAATAAAACATAAATTTTATGAAAACGTGTTTGTACTTAGACCAGAATCCCTTCCAGGACATCTCCTGCTTGATTAGAAGAGGCTGGAAGATTTAGTCATGCAGAATAACATTACCACTGGTTATATGCCAGATATATAATAAAGAGCCAGTCTGAAGAGCTGGTGGCAATGGCTATTGGCATGAGCATGAAATGGCTGATGGATTTCCCTGTGGATGGCAGCCATGGCAGCAGTTATTGGGGCTTAACAGACCAGGATTTAATCTTAACATCTAGAAATAAAATAAAAACTACTATTGAGGAAGAATGAAAAATTACATTTATCAAAGTGATTGCTCTTGTGGATAAGGATTTACGCTGACTCTAAAACTTCAAATAAAACTAAGGGTAACATAAAAAGATGTTACACAAGTATTTAGAAAAATATATTAAAGGAATATTTTGACAAGGCAGTTAAGTAATACTATTATATTAAAAAATTTCACACCTATGATCTCAAAGAAGAATGGGTTATAGTTAGGGTATCGTAATGAAAATCAAGCTACATATTTTATATTTGGTTGCATGGATTGACTAATTAAAAATAGTTAAATTGGCATATGGTGGTCATAGACATGTATAAAATGAAGCCTGTTTTCGTTACCCATATTCCAGAATATTAGAAAGAGGAGGAAATGCCACAGTGAACAAATAAGGCAGATGTTTTAGCAATTCGTTATGATTTAAAAGAGAAAGACGTAAGTTGTTAGCATATGAAATTTTAAAAACTTGACAATTCTAGATAAAACTTTTCAGTTCTGGACCACTGATCTGAAACTAACAGATGTCATGTCATAAGAAACTAAAATGCATTACCATAGTGTCTTATGTGAAATAGGGTAATTCTTAGTTTTTTTTTTTTTTTTCCCAAGAAAGAAATGGCCATGTATGCTATTAATTTTTAGAAGTAAGCTAAGTTTGCAATTTGTTGAGGGAAAACAATTAAGTTAGATGGAATACACAGTCTTCTACTCCTTGTAGAAGAGACTCCTTTTGAGTCTTCTACTCCAAAACCAAATATACTCTCATTTTAAAATGGAGCATTATTCCTTATGAAACTACTATAAGTAGAATTAGTAGTCTCTAAATTAGTATATGACAATTGACATTTTTGCTTGTAATCTACTCCCTTTCTTTTAGGAAAATAACACCTAGATTTTTCTGGGTACTGATACCCTCCTCCGTTTTTAGGCAGATGATATGGGTAGATTGTCCTGACTCTCACTTCTAAAGGTGGGTCCTACTTGGCTTAAGCATCGCAGCCCATATCTCTGTCAACCATGATCAGTTCATGGATGGACATATTACACAAACGGAGCCAATGAGTAGTGAGATGTTGACTGCCTTTCAGGAAATAGGAGCTTTTTCTCTTTCTTTCGAGAGTGCTGGGAAAGATAACCCTTTCTTTGCTCTAATGGTGTGAAGATAGATCAGACAGACAGGGCAGTATTAAGTCCTTGATGATAACCTTTAAGTTGCCAGATCAATTCTTGCCCACTTTAGACTTTCAGTTAAGAAAGTAATGCATTCCCTTTATTGTTTTAATGAATCATTTTCCTCGCTTAAAACATAAGTAACTATTTGTATGGAAAGTACCATCAGAAGCAAGATGGTAGCAATAATAGACCCTAAATGTGGGAGTGAATGAATTGAAAAGGTACAAAGGAAGAAAATGGAGATCCCCTCTCCCCCACCAAACAGGGAGGTAGGCAATCCGTGGAATATCATAACCGAATAGCTGGGTTAATTATTACCTTATAGTTAGGAATTCAAACCAAGACTATGCACTTGAGGTACGAGATTTTAGAAAATTTTAGAATGTTGATATATAATGACTGTATCTTATAGCCTTCAAATAAGGTTACTTTGAGCAATTGAACTCAAGGATGGATAGAGACTTTTTTAAAACGTTTAAATTCCTTTCCAGCAGCCACATTTAAATCAGTGTGTCCAAGCTCTAAGAACATTCAACAGCTGCCACTTCCAATACCCCAGAGCTGCAGTATTTCCTTCTTTTTTTTCTCTCTCTTTGTTTATTGACTTGAATTTTTTTGTTTTAATTGTATTTTATTTATATTGAATCTATAGTAAATTTTGTCTCCCCACTTTTTGGTCTGTGTATTTGTCTTCTGTGCTTATCTAAAACTTCTTAAAATTTTGTCTTTTGAGTATGCTTTTTTTCTCCATTTGAAGTATATGTTTTAAATTTTTATATAGTTGAGCTTTTAAACTTTTGCTATTGTTAAGAGACTAACTTTAGGATTAAGTTTGTCACCGCTGAAAGTTTAAAAATCATTCCCAATATATTTTTCTAGTTATTTACTGTTTCATTTGTATGAAATTTGATTTTTGAATAGTAGAATAATTTTCCACATTGTTATTATACTTATTAGCTGTGGACAAGGCACACTAAATTTACCACAATATAAAGATCCTTACAGAACAAGACTTTCTGACTGGTAGGCCATGCCACCCTGCCACGTTACACATGAGGATTACCTGAGAAGCCATAGAGAGCTTGCAGCTCTCACTACCTGCGATCTATCTCCATCTGTGGGCATATACCAACATTTATAGCAATGATACAAATGTTACCAGTTTTTGTGTGCCATAAAATGGAAAAAAGACTGAGAATCACCTTTTACTAAAATTATGATCAGAATAATTTGCAAACGAATTTACTATTAAAAAAACTCAGAAAAAATACTTTTGATATTTTCTGGTCTCAGCAAGGTTATCCATTTCTTAGAATGAGTCCACCATGCAAGGTCATAATTGAACCTCTGTGTAAGGCTATGTAGCAGTTACAAAAGTACAAATATCAGACTTATGTAACTTGTTTAATACAGGCATATAATAAGAATTTTTTCAAAAGAATTTCCATGGTAAAATGTTCTTTTGAGTTTTGACATGAGAAAATGCTGCCTCTTAATGTGGAATAATACTGTTTATCTCTTATAATTGAACTCTACATCAAAAATTTTTCCTTCCACAACTCCTTTTAGTTCAGCATGATTGGACTCAATTGCTGCTCATTCTTCAGTGTATGGAGTAGTCAATCAGGCAGCTCTGAAAAGTGCTGAAATGAAGCCCTCGAAGTTGAATTTGCGGCTTTGAGAGACAGGATACTTTTCATCTTCATTCCCACATTTTATCATTGTCCTTAAAGTATCTTAGAAAGAAAAGAAAGACCTTAAGATATATGGAGTATAAAATGCTAATCAGGTAAGAAGATAAGTGCCATTCAAAGGGAGAGATGAAACCCACATAATGGATCTTGATTGTGAGTATCTGACAGTTGTGGCAACATAGTAGTGCCTTTGGCAGGGAAGCAGTACCTGGAGAGAAGCCTGTACCCATTTTTCCATAACAATTCCAAGCATTAATAGATCGTTCACATGCATTTAACCCATTATGTAATTCACATACATGTGAATATATAGCTGTGTAAATATTATCCCACTAATTTTAAATAACACCTTTAAAAATAATTACTGGAATATAAGAAAACCATCTAGTCCCCTTTATTTTCATAACTACATGACTGATATCTAGAACATATGGCTCTTTCTTCCATTAAAAACATCTTCGTGCTCGCTTCAGCAGCACATATACTAAAAACATCTTCAAGCTCTTTTTAGCATTAAGCATGTTATAAATATGCTTTTATTTACATGGAAAATAGGTTCATGATACATTTTTAAAGTGAAAAATTATGTTTATAACAGATATTTATGTGTATACATATGTTAATGGGCATAACTTATGTACATATATTTCTGTATATTTATATTCATATAAATATACATGTACTTATACATATGATATACACATATAAATGTTAATAACTAAATACTGTATGCACTTAAATGATAATAATGGGGTCATGGAGTTTTTGATAGTTTACTTCTTATTTCACACTTGCCTCTATTTTCTGAACTTGATAATAAGCACATTAATTGTCATTATGTTGTTTTGCATCTCTTTATTTGGATGCCTCATTAAAAATTATTGTCAAACTCTTAAATAATAGACATACACATACACTCAATGAAAACTGTACTATCTGTTGAGTCTTCTTATTCCCCTAGGAGCTGGGAAGTTCAGATACAAGTTTTAGAACTAAGTAGGATTAGCTTGGATTTATTGCTGTAATTTCATCCTCTCTATCTTGTTTGTAACATACAAGTCTTAAAAAATATTGTCTCATGTTAAAAATATTGCGTACTTCTTGTATACAAATTTTAAAATGAAGAGAAACACACAAAAATTGTAATTGTTTATAATCTTACCATTTTGGAAATTATACTGTGAGTCTTTTATCTAAATGTGTATTTATTTGTATGTATAAATACCTGATGGCAAGGGACAGCAGGTGATAGGTCCATAGTACTCATAAATCTACATACTATCTATAAACAACTTGATTTTCACTTAATGTATTAACTATTTTCCCACGTTGTTAATTAATATTCTATAATTTGTGACGTCTACATATTTTGAAGCATTTAAACCATTTTATTTTTTCTATTAAAATATGGTGATAAACATGCATACATACATACGCATTTCTAGCAATTAGAATGCCAGAGTAACAATGTCTATTTATTTTTAGGAATTTAACACTTTGTGAATCTTTAAAATAAACCTGTAGCTTCAGGAGATCAAGAAAATTATATATTCGCTGTATGACTCGAGTTCCTAGGGAGAATTACAAACTTTCAACAGCTCTGAGATCACTCATAAGCTGGAAATGAATGGAAGGTCAGTTTCTTCAGTTGTAGTTACCAGCATCATCTCAGAGTAGAGCATAATTTCAGTATATTCCAACTCTCCAGAATCCATGCTTTTTCATTATGAAAAAGCAAAGGAAAAATGTTCTACACTGATATGACTAATACCCACAGGTGATTTCCAATCGGGACCTAAGACCCCTCTTTAAGTACTATCTTTACATATCTGCTCTCCCTTGCCATCGGGTATCACAAGCCTTCATACATATATCTGTGCTTTCTTCTCACTGTAGTATTTTGAGGATTTTAAATACAATATGTGGTCTGTCTTTTCCAGAGCAAGAGGCTTTTGATATGCGATCCATATTTTGCCTGGAAATCTATAACTGACTTCTCTAAATTCTTTATTTTGTCAAGATTTGCAGTTATTTTCTCTCCTGAAATATTCTATTGTCCTGCTTCAGTCTGGAACAATTGCTTACTAAGCCTGCTGCACAGTTATCATCCGGGAATTTCTCATTGCTGCTCTTCTGTTTTGAATCGTCTGTATAGGCCATCCCATATATATATATATATATATGTTTAATTTTAGATTATTTCTAGATCATGCTGGAGCACATCAAAGAGTAGCTTCCAAAGTATGCAAATGTGATACATTCATTGAATTCTTAAGTGTCCAAACATCTTTAATTTTAGTCCTACCTGTGATTATTAATTTGATTTCATATATAATCTTGGTTGAAAATTATGTTCTGTCAGAATTTTTTGTCATAGGTCTGGTAATGTTTTTATTCGCTCAGCTTAAGATGAGTCTCACTCCATCCTGCACTATGCCTGGTGTTGATGAATGCCAAGTCATTGCACTGTGTCCAATTCATTCAGAGAAGAAATATCCAGCCTTCTGCCTGAAAGATTGGAACTTCTACATGAAAGGGGGACTAAGGATAGCAGAGGTGTTAACTCTTCAAGTATAGGCTTTCAACTTCTAGGTTGGTGCAAAAGTAGTTGCAAAAACCACAGTTACTTTTGCACCAACCTAATCTTTTCTCAGTCATGTTTTGCTTTCTTCCTATGCTGTCAGGGGACCTTTAAGTTCTGAAGCTATCTTGAGCTTCTGCTTAGTGGATTGAATCTCTTTGCTTGTACCCTCTGCACACACTCTATCGTCATTTTCTTACCCCAGATAAATGATTTACCACTTACTTCCCCATGTTCTAGCTCTTCTATTAATGCCTCTTCTCTTCTCCTCTGTGTTTTTGAGAATCTTTGATTGTTTTTATTCTACTCTTTTTTTATTTTAATTGTGTCTAAGGAGGAAGAAGAGATACACAAATGTGATTAACCTGCCATATTTTTTAGAAAATGGTTTTATGTTACTTTCAGTCACCCAAATATGTCATCCAGTGTCCTAATTAATAGCTGCTCCTAGATTTTACTTCTTCCAATTATATATTTTATTTATGACTTGACAACTTCTTTACATGATTTAACCAAATTCATCCCTGCATTTAGTAGTGCCATCTACTCTAATGTGACAAAATATGTCTGACACTCACTTCTACCTGTGGCAGACATGTTTCTACTTGGAAGCTGGTGTCACAGTCATTAATATGAGATAATGCAAAAGTAAGTAAATTTAAATATTAAAACAAGATACAGTGTAATTAGATGGCAAAACAAGTAGACGCCAGTAAAATTCACACCAGAATTCAAAGTTTGTCTGAGGTAACAGATTAAATGACTTTTTAAATTATAGTTTGTTGAGATTTCAGCAACTTTAAGACTTGTATTACATGTTGCTGTTGTTTGTTTGTGATTTATGATGTCTTCTAACTTGTATTATATCTTAAAAAGTTAGACAATTTATGTTTCTCTTTTTGATTTTAATATTTTCTTCACCTATATGTTTTATATATTATTTATATAAACTTACTATTTCAATCAACAAATTAAATTAATCTCCTGGCAAATCAGATGCACACCAATTTCATGTTTGGATTCTTTCACTTAATAATGTCTTTGTATTGAAGCTAACACTATTTTGTTGTTGTTGTTGTTGTTTGATACAGGGTCTCACTTTGTCACCCAAGCTAGAATGCAGTAGTGCTATCACAGCTCACTGCAGCTTTGACCTCCTAGGCTCAGGTGATTCTCCCACCTCAACCTCCAAGTAGCTGGGACCACAAATGCATGCCACTACACTCAGCAGTTTTTTATTTTTATTTTTTGCAGAGACAGGGTTTGCTGTGTTGCCCAGGCTGGTCTCAAACTCCTGGGCTCAAGTGATGCACCTGCCTCAGCCTCCCAAAGTTCTGGGATTACAAGCATGAGTCACCAGATCCGACTGCTAACACTGTTTATTGAACACTTTGTGTATGTCAGATACGGTGCCAAGCACTTTACATAGAGTATTTTGTTTAATACCCCTTATCGCATACATATTATTATAACATGGTTTTATAGATGAGAAATTAAAAGCTAAGTATTTATATAACTTGTTCAAGATCACACAGCCTATATTAACGGGGTACAAACCAAATGGCTTGTAGTGTTTTTAATTTTAACTTTAATGTTTTTAGAGACAGGTTCTTGCTGTGTTGCCTAGGCTGCAGTGCAGTGACATGACTATAACACACTGTAACCTCAAACTTCTAGGCTCAAGAGATCCTCCTGCCTCAGCCTCCTGAGTAGCTGAGACTTACAGGCACCTGCCACCACAACTGGCTATCAGACAGCCGGTTTTTTATAGCCCAGCTCCTAACTAAAACATTATACCTCCTGGTACAAATCAGACCCAAAATAAAGGTCTAGTAAATAGATGAATGTAAACTTTACTAATCTTTTTCATCCTTAAGAAGTTCACACACTTGCAGAATTCACTTTTTACAAAATGTGTAAGATTTTACTAGCTACTAAGTGTGAAAACCTCTACCACAATTTTTTTCTTCATTTGTATTAATTTGCAGTCATTCATATAAAATTTCAATTTATACCCTTTTTAGAGCTTTTTGAAAATTGTAAATGTCTAAGGAGTAGTTTCAAGTAGACAATGACCATTATATCATATGGTTGGAACAAATGACTGACAATAGATAGATTAGCCAAACGCTTAATCTAAATTCTTTTTTTTTTCATTTTTTTTTTTTTATTATACTTTAAGTTCTAGGGTACATGTGCATAACGTGCAGGTTTGTTACATATGTATATTTGTACCATGTTGGTGTGTTGCACGCATCAACTCGTCAGCACCCATCAATTCATCATTTATATCATGTATAACTCCCCAATGCAATCCCTCCCTCCTCTCCCCTCCCCATGATAGGCCCCAGTGTGTGATGTTCCCCTTCCCGAGTCCAAGTGATCTCATTGTTCAGTTCCCCCCTATGAGTGAGAGCATGCAGTGTTTGGTTTTCTGTTCTTGTGATAGTTTGCTAAGAATGATGGTTTCCAGCTGCATCCATGTCCCTACAAAGGATGCAAACTCATCCTTTTTTATGGCTGCATAGTATTCTATGGTGTGTATGTGCCACATTTTCTTAATCCAGTCTGTCACAGATGGACATTTGGGTTGATTCCAAGTCTTTGCTATTGTGAATAGTGCTGCAATAAACATACGTGTGCATGTGTCTTTGTAGTAGAATAATTTATAATCCTTTGGGTATATACCCAGTAGTGGGATGGCTGGGTCATATGGTACATCTAGTTCTAGATCCTTGAGGAATTGCCATACTGTTTTCCATAATGGTTGAACTAGTTTACAATCCCACCAACAGTGTAAAAGTGTTCCTATTTCTCCACATCCTCTCCAACAACTGTTGTTTCCTAATTTTTTAATGATTGCCATTCTAACTGGTGTGAGATGGTATCTCATTGTGGTTTTGATTTGCATTTCTCTGATGGCGAGTGATGATGAGCATTTTTTCATGTGTCTGTTGGCTGTATGAATGTCTTCTTTTGAGAAATGTCTGTTCATATCCTTTGCCCACTTTTTGATGGGGTTGTTTGTTTTTTTCTTGTATATTTGTTTGAGTTCTTTGTAGATTCTGGATATTAGCCCTTTGTCAGATGAGTAGGTTGCAAAAATTTTCTCCCATTCTGTAGGTTGCCTGTTCACTCTGATGGTAGTTTCTTTTGCTGTGCAGAAGCTCTTTAGTTTAATTAGATCCCATTTGTCAATTTTGGCTTTTGCTGCCGTTGCTTTTGGTGTTTGAGACATGAAGTCCTTGCCCATGCCTATGTCCTGAATGGTACTACCTAGCTTTTCTTCTAGGGTTTTTATGGTATTAGGTCTAACATTTAAGTCTCTAATCCATCTTGAATTAATCTTCGTATAAGGGGTAAGGAAAGGATCCAGTTTCAGCTTTCTACTTATGGCTAGCCAATTTTCCCAGCACCATTTATTAAATATGGAATCCTTTCCCCATTTCTTGTTTCTCTCAGGTTTGTCAAAGATCAGATGGCTGTAGATGTGTGGTATTATTTCTGAGGACTCTGTTCTGTTCCATTGGTCTATAGCTCTGTTTTGGTGCCAGTACCATGCTGTTTGGGTTACTGTAGCCCTGTAGTATAGTTTGAAGTCAGGTAGCGTGACGTCTCCAGCTTTGTCCTTTTGACTTAGGATTGTCTTGGCAATGCGGGCTCTTTTTTGGTTCCATATGAACTTTAAAGCAGTTTTTTCCAATTCTGTGAAGAAACTCATTGGTAGCTTGATGGGGATGGCATTGAATCTATAAATAACCTTGGGCAGTATGGCCATTTTCACGATATTGATTCTTCCTATCGATGAGCATGGTATGTTCTTCCATTTGTTAGTGTCCTCTTTTATTTCACTGAGCAGTGGTTTGTAGTTCTCCTTGAAGAGGTCCTTGACATCCCTTGTAAGTTGGATTCCTAGGTATTTTATTCTCTTTGAAGCAATTGTGAATGGAAGTTCATTCCTGATTTGGCTCTCTGCTTGTCTGTTACTGGTGTATAAGAATGCTTGTGATTTTTGCACATTAATTTTGTATCCTGAGACTTTGCTGAAGTTGCTTATCAGCTTAAGGAGATTTTGGGCTGAGACAATGGGGTTTTCTGAATATACAATCATGTCATCCGCAAACAGGGACAATTTGACTTCTTCTTTTCCTAACTGAATACCCTTTATTTATTTCTCTTGCCTGATTGCCCTAGCCAGAACTTCCAACACTCTGTTGAACAGGAGTGGTGAGAGAGGGCATCCCTGTCTTGTACCAGTTTTCAAAGGGAATTTTTCCAGTTTTTGCCCATTCAGTATGATATTAGCTGTGGGTTTGTCATAAATAGCTCTTATTATTTTGAGGTACATTCCATCAATACTGAATTTCTTGAGCGTTTTTAGCATGAAGGGCTGTTGAATTTTGTCAAAAGTCTTTTCTGCATCTATTGAGATAATCATGTGGTTCTTGTCTTTGGTTCTGTTTATATGCTGGATTATGTTTATTGATTTGTGAATGTTGAACCAGCCTTGCATCCCAGGGATGAAGCCCACTTGATCATGGTGGATAAGCTTTATGATGTGCTGCTGAATCCGGTTTGCCAGTATTTTATTGAGGATTTTTGCATCGATGTTCATCAGGGATATTGGTCTAAAATTCTCTTTTTTTGTTGTGTCTCTGGCAGGCTTTGGTATCAGGATGATGTTGGCCTCATAAAATGAGTTAGGGAGGATTCCCTCTTTTTCTATTGATTGGAATAGTTTCAGAAGGAATGGTACCAGCTCCTCCTTGTACCTCTGGTAGAATTCAGCTGTGATTCCATCTGGTCCTGGACTTTTTTTGGTGGGTAGGCTATTAATTGTTGCCTCAATTTCAGAGCCTGCTATTGGTCTATTCAGGGATTCAACTTCTTCCTGGTTTAGTCTTGGGAGAGTGTAAGTGTCCAGGAAATTATTCATTTCTTCTATATTTTCTAGTTGATTTGCGTAGAGGTGGTTATAGTATTCTCTGATGGTAGTTTGTATTTCTGTGGGGTCGGTGGTGATATCCCCTTTATCACTTTTTATTGCATCTATTTGATTCCTCTCTCTTTTCTTCTTTATTAGTCTTGCTAGCAGTCTGTCAATTTTGTTGATCTTTTCAAAAAACCAACTCCTGGATTCATTGATTTTTTGGAGGGTTTTTTGTGTCTCTATCTCCTTCAGTTCTGCTCTGATCTTAGTTATTTCTTGCCTTCTGCTAGCTTTTGAATGTGTTTGCTCTTGCCTCTCTAGTTCTTTTAATTGTAATGTTAGAGTGTCCGTTTTAGATCTTTCCTGCTTTCTCTTGTGGGCATTTAGTGCTATA
The DNA here is from genome assembly GCF_007565055.1 of Rhinopithecus roxellana. Lineage (NCBI taxonomy): Eukaryota > Metazoa > Chordata > Mammalia > Primates > Cercopithecidae > Rhinopithecus > Rhinopithecus roxellana. Next base: position 140,071,092 of record NC_044549.1, on the reverse strand, counting down.
AATTTCCCTCTACACACTGCTTTAAATGTGTCCCAGAGATTCTGGAATGTTGTATCTTTGTTCTCATTGGTTTCAAAGAACATCTTTATTTCTGCCTTCATTTTGTTATGTACCCAGTAGTCACTCAGGAGCAGGTTGTTCAGTTTCCATGTAGTTGAGCAGTTTTGATTGAGTTTCTTAGTCCTGAGTTCTAGTTTGATTGCACTGTGGTCTGAGAGACAGTTTGTTATAATTTCTGTTCTTGTACATTTGCTGAGGAGTGCTTTACTTCCAATTATGTGGTCAATTTTGGAATAAGTGTGATGTGGTGCTGAGAAGAATGTGTATTCTGTTGATTTGGGGTGGAGAGTTCTATAGATGTCTATTAGGTCCGCTTGGTGCAGAGATGAGTTCAATTCCTGGATATCCTTATTAACTTTCTGTCTCATTGATCTGTCTAATGTTGACAGTGGAGTGTTGAAGTCTCCCATTATTATTGTATGGGAGTCTAAGTCTCTTTGTAAGTCTCTAAGGACTTGCTTTATGAATCTGGGTGCTCCTGTATTGGGTGCATATATATTTAGGAGAGTTAGCTCTTCCTGTTGAATTGATCCCTTTACCATTATGTAATGGCCTTCTTTGTCTCTTTTGATCTTTGATGGTTTAAAGTCTGTTTTATCAGAGACTAGGATTGCAACCCCTGCTTTTTTGTGTTCTCCATTTTCTTGGTAGATCTTCCTCCATCCCTTTATTTTGAGCCTATGTATGTCTCTGCATGTGAGATGGGTCTCCTGAATACAGCAGGAGTCTTGATGGGTCTTGACTCTTTATCCAGTTTGCCAGTCTGTGTCTTTTAATTGGAGCATTTAGTCCATTAACATTTAAGGTTAATATTGTTATGTGTGAACTTGATCCTGCCATTATGATATTAACTGGTTATTTTGCTTGTTAGTTGATGCAGTTTCTTCCTAGCCTCGATGGTCTTTACATTTTGGCATGTTTTTGCGATGGCTGGTACCGGTTGTTCCTTTCCATGTTTAGGGCTTCCTTCAGGGTCTCTTGTAAGGCAGGCCTGGTGGTGACAAAATCTCTAAGCATTTGCTTATCTGTAAAGGATTTTATTTCTCCTTCACTTATGAAACTTAGTTTGGCTGGATATGAAATTCTGGGTTGAAAATTCTTTTCTTTAAGAACGTTGAATATTGGCCCCCACTCTCTTCGGGCTTGTAGAGTTTCTGCCGAGAGATCTGCTGTTAGTCTGATGGACTTCCCTTTGTGGGTAACCCGACCTTTCTCTCTGGCTGCCCTTAAGATTTTTTCCTTCATTTCAACTTTGGTGAATCTGGCAATTATGTGTCTTGGAGTTGCTCTTCTCGAGGAGTATCTTTGTGGCGTTCTCTGTATTTCCTGAATTTGAATGTTGGTCTGCCCTACTAGATTGGGGAAGTTCTCCTGGATGATATCCTGAAGAGTGTTTTCCAACTTGGTTCCATTTTCCCCCTCACTTTCAGGCACCCCAATCAGACGTAGATTTGGTCTTTTTACATAATCCCATACTTCTTGTAGGCTTTGTTCATTTCTTTTTCTTCTTTTTCCTTTTGGTTTCTCTTCTCGCTTCATTTCATTCATTTGATCCTCAATCGCTGATACTCTTTCTTCCAGTTGATCGAGTCGGTTACTGAAGCTTGTGCACTTGTCACGTATTTCTCGTGTCATGGTTTTCATCTCTGTCATTTCCTTTATGACCTTCTCTGCATTAATTAGTCTAGCTGTCAATTCTTCCACTCTTTTTTCAAGATTTTTAGTTTCTTTGTGCTGGGTACGTAATTCCTCCTTCAGCTCTGAGAAGTTTGATGGACTGAAGCCTACTTCTCTCATCTTGTCAAAGTCATTCTCTGACCAGCTTCCATCCGTTGCTGGTGATGGGCTGCGCTCTTTTGCAGGGGGAGATGCGCTCTTATTTTTTGAATTTCCAGCTTTTCTGCCCTGCTTTTTCCCCGATCTTTGTGGTTTTATCTGTCTCTGGTCTTTGATGATGGTGACGTACTGATGGGGATTTGGTATAGGTGTCCTTCCTGTTTGATAGTTTTCCTTCTGACAGTCAGGACCCTCAGCTATCGGTCTGTTGGAGATTGCTTGAGGTCCACTCCAGACCCTGTTTGCCTGGCTATCAGCAGCAGAGGTTGCAGAAGATAGAATATTGCTGAACAGCGAGTGTACCTGTCTGATTCTTACTTTGGAAGCTTCCTCTCAGGGGTATACTCCACCCTGTGAGGTGTGGGGTGTCAGACTGCCCCTAGTGGGGGATGTCTCCCAGTTAGGCTACTCAGTGGTCAGTGACCCACTTGAGCAGGCAGTCTGTCCGTTCTCAGATCTCAACCTCCATGTTGGGAGATCCACTGCTCTCTTCAAAGCTGTCAGACAGAGTCATTCGCGTCTGCTCAGGCCTCTGCTGTTTCCCCTGTTGTTTTTTAGCTGAGCCCTGCCCCCAGAGGTGGAGTCTATAGAGACAGGTAGGTTTCCTTGAGCTGCTGTGAGCTCCACCCAGTTCGAGCTTCCCAGTGGCTTTGTTTACCTACTTAAGCCTCAGCAATGGCGGGCGCCCCTCCCCCAGCCTGGCTGACTGCCTCGGGGTTAGATCTCTGCAGACTGCTGTGTTAACAATGAGGGAGGCTCCATGGGCGTGGGACCCTCCCAGCCAGGTGAGGGATATATTCTTCTGGTGTGCCCGTTGCTTAAAGTGCAGTATTGGGGTGGGAGTTACCCGATTTTCCAGGTGTTGTGTGTCTCAGTTCCCCTGGCTAGGAAAAGGGATTCCCTTCCCCCTTGCACTTCCCAGGTGAGGCGATGCCTCGCCCTGCTTCAGCTCTCGCTGGTCAGGCTGCAGCAGCTGACCAGCACCGATTGTCCAGCACTCCCTAGTGAGATGTCCCCAGTACCTCAGTTGAAAATGCAGAAATCACCAGTCTTCTGTGTCGCTCGCGCTGGGAGTTGGAGGCTGGAGCTGTTCCTATTCGGCCATCTTGCTCCGCCCCTTAATCTAAATTCTTAAGGTCAGTACTGCTTTTCTTTTTCCTTTGAGTGAATTTTGTGAAAATAGCTAACATATTACAAGGATAATATTCAACTGCTATTTTAATTAGAAAGTAAAATCTTATTTTTGAAAATGCATATGCAGTATATAAGTGTTGCAGTATAGGCTCTGGAGTCAAACAGCTTGAGTGCAAATCATAACTAAGTTTCAGTTTGTTCCTCTATAAATTGGAGATAAAGAGTTTTGTTTTGTTATCAAATGCAATATTGAAAATGCTTGAAAAGCACTTGATATAGTGCCTCTCACACAAAAACCATTCAATTAATGTTGGTGTGCATGTAATATTTCGAAAGATGAAAGAAATTGCAATAATTAATAAGTATAAAGCAGAAATTCAGTAGCTGAAAAATGCAATTTAGTTACTGAAGAATGTATCAGAGTCCCTTACCAGCTGAACTGATCAAACAGAAGAATTAGTGAACTTGAAAACAGACTATTAGAGATAGCACAGTCAGGAAGGAGAAAAGAACAAAGAAGAAAAAAGAATGAAAGCATGCCTACAAAATCATAGAATATAGCCTCAAATGGGCAAACCTAAAAACTATTGACTTTAAAGAGAAGGTAATGAGAAAGATCAGAGGAGAAAGTTAATTAAAAGGAATAGTATCAGAGAAAATACTAATTTGTACTCTTCAGAGCAGTGTATGAGTGTAAACCAAGAAAGTTTTGATAGGAACACAAACAATAAAATATGAAAGCCTTAATCCCAGTCCAAGAAGGCTTTATTAATGGGAACTGAAAGATTATTGAAAGTACATTTTGATATTTTACAACCTTGCCTGTGACTGACCTACATTACCACTCTACTAAGAATACTATTTTGCCTGGAAATAAACTATCTTGGAGTTCATTTGTAGGACCATGTGGGTTATAAAGTTCAGGGTCTATCTTGAGTTAGGATCATCTGGATTTTTATATGTGATTTTGCTTTCTAATCTCTACATGAGTATTATGAACAGATATAAGTAAGAGTTGGACTTTATCTTTAAAAATAATATATGAATTGTCCTTCCTGCTGATTTACATTTTAGGGGCATTATTTAAAAAGCCATTTGCATCAGAATTGTTTTTCCCCAAAGATTCACATGTTGAAGTCCTAACCCAGAGTACCCCAGAATGTGACTGTATTTAGATAGGGTCTTTAAAGAAGTAATTAAGTTAAAATAAGGACATTTGTGTGGCAGCCCTAGCAAAGTAATGCAATCATGGTAAAGCACACCTCAGAGATCCTATCTGCATTCTTACATTATTAATTTTACTTAAAAACTTTATTTTCAGTGATTATACTACTTAAATTTACCATGCTAAGAATTTCAGGTTATTTTCTCATTTCTGAGAAAGTTTTCAGTATACAGAGGCTACTCTACATAGTTATGATGCACTTTCTTTGTATTTCACTGTAGGGTTAATGCAGATTAAAGCTAGGTATTTGAGGTATGACTCATTATTGGAAAACCCATACTTCAGTGTGTGATAGATTTGTTAATATTCAAGGGGCCTTAGTGCAATGACAGGAATACATACGACTATTTTTACACTGTCTAATTTCCTATTTGTTTTAGTATTTTTCAAATGATTAACGTGTCACTAATAAAACTAATAAAATATGCATATAGCCAATGAGATTTCACCAAACATTTAAACTTTACTTAGAAACTTAAACACTGAATTCCTTCAACAAATCTGGCATAAGAGTCTCTTAATGCTTTAAATTTTTGTTTAAAAATTAAACAAACATATAATTATTTTAAATTACTCTCTTAAATTGGGTAGAAAATGTTAAACCTGTGTATTTTTTTTTTCTGAGCTCTAGTCTTATTCCTGTTTTTAACTTCTGAAGTTTTAGTTCTTAGATCTACTTGGTATTTTTTTGCACCTGATTTAAGTTCTAGGGTTTCAGTATGAATTGTGGGATTTATGTGACAGGTCCATGATTCAGATTGGAGCTTTATGTGGGCATTTCAAGATTATTCTTTTTAAGTCTGTTTCCAGTTGGACAGATCCCACTTATTTAATTTTGCTAATTTCATCAATTATTGCACAAATTATTGCCTCTCATATATTAGCTATATTTTTATTAAAATATTTGTCATTTCCTCAAAATAATACTTGATTTGAGTCTTCTACTTGTAGGAAGCCTGCTATATATTTTCTTTATTATAAATAGATAAAACCAAGTTTTCAACTATGGGTCTGAGTAGAGTCTAAAATGGTGCAGGTAAACATAAAGCTTTTGGCCTCTCTGGTTCACTAATATTGGAATATTACTTTATCATAGTCCAAGTAGAGTGTCAATATTGACATCTATATTTATTCCTACTAACAATAAATATTGTTATATATGCATGATAGTCATATACACTAACACAAAAATAAATACTGAATGACTACCCCATGCATGACCCTCTGCTAGGAGCTATGGGATACTGCAAAGAGAATTCTTCTACCTCCTAGAATCATTATCCTTTAGAAATAAGATAATGCGCATACACAAATAACTCTAATGCAAGGCAGGGAAAAAATAGCTGCCATTAGTGAAGTCTAGATAATCCAGAGTGAGGTATTTTGCAGGGGAGGAATTGCATGTACTTTTGGCTGGAGGAATCTGAGACCATTACCTCAAGTAAGGTATTGAAGTATAGATGGTAGTTTTTATATGTAGTGGGGGAAAAAAAATTCTAGGCCAAATCAATAGTATGCAAAAAGGCACAGAAGTAGAAACATGGATATGGGCCTTCTTTGAGAGCAGAGAGGTTTGTTTACTTAGGTAACAAGGAGGATCAGAAGGTGATTTCATTCATTCATTCATCGAGTATACTTCTAATGGGGGCTTCCTATGTGTCAGAATATGTTACACACAAGGGCTACAAAAAACAAGGTAAAATAAAAGCCTTGCGCTCTAACATTTTACTTTCCATAGCTAACAATTATCCTGTGCCAGGCATGCTTAATGTGCTTCTCTATTATCAAGTACTTTAATCTTCTTAACGACATTGTGATATGGGTGCTATTATTATCTCCATCTTACAGATGAAGAAAGTGGCTCACAGAAAAATTAAGGTACTTTAAAAAATGTACATAGCTAAAAACTGGCAGATCCCAAATGTGAACTTAAGAATCTGGTTCCAGAGTCTATTCTCATCAACACTACATTTCGTTGTATGAAATAGTGGATTGAAAAATAATTCTCTACATATAAATACAGATAGACAGTGAATGACTTTGAATGACAAGCCAAGAGGTTTGACCAAATCAAACTATAATTTAGAATGATAGTTCTGGGAAGAGTGAATAAGATCGATTGGAACAGGGAAGTTATACAAGTGGGTGGCTACTGCTTTACTCTAGATGACAGATGAAGTTTTGAGTTAGGGTGGTTTGTGTGATAATACACAGAAGAGGATTTTATAGGGGTAGATTAATCAGGAATTGAATAAGAGAACAAGAGTCAAGTATAATGGCCTGGGCATCAGTCAGGAGTCCATAGATTACAAATGACAGGAAGCCAACTCAAACTTGCTTAAACAAAAATGAAAATGTATTGGTTCATATATTTGAATCCAGACATTCTGTCCATTACTATTTCTCAGAACTGCTTTCCTTTTATTGGCTTCATGTTCAGGCAGGTTTCATATATGTGGTGGTGAAGGTGGGTCCTGCCACCTCCAGAATTACATTACCCTAGAAGTTAAAAGATTGTTATCAAAAGGGAACATCTCTTCCATAAGTTTTAGACAGAAATATATATATATATATATATATATATATATATATATATATATACACATACATACATACATATATGATTCTCATTGGCTCAGCGTAGGTCAGATGTTCACACTTGGAGTTGGAGGCTGGGTCAGCCCCATTTTAGTAACTTGGACTGAGAGAGAGGGAAGATTTCCAAAAAGAGTGGGTACAAGACAGATAACAAACAGGTAATCACCTCACACAGTTTTGAGCCTTAGTGATTGAGGGTCTGATAAATGTCCTTTATCTGAAGTAAGGCACATAGGGAAAAGAGCAATAGCAAGTTTCAGAATAAAAATTAATCACTTGGAGACACATTAAGTTTGAACATTTGGATAGAAATGACTACTGAAAAGTTTGAAATTATGAAACTTGAATTTAGGAGAAAGGTAAATGCTAAATATAAAAAATTAGAACTCAAGTGCCTAGTGAGATGATTGCTGTGTTTGTACCCACAGATGATTGCTATAAACTGTGAACTTTAGTAGTTTGAAGAAAAGTGATGGTCACAAATATCAAAAAACATTCCAAAGTCAAGTACTATCATGGAAACCAAGAAGTAAGCATTTCAAGAAGGCATATTAGTCACCAGGATCAAAAGCCATAGTAAGATCAAGAAAGGGCTGGTTAAAAACACATTTGGTCTACAAGAACAGCAAATCAATGGAGACTTTGAAGAGAACAATTTCAAGTAAAATAAAAGCACATTGTAGGGAACTAAAGAATAAACAAGGGAAAATAAGGTGGTCATAAATTCCTATTCAGTCTACTAAATAGCTAGCTATGTGACTATGATGGTTAGTTTTATTGAAACTTGGCTTCACCAGCTATTTGGCAAACCATTATCCTGGGAGTGTATTTGTGTGTGTGTGTGTGTGTGTTTGGATGAGATTAACATTTGAATGAGTAGGCTGAGTAAAGCGGATTTTCCTACCTAATGGGTGTACCCCTAATGCAATCAGTTGAAAGGCTGAAAAGAACAAAAAGGCCGACACTGCAACAAATGAGGCCATTCTATAAGAGTCAGGCTAACACTGCTTGACTGCTTCGATCTGGGACATCAGTCTTTTCCAGCTTTGAGAATTGAACGGAAACATTGGCTTTTCTTGCTTGAGCCTCATAGCTTTAAGACCGGATAATATACACCATCAACTCTCTTTGCTTTCAGGCCTTTGGACTTGGACTGGAACCACATCACTTCTCCTGGGTCTCCAGGTAGCCCACTGCAGATCTTGGGACTTGACAGCCTCATTAATCATGAGTCAATTTGTTATAATAAATGTCTCTCTCTCTCTCTCTCTCTCTCTCTGTTTATATGTGTGTGTATATATATATATATATATATATATATATATATATATAGTTCACAGTTCACATATATGTGTGTGTGTGTGGTGTGTGTGTGTGTTTGTGTGTGTGTGTATATACGTGTGTGTATGTGTGTGTGTGTATATATATATATATATCACTGAAGAACCTGAACATCAGGATATGTCTATTTATTCTTGTCCCACCACTGTAGTTTGAACACAGGTTCACAGCTGGAGAGGAATTTTGCCTCATGAATTGTACCTCAAATCTCACCCATACAGGAGTTAGATATATTTATTTTTTTCATTTTATTTTTTGCAGGAAGACAGGCTTTTTAATGAGATTTTTTTCCCTTTTTCTTTTTTAAGTGTTATTTTAGTTTCAGGGGTACATGTATAGGTTGTTTTATAGGTAAATTTCATGTTGCAAGGGTTTGGTGTAGATTATGTTGTCACCCAGGTAATCTGCATAATACCGGATAGGTGATTTTTCAATCCTCACCTTCCACCCACCATGTACCCTCAAGTAGGCCTTAGTGTCTATTGTTTCCTTCTGTTTGTTCATATGTACTTGATATTTAGCTCCCACTTACAAGTTACAACATGGAACATTTTGTTTTCTCCTGCATTAATTTGCATAGGTTAATGGCCTCCAGCTGCATCCATGTTGCTGCAAAGGACATGATCTCATTCTTTTTATAGCTGTGTAGTGTTTCATGGTGTCTATGTACCACCTTTTCTTTATCCAGTCTACCATAGATGGGTATTTAGGTTGATTCCATGTCTTTGCTATTGTGAATAGTGCTGAGATGAACTTACATATGGGTTGTGTCTGCCTGAAGACAGAGATATTGGAACACACCTGTGTGACAATGACTTATCATCTTTCCACAGCCCCAACTACCATCTGACAAAAACTACATGATAGACCCTGAGTAGAATTTTCCCATTGGAGCCTAGTCAACCCACAGTCCATAAAGATAAGAAAAAATATTGTTTTAACCCAGTATGGTTTGTTTCATAGCAAAAAATAGAAAGAATAGACACTATTAGTAGGAATGAAAAAGTCTAGGGACAATGTTGTTGGCTTATTTTTTTGTTGACTTTTGGTTTGATTTATTTAGAAAGTAGACCTGAAATATACATAATCTGAGGACTTGAATTCAGAAGAGAGAGAAACTTAACTTACAGGAAAGTCTTCACATAATGATAGCAAGAGCCTGGAAAAAACAATAAAAATGTATTCAAGATCCTAGGGAAAGGAGTTTGTCTTAGCAAGCAAGATAAATACCTCTTCCTCTGAGAAAGAATAAATGAGAAGAGAGAGAGAGCAAAGTTTAAGGTGTGTAGTAAGAACTACAAGAGGTGTAAGATAGTAACAAACTTTCTCCATTCATTTTAGATTCAACTGCCAAAGACTTACATCATTGGATTTCCTTCTCCTTCTGGGTTCTGGTGATTGATATCACTTCGAGACCAATCAGAAACATGAAAACCCAAGGTCTTGAGCACACCTCAGCAGGCTTTGGGTCATTTACTACCAGATTCCCTTTTGACCTAAGAATTCTGACTACTGCTATCATTACCTTTTTCTGATACCTCAGGGCACTAAAATTATGAGCTGTAGCACTTAAAGATTCCTTTAACACAGATATTTCATTGCTTTTTGCTCAGGTGAAATGGAAAAATAAAAAAATAAAAAAAACCTTAGATATAGAGTGGTGCTTCGGCAGATCTGCCAGTTTATCTTTTGCAGTATGTGCCATGTAAACATTTCTGACTTTAATGCACTGCACATGCATCATCCGTGAATGTTTAGTTTCATTGCTGCAGAAGTGATTTCCAAAGGTCATCTTACAACAGATGAAAACTTGAAGGTTCATGCAATTTATATTCATTTTAGATAATATTGTACAACATTTAGAAACTATAATCTTCCATTCTCTAAATGTTTAATCTAATAATTTTAAAGATAAAATATGTTATCTACCAGATTTGTTTTTCTAAGACCACCAGAGCGGGCACAAAAGAACCAGCGAGTAGGCAAGTGTAGGAGCAAAACTGCAAGTTTATTTTGGTCACCTAGCTTCAGGGGAAGAAGGTGGGTAGGGAGAGGTCTGTTGGCCTCCGGCAAATGAGGCCCACAGAGTCGCCCGTGGAGCTCTCGGACGGAGTTCCGACAGTCCCGACCACAGTGGGGAAGCTGGGAAGTCCGTGAGTGGCGTTCGTCCAGAGCGGCTTTTCTAGGAGTGGGAGGGCAATAGGTGGGGCACGGGCGTGTCGGGGGGCATTCTGCAGGTGCGACCAGGTAAATCTTGGTCTCTTCGGATTGACATCACCTGGCGCATGCCTAGTTGGTCTGCACCTTCCCAGGTCGCCGGCTGCATTTTCGAGTGCACGGGAAAAGTTGGGGGGATGAAGAACCCGGAAGTGCACCATCTTGCCTCCGTTCATCCAAACAGTCCAACCTTTTATTGATAATAGTGATCAAGGGGCGCCGTGGTCTGTCTGGCTACTTCCTGCTGTTAAGGGGCGCTGTTAAGGTCAGGGCCCATGGTTGGCATTTGGACGTACGGATGAAGAATAAACTAAGGCACAGTATTAGTATAGGAACGAGGTATGGAAGCATTTGTTGGAATATGGGCAAAACCCAGAAGGAAGGTCCCGGCAAGGTTGGGGTATTAAGGTTCTGTATCTCAGTTTTTTTTTATTTTATTGAGGGTTTGAATGTTAGTGTCTACTAGGCCTGACTTGCTAACATAATAGCAGCACTCGTCTCCAAGGAAGAGACAAGTGCCTCCTTTTTCAGCTGTAAACAAGCCTAGGGCTCACCTGTTTTGGGCAGCTACTTGGGCTATTGAGGTAGTTCGGCACTGCAGGGAGGCCAGGCTTTCAGCTGATTCCAATAACTAGAGGGAGGAAAACAGCCCGTTTTTGACGGAAGTGGCGTAGTGGCATGGAAAGTTGCTGGAAAAGCTCTGCTACTTCTGCCTGGCTGTATAAAGTTGGCAGTGATGTCAGCGAAATTGTTGCCAGCTGCTACCGGGTTAGATGAAGTTTGGTGCCCTTTACAATGTATAATGGCTACCTTGAAAAGTGCCGACAGTGCATCTAGTAGTTTGAGTATTTGGTTTTTGTTAATAATAGGGGTACCGCCGGTGGTTAAAAACCCTCTCTCTTTCCAGATGACTGAATGGTTGTGTGCGATTAGAAAAGCATATTTAGAATCTGTGTATATGTTTACTGTTTTTCCTTTTGATAGTAGGAGTGCCTTGGTTAGTGCAGTGAGTTCTGCCTGCTGTGATGTGGTCCCTTGTGGTAGGGGTTTTGCCTCTAAAACTGTGGAAGAGGTAACTACTGCATATCCTGCCTGTCTGTTTCCTTGAGGGTTGATAAAGGAGCTGCCATCCACAAATAGGGTTAGTTGTGCATTCTGAAGGGGCTGGTCATGCAAGTGTAGGTGGCTGGGGGGTTGAGCCTCCAGAACCTCAGGACAAGAATGTTTAGTATGGGGTGGTTTAAGAGAGTCTGGCAATAAAGTGGCTGGATTTAGAGAGGAGCAAACTTCTAAAGTAACAGTGGGGTCTTCTATGAATAAGAGATGGAAAAGTTGGAGCCGGGATGGAGTTAAGTGGCTAATACTTTTATGAGAGATGAGATCCTGAAGACGGTGTGTGGAGAGGACTGTTAGATTACTGCCTCTAATGAGCTTTTTTGCTTCCTGGGTCAGGCAGGCTGCTGCTGCTAGCGCACGCAGACAGGGTTGCCAGCCTTGTACAGTTGGGTCTACCTGTTTGGATAGATAGGCCACAGGACGGTGGGTGTTACCGACAGGCTGGGCTAAGAGACCAACTGCCACTTTCTGCCTTTCATCTGTAAAGAGTTGGAAGGGACGCTGGAAATCAGGCAGTGAGAGAGTGGGTTGTGAGAGAAGACAAGCTTTTGATTTGTTTTTCTAAGACCACCAGAGCAGGCACAAAAGAACCAGCGAGTAGGCAAGTGTAGGAGCAAAACTGCAAGTTTATTTTGGTCACCTAGCTTCAGGGGAAGAAGGTGGGTAGGGAGAGGTCTGTTGGCCTCCGGCAAATGAGGCCCACAGAGTCGCCCGTGGAGCTCTCGGACGGAGTTCCGACAGTCCCGACCGCAGTGGGGAAGCTGGGAAGTCTGTGCGTGGCGTTTGTCCGGAGCGGCTTTTCTAGGAGTGGGAGGGCAATAGGCGGGGCACGGGCGTGTTGGGGGGCGTTCTGCAGGTGCGACCAGGTAAATCTTGGTCTCTTCGGATTGACATCACCTGGCGCATGCCTAGTTGGTCTGCACCTTCCCAGGTCGCCGGCTGCATTTTCGCGTGCACGGGAAAAGTTGGGGGGATGAAGAACCCGGAAGTGCACCATCTTGCCTCCGTTCATCCAAACACTACCTTTTGGAAGCATATACACTTGCTATGAAAAATCATATTCAAATATGGGTTGAAAAATGTAAACTGTTCTACTTACTTTTATTTAACAGATTTTAATTCATCTCAGTCACATGTCACTGGACTAAGATAGTAAGAGACAAAACAGAATATTTCTAGGAGTGTAAAAGTTACAGGAAAGACTTAACTAAGTTTAAAGATGTACTTATTTCGGCCAGGCGCGGTGGCTTAAGCCTGTAATCCCAGCACTTTGGGAGGCCGAGGCGGGCGGATCACGAGGTCAGGAGATCGAGACCATCCTGGCTAACACGGTGAAACCCCGTCTCTACTAAAAACTACAAAAAACTAGCCGGGCGAGGTAGCGGCGCCTGTAGTCCCAGCTACCTGGGAGGCTGAGGCAGGAGAATGGCGTGAACCCGGGAGGCGGAGCTTGCAGTGAGCTGAGATCCGGCCACAGCACTCCAGCCTGGGTGACAGAGCAGGACTCCGTCTCAAAAAAAAAAAAAAAAAAAAAAAAAAAAAAAAAAGATGTACTTATTTCATTAAACAAATATTTCTAGGAGTGTAAAAGTTACAGGAAAGATGTACTTTTTAAGATGCATAAATTTAAAGATGTACTTATTTCATTAAACAATATATAAAGTAGAGGCTTTTTAGATGTAAGCTCTTGGGCTGCTTAAATATACTTCATAAATATATGTTAAGCGATAGTTATCATGCATAAATATTCTTGTCATAAAAAATGTTCCATACTTGGTTATTCATGTGTTAGGGGTCATAGTTATAAGGTGCCCCTGATATCTTTTAGCCCGACTTGCTATGGTGATGCCCCTTGTTCACTCTCTTCCTTTAGAGGGGGAATGACATGCACAGGACATGTCAGCCAGCTCTGTCATGAGTAGTCTAACAGTGATGAAATGGAGTACATCTGCTATCAGCCCCTCTGTACATCCTCTTCTCCCAATCTTCAGTCATTCTCTCATCACTAGATCGTTCCTATTGACCTATAAATGGACAATATTTTTTCCTACCCTTAGGAAAAAAAAAAAAAACAACACAAAAGTTTAATAAATCTTTTTTTTTCCACTGGTCTCGCTCTGTCACCCAGGCTGGATTGCAGTGGTGCGGTCTCGGCTCACTGCAAGCTCCGCCTCCCAGGTTCACAGCCTCCTGAGTAGCGGGGACTACAGCTTCCCGCCACCACGCCTGGCTAATTTTTTGTATATTTAGTAGAGATGGGGTTTCACTGTGTTAGCCAGGATGATCTCGATCTCATGACCTCGTGATCCGCCTGCCTTGGCCTCTCAAAGTGTTGGGATTACAGGTGTGAGCCACCGTACCCAGCCTATAAACCTTTCTTTCAATGTTGCCTCTGTCTGTAGATACTGCTCTGTTTCATCATGATTCTCTTCTTCTCCAGACACCCTAAAGCTGTTTTACTAACAGTGTCTGTTTCTAGGTCTTCGATCTACTTCTCTTCAGATGGTATCCAGTTTGCACTTTTGTGACTACTGCATGGAAGTTGCTTTTGCATTGGAAAAGGGCAAAGATTCAATGGGGACATTTTGGTTCCCATGTCCAGGTGTCTCTTTTCAGCTCTTAACTATCCAGCCTGATCTAAATCTTTCTTATTGTTTTGATTATTAGGCATTGTTACTTTTTTGTTTTTTGAGATGGAGCTTCGCTCTTGTCGCCCAGGCTGGAGTGCAATGGTACAATCTCGGTTCACTGCAGCCCCTGCCTCCCAGGTTCAAGCAATTCTCCTGCCTCAGCCTCCCAAACAGCTAGGATTACAGGTGCCCATAACCATGCCCAGCTACTTTTTTGTATTTTTAGTAGACATGGGGTTTCACCATGTTGGCCAGGCTGGTCTTGAACTCCTGACCTCAGGTGATCTGCCCGCCTCGGCCTCCCAAAGTGCTGGCATTACAGGCATGAGCCACTGTGCCTGGCTATTAGGCATTATTAATGTTTTATTTTCCTACTTCAACAATCCAGTTTATTGTCATCTCTGTATTCATCTCCTAAATATTTCCCCTCCACATTCATGTACATGCATAAGCCCATGGTTTTATCCTTAGGTTTTTTTCTTCTTTTTCTTCATACTCAGGTTGTTCTTTCATTGATATAAAGAAATACCTGAGACTGGGTGGTTCCTAAAGAAAAGAGGTTTAATTGGCCCATGTTTCCATAGGCTTTACAGGAAGCATGGTGCTAACATTTGCTCAGCTTCTAAGTAGGCCCCAAGAAGCTTCCAATCATGGCAGAAGGTAAAGGGAGAGCAGGCACGTTACATGACAAAAGCGTAAGCAAGTGATAGAGAGTGGGGCAGAGGTGCCATACATTTTGAAATCACCAGATCTCATATGAACTTAGAGCAAGAGCTCACTTATCACCAAGGGGATGACCCAACTCGTTCATGAGGGATCTGTCTCCATGATCCAAATGCCTCCCATCAGGCCCAACCTCCAACAGTGGGGATGATAATTCAACATGAGTTTTGGTGGGGACACACATTCCAATTATATCACTCTACTTGGATGATCTCATTAAATCCTATGGGTGTCAACTGCCATCAACACCCCAGGTCACCTGAACCTCTCTTTTGAGTGCCTATTTACCTCCTTAAATATTTTCAACACCTCAGCTCCAATGTAATCAATGTTTATGTCTTTTCCATCACTCCTCAGACTTCATGCTCCTCTTCTATATACTCTCTCAGTTAATGAGTTATCCATTTACTTAATTTAATATCTAGAAATCTACCTATTATCTTATTAACTTGAACTTTATCATCAACATTCTACCATTTTTTGCATACAAAAATAGCAGTCTTCATATTTCTCAACGTAATTGTTTTTATTTTCTTTTCCTCTTGCTTATTTAGCCAGTCACCAAGTCCCATACATTTTACTTCAGAATGTCTCTAAATACATTCATTCTTCTCAGTTTTAACTTCCATTGCCACAATTCAGACCTCTTACAATAGCTTATTTACATTATTGAAATATTTTAATTGGTGCTTTTGGATCTATTGTTTCTCATTTTGAAAGTTTTTTGAATATTCACATTACATTGTCTTTAAGAATAGAGGACTCTGCATGATGGGTCATGCCTGTAATCCCAGCACTTTGGGAGGCTGAGGGAGGTAGATCACCTGAGGTCAGGAGTTCAAGACAAGCCTGGTCAACATGGTGAAACCCCATCTCTACTAAAAATACAGAAATTAGCCTGGCATGTTGGAGTGCAGCTATAATCCCAGCTACTTGGGAGGCTGAGGCAGGATAATCACTTGAAACCAAGAGGCAGAGGTTGCAGTGAACCGAGATTGCAACATTGCATTCCAGCCTGGGTGACAAGAGCAAAACTCTGTGTTAAAAAAAAAAAAAAAAAATAGAGAACTGCAAAGCCCCTATGTCTTTATGTCTTGCATGTCCCTATACTGTAATATTTATTTTCAGTATCATGGCACTCATGTCCTAGTTGTTGATAACTGCCACAACTTCACTAGTAGCCATCCTCAGGTGCCCCACAAGACCTGGTCCTATTCAGGCTTCCTACCATCAGACTTGCATGAGTGGCTTGCTGGCTCAGGAACATCTTTTGCCCTGTAGTGCTGCAGATAGCAATTCCAACATGAATATCTTTCTTATTCTTCCTCTCTTGGGGACATGTAGCTGATTGTACATATATCACCTGCTCCATGAGATCATAATTGATGTCTTTACTTCTCATTCCACTAACACCATAAGAAAAAAATCACTCTTTTTTTGTGGATATTATAAAGGTTCTATTGTAGCAATGGTACATTGTATTAATTACTAGGTGTTTATTTATTTGAAGTTTCGGCTGTAGTATTGGCTCTTTTTGTGCCATAGAGTTAGTACTTCAGTGTTAAATGAATTAATTAATAAGCAGATGAGTTAATGAATATGTGTTAGTCCATTCTCCTCTGCTATAAGGACATGCCAGAGACTGGATAATTTATAAAGGAAAGAGGTTTAATTGACCCACAGTGGAGCAGGGCTGGGGAGGCCTCAGGAAACTTACAGTCGTGGCAGAACAGGAAGCAAACACGTCCTTTTTCACACGAGACCAGCAAGGAAAAATGCAAGAGCCAAGTGAAAGGGGAAGCCCCTTATAAAACCATCAGAACTAATGAGAACTCACTATCCCCCAGCACAGTATGGGGGAAACTGCCCCCATGATTCAATTACCTCCCACCAGCTCTCTGCTATGACATGCGGGGACTATGGGAACTAAAATTCAAGATGAGATTTGGGTGGAGACACAGCCAAATCATATCAGAATAAAAATTGGAGTTCCCTTCTATGTCTCAGTTTTGTTCATTCCCACATGCATGAAACATATCAGTTGGCTTTGTCATGACTAGTCTGTCAGCAATGACACCATGGGTAGATCTGCAAGTCTCCTAAAAAGAATATTACCACCTGCTGGTTCAGTTGTACCAACTGTTTGGAAATGCTTTAAAAAAAACCTGGTATTTATAATGTGTTTTACAATTTCCAAAGTCTTCCTTTATAAACTGCCTCACTCACTTTTGCAACAACTCCGTAAAATAGGCACTGTTACTGGGAGACACTCAGAAAAGTTGAAGAACTTATTCAAGGATACATAGGAAGGCAGAGACAAAACTATAAAATCACCAAAGATGTCATACTTTGTCTTGCTATTTGTACTTTGGATTCAGAATGCCTGGATTTAAATCCCAGGTCTCCCACTTAGTAACCCTAAAACCCCTTTCATCACCCCTAAAATCAGGATGATAGAACTACCTACCTCAAAGGTCCTTGTGAAAAATAATGGACTTAACATGTCCACAGCTCTTAGCAGGGTGACTGTCATATATTTAGTACTCTACAAATGTTATTTGTTACTATGGTGATGATGTTATTGGTCCTCTCTATAAAAGAGGTACTGGACTGGTAGCCTAGATAGAATATCTCTCTCATCGATTAATTTAAGAGGTTAAATGCAAAAAAGTTTGTGAGTCTGAGCAATATCACAGATGACAGTAAGATAGTAAAAGTCAAATAGATGCATAGCTAGAAGGCCAATCACTCCTGCAGTGGTGGTTCCTAGAAGACCTGACCCACGCTAATCATAATTTAATCTCATGAAACTCTTGGAAGAGACTAAGAGGCAATGTTAAGGGCTGAATAGTGTTCTCTCAAAATTTATGTTGAAGCCCTAATCTCTAGTACCTCAGAATATAACTCTATTTGGAGATAGGAACTTTAAAGAGCTGATTAAGTTAAAATGAGGTTGTCAGGGTAGGTTCTAATTCCATCTGACTGATGTCCTTATAAGCAGAGGAATTTGGACATACAAAGAGACAACAGGGATGCACATGCACAAAGGAAAGACCACATAGTGAGACAGTAAGAAGACAGCCATCTGCAAGCCAGGAAGAAATGCCCCAGAAGAAACCAAACTTGTGAACATGTTGCTCTTGGACTACCAATCTCCAAAACTATAAGAAAATACATTTCTATTGTTTAAGCCACCCACTATGTGGCATTTCTTATGACAGTCATGGCAAATAAATACAGAGCCTCTCACTCATTGTTATCCAACAGTTGAGTCAGGTGGTAATTAATGTGTGAAGAGATTTAGTGACTTGCACCAGATCACACAGATTCTGACAGAGCCATAAACATGCCAGTTCTACCTCAGGGATAGAGTTTGCACTTCTGCATTAAATGCATTCAAATGCAGTAGGAGATGATTCCAAGTGTGAGGAACTACTATGCAAAGAACTAGTCCTTGTTACAATCATACTTTAACCTAGGGTATGTTCAATTTTGTCTAGATTAAGCTTCAATCAATGGCCCTGTCTACTTATTGGCTTAAGAAACAGGTTCCTAGGCTGGGCATGGTGCCTAATGCCTGTAATTTCAGCAATTTGGGAGGCTGAGGTGGAGGATCACTTTGAGCCAGTGACTTAGAGACCAGTCTGAGCAACATAGTGTGACTCCATCTCTACAAAAAATATTAAAAATTAGCTTGGCATAGTGGTGAGTAGCTGTAGTCCCAATTACTCGGGAGGCTGAGATTGGAGGATTAATTGAGTCCTGGAGGTCAAGGCTTCCTGTGATCCCACTACTATACTCCAGCTTGGGGGCAACACAGTGATACAGTTTCAAAAGAAAGAAAGAAAGAAAAAAGAAACATGTTTCTTGAACTTCTGGAGCATTTTCATAAGTAATTGAGTCCTATGTTAAATGTTAATGATTCTGGATCAAGTCAGCAGAGGCTGTATCATGGTCAACGATATCACCAATTTAATAAAGGAATAACTGAACTTTTAAATAATTATAATATTAATACATTGAATTTATAAGGCATTGTTAACTGCTCCAAAGCTTTTTATTTCCCCTATTTAAGATTTTATGAGGAAAAGCCAATTCTTAAAAACTGTATCCAACTTTATTAGTACTTTATAGAGAGAAAGAAATGAAAACTTCAGGTGATAACAAATCTGCTTTTCCACAATTATTTTTATCATATGAAAGACAGAAGACAGAAGGTAAAGCAAGAATTTATGGTGGTGTCAATGTGGTGAAAAATGTTCTTGAGTAGGAGCCGAACTACTATACAATTTTCTTGAGAGGACCAGCAGTCTTCCAAATGAGATATTATCTGCTGTCACTTCTATGAAAAATATAGCACCTGCTTCTGCATGTTTCTTCTTCTCTGAACAGTTCTCCTGGGTGAGACCTGAAAGGTTGGCCAGCAGAAGCAAACAATTTGCCTTTGTTGTCTTGGATCAGCAGCCCCGACCTCACATTCTTTCAAATTCAGAGTTGAGCTGCTATTGTCTAGTTTTCAGAGAGTTCATCTATTGTCCAGACTTCCCTGTTTGCAGTGCAGAGTGAAAGAACATATTCAGAAGCAACTTTACAAGAAGCTACTCTAAAATATACATGCAGTTATTACTTATTGAACATGCTGTTCTGAGCTCAATGCTGCCCCAGTTTCTGTGGGCTTCTTATTGCAGTTTTTCAGGAAGTTAGAAGTGAATAGCATAGTCCACAGTCACAATTTACTCACTTACTTATTTAATAAGTATTATTAATGAAACACATTCATTAAACGTGCAGGGTACAATCCCGGAGATGAAAAGAAAATAAAAAACCTAAGAAAAAAACAGTCTAGACCTGAACTGCTCGATAGTGTAGCCATGAGCCATATGTGGATTTTAAAGTTTAAATTTAAATTAATAAAATTTAAATAAAATGAGAAATTGAGTTTCTCAGTCATACTAGCCACTTTTTGCATGCTCAAAAACCATGTGTCAGTGACTACCCTGCAGAGTGGCATAAAAGAACGTTTTCATTATTACTGAAACTTATTTTCTAGTCTAGAGATTAGCATATCCAATAATGTGCATATTCTGATAAAGCATAGTTTAATTCTGCTCATGATAGACAATACTGTGGAGTGATCCAACCTATTTTAGCCAAGGTAGGGAAAACGTAATTGATGACTATATGTAAAAAACAAGCTTTTACATTTATGAAATATGTCAAAGACTATACGTAAAAGATCTTTTATTAGTTCTGTCCTTTTCTAAAATGGGAAATATGATTCACAGTGGGTATCTAAGGGATGTCAATGTCATAGTACAATAGACAGCAGCGTGTGGCGTCTTGGATCCCAGGGGCTTAAGAAAGATGTACACTGGTAGTCAATACAGTTATAAAATTATACAAAGCGTTATCAAGCTTTCTCCGACGTCAAGGAGTCCTGTCATAGTAGGCAAATAAATCTATAATAGGTGGTCAGACAGACACCTGCCTTTCCAAAGGGTGAGAGGATCAAAAATGTAAATTTGGGAGACAAAGCTAGACATAAGAACCAGATGTGAGCAGTGAATCAACCACAGGGCAATCTACGTGGATTTCATTGAACAGACCGCTTGCTTTCTCTTCCAAATGTATTGATTACGAGGCTTTACAAGTGACCTCAATGTCACTCTTTTCCAGAAACAAGATGGGTAACTTTGGGTTGTTTAGGGTCATGGTTAAGATTAATGTGGTAAATGTGGCATGATAATTGAATGCTTCTATAACCCTTATAATTCAAGTAATTTCTTAATAAACACTTGTAGTTAATTTTCTGTCATACTTTTCTTAGTGCACACCTATAAATTCATTACTTGTGGATTTAAGTGGTAAGTTATGTTACAGTGAATAACATTATCACTCATGTTGGAAAATGTATAGGTTTATTAGCATTCATAATGTATTAACTATAACATCATGAAAGAGAAAACGATAATATTCACTCTGAAAATATGAGGGTTTTCATCACATTTTTTATTGTTTTTATCTTCTTTATGAGTACAAAAGACATTTTAGCGGACATTGTATATGGTTATTTCAGTATTAATCACTGCAGTGGTATTATGCCAAATCGCATGAGCTTATCAAATTTGGATTTGTGATCTCCTCTTTTACCTGTTTGGTTCTATATAATCCTCTCTTCCAGTTGGAATGCACCAAAAGTGCAGGTAGGGGAGTATATAGAGAAAAGTACAGGAAACAGCTACAAGCAGTGGAGTGTTGTCTTTGAGAAAGAAGTCCTGACAAAATCTGAAATATGGGCCATACAAGCACACAGAGTCTGTGGCAATTATTAAGAGGCACACTAGAGGCAAATAAAAGAAGGAAAACCAGATATAAATGAGAAGTAGAGCTAATACTGAAAGGAGTAAAAAGAGTTGCAAATGTTAGTTCTGTGTGTCTAGACACATGTCAGCAGTTAGGATTTTGATATTTTCTAAGCAGACTCTGCCTGAGTGTCTAGTCTCTATAGTACAGTGGCTCTTCACTGGGGATGAATATCTGAATTACCCATGGAGCTATAATATATATATAAATTCTTAAGCTCCACCTCCAAGAAATTCTGAGGTGTATCCCATTTAGGCCTGTGCAGATGTATCTGTTTAAATGCAAGTACTTCTTTGCCTACCTCTTGTACAACTATCAAAGGATTCAATCTGGGTCATAGTATTTGACCAATTTTCTTTTCTTCAAATCATGTGAGTTCACTTTTTCTTTTTGTGGATTTGTAGAAAGCT
This sequence comes from Rhinopithecus roxellana, assembly GCF_007565055.1. Taxonomy (NCBI): domain Eukaryota; kingdom Metazoa; phylum Chordata; class Mammalia; order Primates; family Cercopithecidae; genus Rhinopithecus; species Rhinopithecus roxellana. The sequence goes on along the minus strand of NC_044549.1, from coordinate 140,049,439 downwards.
AAAGTAATGTTGCAACAACTTGTCCCATTAAAAATAGGCTATAAATTAAAGCAAGAAAATTCTGTCACACAGAAATAGCTAGTATCAAAGAGAACCTGAGATTTCTGCTGGTAGAGGCCTCAACAAATAGTCTTGCTCATGACTCCTCTGCTTCTTGCCATTTCTCTACAGTCATTGAGAGACTGCCATCCTGCCTTCAGAATGCAGCCAAGAAAGGCATTGTAGAGGCTGGTGTTTTGATGATGAATCTTATGATTCTTGATCTTAGCAATTTGTTGTCTAAATTCACTCAATGTTATTTGAGGAACTGGAAGGAGTCATGTTCTGTACATGGTCTTAGTTGCAAGCAACAAAAGAGAATTCTAGCTAATTTTTGGGGGGGGGGTGGGGAAGCATACTAGATAAATACACAACTGCCGAAAGAGTCTTATTAGAAAGCTGGAGGACCCAGCTCTGAACTAGGCACAAACCAATGAAAGTTGGGCATCAGATAAGCCAGCAAATCAAATCCACTAAGACAGCCTGGCTGGATGGACATTACTGGCACTGGCACAGCCTGGAACTCTCCAACAGCTTCTCATTGCTGCTGTGAATGATTTCCCAGTTGTTTCTGTATTTTTTTCCTCTCTCATGAGACATAGTTCCAGGAGGGAACCTCTGATCACTAAGGCTATATCATATGCCTGTACTCAAGTGTGAGAGCAAGAAGGAATGTGTCTAGTTGCTTCAATTTTTACAGGGGAAAATGCAGCTCTAATGAACATCTTTCACTTCAAAATCCTTTTAAAATAAAGCTGTTTTATTTTAAAATAAATAAAGGAGAGGTATAGTCTTTAGGGAAAACGTTTATGACAGACACTATTCATAATGCCCATTGGCAATTACCATTGACTAAACTGAGCATGTGATACATTTGCCCCTTTGACAGTTAGGAAACAAAGTCTCAAAGCTGCATGGAATATGTCGTATTTGCTGAGGCCATTTGTAACATTGATTGTTGTCACTAACATGCCTAAGTGTTGAGGGTAAAGAAACACCAGCAAACAGAGAGTTGTCTAGGACTAGGAGATAGCCCTATTATTTATCTTTTGTTTAAATATTGGCCCATATCTCTCCAGACTGAGAAACTGACTTTTACCCTGCTTACATAGGCAGGGAGAAGTTGTCTTAGGAGTAGAGAAGAGTTGACATCAAGCTTTAGGGCTTAAATGTATCGATATGTGTGAGGTAAGTGTTTGTGATAAGCTATGCAAACCACTTCATGGTACCAGTGTGATCCAAATGTGCACTGTTAGTTGAGACTTTCCTAATTTAAAGGTCTGGGATTCAATAATCAAATCTTTCTAAGATTTTAGCCATGAACCTGAAATCTTCAAATGATGAAGGAAAACAACTTATTTGCCAATTATTGTTTTGAATGCCAGTTAGAAGAAAGAAAAAATATCTTGAGGAGTATCTTTTTATTTTGGAAATGGACACACTTTGAACTATGGATGGCTCTAAATTGCGATCACTTTACTCAATTCATTCTCTGTATATTCTGAAATTTTATTCAGTCTTAATGATTTCAAATACAGCCATAAGAGGACTCAATATTTTCTTTTAATGAACTTCCCTCCAAAATCTGGACATCTGCTTGTTAGTATCACTTCTGTTAACTCTAAGTTGTTTTTAAGTAATTTTCTTACCATCTCTGTAAGTTTAACATGAAGTACCAGCCTTGCCCACCTTATATGTGCCACTTTTGGAGATGATACAGTTGTCTAGCTAATTTTTATGTGCCTGTATCTACATCTATTTATCTTTCTAAAGATTCTTCAAAAACAATAAAATAGTCTTTAATTTGTGTTTATGTAGTAGTATTTTTGTTTGTTTGTTTTGTTTTCTTTTAGACAGAGTCTTGCTCTGTCGCCCAGGCTGGAGTACATGGCATGATCTTGGCTCACTGCAACCTCCACCTCTCTGGTTCAAGTGATTCTCCTGTCTCAGCCTCCTGAGTAGCTGGGACTACAGGCTTCTGCCACCATGCCCAGATAATTTTTTGTATTTTTTTAGTAGAGACAGGGTTTCACCATGTTAGCCAGGATGGTCTGATTTCCTGACCTCTTGATCCGCCCGCCTCAGTCACCCAAAGTGCTGGGATTACAGGTGTGAACCACTGTGCCCTGCCCATGTAGTACTGTTTTTAATAATAATTCGATCTTTAGCTATTTTAACACATGGGTTGATGACATTGTATCCCAATCTATGCCCTTTACATTTCTTCCAAAGTTTCTACTCCTGAATACATAATCTTCATAAGACTTATAATGGCTCATATCTGCTCCAATTTATCAGTAGGTGGACAAATATTTCCTAGTGGCTTTTACAGTTTCGTAAAAGGATGATGTCCAACTATGACTTTAAATGAATGATTATTTTTCATGACATCATGCATTAGTTATCTTTGAATGGTCCTTATTGTGCAACAAGGGCTAAATAAAGAGCCAAAATACTTTTTTCTTTATTCATATCAATTTAGAAAAGATTTTTTTCTTATGTATTTCTGATATCACACAAGAATATTACAGAATTAAAACTAAATTTTTGACACATACCAATGCTTCATATAAATACATTTCATGGCAAATTTTCTATTTTCTCAAATTTTAAATTTAAAGATTAATACAATTTTTTCATTAATATCAAAAGCCAGTTACTAGCCTACAATTAGAATTGACAACAAAACAGGTAGTGAAGCGGCATTGTTGTCTGTGGTAACTACTTGAGGTTCATCGTCTCATGCCAAGTAGATTAAGGGCATGGACACACACAAGGAGTGAGTTTAGGAGTAGAATCTCCAAAGGAAAAAGAAAGATAAAGGAAAACAACTCTCTCTCTTGAGAGAGAGAAGGGCACCCAAATGGGAATTCAAGCCCATGGCGAAGTGCACTGGATTTTATAGACAGGCTTGAGGAGGCAGTGTCTGATTTACATAGGGCTCGCAGATTGGTTGAACCAGGTGTGATATTTACATAATGCGTGGGGAAGACTGGCCACCCCACCCTAATCTTATTATGGAAATGGACTTTCCACTTGGTTAGTGCCATGTTGTCTGCTTCTTACTGTACGCATGACTGGAAAGGAGAAAAGAATATGGAGCTTCCATTTTGAACATGCCTAGTCCCAGATAGCCTTTTCTTAGTGGCACAACTGCCAGCATTCACCCATGAAAGTTTCTAGCTTGCTCGTCTATGTTTGCAGCTCGATTTTACAGGCTGCTCTTTGTTAGAAAAGAAAATAATTTGGGGCTGCATTTCATTAAAAGGAAAATCTTCCGAGGACTTCCTTACACTCAGTATCTGCCTAAATAATTTCTTAACTCCTGCATCAGTAAGAACTGCATTCATGAGTTTCATCCTCTTTCCTAAATTTTCAAACAATTAAACCAGATGGTCTCTCGTTCCCATAAAGCAGATCATAAGCAGGAAGAGCACCCGTAATCCCATAAAGCAGATCATAAGCAGGAAGAGCACCCGTAATTCTTTACGTCTTCTTTCTCTTACAGCATGTCATTCAGAGTGGCCACACAAATATGTATACATACTGTCTTAGTCCATCTTTTGTTACTTATAACAGAATATATGAAACTGGTTAATTTATTTAAAAGGAAATTAATTGCTTACAGTGCTGGAGGCTGAGAAGTCCAAGGTCATAAGGCCCCATCTGGTAAGCTCCTTCTTGCTGATGCGGACTCTCCAAGTCCCGAGGTGGTACAGGGCATCACATGGTGGGGGGACAGACATGCTAGTTCAGGTCTCACTTCCTCTTTTTATAAAGCCGCCAGTTCCACTGCCATGATAACCTGTTCATCTATTAACCCATGAATGGATTGATCCATTCATGAGGGCGGAACCTTCATGAACTGATCACCTCTTAAAGGTCCTACCTCTCAATACTACCACATTGGGGATTCAGTTTTGTAGATCAAAAATCAACTTACAAAAGGCAGATTAATAGGAAAAAAGGCATACAAATTGTTTTAATATGTATACATAGGAGCCTTCAGAATAAAGACCCAAAGATACAGGGGTAATTATTCACATTTATGCTTAAGTTCAACAAAGCATTGATAGCTTTGTGGAAATATGATTGAACAAAATGACTGTGATCTAATGTTAATAGCCTGGTTGAGGAACCCTGTATGGCCTCTCTGTATAGATTCTTCTGGGCCTCTCTGAGCATGTATTCCTTCCTTCTGGGTGTAGGGCAGGGACCCCTCTGGAATGGATCTCTTATAACCTACAGACAAACCAACTAGGTCAGATTTTCTTTATGGCCAATTTGTACTTAGAAAGACAGAGGGAAAATTAGAATGATATATTTAGGTTTTATATCTGACTTTTAGAAAAGGGGATCTGGTTTCTATTACACATTTTGGGGAAGAGAGATTCTAGTTTCTCCCCTCAGAGGAGAAGGGCACTGAAACAGGAGCGCAGGAGGGTGGAGAAAAACTTTTGCTTCTGAGGCTGCCACTGAGGTCTTCATTTTAGGATGGTGTTTTATGAGCCCCAATAGTTTCAACATGGGTTTTGGAAGGGTCATTCAAACCATAGCATATACACATAAATGTGTGCACACAAATACACATAAAAATATGTCAGTTTGCAAAATAGAGACAGACTTGAAACACATAAAACACTCAATATATATTTACTGAGTTAGTAAATAGAAACATTATGGAGATGTCCATTAAAAGATAAATGATCTGACTTGTATGTTAATCATGATGATGAAATCCAAATGGTTACCATGACAAATAGAATTGAATCCACTTAATTCCTATTCACCAAAATGATAGATGAAGTGTATTACTAGACTACTATAAAAGAAAACTCCTGTATATACTTTAAAATACTAGAAGTATAAAATATTGAAACACAATGTTTTTGGTTATTATCAGTACAGTTATCCACATTGCATTCATATCTTTTCTATTATCTTTGAAACTTTACAAGTTCTGACCATTTCACTAGGATGTGCAATTAATGACATCAAATTTCAAATCAATCTATTTTTATACTTTTTAGTGATTCTGTAGAGGCTTAGTGTTAGAAAGAGTCTTAGATAAATGAATAAGATGTAATTGGAGAATTATCTGTGGGTTTTAATTATTCTTGCTAATGCTGTAGTTTCTATTATAATAGATAATTAGGGGAGACATGTCTTAGTAACAACATATGTGGAAAACTCAAGAGATTTTATTTGGCAACAAGCTAAATATGAAATGACAGTGTTATATAACTGTTAATAGGCTAACTTTAAATTGCATTAATAAACTTTATATAAAGGAATAGGGATAGTAGTCACTCTATCTTTCACTATTCTTATTATACCACCTGTGGAGCATTTGCATAAATTCTAAAGAATGCTATTTAAGAAGGCCACATACCAGAAGAAAGTGAGTAAAATAGTGAATGCATCTGAAATTGCAGGATATGAAATATAATTGAAGTAATTGGTCTGTCAAGCCTAGAGTAAGAACTTAGGTTGGATAAGAAAGCCTCCCTCACATATGTCAAAGGGATTAGATGTATTCTTATAATTTAAGTAGATGTAACAAGGACCAATGGAGAACATTAGAAAAGAGTGCTTGTTGACTGGCCAAGAAGAGTGAAAAATCCTCTCCCATTTATAGATTTCCAAAAAAGAAGAAGAAAATAAAGGCCTACTTTTATGAGTAAAATGAGAATCAAGGGTTAGTATCTAAAATTTCATGATCTGTTGGCAATTTGAGAGAGAGAGATGACTGTCTGTCATATAAAAATTTAATACTGTCTCCCTTCAGCCCTAGAGAATACAGATTTAGATTAGAATGCTTCCAACAAATCTAAACGTATCAGTTTCATAATATTGACAATGCACAAATCTGGAAATTTTATAAATTAAAAGCTAATACATCTAGTATGATAAAATATCTACAGAAATTTTATTTATCTCAAGGGAGTATACATTTTTCCATTTTTTATAATTTTCTGAATATTTAAAGTGAATATGATTTCTTATAATCTGAATAAAATAATACTATTTTAACTTGAGACAAAATAAATGTTACTCTCTTTGGAATGAATCTTGTAGTTAATATTAATTTGTATATTTCTACAGTTCTCAAAATAAATGGATTTTTGTTGTTCAAAGTATATACAATTTAATTCATTCTACCTTTTTTTTTTTTTCCAGTGAGTAAGCACAGTATTCTGCTTTTGATGCTAAGTAGTTAAGTATCTATAGAAGGTGCTTTGGGATGAATTGTGTTCCCCAGAGAGATATGTTCAAGTCCTAACTCCTAGTACTGAGGGATGTTACTTTATCTGGAAATAAGTTCTTTGCAGGTGTAATCAAGTGAAAATGAGGTCATACTGAATTAGGGTGGGCCCTAATCCAATAACTAATGTCCTGGTAGTTAGAGAAATTTTAGACACAGAGACGCACACGGAGAAGGCCATGTGAAGACAGGGGCAGAGATTAGAGTGATGCTTCTACAAGCTAAGAAGTGCCAAGGATTGCAGGCATCCACAAGCTAAAAAGAGGCAAGGAAAGATTCTTGCCTAGAGCTTTCAAAGAGCAATGTTGGGATTCAGAGCCTGAGACAATGAATGTCTATTGTTTTAAGCTGTGCAGTTTGTGGTGCTTTATCACATCAGCCCTAGGAAATGAATATGGAAGAAAATTCTTGATGATAGATTTTTATTAAATAGGAAAATTCTCAGGATACTATTAGTAAGAAAAACAATAATCAACATTTTTCGGCTTTCTAACTAAGAAACCAAGTCATTATTTAAAAATGTCTTTCCCATATTATTTTCCTTTAGTGAGTGCTATAAAGATTGTATTTAATTTTCATATTAGCTATAAAAATAAAACAGTTGATCGAATAATCAAATATTTTAAACTAAAATCTCAATAATTTGGAGAGAAACATCCTTAGGTCTTTGCTTTATTCTCTTCTAAGCATATTATTTAAAATTATATTTATTTTACATATATTGATTTACTATTCTTCACTATAATGTAAGCTCATTAGTTGTTTTAATATTGACTGGTACATAGAAAATATAAAAAAAATTTGTTGAGTGCTCCTAATATATGAACATCAGCAGCTTCAGGCTTAGCACATACAGTAGGACAAAAAGTTTCAATTGCCTGGGTTGACTTATTAAGGCCCCACTGAGGTCATGTCCCATATCTGGAGCAGTAGAATGGCGTGCGCTGAAATGGCATGCTCTGGGTTAGTGTGCTTTTCAGTGAAAACAAAAGGTGGGTCAGACTAGTTACATCTCAGTGATCAGAATAGGAGGTGAGATATGAGTTCTCAAATAAAATGTGGTCTACTCTAAGTAAGATATAGTTGAAAGTTGCTAGTCATGTAAAAGCAACAAATTTAATGACAACAGACTTTGTCATGCATGTCCGTGTGAAGAGACCACCAAACAGGCTTTGTGCGAGCAATAAAGCTTTGTAATCACCTGGGTGCAGGCGGGCTGAGTCCGAAAGGAGTCAGGGAAGGGAGATAAGGGTGGGGCCGTTTTATAGGATTTGGGTAGGTAAAGGAAAATTACAGTCAAAGCGGGGTTGTTCTCCGGCGGGCAGGAGTGGGGGTCACAAGGTGCTCAGTGGGGGAGCTTTTTGAGCCAGGGAGCCAGGAAAAAGAATTTCACAAGATAATATCATCGCTTAAGGCAAGGACTGGCCATTTTCACTTCTTTTGTGGTGGAATGTCATTGGTTAAGGCGAGGCAGGGCATTTGTACTTCTTTTGTGATTCTTCAGTTACTTCGGGCCATCTGGGCGTATACGTGCAAGTCACAGGGGATGCGATGGCTTGGCTTGGGCTCAGAGGCCTGACAGCCTTTGTTAAATACTTTTTCTCATACTTGATCTCACTTCTGATATTGTCTTCTCAGTACACATTTAGTACACAACCTCTAATTTTAATTTAAAACATGCCTGCTTTCTCCACAGAAAAGTAATCTGAGTTATTTTGATTTTGATTATGGAAATTACTTTTGGTAAACTGTAGTTGAGGAGTCTTTTCTCTCATTTCAGTTATTTCCGTCAACAATATTCAATTTCTCTACATATCCCTTAAAATCTTTCAATTGTATATAAGGTTCAATTGCAAGAAATAAACATTTATGAAAGTTTTCCTGGAAGACACATAAGCTACCATTCCTTTAAATGAGGTTCTTAACCTGAATACACAGTGAATCCATGAGCCCTGAAAATTACATGTACGTTTTTTGTCTACATACGGGGGATTTTCTGGTTAAAGAATCCATAGTTTTTCTTAATGGAATTAGTGGTTCTACCAAGTAGTGAAAACTAGTTTTCTAGGGACATAGTTATCAAATAGGGTTGATGTTGCCCCTGGAAACGTTTGTCAATTTTATTCAGTTGTAATAACTGGAGAGTCCAGAGTTGTTAGAACTGAGGAGGGGAAGTTGTTACTAGCGTCTGATGGATAGAGTGCAGAAATGCTGCTAAACATTCTAAAATGTATCAGACAGTCTTCCACAACAAAAATTAATCTCCTTTATAATGTCATTACTAATGTCACTGTTTAGAAATCTTTCTCTAGATAATCTAATATTCTGCCCCTTTATACCCAAAATTAATACACTATTTAGAAAACTTGCTCTAATCTAATATTCTGCACTTTTCCACCCAAAATTAAGACACATAAACAGATTATAAATAAACTTTTGGTGCCGCAAAAGAAATAGCACTTGAATATAAAATTTTCTTTTTAATTCTCAGCAAGGCAAGTTACTTCTCTAGAACAGAAGCAATGGAGCAATGATGAGCATACATTTGGATAAGGGAGGGAAAGGGCCCCTGATGCTGTGTCCTTCCCTTTTTGGCTAGGGTTAGACCGTACAGGCAAAACTAATTCTCTTTGGCTAATTTAAAGAGAGTGACGGGGTGAGTAGTTTGGCAGGAAAAATGGTTATGACAGAGCAGGTAATTGGAATAAGTCAGGGTGGAGCAGGTAATCGGAATGAGTCAGGGTAGAGCAAGTAATAGGAATGAGTCAGGGTGGAGCAGGTAATTGAAAAAGGTTGCTTTACGAGCAAGTTAAGTTTAAAAGTAGAAAGCAAAGAATTGAACATATTGACATATTGATTCTTTGAAAAGAAATTTTGAACTCATATCTAAGTGCAAAATAGTTGAACTGTATTATTTTAGTTTGTCTCTGATTTATTACACTTCTTGTTTGCTAGCATGATGCTGTCACCCGAATTCAAGGCATGTTTTAAAAGTCTTTCTCTGGAAAGTGATTTTATGTTTTATGGTACTGGGAATGGTACATCCCACACAGGCTTTGTCTTATATACCTACAGGTTTTCTTAGGAAAATCTATGATTTTAGGAAGATCAACTCTGGTATGTCTTCAGGATAATTTGAAGTAGAATTGATCTCACTTCTTTTTTTGTTTTTGGTCTTTAGGAAGATGTGAATTCAACTTGAGAACCATCATCTAATCCTCTGAATAGTGTATTAATTTTGGGCAGAATATTAGATTATCTAGAGCAAGGTTTCTAAACAAAGACATTAGTAATAACATTATAAGATCTTTGAATAATGGTCTTATTCTGGCTTTAATTTTTTTCAAGTCTTTTCTTTCTAACTTGTAATTTTTATTTACTTTTATCATAACTGACTTTTAATATAATCTACATTTGAGGAGATGAGGTAAAAATAAAATCCTGTGGCTCACAGGACTTAACACAAATGCTAACATCTAAGTAGTACATGATTTCTCTTCCTTATATAGTTTATACCACTTAATTCTGTAAATATCAACACTATTTCATATGGCTCTTTCTCTTTAAATTATAGGCTATACATCTTCCAATCATTTTTGTTTCTTCTATGGTTACAGTCATTAGTATATTCCTTTTATTCTACCAAAAATTTTTAATACTTATTGTGCTAGCAGACACTGAAGATATAAATGTGAATAAAATAAAGTATTTTTCTCAATATGTTAACAAGAGAGATAGCTTGTTAACAATCAAGATATATTGTTAACAAACATGTTAACAAGTAAGATAGCTACTTGTAGCTATCATATTAAAAGGAAGATAATTACATATGTGTCACCAAGTGGCATAGCTACATAAACTAATAATGATGGAGAAGTATATTAACCTTATAACAGGAACATGCTTTAAATTTGTATATGTCAGCAAAAAGAAGGCATGATCAAATTGGGCAGATGGTGATTGACAGAGAAGGGTGCATGTAACTGAACAATCTCTACTTTTTAATTTAAAAATTATTTAAGATATAAAGTGATATATGTGTATTGCTAGATAGCTATAGACATATAAATGTATATAGATAATAGCTTGATAGATTCTGGAAACTTCTTATTGCTTTTCAAATTTCTTCTGGTTTTTAACATGTTATCTAATTTTTCATTTTTTAACACTTCTGTTTATCAACTTAGTTATATTTATATGTAATCTACCCACTTAATAAGGAAACTAATCCAGATCATTTTAATAAAGGTAAGCAGGACAATACTCAAAATTAACCTGGGTAAAACCTAAGTATTTTATTATTCTATGTTTTCTTCCTCTACCCTATCCCATTTCTCCACTCACTGCCAATTTACTTATTCGTTCTCTGAGTCTAGCCTGCTGTGGACACATCTAATGTGAATGGGAATTAATGTAAAGTTTTATAACTTATTAATGAGTACACATTTAACGATCAAAGCATTTAAAACTAAAAAGTTTTTAGGCTTTCTCAAATCTAGTTTTCTAAAGCTTTATTCCTCAATAATTATTTTGGAAAAGGATTTTTTTTTTTTTTTTTTTTTTTTTTTTTTTTTGTCAAATGCATTTGAGGAAAACAGAATTAGTCAAAGTTGAGTGAGTTTTTCAAAAATTGATGGACTTTGTGCCTTTATTTGTGCTAATGAGCAATCCTCAAGGGGTGGGATTAAATAAATGTTTTCCTATAACGTTTGACTATGAAATACCTAATTAAAAAGATGTCATATATTACAAAGTTTCTTTTTACAATGTGGTATTTAAATGATTATATATTCATAATGATTATATATTCACATATAATAAATATATAATATATGTGAATATGTCATATATATAATAATGTGCTTTTATGGCAATGACCTGGTCATTGTTAGTCATGATTATTTTTCCAAAAAGTAATGTTTTAGCATTAGTCTTTCTCTAAGGGATATAAAAGCCAACCCTGAGCCAAGTTCTGTTGGGAAAGTGCTTCCAAGAGCCCTGGTAGATTTTAATATTTATCAGAACTGTGTGATACAGAACAGGAATGCCTGGAGCCTTTGAAAAGAATAATCTAAAATTCACAACCAGTATCTTTAAAATGTAAAGTATCAGCCTTTTTGAAAATGAGGACAGCCTTGTCAAATGCTAATCTTGGAACTACTTAACTGCTGTTTTTGCAGTAGCAACTAGTGTTAGCACAGAGGAAAAAATAACATTAGAACAAGTCATGCATTTTATAGTAAGCTTCAGTTTATGAAAAAGATACATATTATCCTTATTCACTTGCATTGGTATAGCTGTGCTTTAGAATATCTTTGGGTGTATGTATAGATGTTAGCTAGAACTGAGCTTTATTTTACAGTTAAATAGAAGGAGGAATTTGCAGTCATTACTCCCTATCCTTGCTCTTTAAGCATTTTACGCATTCCAAAAATAGTTGGAAAATTTGCACAGATTAAGTCATTTAGATTTTGCTTAAAATGAGAGCCAAAATTTAAATGAAATGAAACATCTTACTCTTTGTTAATTTTTTTTTATTTCTATAGTATCTGTAGGTCAAAGTGTGTTTAAGTATTTATTGTTATTTCAGGTTATCTAAGCAGACAAATATAAAGTGTATTAAAATGGGAGGTTTGTTAAGAAACTGGCCAGAGGTGAGGTGGGGGGTGGGAGTCATTTCTCTAGGCAGAGGTTTAATGAAATAGATCTTCCAAAAAGTCCTAAAAACCAACCAACAAACAAAAACCCACTGTTGTTCTGTTTTAATTTATTCCAGGGGTCCACCAGCAGAGATGGGGACCTTTCTTCCGGGGAAAACCAAGAGCATTACTTTCACTTTTAGGTAGTGTTTGGGTGAATCCACTTTCAGAAATTAAAGCATTTAGCTAAAACCCTCCTGGGTTTTTTTATTAGCTTAAAAAAAAAACGGAGTTACACTCCAGGCTTGAGATCACAAGTGTATTTCTAAAGATTTGTCTTTCTTTCCACCAATTTTTGTCACTCTCCTTGTGCTGTTTCCTTTTCTTTGAATGATTGGCAGTAAGAGCCTTAAAATGAATGGAGCCTGAGGGCTTGTTATCTGAGCACCCAGGAAGAGAAGATCTTGAGGAATCTGCTAATCTGAGGAAGAAAAAGGACCTGCCACAACTAATTGAGGTGGGAGGAAATTTAGGTTTGGACTGGTATTTGCCCTCAAGTGAAATCATGGTTAGAGCTTTGCTTTTACATTGTCTTGAAGACTGCATTAGCCAGTTTTCAGTGTGGCATATTTACCTGCCATCGTAGCCGATGAGGCCCTTCAATCAACATTGTAGCTATAGATGGTAGTCAAGTTACCTATAATTATAATCTAGGTTAATGATGGATTGGCAATATCTTCTTGATGATCAGTAACCCACCAACATTTTCTTATGATAAAATACTTTTAGTTACTCAGCTAAACCAAAATATACTTGAGAAATTATTGTTGGATTAGGCAGTCTTCTAAGCCCCATCTACCCCTCTACAATTTTGATTCCACCAATAAAATAGATGATCCTAGATAGTACAGAAATAATACTCAAATGAGTGAGTTAGTCAAGTGGGTCAAAATCACTGAGTTACAAAAGGCATTTTAACATCCCCCTCACAATATGTGATATGTACTGAGTTGAGTACCATTTTAAAATAATAACTACTTTTCAGCTTCTTGGTTAAGATCAAGGGCAGTAGCATTTTAGAGATAAATTTAAATGCTGTACATCCCCTAAACATTTTATATTATGCTTCTAATAGATTAAGATTGTATAAGTTATTATAAGCATTATACATGCATATTTGTTATGTCACATACACTTTGCCATACATTTGAAAAATAGTTATACACAGGTTATATATTGACTTATTCTACAGACAGTTATTTGTGCTCATATTCCAGGACCACTTACCATGATCTCATGGTCTCTCCTAGGGGTTGAAGATCCACAGGTTCTGAATCTTGTTGATTCTCAAGAGATAGGATATGCCACTCTGTACAGGGGTTAGTGTGTAGTTTGAAAAAGTGTACTCATATTTGCATAACAAAGCACTTTTGGTTGGTGAAGTTCTCAGAGAAGGAAAGTGAAAGAAAATCCTGAATTAAGTTCTTTGGTGTGTTAGGGTTCTCTAAAGGGACAGAACTAATGGGATAGATATATATAAATAAAGGGGAGTTTATTAAGTATAACTCACAAGATTACAAAGTCCCACAATAGGCTCTCTGCAAGCTGAAGAGCAAGGAAAGCCAGTCCGAGTCCCAAAACAGAAGAACTTGGAATCTAATGTTCAAGGGCAGGAAGCATCCAGCACAGGAAATAGATGTAGGCTGGGAGGCTAAGCCAGTCTAGACTTTTCACGTTTTTCTGCCTGCTTTACATTCTAGCTGTGCTGGCAGCTGATGAGATGGCGCCCACCAAGATTAAGGGTGGATTTGCCTTTCTCAACCCAGATTCAAATGCTAATCTTCTTTGGCCACACCCTCTCAGACCCACCCAGGATCAATACTTTGCATCCTTCAATCCAATCAAGTTGACACTCAGTATTAACCATCACAAGTCCACCCCTTGTCAACTTGAACCCATACATATATCCTGAGATCATACATAAACTTCAAATAAATATAATAATAAAGTCATAATTATGCCTAACATAATACAGCTATCCTTTGCACAACTGGAAACGTACCAGTCCCCAATTCAAATACTATTATATAAAGTTAACAATACATGCTGATATGAAGTAAATAAATCTTATGTCACATGATAAAGGAAAAAGGAAATAAAATGAAGATATTTTCTTAATACAAGTACATACATGCATGAACATGTTTTTAATAAAAGGAGGAGGAAATACTCATGACAATTACCATCCTTGTTTATGCAGCTGGTCATGTGGTTGTAGTTGGTATTGATGACTACCTTCTTCTACTACCCATTCTGTATTCCCTTTGCCTTCAGCAAGCACCTCAGCAGGTCACGGATTTTTTTCTGGTAGAGTAACCCAAGCCTTCATTCCTGAAGGGTCTGGGCCATTTGTAGTCCTGCCTGGATTGGGCTGTAGTAGTTTCCCTTAATCACTGGGCATGGTAATAGTAAGAGACACGCTAATGAATCGCCTGTGTTCCATGCATACTCTTCCTTACCCCTGTTGTGGATTAGTAGACTGATTTCATCTTGATTTTCTGGGTCAGCCACCCCAGCCAACACTGTAACTCCCTTCTTAGCCTGTTGATTTAAAGGTAGGAGGAGCCCAAAGTGTCCAGGTGGCAATCTTAACTTCCAGTTTAATGGAATCATGGTTGTGTCTTCTGGTGGCAGTATTCCTCCCTCTGGAGCTAAGACCTCTACCCCAGCAGATCATAATGTGGAGGGAACAGGAAGCAAAAATTTTACTAGAGGTTCAGTAGGGGTGATGGTGAGTGGTGCCACAAGGGATGCCACTGCCACCCCTTGATTCCTGGACCTGTGATTCCTGGCTATGGGAGAAACAGGACCATATATTGGACACTGAATCAGAGCATACATGGCCTTCTGGAGAACTTTCCCCTAGCCCTACAAAGTATTGTCACCTACTTGGCTTTGTAATTGTGAATTCGAAAGGCCATTCCACCATTCTATCAATCCAGCTGTTTCAGGATGATGGGCAGCATGGTAAGACCAGTGAATTTCATGAGCATGAGCCCACTGCCGCACTTATTTAGCCATAAAGTGACCACCTTCATCAGAAGCAATGCTATGTGGAATACCATGATGGTGGATAAGGCATTCCATGAGTCCATGGATGGTAGTCTTGGCAGAAGCATTGTGTGCATGATAAGTAAATCCATATCCAGAGTAAGTGTCTATTCCAGTGAGGACAAACCTCTGCCCTTTCCTTGATGGAAGCGGTCCAATATAATCAACCTGGCACCAGGTAGCTAACTGATCACCCCAAGGAATGGTGCCATATTGAGGGCTCAGTGTTGGTCTCTGCTGCTGGCAAATTGGGAACTCAGCAGTGGTTGTAGCCAGGTCAGCCTTGGTGAGTGAAAGTCCATGTTGTTGAGCCCATGTGTAACTTCCATCCCTTTTACCATGGCTACTTTGTTCATGGGCCCATTGGACGATGACAGGGGTGGCTGGGGAAAGAGGCTGACTGGTGTCCACAGAACGGGTCATCTTATCCACTAAATTATTAAAATCCTCCTCTGCTGAGGTCACCCATTGGTGAGCACTCATGTGGGATACAAATATCTTCACAGTTTTTGACCATTCAGAGCAGTCCATCCACATACCTCTTCCCTAAAATTATTTGTCACCAATTTTCCAATCATGTTTCTTCCAAGTCACTGACCATCCAACCAAACCATTGGCTACAGCCCATCAATCAGTATATAATCACAAATCTGGCCATTTCTCCTTCCATGCAAAGTGCACAGTCAGGTGCACTGCTTGAAGTTCTGCCCACTGGGAAGATTTCCCTTCATTGCTGTCCTTCAGGAATGTCCTAGAAAGGGGCTGTAATGCTGCAGCTGTCCACTTTTGGGTGGTGCCTGCCTATCGTGCAGAAACATCTGTGAACCAGGCCCTAGGCTTCTCTCCCTCTATCAACCAATCATAGGCCACTCCCCATGAGGCTTGCAGTGCAGGCTGGTAGATAGAAGGTAGGGTAGCAGGAGTGAAGACTATGGGCATTTGAGCCACTTTCTCATGTAACTTACTTGTGCCTTCAGGATCTGCTCAAGACCCATCACGTATATACCACTTCCATTTGATGATGGAATTCTACTGTGCACAACACACTTTATGGCTAGATGGGCCAGAAAACACCGAGTCATGATGGGCAGTTCAGGTCGTGTGGTGACTTGATGACCCATAGTCAAACATTTAGTTTCCATCAAAGCCCAGTAACAGGCCAAGAACTGTCTCTCAGAAGGAGAGTACTTATCTGCAGAAGATGGCAGGGCCTTACTCCAAAATCCTAGAGGCCTCCACTGTGATTTACCTATGGGGACCTGTGAAAGGCTCCAAACAGCATCCCCAACTGCCACTGATACCTCAAGCGCAATTGGATCTGCTGGGTCATGTGGCCCGAGTGACTGAGCAGTTTTCACAGCACCCTGGACCTGTTGCTGAGCCTTCTCCTGTTCTGGACCCCATTCAAAACTGGCAGTCTTTAGGATCACTTGATAAATGGGCCAGAATAACACACCCAGATGAGGAATGTATTGCCTCCAAAATCCAAATAGGCCCACTAGGCATTGTGCCTCTTGGCCATAGGAGGGGTCAAATGCAGCAGCTTATCCCTCACCTTAGAAGTAATATCTTTGTCAGATGAGTAGATTGCAATCTACTCATCTGACAAAGGGCTAATATCCAGAATCTACAAAGAACTCAAACAAATATACAAGAAAAAAACAAACAACCCCATCAAAAAGTGGGCAAAGGATATGAACAGACATTTCTCAAAAGAAGACATTCATACAGCCAACAGACACATGAAAAAATGCTCATCATCACTCGCCATCAGAGAAATGCAAGTCAAAAACACAATGAGATACCATCTCACACCAGTTAGAATGGCAATCATTAAAAGGTGAGGAAACAACAGGTGTTGGAGAGGATGTGGAGAAATAGGAACACTTTTACACTGTTGTTGGGACTGTAAACTAGTTCAACCATTATGGAAAACAGTATGGCAATTCCTCAAGGATCTAGAACTAGATGTACCATATGACCCAGCCATCTCACTACTGGGTATATACCCAAAGGATTATAAATCATGCTGCTATAAAGACACATGCACACGTATGTTTATTGTGGCACTATTCACAATAGCAAAGACTTGGAATCAACTCAAATGTCCATCTGTGACAGACTGGATTAAGAAAATGTGGCACATATACACCATGGAATACTCTACAGCGATAAAAAATGGATGAGTTTGCATCCTTTGTAGGGACATGGATGCAGCTGGAAACCATCATTCTTAGCAAACTATCACAAGAACAGAAAACCAAACACCGCATGTTCTCACTCATAGATGGGAACTGAACAATGAGATCACTTGGACTCGGGAAGGGGAACATCACACACCGGGGCCTATCATGGGGCCGGGGAGGGATTGCATTGGGAGTTATACCTGATATAAATGATGAATTGATGGGTGCTGACGAGTTGATGGGTGCAGCACACCAACATGGCACAAGTATACATATGTAACAAACCTGCACGTTATGCACATGTACCCTAGAACTTAAAGTATAATAAAAAAAAAAAAAAAGAAAGAAATGCTTTCTGGTCCCCACTGACCAAATTGAGGGTATACAGTGAAGACCAAATCAAGAGTGGGTGAAATACAATAATAGTTGCTTCCACATCAAACATGGGATCATAGAGTCATGGGGTTAGGTGTTGAATTCAACTTCGAGATATTTCACAAATTTCCAATATTTTCAAAAACTTGTAATTGTAGTATTTTTAAATCAGTAAGTATATCTGTGCCAAGATGACTGAGGGATTGACATATTTGGAGCTATATGTTTAAATATTTTTTAATTTGTTGAATGATCATTAATAAAAAAATGAATGGTTTAAGCAAAAAAAAAAAAAAGAAAGAAAAAAAAAAAAGAAGTAATATCTTGACAAGTCCCACGCCACTGGATACCTAGACATTTTTCTGAGGTACAAGGTCCCTGAATTTTAGTCAGATTTTTTTCCCATCCTCTGGCACACAGATGTCTCACCAATAAGTCTGGTGTGTTTGCTACTTCTTGCTCAGTGGATCCAATCAGCATAATGTCATCAATGTAATGGACCATTGTGATATCTTGCAGAAGCAAAAAGTGATCAAGGTCTCTCAGAATAAGATTATGACACAAAGTCATAGAGTTGATATATCCCTGAGGTAGGACAGTAAAGGTATATTGCTGGCTTTGCCAGCTGAAGGCAAATTGCTTCTGGTGGACCTTATGGACAGGAATGGAGAAAAAGGCATTTGCCAAGCCAATGGCTGCATACCAGGTACCAGGAGTTGTATTAGTTTTCTCAAGCAATGAAACCACACCTGTTACAACAGCTGCAATTGGAGTCACTACTTGGTTAAGCTTACAGTAATCCACTGTCATTCTGCAAGATCCATCTCTCTTCTGCACAGGCCAAATGGGATAATTGAATGGGGCTGTGGTGGGAATCACCACCCCTGCATCTTTCACATCCTTGACGGTGGCGCTAATCTCCACAGTCCCTCAAGGGATCCAATATTGTTTTTCATTTACTATTTTTCTAGGTAGAGGCAGCTCAAATGGCTTCCATTTGGCCTTTTCCACCCTAATAGCCCTCACCCTACCAGTCAGGAAGCAAATGTGGGGATTCTGCCAGCTGCTAAGTATGTCTATGCCAATTATTCATTCTGGCACTGAGGAAATGACCACAGGACCCACTGGACCCACTGTAAGTCAGACCTGAGCTAAAACTCCATTAATTAACTGACCTCCATATGCCCCTATTTTAACTGGAGGTCCAAAATGACATTTTGGGTCCCCTGGAATCAACATCAGCTCAGAGCCAATGTCCAGTAGTCCCCAAAATGTCTGATCACTTCCCTTTTCCATAGTACAATTATGCTAGTAAAAGGCCGGAGTTGTCCTTGGGGAAAAATGTGAGAAAGATTAACAGCATAAATTGTCAGTAGTGTAGTGCAGTCCTTCCTCAAGGGGACTTGGTCTCCCTTTCATTCATTGAGTTCTGGGTCTGTAAACTGGCTTAAGTCTGGAAATTAATTGAGGGGCCATGATTCTCTGCTTTTATAATTCAAATTAGTCTTTTGTCCATTCGACCTAGAAGTTTTCTGCTTATGTATATAAAGTAGGAATGCAGTAGACTTCCTGTCAATTTTACTTTTAGGAATATCGTGATTAATTAGCCAATGCCAGAGCTCTACACAAGTCAGACTATACTGATTGCCGATTTGTCTCTGCTGTCCATTACTGGTGCTAACCCACCTTGCCTTTTACAAAAGAGTGTCACCACCTGGCTCCTGCCACCTTGGGATCCAATTATTCCCATTGTATTTAAATTTTGTAGCTGAGTGACTGTGGATCCCACTGTTAGATCTGACATTCAGAGGAGCAATTACAGGCCTCTTCAAAGATGCAGGTGCTACTCTCACAAATCTGTTTCACAAGGCATTAGTCAAGGGTATATCTTCTGGACCCTCCCAGCTGGGATGAGTAGGTCTAAAGTGACTAATCCACTCCATCATCCCAATCTCCCTAAGCCTTTGGATCCCTTCCTCTGCATTAAACCAAAGGGAGATCAGACATTTCCAGCTTGGTCACAGTGAGTCATTTTTAAACTGTATTTCAGTTAACCAAGCAAATAAACTATTAGAACCTTTTTTAACTCCCTGAGCTGCAACTTTAAATACAGTCTCTACTTAGTGGGCCCAAATCAATAAATTTAGCCTGTTCCAGCTCTATGTTCCTTCCACCATTATTCCATGCACTTAATATACATTCCTATGCCTGTTCTCTCAATTTCTGCTTATATAGATTAGAAAACTCAAGCAATTATTTTCGAGTGTAGCACACCTCCTCATGGGTCACACTCTCACCCTCACCTCTACGGCCCTGCTGGGACGTTAGCCTTGTTATGTGTCTAGAAGCAAACAGGGGTGTTGGTGGTGGCTCCTGAGGAGAATCAATATTATCTTGCCTGGAAACTGCCTCAGGGGAGGTCATCACTGCTGCCTCAGGCAGCACAGGGTTTATATCCTCAGACAAAGTTGGAAAGATTGATGGCAGCATGGATCAGGGAGGGGATGTTGCCACTACTGGGGATGGGGAAGCTGTTTCTGCTGGCAAAAAAAAATGTTCACCAGAGTTTACACACTCAGTGTCCCCAGCTTCATCAGGGTCCTCCCACACATCCCCATTCCAAGTTGCAGGGTCCCATTCTTTTCCAATCAATGCCTTCACTTTAACAGTAGACACCTGGTGAGGCTCTGCATGCACCTTTTGTTGCAGGTCAGCCACTTGCTTGATAAGAGCTTGTGTCTGTTTTCCACATTTTCAGCTTTTTCTCTACAGGAGGTAAGACTCTCACTCAAGCCAATCTGAGCAGATTTGAGGCTGAGTATCTGCTTCTGAAGCCAGGAGTTAGAATTCCTGAGTTTATCATTTTCTTTCATCACTTTGTCTGCTGAACTTAGGAGCAACCAACCAGCTTCATTGTGTTCCTTGGTTCTCCACATATGGTCAAAGGTATTATGTACATAGTCTAACTAAACTCCTTGCCTCTCACAAGTAGTGAATCAGGAGTGTCAAATGCATTTATTTATTATAAATAATCCTTGGATGATTTATAATAATTTATATTTTTAAATTGTATATTATATTTTAAATTATATTATTAAATTATATTTTTATAAATTATTTATAAATTTATAATTACTTAATAGTTTTTAAATAATCCAAGGATTTTTATAAATTATGTATAATAATTATAAATATTTATAATTTTTATAAATATTTAAAAATTTATAATTATTTATAATAATTTATAAAAATCCTTGGATTATTTATAATAAATATTTATTATGCCAAGGATTAGCAGTGTTCTCCATACTATTAGAAGTAGAGTCTTTAGCATTTTGGAGTCTAATCATATTAAACAGCCAACCGAAACCAACAAAATAACTCCATCCTTAATATTCTGTTCCTCTAGAACCACTCCTGGTACCAAAATCTGTATTAGGGTTCTCTGGAGGGACAGAACTAATAGGATAGAACAAATAGATAGATGGATAGGCAGATAGATGGATTTTATTAAGTATTAATTCACACTATCACAAGGTCCCACAATAGGCTGTCTGCAAGCTGAGGAACAAGGAAAGCCCATCCTAACTTGGAGTCTGATGTTCAAAGGCAGGAAGCATCTAGCACTGGGGAAAGATGTAGGCTGGGACTAGGCTAGTCTAGTCTTTTCACATTCTTCTGCCTGCTTTATATTCTAGCTGCATTGGCAAATGAGTAGATGGTGTCCACCCAGATTAAGGGTGGGTTTGCCTTTCCCAGCCTGACGACTCAAATGTTAATCTGCTTTGGCAACACCCTCACAGACACACCCAGGATCAATACTTTGCATCCTTCAATCTAATCAAGTTGACACTTAGTATTAACCATCACATTTGGAAAGGAGAGTGTTGAGACCCAGTAGAACATACAAAAGAAAGAGTGGTCCAGATATGAGACTTCAGAAATAGATAAGACTGGAAGCTGCAAACTATGTGAGATTGTACCAGAAAGGAAAGGAGAGGGAGAAGCATAAACAGTAAAATGTACTGGCTAGAAGCAGCCTCTAGAACCCCAGCTGGGGAGAGGTTCTAGTAAGGCTTTCTGCTTTGGAATCATATTTCTCCCTTATTCTCTATCTGGTAATCATTAATTGAAAAAGATAGTTTATTTTAAAATATGATTGTGTTGAGCTGAAGTTTCTATAATTTGTAATATGAAAACGTGCTTTTTTCTTTTCCAAATATAAAATTATATTTTACTACTATGTATGAATTGTTCAAATAATTCTACTCACCCATTTATCTTGAGAACTTCTGATTTTCAAAAGAAATGCCTCCTTGAACAAGAACTATTGATCTAGTCTCACTTCCTCTTTTTAGTAATAAGAAAACTGAGGTTCTGAAATTTAATTGTTTTTTCAAGAGCCTGGATCACATAAGTAGAATCTCAAGTGGAAAATACAGAAGTAAAAACAAAACAATCCAGAAAGTCAAGGTATTTATTTGGGAGATGTTACCCAATTTTTTAGAATTTCTGCATAAGGGACTCGCTATCAAATGGGGCAAAGTTCCACTTAATTTGATGGTGAGATGCCTGATATGAGGACATTCAAGTAGATGACTTAAAAAAATGTCTATTACATATAACAAGGTTAAGATCCTCATAAAGTGAAAGATTATTTTTAGAGTTGATTGTATTGATTTTCTGTTTTTCAGAATGCCCTTAGTTTTGTCCCCATCATAAAGGCATAGCCATAAATTCTTTTTTTTAGTTTTTAATTTTTTTTTTTTTTTTTTCTTTTTGTGACAGTCTCGCCCTGTCACCCAGGCTGGAGTGCAGTGGCTGGATCTCAGCTCACTGCAAGCTCCGCCTCCCGGGCTCCCGCTATTCTCCTGCCTCAGCCTCCCAAGTAGCTGGGACTACAGGCGCCCGCCACCTCGCCTAGCTAGTTTTTTTGTATTTTTTTTTAGTAGAGACGGGATTTCACTGGGTTAGCCAGGATGGTCTCGATCTCCTGACCTCGTGATCCGCCCGTCTCGGCCTCCCAAAGTGCTGGGATTACAGGCTTGAGCCACCGCGCCCGGCCCAGAAATTCTTATTATGAGAAAGTAATTCTATTTTTTATAAACTATTTTCCTTTCACTGTATGTGTTTTTAAACCCCCTTTCCATTTTGTTTTCCAGTGTTTTGTTTTTAAAATTTCTTCTCCAAGGTTTGTATTGCTGCCTTTCCTTGCTTGTAGTAAAGACAACATCTGTGTATTTTCAATCAAATCTGTTTTTCTGATACACATTTGAACATTTTAAGAAGTAAGCAGGCTGGGTGTGGTGACTTACGCCTGTAATCTCAGCACTTTGGGAGGTCAAGGCAGGTGGATCACAAGCCTGACCAACATGGTGAAATCCTGTCTCTACTAAAAATACAAAAATTAGCCAGGTGTGGTGGCATGTGCCTATAATTCCAGCTATTCAGGAGGCTGAGGCAGGAGAATTGCTTGAACTCAGGAGGCAGAGGTTGCAGTGAGTGGAGATTGCACCACTGCACTCCAGCCTGGGCGACAGAGCGAGACTCCATCCTCCCAAAAATAAAAATAAAAAAAAAAAATAGAAATAAGCAAAATTAGCACTGTAGAAACGTGAAATCTGTAGTCCTTTTTATTGCATGTATGTATGTATACACACATATAAAATAATTGTCAATGGAATTAATAAATTCACATGCATTATTTACTTAGCATAGAATTTAGAATTGAGTGAGATGGAAAAAAGAAATGCCAGATAAAAGTTATATCTGTAAATTACACTTCTATAAT
This sequence comes from Rhinopithecus roxellana, assembly GCF_007565055.1. Lineage (NCBI taxonomy): Eukaryota > Metazoa > Chordata > Mammalia > Primates > Cercopithecidae > Rhinopithecus > Rhinopithecus roxellana. Next base: position 140,026,033 of record NC_044549.1, on the reverse strand, counting down.
ATAGTAATAAAAAATTAAACACTGATTTCTTCTGATCAAACCCTTAAACTTATATCCCGTATGAGAAAATTCCTAAAATTGAAATTTCAACACATCCTTAAAAGCAATTCAAACAAACTACTTATATCTTGCTATATAGAAAGATTTATGTGAACTCTAAAATGTTTAATTTTTAAGTGATTCTGAAACTTTTCAAGTACAAGTGAAACTTATAGGAAAAATGACATTTAAGTGGGTTTTGTCTGAGCCAAATGATGCTGGTGACGCAAAATAAAAAGGAGCATACAATTAATCCTAAATGTGTCTTGTACCCATGATCCTAAATGTGTCTTGTATAAATGACTTTTTTTTTTTTTTTTTTTTTTTTTTTTTTTTTTTTGAGATGGAGTCTCGCTCTGTCGCCCAGGCTGGAGTGCAGTGGCCGGATCTCAGCTCACTGCAAGCTCCGCCTCCCGGGCTCCCGCCATTCTCCTGCCTCAGCCTCCCGAGTAGCTGGGACTACAGGCGCCCGCCACCTCGCCCGGCTAGTGTTTTTGTATTTTTTTTTTAGTAGAGACGGGGTTTCACCGTGTTAGCCAGGATGGTCTCGATCTCCTGACCTCGTGATCCGCTCGTCTCAGCCTCCCAAAGTGCTGGGATTGTAGGCTTGAGCCACCGCGCCTGGCCATAAATGACTTTATACCCATGGCTTCAGTTCTCACCTATGCCAATGATCCTCACCCTCTTCCACTTGCATTTGTATTGCCAGCTTTTTTTCTTTCCAATTAACAGAAAATACAATTCAACTGGGTATTTAAATGATAAAGGAGGCCTATTGACTCAGAAGTAGTTAGGACTATGCCCCTGGTAAAAGAATGATCTTTCTCCTTTTCTTTAGGATTTATTGACTTTATGACTGGTTTTCTGACAGTCAGGTTTGTTCCCAAACTGGTTTATCTCAAAGTTACACAACAGTTGCAGTAGTTCTTGCCTTTCTTTCTTTGTTCACACTAAAATAAAATAAAATAAAATAAAATAAAATAAAATAAAATAGTAAAATAAAACGTATCTTTTAAGGGCTTCGTCCATACAACAAGAGACCTACTTGCTCAGAAGTCCTCAGGGTCAAAATCTCTGCTGACCAAGGGAAGGTTTTGTACTATCTGGCTTCAACCTGCTTCCCTAAACCAATCACTGTGGCAAGTTATTAGAGCAATCAGATCCACACCTAGAATGACTGATTGAGTAATTCTACTCAGTCATATGGCTGCTATGTAATACAGAAATAACAAATTAGATTTTGGAGAGATAACAATGTCCACTATTCTGTATTTTCTTCTAATACGTTTTCTGTTTTAGGTTACGAAAGCAGAGACCTTGAATGAGCATAAGTGAAAACGTTTGTTGGATATAAAAGGACATACGGCAATATTGAGGAATGTATTTTTGGAAAGACAGGCTAATATCCCAGAACTTGAAAATTATCCACCATGCCTCAGTCCTTCTTTGTATTGCTTCATGTTCTTTCCTCTCAGCTTAACTCTGTGTTTCTGTTTTACTCTCCTGCTACTCTCCAGGACAGTTGTCTTGCTCGGTTTATTTAACAGACAGTATATTGTCAAGAAAAAAAGATGCAAGGTCCTAGTTTACATGGCCTAACACCAACCTACCCATAGCAATGCCTAGTCACACTTTGTGTCCTAAACTCCAATTTCTAGTGACTCGCCAGTCCAGTTCTACCGAGTGTCCATCCATTTGTGGTTGTGGGGGACAATGCAATGTCACTTGATTTATTTTCCTCTTCAAGGGTGAGAAAAGGATAATAGCAAGAGGGAAAAGACATATTTGTGTACTAAAGGAACATGTATTTTAAATGTTGGGAAATTGAACCACCTGTTTCTCAAGTTGGAAACCTGAGAATAATTTTTTTGTGTGTTTCTCAGTCCTTAAAGTCTCACTTCTTCCTGAGGTAGCATGATATAATAACTACCTGTAAATGGGTGAGATCTCAAGCAATGTAAGTGCTTTGTATATAGTATCTCATTTCATTTTCTCAACAAACTTATGTGAAATGCACTACTATGTCCACTTTTTAGGAGTCAAATTGAGGCACAGTACAATTTAATACCATTGACAGATGGCAAGTCTAATACTGTATCCCAGATCGATCTGATAACAAAACCCCAACTTTTTGCACTGTTCACAACCATCTGCACATGGGCTTTCAAACCAGGCAGATTTTTGTTTGAATTCTGGCTCTGCCACTTCATTTGCTATAAAAATCAGAGGACAGCAGAGCGCCCTTGAATTGTCCTTAAAATAAATTCAAAAGTAAATAGCTATGTATTTGGCAAATAGAAGGTTATCAATAAATACCACTTTCTGCCCCATCTAATCAATGGAATAATATTTTGGGGAAAATTATGTTGGAATTGAAAGGTCAGTTAAACATCAGTTTAAATTTGGTAGTTGCCATTTAGTAGCTTTCTGATCGTAAGCAGGTTACCTAACACCGGACCCTCAATTTTTTCATCTATAAAAGCAAAGCAGTACTAATTTTGCCTACAATGGTTGTGATTGAATTGGATAATATGAGGAAAGTCTTTTTTGCTAGCCTAATTTTATGATGTATTTACTGTACATGACAGTAACAATTTATTATGTATTTACTAAATGGAAATACATGAAATTTAATTGATTAGACTTGAAATTAAATATTAAATTGATAGACTTGAAAGATGGACATTTTTAAAAGGTATATACACCAAAGGGCCTTTGTATTGCTAATTTAAAAAATGAACCTATTTTATTTTGCTAAAATAAGAATGTATTATGTTTATTGAGCTACTCTGACAATGCAGACACTGGGTTGGTGTTTGTATCTGTATGAAAATCTCACAAAAATAGGCACTATTATTATTCTTTTAGAGAAGAAGAAGCTGAGGCTCAGAGAAAATATATAACTTGTTCAAGCATATAAAGGTTGTTGGCAAAGTAAGACCAGATTTGCCTGATTCTAAATTCATGTGCCTTTTTTGAATACTGCTGCTTCTCAAAATATATTCTATGTACAAAAATGAATTGGTAACACTTTTAGCCATACAGAAAAGATAACCTATGACTTTGTCAATTTATTATATCACTGTAGCCTGTGCTGTAAAATCAGAGATTTGTTTTCTTTTGTATGTGAGGGAAGAGCAGAGATTGATTTTAGAAAGTGCATATTTTCATCTATGCTCACAAAAAGTGCAAGGCAATGATAATGAACTAAAGGTTTATATTGACAGTTACAATTATGGTTTAGTGTTCCCTTGAGAGCAACTTTCAAAGTACCATGTAACTACATCAAAAAGTTGACTTAGAACTAATTTAAGATACAGAATCAGTAAAAAATACCATACCTTAGAGAACCCTCTGCTGCTAGCTTCCCAAACTGAAAATTTACATGTTGTGAGTAGAATCTTACTGCCTGACATTGTCATACGTGTTAAAAGAAGACACAGCATAAATGATGAGGTTAGCAAAGACCATCAACGTTTAACAAGTTCACCTCCTATTTACGGTTGTCTAAATAAATTTGAAGAAATATGCCTGGCATGTACAGAATTGGGAAGAAAATGCAGTGATAAAGTTAAATATTTGAAATCTGAAATTTTTGACTTCTATTTGGTAGGTTTCATATCACAAGTTGATGCCTTTTGTGTATTTAATTGTATAAAAGAAGAATTTTAACAAATTTAAACTGGCAAGGATGATGTGCCTGAAACCTTAAGACACAAATTCTGATTTTCAGATACCTACGTTTTGGTGAAGCATATTAAAGCTCCATTAGATGTTATTATTGCCATTAGGTTTAGTTAAATTATCTTGGGAAGTGAAACATAGACTAAGTATTATCAGTGACACTGATTTCTGAAAATCCAGAGGAATTTCTGAAAAGGTAATATTGTGTTAGCTTGTATAAAGAGAATGTCAAAATTTGATATTCATTTATTATATTCATTTCATATGATAGCTATGTTGATAAAATTCTCTGACATTAGAATATTTGACTTTAATACATACTTTTTAATTTTAATATAATATTACACCAATTATTTTAAGAAAAGCTAAAACAGGGTGTAAAACATTAACATGTTTTCCTCCTTAAGTAGACATTTTAGAAAATTTTAAAAAAAAGTATCTTCCAGCTATAAGGCAGAGAAGGCTTTAGACTACCAATCCCAAGGGAAAGTAAGAAATATGATGGTGTCTATATCACACACAAAAATATGAGCCCCGTAGGATAGGTCCTGGCTTTGTTCACACTTCCTTCCCAAACAAACATTAGCTGAAGTTTTGTATCCTAATATTGAAATGTATAGATAAAGGAATAGATACACAAATGAGTTACTTTTTCTTTCTATTTTTCTTCATTCATATTTTTAATGTAATTTCTCAGTAAGAAATTTTAATTTGAGATATCCAAGAAGGTACAGCCTATGTCAATTTTTAACTTTTTAACTCTAAAATATTTTATATCTGAAAAGCTCTTCATTTAGTTAACAAGTATTTATTGAGTACTTCTTACATAACAGATGCTAGCTACGAGGGCTAATGTGGTAAATAAAGCCATCCAACTTACTTCTTTCCATTCAGAGAGGTAAATAATAAAAATGTTGATTTAACAGCTCAAGGACAGATTTACTAGAATTATATAGAATCACAATAGAAAATGACAAGAGCAGGCAGAAAAATTCATAGTTTGTGTTTTTCTTCAAAGGGTAACAGTTTTCCAATCGGATTAGTTAAACAAAATAATTGTCTTCACTCTTAGGAGACAAAATAAACACAGCATTTAAAGGCCAATGAAAAAAATTAGACCTACCTGACTGTTGTAGTTGGAGAGATCTCTAAGAGGGACCTTCAAAGGAGCTCAGGAACATGTTCTGTTCTGAGTCTTGAATCACAGCAGTTAGAAGGTCTTGACAGAATCTTGATGGAACCACCAGCATTATCAATTGGTAATTCCCCAAAATACCACCAGAAAAAATACTTTTGTTCAAGCAAAGCTAAATTGGTTAGATTTCTACAGTAAAGTTGAACATCACCTTGACAAAGTCATTTATTATTAAATAGAATCTGTTTATACCTCTAAAAATCTATTTTTATTGACAGTTATGCATTGAGCTCCCAATAATTGAACCCATTAAATATAGTGGCTAGGAAAACTGGCATTGTACAACATTGTGTAAACAAATATAAGTAAATAATTATAATGATTTTTTATTTTATTTTATTTAAAATTTTCTTTTAGGTTCAGAGGTACAGGTGCAGGTTTATTATTTAGGTAAGCTCATGACTTGGAGGTTTGGTGTACAGATTATTTTGTCACCCAGGTACTAAGCATAGTACCACAGTTGTTGTTGTTGTTGTTGTTGTTTTTCTGAACCTCTCTTCCCACTGTCATCTCCCTTGACAGAATCTTATTAGGGCTTTAAAATGATAAATTGGGGCAGGTTATTCATAGTGTTAGGACATGGACTGAGCAATTTTGAGATGCGTCTTGTAAAGTGAGGAACTGATTGGCATTGAGAAGCATTTTATGACATAATTCCTTTGAACTGTAGGACATAGTGAGGTGAGGGTCTTGAAGTAAAACTTGATAAGTATTTGTTTATTATTCACTGATATCTTCCATACGCAAGTATTGCCTTGACTAAAGAGTGAAGTTAATTTGCTTACTATCAAGCAAAAGGAAAAAAAAATACACTTCATAAAATTACTAGAATTACTGTAGAAATTTCATTTAGCACAGTGACAAGAAAGTAAGTTTGAGTCCTGAATTATTTAACACATAGGTAGGAAAATATACCTGTTCCTGTAATTTTTGACACAGAAATAGCGGATTAGTTTGACTTCAGATTTCAGACAAAACAAAGAGATGATGTAATGTCAGTTGAGAATAAGAGCTGTGAAGAAAAACAAAGTAGACCAGGAGGACAGAGAGTAAGAAGTATTAATTAAATAGTGCCATCAAGAAAGATCCTTTTAGGAAAGTGAATTTTGAGCAGAGATTTGAATGAGGTGATCCTTATGGATATGTATGAGGGAAAAAGAAAACGCAGTGCCAAGTCCTGAAGTGGCAGTATGTTAGAGGACCATCAAAGAGGCCAGTATGCTGGGGGCACAGCACCTAATGCCTACACTGGGAGATGATGAGGTCAGAGAGCACAGGAGACAGATCTTGTAGGACCTTGGAGGCCATGGCAGAGCCTTTGGATTTTATTCCGGTTACCATGAGAAGTCATTGTAGAGTTTTTAACTGGTGATGAATGTAGTTTATTTATTTTTTTTAAGGTCATTGGTGGCTGGGTGAGACTATGAAGCTATGGGAGGAGGTATCTGGCAAGAGGAAGGCCAGATAGAAGGCCATTGCAATAGTAATGATGGTTGGTTGGACTCAGGTGGCACTTCTGGGCTGGTGAGATGTAGTTTGAGAGTGGAATTGACAGGCTTTGTTGATAAATATGATCCAAAATACTAGAGAAAGAGAAACATTGGGTTTTTGGACTGAGAAACAGGATGAGTGAATAGTAGTACCATTTACTAAATAGGGGTTCCTACTGAAGGACTAAAGACTCACCTTCAGTTATTTCACTTCAATAAAATTAAAGAGCCAAAGACTTCTTTAGAAAGAAAATTTACCGGCCAGGTGCGGTGGCTCAAGCCTGTAATCCCAGCACTTTGGGAGGCCGAGATGGGCGGATCACGAGGTCAGGAGATCGAGACCATCCTGGCTAACACGGTGAAACCCCGTCTCTACTAAAAAATACAAAAACTAGCCGGGCAAGGTGGCGGGCGCCTGTAGTCCCAGCTACTCGGGAGGGTGAGGCAGGAGAATGGCCTAAAGCCAGGAGGCGGAGCTTGCAGTGAGCTGAGATCCGGCCACTGCACTCCAGCCTGGGCGGCAGAGCGAGACTCCGTCTAAAAAAAAAAAAAGAAAGAAAGAAAATTTACCTTAAATCTTATTACAAATGCAGTAGGTAAGGAATTAGGTCAGGTAGATCAGGTAAACAAACCAAGAGACAGATAAGTTGATTTAGTGATAAATGCCATGAAGAAAATAAGAGTGAAAATTGAAATAGAAAATCACTAGCTACAGTGCTTTTAGATGAAGACCTCAAGCAGAAATAAAGTTTATGCTAATGAGGGGAAACTGCTCCAGACCAACCTGACAAGTCAGGCAAGGCCTTGAGATATCTTCTGAATCCTTCGATCCCTTCACTCTCAATCACCAGTCAACTTGTGAAAACAAACGCTAATAGCCAAATCTGTTTTTAACTGATTTTATTTCTTCCTACTCTCCAAACAGCAGAATGTACAAATGATACTCAATTTATGATGGAGTTATGTCCTAACAAACCCATCATAAGTTGAAAATATAAGTCAAAAATGCATTTAATACACCTAACCTATTAAACATCATAGCCTACCTAGCCTACCTTAAAGGTGCTCAAAGCACATTAGCCTCCAGCTGGGCAAAAGCATCTAACACAAAGTCTATTTTATAACAAAATGTTAAATATGTCATGCAATGTATTAAATTTATCGAATACTATCCTGAAAGTGAAAAGCAAAATGTCTATATGGTTACTCAAAGTACAGTTTCTACTGAATTCATATCACTTTCACACCATCATAAAGCTGAAAAATTGTAAGTTGAACTCTCTTAAGTCCAGAACAATCTGCACAATGGAGGCCAAGATACACTTTTTTCCTTTTTTTTCCCCTCAAATACCCTAAGACCAATATTTGTGTGCAGTTGTTTGTTTGTTTGTTTGTTTTTTGAGACAGAGTCTTGTTCTGTCACCCAGGCTAGAGTGCAGTGGCATGATCTCAGCTCACTGCAACTTCTGCCTCCTAGGTTCAAGTGATTCTCCTGCCACAGCCTCTCAAGTATCTAAGATTACAGGTGTGTGCCACCATACCCAGATAATTTTTGTATTTTTGGAAGAGATGGGGTTTCACCATGTTGGCCAGGCTGGTCTCAGACTTAGCTTCAAGTGATCCACCTGCCTCAGCCTCCCAAAGTGCTAATTATTGAGCCACTGCACATGGCCTATATGCAGCTTTTAATCTTCTCTTGAAAGGAAGACATTGTCAACAATCTCTAATGCCCAGAAAAGTTTTTAGAACAATAGAGGGGAGCAGAAGATTTTTTATATGAAGTGGCTGTTAGTGTAATAGCTTTGAATTAAAATCCATCAAACACCATGAACAATTTACAAGTGATCTCTTGCATAAAATCACTTTTATTATTAATATTTTAATGTTTTAATAAACTAAGGGGAAGTTTCTAGACACAGGAAGATGACTTGGTATATTTTGCAGAAAATGAGCACATAATGAAAATGAGAATTTCAACTATATTTCCAGATGTATGTTACAACACTTCTAAAGAAAACCCTCCAATTTTCATATGTATCTGTTTCTTGACATTTGTGGGAAATTGGTTCCAGGTATGTCCAAATCTGTGCATATTCATGTGCTGCAGTTGGTCCTGTGGAACTCACATGTAGGAAAAGACAACCTTCCATATTCTTGGGTTTCACATCTTGTGAATTAATGATGTATTTCCTTTTTTTAGTAGAGATGGGGGTTCACCATGTTGGCCAGGCTGGTCTCCAACTCGTGACCTCAAGTGATTCACCCACCTCAGGCTTCCCAAAGTGCTGGGATTACAGGCTTGAGCCACTGTGCCCAGCCTTGTATTTTCAATTTGACTTTGATTCCAGAGGCAGAATCCATGGACATGTGGAGCAAACTGTAATTATTAAAAAAAAATCGGATGTAAGTGGACCCACACAATTTAAATTCATGTTATTCAGGAGTCAACTGTATGTTAATTCTGAAATATTTTGATAAGTCAATTCAATTCACTTGTGACCTTGAAGTGCCTTCAAATGCCTTATTCTTTAGGTGAACTGGAAAATGAATAAACTGGAGGAAAATGGATAATAGACTGGATAGAGGTAAATTCTTTTTTTTTTTTTTTTTTTGAGACGGAGTCTCACTCTGTCGCAGGGGCTGGAGTGCAGTGGCCGGATCTCAGCTCACTGCAAGCTCCACCTCCTGGGTTCACGCCATTCTCCTGCCTCAGCCTCCCGAGTAGCTGGGACTACAGGCGCCCGCCACGTCGCCTGGCTAGTTTTTTGTATTTTTTAGTAGAGATGGGGTTTCACAGTGTTAGCCAGGATGGTCTCGATCTCCTGACCTCGTGATCCGCCCGTCTCGGCCTCCCAAAGTGCTAGGATTACAGGCTTGAGCCACCGCGCCCGGCCTGGATAGAGGTAAATTCTTATTAAAATTTTTGATATCCCTGCCTGGGCCCTGTGACTCACACCTGTAATCCCAGCACTTTGGGAGGCCAAGGTGGGTGGATCACGAGGTCAGGAGATCAAGACCATCCTGGCTAACACGGTGAAACCCCATCTCTACTAAATATACAAAAAATTAGCCAGGAGTGGTGGCAGGCGCCTGTAGTCCCAGCTACTTGGGAGGCTGTGAACCTAGGAGGCAGAGCTTGCAGTGAGCCGAGACCACATCACTGCACTCCAGCCTGGGTGACAGAGCGAGACTCTGTCTCAAAAAAAAATTTTTTTTTTTGAGAGCCCGTTACTCTCATTAGGATACATTATCCTGGCATCATTTAAAGCCTCATGTGATGTTGCTTCAACCTATCACTTCACCTCCAGTACCAGAGATTTTCTTACGTGAATCCAGTTTTATCCAGTTTCTCTGACATATTTCTTTTTTTTTTTTTTTTTTTTTGAGATGAAGTCTTGCTCTATTGCCCAGGTTGTAGTGCAGTGGCGTGATCTCAGCTCACCGCAAGCTCCATTTCCCAGGTTCACACCATTCTCCTGCCTCAGTCTCCCTAGTAGCTGGGACTATAGGCGCACATCGCTAAACCTGGCTAACTTTCTGTATTTTTAGTAGAGACAGGGTGTCACCATGTTAGCCAGGATGATCTCCATCTCCTCACTTTGTGATCCGCCCGCCTCGGCCTCCCAAAGTGCTGGGATTACAGGTGTGAGACACTGTGCCTTGTGACGTATTTAATTTCCAAAGAGAAGCAATTCACTGTTTCACATAAATTCTTAGCCACCTAATACCTGTTTTTCCCAGTGCCCTTCCATTTCTCTCCCGACTGCCTATTGATGTAGATTCAAACTCCTCCCATATCATGCAAGGTTTATCTCAACATTATTGACAGAAGACTGATGAAGATACCATAAGAATGTCTTGTAGGTCAAGTAAAACTAAATGTTTAGACCTGCTGCAGTAAGAAATGAACACCATGTTGATATTATTAGTAATTAGGAATTGAGAAGTGGAGGTCAGGGGAGGATATTTATAGAGTTTGGGGTGTTAAAGACAAATGTACCAGGTGTATTAGTCCATTTTCATACTGCTATGAAGAAATACCCAAGACTAATTAATTTATAAAGAAAAAAGAGGTTTAATGGACTCACATGTCCACATGACTGGGGAGGCCTCACAATTATGGCAGAAGGGGAAGCAAACATGTCCTTCTTCACATGGTGGCAGCAAGGAGAAGTGCCAAGCAAAAGGGGAAAAGTCCCTTATGAAACTATGAGATCTCACGAGAACTCACTCCTTATCATGAGAACAGCATGGAGGTAACCACCCCCATAATTCAATTACCTCCCACTAGGTCCCTCCCATGTTATGTGGGGATTATGAGAACTACAATTCAAGATGAGATTTGCATGGGGAAACAGCCAAACCATATCACCAGATAATTAATGGTAAGATTTTATTTAGGCTATTGAAATAGAACTTACATTAATAAGGAACATCTCTAAGAGGAGGGAAAAATTGTGGAATTTTGATAGAGGTGAATACAGAAAGACATCAAAAGGAAGTCTTATCTGATGTACAAAGGCAGGGAGTTCTCTAAATATCTGAAGACAGAAAAGTCCTTTGTGGTTAGTTATTTATCAGAACATAAAAGCATATCTGTGTGGAGGGGTAAGGATGGAAGTAGGAGATAGTTTTCAAAAAACAAAAAGTAGGAGGACAGGGCTCAGATAAAGTTCAACAATGTCAGAATTCTGGGCTCAGTTGGGTTATGATGGTCTTCTAATGTGGAAAAATGGGTGGCTTTGAGCAAACTGTAATAACTTTATGATTGCTAGACAAAGCAAGGTGAAAGTCATGAATATAACCTTGATGAGTAAATTACTTTTGATAAACAAGCTTTTTTGCAATAATGAGCAAGTTATTTGTCTAGACAAATTGGTTTGCAGAAAATTTCTGATTCAAACAGTAATGTTAATTTATTGGCTTACAGCTTTACCTTCCTGCAAGAATTTTCTGGAACAAATAGGTAAATCATATTGACATGACAGAGATGGTCTCAGTTTTGAGTCCTGATGGTTAAGATATATGGATATAGGCAGTTTTTATTCTAAAACATAACTTTTCCATAAATTTTTAATGAAATTTTTCCTATCTTCTTTTTCCACCACAACCAAACTAAACTGTTGAATCCTTATAATAATTGTTTGGTGCATTATTATTTTCTTCCCATAAAAGCCACCTGTGTACTTGTCACTATTCTGCATATTGGAACTCGAAGGATGAGAGTGGGTTTGGATATTTGCCTATTTTATAATGTTTTTTCAATGCTCCTTCTCCCTTCATTTGGCCTCCCTCTTTTACTCCTTCTCTCCTTTGTATACCATCTGAGCCCTTTTATATTCCCTTCATTATGTCCAAGTCGATGCCACTCTGCCTGAAAATCCAGTGTTCACCTAGACAAATATCTGCCTATGTTATGGTCTATCTAGAATTAGCTTTTCACTTGTCCCCCATCCAAGATATTTCCATGATTTACCATTCAGCAAAATTGTCTCTGGCAAGCTTTCTTTCCAATGAAATGAATACCCAAGGATAAATGTACAAACATTCAAGATTCTTTTGATGGATGGTCTTTCTATAGTCCAGAATAACAATAATGCTAGTAGTATTAATAATAATATTTTCAAACATTTGCATGACAAACAATAATGTTCAAGAATTGTCCATACCCATTTAGATTTTTCCAACAACATTGTTAGACAGGCCAGCAATTTGACAGAAAAAGAAACAAGATCAGAAGTCTTACATGACTTATATGATCTCACTCAACTAGTAAATAATAAATATCCAGAATTAAAAGGAAATCCCCTCATCTAGGTCCAATGGCCCAAACAGCCTTAGAGTAGCCAATCATTTATGCTCTGACAGCCCTGACTAGTGAAGTTAGTTTTAACTTGTAGTATTAAATCTATAACTAAGTCTTTAAATATAACAATAACGGTTGTTATATTTACTAATTTATTAAATTGGCACCAATGAATACCACCACTTACCATCTTGTAAAGGAATGAATGATTTCTACAGTTTCTATGTTTGCCTTTTGTATTGCATTTTTTTAGACATTATTCCACAGTGTTTGTTGTGTTTGCCGACACTTTCCACCTTGAATAATATTGTTGGTTCTGTGATTGTTTAATAAGAGATAACCTGCTAAAAGCACTGTATCTGGCATGTAAAGCACCTTGCATTACTATAATGTTAAATATTAATTATCATGCTGTTTAGATGCTAACAAACTTCAGTCCATGTTTTAAAACTTATTTTGCCTTCCAGGGCTTGTTAGTTTAATAAAAGTTTAACCAAACTGTTAAATGCCAACCTACATGAACATGAATATTAATGTTCTCAATACATCAAAATTCTGAAAGATCTGCACTTGGAAAAGTTTACTTCTTTAATATTTAAGCATTGTAATCTAGGTTTTGCATTTCCATTCCATGTCACCATAGATCTATTGATAAATTTAACAAATATTTACCATGTACCTACTTTCTGCAAGACAAAACAATTTATATGGTGTGAGATACAAATAAGGCAGATAAAACATAGATGTAATAGAATACAATACAGCTTAAAGAAATATCAGTGAAGGGGCAGCAGGGAAGTGGAGACTGGTAGACTAAATGCTGAGGTACTAAGACACCATGAGCATTGTGTTCACAGGATGGATAAAAAAAGACTTCATTGCGTTTTTTGATCTTTGTTGGTTTAAAGTCTGTTTTGTCAGAAACTAGGATTTTAACCCCTACTTTTTTCTGTTTTCCATTTTTTTGGTAGATTTTTCTCCATCCCTCTATTTTGAGCATGTGTGTCCTTGCATGTGAGATGGGTCCCTTGAAGGCAGCATACCAATGGGTCTTGGTTCTTTATCCAGCCTGCTACTCTGTGTCTTTTAACTGGGGCATGTAGCACATTTACATTTAAGATTAGTGTTGATATGTGTGGATTTGATCCAGTCATAATGATGTTAGCTGGTTATTTTTCAGACTAGTTTATGTGGTTGCTTTATGGTGTCATTGGTCTATGTACTTCAGTGTGTTTTTGTAGTTTATGGTAATGGTATTTCCTTTCCATTTTTAGTACATCCTTCAGGAACTCTTATAAGGCAGGTCTGGTGGTAACAAATTTTGTCAACATTTGCTTGTTTGAAAATGATCTTATTTCTCCTTTGCTTATGAAGCTTAGTTTGGCCAGATAAGAAATTCTGGGTTGGAAATCCTTTAAGAATGTTGAATACTGACCCCCAGTTTCTTCTGGCTTATAGGGTTTCAGCTGTTAGTCTGATTGGCTTCCCTTTGTAGATGACCTGACCTTTCTCTCTAGATGCCTTTAATATTTTTTGTTTCATTTCAACTTCAGGTAATCTGATAATTAAATACCTAGGAATACAACTAGCTAGGGAGGGGAAATATATCTACAAGGAGAAGTACAAACCACTGCTCAAATAAATCACAGATGACAGAAACAAATGAAAAAAAAAATACATGCTGATGGATAGGAAGAGTCAATATCATCAAAATGGCCACAATGCCCAAAGCAATTTATAGATTCAATGCCATGCCTATTAAACTACCATCGACATTCTATACAGAACTAGACAAAACTATTTTAAAATTCATATAAAACCAGAAATGAGCCCAAAGAGCCAAGGCAATCCTCAGTAAAAAGAACAAAGCTGGAGGCATCACTACCTAATATCAAATATATTACAGGGCTGCAGTAACTAAACAGCATGGTACTGCTGGTACAAAAACAGACACATAGACCAACGGAATAGAAGAGCACCCAGAAATAAGACTACACCCACAACTATCTGATGTTTTACAAACTTGATAAAAACAGGCAATGGGGAAAGGACTCCCTATTCAACCAAAGGTCCTGGGATAATCGGCTAGCCATATGCAGAAGATTAAAACTGGGCCATTACCATATACAAAAATTAACCAAGATGGACTAAAGGCTTAAGTGTGAAACCCAAAACTATGAAAACCCTAGAAGACAGCCTAGGCAATACCATGCAGAACATAGGCATGGGCAAAGATTTCGTGACAAAGATATCAAAAGCAATTGTAACAAAAGCAAAAATTGACAAATGGGATCTAATTAAACTAAGGAGCTTCTACACAGCAAAATAAACTGTCATCAGCATGAACAGACAACCTACAGAATGGGAGAAAATTTTTGCAAATTTTGCTTCTGACAAAGGTCGAATATCCAGGATCTATAAGGAACTTAAACAAATTTGCAAGGAAGAAACAACCCATAAAGAAGTGGGCAGAGGACACAGACACTTTTCAAAAGAAGACATATATGTGACCAATAATCATATGAAAAAAAAAGCTCAACATCATTGATCATTAGAGAAATGCAAACCAAAACCACAATGAAATAGCATCTCATACCAGTCATAATGGCTATTATTAAAAGTCAGAAAATACCAGATGCTGGTGAGGTTGTAGGAAAAAAGGAATGCTTATACACTGTCGGTGAGCATGTAAATTAGTTCTACTATTGTGGAAGACAGTGTGGCGATTCCTCAAAGATCTAAAGATAGAAATACCATTCAGTGCAGCAATCCTATTTCTGGGTATATGCCCAAAGGAATACAAATCATTCTATTATAAATACACACGCACATGTATGTTCATTGCAACAAAATTCAACATAGCAAAGACATGTAATCAACCTAAATGCTCATCAGTGAGAGACTGGATAAAGAAAATGTGGTACATATATACCATGGAATACTATGCAGCCATAAAAAATAATGATATTTATCCTTTGCAGGGACATGGATGGAACTAAAGGACATTTTCCTTACTCAACTAACACAGGAACAGAAAACTAAATACCACATGTTCTCACTTATAACTAGTAGCTAAATGATGAGAACACATGGACACATAGAAGGGAACAACACACACTGGGACCTATTACAGGGTGGAGTATTTGGAGGAAGGAGAGGATCAGGAAAAATAACTAATGGGTACCAGGCTTAATACCTGGGTGAGAAATAATCTGTATAGCAAACCTCCATGACACAGGTTTACCCGTGTGACAAACCTGCACTTGTACCCCGAACTTAAAATAAAAATTAGAAAAGACTTCACAGATATCATTGGAATAGTTGAGTGACATGGTAAATTGTTGTTTTTTGTACTCCTAAGCCTTGCTAAGTTTCAGCACTTCTAAGACTGCCTTTACGCCTATGAAAGACAGTGCACAGTGCTAGAAAATGGAGATTCAGATATAAATTGTCTTGGTTACAGCTAATGCTCAAATTGCATAATGATTTGGTAAATGGTACAAAGTGAAAAAAGTCTAACTGAAATATGAATATACAGAGGAAAGGATCATTAGTGCCTGCTGAAGGGATCCTTTACTTGTGTTTTAAAGAATTAGTGGGTGATTCATAGATAGTAGTTAACAGAATCAAAGCTTCATAGGTTGATTCTAATGCTTCTACCATTTATTACTTCTATCACACTCCAGACAAGGAAATGCCTGAATTGTGTTCCTCAAGGTTTCTAGCTATCTGGATCGTCTTGCAATCTAAGAAATTCAAACTCTCCTTCTGAATTAATATGTCATTAAATTTTTAAAATTTTTCTCATTTATAGTATAGAGAAAGTGACTTTTTGGTACTGTATACATACAATTTTGAGAGTATCACTTATTTTCCCTTGCACATTGTTTTATTCTTTCATTGTGTAGTTCTATGATGTGATTAAGACTATTTTCATTACTCTATAAATAATATCCCACCCTTTTTGTTTAGATTTGGAAAGCCAAAATAGAAACCAAAAAAATTGGATGTGGGTATCTGTTTAGACATCTGTCATGTTATTTTCCTTTAATGAATATTACAATTTATCCATATTTCAGTTGTGTACTCTCTGAATGTTAAATCTATTCTTTAAATTACTTTTTTGCATTATAAATACTCTATTGTTTTGGTCTATATGAATCTAATCACACATTTGTACTTAATTTTGTTCATAATGAAAATTTATCTCATTTGTCATCATAGTAGTGAACTCTTATCATGTCTCCATGATAGGAGATGACAGTACAGCTTTTTGGAGACAGAGGCTGTGAGCTTGAAATTCCTGATCTACCACTAATCATAAGACATAGAACATTCTATTTCTCATTTTTCTTATTGTGAACTAATGTCAATAATTAGAGTTAAGTATTGTATGTTCACACATTTAGTGAATGCTCATTATGTGTTAAGTGTAGGCAATACAAAGACAGTCTACAAAAAACTTAAGTCTTTAAGACTTATAGTCATAAGGTATTATTACGCTAGCAGTGGAGGAAACACATCTCTCTTCCTAGATCCGTCACTGACTGGGGCCTGTTAATTGGACTGACGAAATACAGATTAACAAAATAAAATCGTATCAATTTTATTTGATGTTATATTTTAGTTTTTATGTCTATACAGAGGCTTTTATATAAAAGAAACACAGATGCTGAAGAAATAGGTAGGCCCAGAAGCTTGTAGATCATTTTAACAAAGAGTGAACCTTGTGGATATGTGACAAGACAAAAAAGGGGTTTAAGCTAGGGTCGCTATTATTAGTTAAGTGTAGGATCACCTATATAGTTTTAAATCCTAAGTTTTCTTTCTATTCAATCATGCTGTGAGTTTTTATTGAAGGGGAAGTTAACAGACAGCCATTGACATTTTGAGTGGAATGGTCAGAATATATACTGTCAACATGATATTTTAAAAGTATTTGGGAGACTCTGGAAAACATAATAGAACTTTTAGTGTACCTAATCTAAATAAACTGGTTCCACTACACTGGAGACCTGGATATCAAAAAGCAAATAAAAAGTGACTTTCAGAGAAGAGAGAAATGTAAAAGGAAGAGGAGAATACATTTTCCACTTTGAGGTACATGGCACAAGGAAGATTCCAGACAAAATAGTAACTTGCCTAGGTAGAACAAACATGAAGGCAAATATTAAAATTTATTGTTTATAGATCCTATAAAAAGGCAAAAGCTATAGCCACGTTTTTTAAACTGATAAAATAAAGATACTGTTAAGGATACTGATTGTTATTTTAATCCCTTCTTACAGAAAAGCTGTGATTGTGGATTCTATATTGTGACACTTGAGGAAGGTCTTAATATTGTCCTTAATCTGCTTGGGCAGGAAGAATGCATTATTCTGATCTCAGTAACATATTTGGAATAAACAATGATGGCAAAGAAATAAGAATCTCTAGTTGTACAGTGGTTATTGAGCCAATATTTCTGGAATGGGAACTTCCAATAAGGCAGCAAACATGGAAATTTCTGTGTATCAGGAATCTCTAGATATATACTATTTGAGGGAAAACTCACATATGCCTAAAACATTTGGCTGGTGCCATTTAGTTTGGAAGAAACAAAGCCTTGGATTGATTTAATAGCAACAGTATATCAAAAGAGAAAAGAAATAGTATTATGGAATTCAAGGTTGATTTCAAATGGATTTATCTGTTGTGGTAGAGTTGGGCATAATTACGGAATTTGTCTGAAAAGCATTTTTTATCAAAATCTATTTGGAGTTTGTATAGTGTGAGAGAGAGAATGTGTGTGTGTCTCTCTGTGTGTGTGTGTGTGTGTGTGTGTGTGTGTGTGTGTTTCCTAGCTTAATTTTCTTAATGGAACATTTGTTGAGATGATTGTGAATATGGCTAAGCTACAGGCAATACTTAAAAGTTTAATGATCTGAACTGACCAATCAAGAAAAACAAGTAATTATGGGATCCTTCATCTGAGGATGAGAAAAACTCTTTCATTATGATTGTATCTAGAGACTGCAGCAAGATAGGCTTTCAGAGAGTGTCCGTGTTGTAGGGTGGGGAGGTTTTAGGCTAAGCAAAGACAGTAACAAAAACAATAGAAATACAATATAATCTGTAATTTCTTGGTCAGATCTCTTACTTTTGACAGTGGGATATATAAAAGAGCTGTTGACTGACAAGATTGGTTGGCTTCACATTTTTAAAACAGTTCATACATAGTTGTTAAATTTTCCCCTATGCAATTAAAGGGTCCCACTCATAGTATTTGAGAAGTGTCATCCCTCTCAAAGTGAGGATTATTCTCCACTGTGCCACTTTGTATATGACAAAGTTCACACAAGACAGAATTATTTTTCTAGGTTATCCCCTGGTATATTCTGTTTGTGATAAATGTAGAAATTTAATGTCAACATATCATTATTTTATTGATTTATATGATCAAATTTCTTGGTTTAAACCTATGTGCATATATAAAATATGTAAGTATGTAAAACCAAGTAAAATATATAAAACTATGTACATATTGTGTATTATATATACTATAAGGGGAATAACTGTTTATAACCAAATGTCTAAGTAAGCATCAAAATGATTATAAAGAAAACATTTGTTAAGTAGTGATATGCAGTCCATTGGGAATGCAATGAGATAAAATGTTGCTGTTCCTTTATTTGAGGTGTCTAAAAGAACAGTGTATTCACTAATAAATTATGTCTTCATATTTGCTTCTTTCTTCTCCTTTCCAGAAGGCCTCTAGTGAAAAAAGAAAATAGAGTATTAAATTTTGCATGCAAATTTTTAGTAGTTTGCAAATGACTGAGGGCAATTCTGCCTATTAAACTATTTTATTCCCACTACTGGTATTTTAGGATGTTGAACATCCAGTTTATATTGAAATATACACCTATACTTTTATATTACCAAGATTTACCATATTATGTGGTTGTCAAAATCTGAATATTTCTTTTTTATAAGATATTTAAAGAAATATTCTATTAATATGTGTGCTCTTGTCACATAGTCTTATAGTGTTATATTGGAAGCTGAATATTTAATGAAAGCATAACAAGATGTGAAGCATGTATTAAACAATACATTAACATTTCCTCTTTGCTTTTGTTATATTTTTATACCATTTTTTTGATTTAGAAACATACTGATGAATGTAATGCATTATAACATTTTTCACAGGTGGAGATTCAAGTGTACACCTATGATATGCCATAAATTTCTAGAATTAATTGCTTAATTCAATAGAGGATAGGGAAGAAGTTTAATATAATCTCATTTAATTTTAAGCAATTGTATTTTAAGAGATACTTCTGGTGACAAATTGGTTATTTTTATATATTTCATCATTTTTATTTTATGAACTAAATCAAATATTATAAAATTGAATTTACTCTTAAAGATTTAGATTTACCCTTTACTTTTTTGCCTTTCAATACATTCAGTGTACAAAAAGGAATTATAGGTAGCTTGTTAAATATCCATGTTTATGCTTATAGCTAGTGTATATTTGCTGACCATGATATCAAGGTCCCAGAAAGTAAACATAAATAACTCATCTCATATCTAAGTCAATATATCAGTTATTTCATGTAGCAGTTGTTGAATAAATATGCCTAAAACCTAAGAACAGTCTATATATTTTAGATATCTCCTGATCATTGGGCTCTATGCTAAATGATTGAAATTAGGATAATTTAGGTTTGGAATGTCCTAAAAGAGCAAATCATAAGGGATGAGAATATTTTAAAGTTCCCTGAAGAAAGTTTCTCCCAGAATATTTTTAGGATGCTTTTTCTTCTCCATGAGTCCAAATCCTTCCATGTATTTTAGGATTAAGTTGTATCTTCTCCATGAAATCTCCAACAGCTATATACCACATGAATCTTGTTTTTCTTTATATAGCTCTTGTACTTACACATTGAACTAGTTTTTTTTCTTAATTACATATTGCTTTGGACTTTTGTAAAAGTTTGACATCATGATGTTTTATTTGCTTCAAAAAGCACAGTTCCTGAAAATGATTCATTTGGGAGAAATATTTTAAAAAATTCCAGAGGCTATTCCCAGGTGGTAATGGTACTGAGTATTATAGCCACCAAATTAGGTATTTTATATGGTAATTTAAAATTTTCCATGTAGTCACTTTTAAGTATATTTAATTTTTCTTTTTAAGGATGTTTATATTGAAGATTTTATCAGTATTGATTAATTTGTTAATTTGAGAAATATTTATAAAACATCTTCTATCTACCAGCCATATTATACAAGATAGGGGCTTTTATGGAGTATGCATCCTAGTGGAAGGAGTCAGATGATATACAGAGTTAATAAAGAAGTAAACAGAACATTATCAAGTGATAATGAGTACTATGTAGAAAATTTAAGCAAGGTGACATGATAGGAAGTGGCTGACCGCTTCTTATTGGATGGTCAAGGAAGTCTTCTGGGAGGGGTCTTGTGGGACATTCAAATTAATAATGGAAGGAGCTGGCCAAATATAGACCAAGGGGACAAGCATTCTAAATACTGGAACCAAGTAGTCCTAAGTGGAGGATGTTAATTGGTGAAGCAGAGTACAAGAGGAGACTTGTGAGGCAGCAATCGGGAGTCATGTCAGGATGGGCTTTGTAAGCCAGGGTCGGTTTTTCAGTTTTATTCTGAATGCAATGGGAAGCCCTTGGAAAGTTTAACTCAAGAGGGAGTATTGTCACAGGATTCACATTTTTTAAAATAAGTATTTTTTCAAAAGCATTTTTCATACTACTTGCCTTTATAATCATTATCTTTAATAGCTACAAAATATATCATGACATGTAATTTAAGCATTTATGTTTTGGGGTACTTAGGCTATTTCTAATATTCCCTACTTATATATTATTTTCAGAAAGTATAATATAGGTAATGATGTGGTCAATATCTTTATGTAAATAGATTTCTTCTTCTTTTAGGTTATATGGGGGTAGTTTCTCGGAAATAGGGTCATTGGGTAAAAGGATAAAAATATCTTTTTTCAAGTACTTGATACATCCTGCTAAATGACCTTCTAAATGATGGTACCAATACAATTTATTGTAGGGTTAACAGCTTTAGAAATCATTTAAAAATCTTGTTAATTTAATAAGCAAAAATCCCATGATTACATTAGTACATATTTAACTTAAGATAAAAAATATTGCTTAAAGTGAAAAATAAAAAACACAGCTGTATAAACTCTAAATTATCCCAGTTTATATGTATACATTTTACCTGTTATCAATTGCTATTTACCTTATTCTAACCTGCTATACTGGTCTAATTATAATACACTGTGCTGTTTTAAGATCTTGGAAAGCAGCCTGAATCTTGGCAATGTAAATCTAAGAAAGACTTTTATAGATTTTTCTCAGAGCCTCAGGGATAGGATAATTTGGCATAAAGCTAGTCACTTTAGGGATAGCAGCTTACAAGTATGAGCCAAGACCTTATCTATTGGTGAGTCCCTAATGTTTTTGTTTCTGTTTTGCCTTTCTTTACGTAGTTTCATGCCAGAATGAGGGAATAATACAGTACTGTTTGGCTCCATGGATGTGAAACAGAAGCCCACACTTAATTGACAAAGTGATCACGTTAGTAATTTACCTGTCCACTACAGTGCTCAATTGTCAGAAAAGAATCTTCTAATTAGCAATTCTTATTGCTAAAAAGTTCTGTCAGTCTTTCAAATAGTAGTGAGTACATTGATTGCATTATTTACTAACCTCTTTGCTATTGCCACAGATTTCTTATCTGTAGTCAACTGTACTGAATTTGTGTTAACATCCTGAAGTAATTTTCAAATCCGTACACTCTAACCTTTAAGGCACCCTTTAAACAATATATTCCTTATCATTTAAACATTTCATATGGGTAAGCATTTCCTACCCAACTGTATCACAAGCTCCTTGAGTATATAAAATATGTATTTGTTCATAATTTATGTTTTCTAAACCATATCATACTTAGTAGGTGTTCAGTAAATAGCTGTTGATTGTGCAATGGTTATAAAATATGAAATATATATATACACACACTATATACATACATATGTATATAGCATAAATATCTCTGATTATTTACTGGGATGCATATTGTAGATAACCCTGAGAGATTAGAAATGATAATTCTTAATTACTTGTCGAGAAAGGAGCACAACCTTGCCTAATTATTAGTGTCATATTTGGCTTATGGTTTCTGAGCGACAGGATTCTTAGTGGAAAATTTTACCTTCTCTTGAATGTTTGAGATCACAACTGAATTGACTTTCAAAAACGAAAAAGTCTCTTCATTCCTCTTAATTCTCTGTTTAAACTTTAAGTTTTAAGAAGACATTTTGAAGAACTGTTGCACTGATGCAGCCAAGCCAGAGAAGAGCAGACTCCAGACCTAAGCATATTGTCTCTGAGTAGCCAGTGACTCACTTCAGCATTTATTAATGGGATCAGCACCATACAGTATAAGGGGAGGTAGTGATAACAGCTTGTCTTTTGCTTCCTCCTTGGCACACATTCACCAAGAAAGTAAGGTTCAAACAATGGAGAAGCTTTTGAAGCAACAAATATTTAAAAAATATTTTGAAAAGTCGTGAAGACTATTAAAATAAAAAACTGAAATAGGAGTCAGGTTCTACTGGAGCCTCTACTACCTGTTGTTTATGATTATTGGGAATTTTTTACCTACCCATACCTCAGTTTCCTCATCTGTCAGATGACTATAATACCCTAATTACCTCAGAATACTATAAAAATGTAAGATTCCTTAGGTTGGAATTCTGTCTAAAGTGTAAAGAATAAGATAATATACCTTAAAAAATAGCTCTTAAGCTAATAGTTTATAAAATAGTAAAAGATACACTTTTGATTTCAGATGATGGGAGTTGTACTCCAGGTGGAAAGCTATTATAGATTTCTGTATGAAATTGCTACTGCCATTTAAAATTGACATCATTTTGCTGAATGCCAAATCTATAACAAAAAAAAAAAAAAAAAAAAATCTCAGGAAAGCAGACCCTGGACTATGGGGAATAAAATTATTTTTGAAAAACGTCTCGTTTCTCTGAAGTCACAGAACTATCTTACAAACTTTTCTTCTATATATCTTAACTGTTTTTAGAATAGTAGCAATTCACTTGACTTCTCTAATCTCTTATCCCTTATTTATTGGCGTTAACATTAATGGGGATAATTTTCAGACGATTTTAGCAGTCTCAGTCTTAGAAATAGTTCAGGAAAGGTCATACTGCTCTCTGCACGGCAGGCAGCACAAACAGAATGGCAAAATGTTTATACTGACAAAACCTAGAAATGGGACCAAAGCTGTACCTTAATTCAGGGTTTACACCAGCTCATTGTCAGTTTTGAAAGTATTTATGGAAATGTACATAAAAGTGTTTAAGGAGCATCTTCATCCACTGGGGCTGCTATAACAACATACCATAGACTAAGCAGCTTATAAACAACAGAAATCTATTTCCCAGATTTGGAGGCTTGGAATTCCAAGATCAAGGTGCCTACTGATTTGGTGTCTGGTGAGGGCTCATTTCTTGATTCATGGGTGAGGACCTTCTAGCTGGTTCCTCACCTGGTAGAGGGGATGAAAAGAGATTCCTTGAGCCTATTTTTGAAGAGCACTAATCTCAGTCATGAGGACTGTACCCTCTTGACCCAATCACTTCCCTAGGAGTCCCCCTTTCCAAGCCATTACCTTGAAGGTTAGGATTTTAATTTATGAATTTTGGGGAACACAAACATTCAGAACACAGATAAGAGTTTCTCCCCAGAAGGAAATGAACCTAAATATGTAATAAGTGTGTATGAATACATCTGTACAGTCGTTCTCTAAGACTAGAGAGCAGAGACGGAGCCTCGATATATTTCTCAACACAAAATTTGCTGTAAATAACTCCTATAAAATATCCTATGGAAAATACATGCTCATTATATTTCTTTTTCATCTACCAAATTTACCTCAAAATTTCTGTTCTTTTAATTTATTTTCATTTTTTATTTTTGTGGGTACATAGTAGATGTATGTATTTATGGGTTACATGAGATATTTTGATACATGCATGCAGTGTATAATAATCACATCAGGGTAAATCACCTCAAGCATTTCTCCTTTGTGGTCAAACACAATCCAATTAAACTCTTTTAGTTATTATAAAATGTACAATTAAATTATTTTTGACTATAGTCACCCCATTGTGCTTGCAAATTCTGGGTCTTATTCATTCTTTCTAACTGTTTTTTTGTACCCATTTACCCTCCCCACTTTCCCCCAATTCCCAACTACCATTGCCAGCTTCTGGTAACGATCCTTCTACTCTTTATCTCCGAGAGTTCAATTATTTGAATTTTTAGTTCCCACAAATAAGTGAGAACACATGAAGTTTGTCTTTCTGTGACTGGCTCATTTCACACAGCACAGCAACCCCCATTTCCATCAATGTTGTTTGGTTCCCTTTTCTCCACATCCTTGCCAGCATTTGTTTTTGCCTGACTTTTGTATAACCGCCATTTTACCTAAGGTGGTATGATACCACGTTGTAGTTTTGATTTGCATTTCTCTGATGATTAATGATATTGAGCACCTTTTAATATACTTGTTGGCCATTTGCATATCTTCTTTTGAAAAATGTCTAATCAGGGCCCGGCGCAGTGGCTCACGCCTATAATCCCAGCACTTTGGGAGGCCGAGGTAGGCGGATCACGAGGTCAGGAGATCAAGACCTTCCTTGCCAACATGGTGAAACCCCGTCTCTACTAAAAATAGGAAAAATTTAGCCAGGCGTGGTGCCGGGCGCCTGTAGTCCCAGCTACTAGGGAGGCTGAGGCAGGAGAATGGCGTGAACCTGGGAGGCGGAGCTTGCAGTGAACCGAGATTGAGCCACTGCACTCCAGCCTGGGCGACTGAGGGAGACTCTGTCTGAAAAATAAAAAGAAAGAAAGAAAAATGTCTAATCAGGTCTTTTGCCATTTTTTAAATCAGGTTGTTAGATTTTTCTTCCTATAGATTTGTTTGAGCTCCTTATATATTCTGGTTGTTAATCCCTTGTCAGATGGATAGTTTGCAAATATTTTCTCTCATTCTGTGGGTTGTCTCTTCACTTTGTTGTTTCCTTTGCTGTGTAGAAGTTTAACTTGATGCAATCTCATTTGTCCATTTTTGCTTTGTCTGTGCTTGTGGGGTATTACTCAAGATATCTTTGCCCTGTCTAATGTCCTGGAGAGTTTCTGCAAAGTTTTCTTTTAGCAGTTTCATAGTTGGAAGTCTCAGGTTTAAGTCTTTAATCCATTTGAATTTGATTTGTGTATATGATGAGAGAAAGGGGTCTAGTTTCATTCTTCTGCCTGTGGATATCCAGTTTTCCCAGAATCATTTATTGGAAAACACTGCCCTTTCCCCAATGTATATTCTTGACAACGTTGTTGAAAATGAGTTTACTGTATATGTATGAGTTTATCACTGAGTTCTCTTTTCTGTTCCACTGATCTTTGTTTCTATTTTTATGCCAATACCATAATGTTTTGGTTACTATAACTCTGTAGTATAATTTAAAGTTACATAATGTGGTTCTTCCAGTTTTGTTCTTTTTGCTTAGAATACCTTTGGCTTTTCTGGGTCTTTTGTGACCCCATATAAATTTTAGGATTTTTTGTTCTATTTATGTGAAGAGTATTATTGGTATTTTGGTAGGGATTACATTAAATCTGTAGATTGCTTTGGATAGTATGGACATTTTAACAATTTTGATTTTTTTCAATACGTGAACATGGAATATCTTTTTTATTTTTTGTTGTCCTCTTCAATTTCTTGCATCAGTATTTTATAGTTTTCATGGTAGAGATCTTTCACTTCTTTGGTTATAATAATTCCTAGATATTAATTTTACTTGTAGCTATTGTAAGTGGAATTACTTTCTTGATTGTTTTTTCAAATTGTTTGCTGTTGGCATATAGAAATGCTACTAATTTTGTATGTTAGTTATTTATTGTGCAATTTTTTAAAAAATTTATTAGTTCTAATTTTTTTTGGCTGGAGTGTTTAGGTTTTTCCAAATATATGATCATATCAACTGCAAACAAGGATAATTTGACTTCCTTCTTTCCAATTTGGATTCACTATATTTTTTTTTCTTGTCTGATTGCTCTGACTAGGACCAGTACTAAGTTCCAAAACAGTGCTGAACATGGGCATCCTTGTCTTTTCCCACATCTCATAGGAAAGGCTTTAGGTTTTTCCCCATTCAGTATGATACTATCTATGAGTCTGTCATATATGGCTTTTATTATGTCGAGATATGTTTTTCTATGCCCAGTTTCTTGGGGGTTTTTTTATCATGAAGGGATGTTGAATTTTATTAAATGCTTTTTCAGCATCAATTGAAACGATCATATGATTTTTGTCCTTCATCCTGTTGAAGTGGTGTACCACATTGATTGATTTGCATACGTTGCACCAATCTTGTATCACTTGGATGAACCCCCACTTGGTCATGATGAATGATCTTTTTACTGTGTTGAATATGATTTGCTAGTATTTTGTTGTGGATTATCGCATCATTATTCATCAGTGATATTGGCTTATAGTTTCCTTTCTTTTTTTATATGTCTTTGTCTGGTTTTGGTATCGGGTAATATTGGCCTCATATAATGAATTTGGAAGCATTCCTTCCTCTTTCATTTTTCAGAAAAGTTTAAGTAGCATTGATATCAGATGTTCTTTAAATGTTTGGTGGAATTCAGCAGTAAAGCCATGGAGTCCAAGGCTTTTCTTTGCAGGGACTCTTTTTTATTACAGCTTTGATGTCTTTACTTGTTTGTCTGTTCAGGTTTTGAATTTCTTCATGATTCAATCTTTGTAGGCTGTATGTGTCTAGGAATTTATTCACTTCTTCTAGATTTCCCAATGTAGTGGCGTAGTTGCTCATAGTAGCCACTAATGATCCTATGAATTTCTGCAGTATTACTTACAATGTCTCCTTTTTAATCTCTGATTTCATTTATGTGGATCTTCTCTCATTTTTTCTTACTTAATCTGGCTAAAGGTTTGACAATTTTTATCTTTTCAAAAAAACAACTTTTTGTTTCAATGATCTTTTTGTCTTGTTTTCATTTTAATTTCAATTTTGTTTTCAGTTTTGGGTTTGCTTTGATCTTTCTTTTCTAATTCTTTCAGATGCATCATTAGGTCGTTTTTTTGTTTTCTTCTTCTTTTTTGATGTCGGCACTTGGAGCTATAAATTTCCCTCTTAGTACTTCTTTCACTGTATCCCCTGGTTTGTTTCAAGAAAGTTTTGTTTGCAGTGCCACTATCTCAGCTCACTGCAACCTGTGCCTCCCGGGTTCAAGCGATTCTCCTACCTCAGCCTCCCTAGTAGCTGAGATTACAGGCATGCGCCATCACGCCCAGCTAATTTTTGTGTTTTTAGTAGAGTAGCAATTTTGTATTTTTGTATTTTATCTACCACCTCTGTAGATCTCATAAACATGCAAGCCCTACCAGATTAAGGCCCTACACTTATGACTTAATTTCACCTTTATCCTCCCCTCATAGACCTTCTCTAAATACAGTCATTTTGGGAGTTAAGGCTTTAACATATGACTTTTAGAAGGGAACACAATTCAGTCCGTAGCACTTTAAGTGAAATCATACAGGGTATCTTTTTTTGTGTGATTAGGTTATTTCACAGCATAATGTAGACTTTAACATTTGATGTGTTAAGTTTGAAGTAACTATTTGACATCCAAGTGAGATGTCAAGGTGGCAGTGGTGGGAGGACATACTAAATAATCATTCGTGTGCTTTTTTTGTCTATCTGCAAAATGCCAAATTCAACACAAAGTCTCAGATCAAATTAGTCTGTATTTGATCTGAGTCTGTATTTCAGAGTGATTTCAGTTCCCGATGTGGGGAAGAGAGAATTTCCCAGATAAATTTTGAAATCTGACTTTTTTGGAATCCCAGTATAGGGTTAAAGAGTCAAGAATACCAGATTTAGAAACTATGGTGGAAATGTTGGTCTTATCACCACCTGAGTGACCATAGATGATTTACTTAATCTCTTTTAGCAACGATAGCTTTAAAGCAGATTGAAGGTAATTATAAAGATATTGTATATGAAAACACCTGGTGAACTAAAATAAGTATTTAGAATTACAGTAAGAACTACAATAAGTATTTGTTAAATCTAAATGTATTTTATGTATTATGTACATACTATGTATATGTTATTTGACATATTTTTAAATGGTAGTTCACTGCTGTTTGGATATATTTTTACCTCTTTTGTTTTCAGTCATACCACTATTTTTGATACTATTTTTTCTTGTTTTACCATCACAGATTTATCTTGATTCTATTTATATTTTATTTAAACATCTAATGAGTTTATATAGATTGCATCTACAATATCAATTTCTGTAATTATGTAGTGTTAGAAATTGCTGTGTAAATAAAGGAATTTTATTAAGAAAAAATATAACTTAATTTAGGAAATTAAAAAATGTTTGATAGAAAATTTCTTGATACTAAATGAACAAGTATGTAATGGTTATTCTATGATTTCTTAGGCATAGATAATTATCTTTTACTCAGCCTAACCCCAATTAAAAAACGTCTTCTCTAATATTGTGTAAGGAATATAAAAGGAATATAATCTTGAAAAGATTTGACTTTCTAAATATGATCATTCTACATCTTAAAAGGCAGGAGAAAATATAGTTTTAAGGAGATTTGGTAGAAAGGATTGTCAAAAATATAGGAGGGGTGTGTGTGTGTGTGTTGGTTATGTAGTGGTAATGATAATTTATAATAATTACAGTATGTAATAAGTGCTTTACATTGATGAGTGCTTTTATATTTTATATAACTTAGCATTATTTCATTTATTCTCTTCAGTCTTCTAATATTATGAATATATTCCTTTTTTACATTTGGGAAATTCAAGGCTTCAAGAAGTGAAGCAAGTGCCCTATGGTCACACTGCTAAAGAGAAGCATCATTGCTTTTTAAGGAAGAATGCAAAATTGTCCATCTCATCTGCAGTCATGGCTTTGATTGTTCTTTTATATTTATCTCAAGCAACTGCTTTTCACAAGATATTTTGTGATAACTGTACATACTTATTGACTTCCTACAGATGCCTAATGGGATTCATAGTTTACTTGAAAGCAGGATTTGCCCAGCAAGAAATTAAGAAAGAATGTTTTTTAAAATTGTTATGATTCATAAAACTACCTGAAGTCAACTTCAAACTTCCTGCACTTTGGCACTCCGAGTCTAATTATGTTCAGGTCTAAGCCTACTCTAAACTAGATGGTGTTTGTGTAGTTCTTCTCTTCTTGACCATTTTGTCCCAGTGGGAGAATTACATAATAAGTGGATTGATCTCAGTTTTACAAACTCTTATAAGTACCTATTTTATTGTGCTGACCAATATAGGGGCAATAGAAAGATAGATAAAAAAAAATTATCTGCCTTCAAAAACATGTAGGAGGAGAGGCAGAAAAAATACAAAAGTGAACTAAGTTAAAACAGTGATATAAGTGAAAGACTTCTTAGTACATTCTGACCAAGGTAATGGCGCTTACAACTGGTGCAAAGAAATCTAAACATGCAAGGATTAGCACTGGGGTGTGAGCCATGGGAGTATTTGGGTGTCCTATACACAGCGCTCCTTGAATACAATGGTGGCCCACAAAGGTCTAAATGGGCTCACTCCAGCAAAGCTATTCTGAGGATAGCAGTTATTTTGGCCCAGGCTTTTAAGATTATGCGATGATGCTGTCATCTGTCAGACTTGGACATATTACTGCTGATGGTGTTATTTCCTCTGCCTGATTTCTCACTCTCAGCACTTAACCTGCTTGAAATGGTAATGTGTGGTGATATGCCATCCACATCCTTTTGCCCTTCTGTTTGCCAAGTCTGCATTTTTCAATTCTTTTTCTCCCTGTGCCCTCCTAAAATTAAACAAATTACCTCTAAAAAACCTGAGAGCACCTACCTGATTTACAACTGCCCTCTAACTCTGGTCACAGAGAGGACAGCAAACTTTTCCCTGGTATCTAGTGAATGATGCTAATATGCAAAATAATTTGAATTGTTTCTTTGCTTCTGGTTTAGTTTTATAAAAATGTCTGATTTTTTTTAAAGGAATGTACTAAACTGCTTCATCTACAGAAGATTTAATTTAAATATTTCATTAAGCATATTTGCAGCCTGAGAGAGTTAATATGGATTTGAAAATCAGTTAGATTTTTTTCAGTTAATTTTTTTAATGCCTGGCAGCTGGAATACATCACTGACATGCTGACACCATATTATTTAAAATAGCTTTGCCTGTGAGCCTAAGAGAAGCTTTTTAAGACAAACCTCAAGAAGGCTGGTGAAATAATAGCTGAAGTTATGTTATGTCAGCCAGTTCCTCAGCATGGAACAGCATTGTGAGGCCAGAGTTGTTATCCTTCACTGAGACATAAAATCTATATCTTGATTCTTTTGGTCATTTAAGGTCCTATGGGAATTGTACCCAGAAGGAATGTTCTTTTATTCCAGTGTGTTGACCAAAGGTCAAGCTGGATGGGACAGTCATATCTTTTCAATGTGTTCAAGGTTTCATTTACATATGATTAGAGTACAGTTTTTGGAAAGGCTCTGGATTTGTCATTCTATAAATAGTTTGCAATTTGTGAAGAAGTAGGTTTAGCTGCTGGAGTGACCAATATCAAATCTACTAAAAAAGTGACAATGTGGCAAAGGAATCCATGGAGTCTTTTAATCTAACAAATTATTTTTAACTTCCATTTCTTTTACATTGAAAAGGTAATTTTAGTTTGGGTGATTAATCAGCAGCTTAACAGCTCTTTCACTATAAGTTGAGGAACTTATTCCTTGTTCCCTTAGCTAAATGGTAGGAAAAATCTTTAGGCCAGCGGTGGAAGTTGAAGAGAGCAACAATCTAAGTTAGAAACTTCTGCCTGCCATTCCATTTACTATTCTTATGTCTATAGGGGATAACAAAGCTTTTAGTCTGTAAAATGGAATAAAAATAACTCATACAATTACATTATGATCTAATATGATGTCCACTTGTAAATGATAGGTCCTTACATAATTGCCTCCTTGGACTAAGTGAGGTGGTCCATATTTAACATATTTTGATAATACATTGATAGTTGCCTAGAAAATGCACAAACACACAAACCATGTAAGCAAGAATGTTCCTGAATTATAATCATAAAATGGATGGTGTTTTGCTTTCAGTCTTGGCCCACCATCTTTTGGCTCTTTCTTCTCTCCTGGTGTCCTGCTGGTGAGTTGGGTTGTCAATTTAAGTGTCCCTTACCCCAGCAGAGGCCTCATGCTGTTGTACCATTTCCAAAATCTCTGTAAGAGACCCTGTTTTTCCTAACAAAGTGGCAGTTTCTCTTATCTGTTCTCTCCCCAGTGGTATATGCATTTTTGATGGTCCCAAATCTATTTCACAACTCTAAATACCCAATTTCTCCACTGTTAGGCATTTCTTCAATTGTGAATATTTCAGAAACTGGGCCATATCCGTTACATGGTTTGTTTATTTCCTATGTCCAAACAAAAGCCTTTTTTTTTTTTTTTTGTTGAGATGGAATCTCTCTCTGTCCCCCAGGCTGGAGTGCAGTGGTGCAATCTTGGCTCACTGCAACCTTCGCCTCAGGTTTAAGTGTTTGTCCTACCTCAGCCTCTCGAGTAGCTGAGATTACAGGTGCATGCCACCACACCCAGCAAATTTTTGTACTTTTAATAAAGACGGGGTTTTGCCATGTGGGCCAGGCTGGTCTTGAACTCCTGACCTCAGGTGATCCACCTCCCTTGGTCTCCCAAAGGGCTGGAATTACAGGCATGAGCCATCGTGCCAGGCCACAAAAGCCCTTGTAAAGTCTTTTTTCATACTATATCTTACAATCAAGGGAGTCTTAGAATTGGGAACACATAATGTATAGTTCAGAGGGAATTTTAAAAATGTAACATTTCACGCCTGTAATCCCAGCACTTTGGGAGGCTGAGGCGGGTGGATCATGAGGTCAGGAGATCAAGACCATCCTGGCTAACACGGTGAAACCCCGTCTCTACTAAACATACGAAAAAATTAGCCAGATGTGGTGGCAGACGCCTGTAGTCCCAGCTACTCAGGAGGCTGAGGCAGGAGAATGGCATGAGCCCGGCAGGCGGAGGTTGCAGTGAGCCGAGATCGTGCCACTGCACTCCAGCCTGGGTGACAGAGCGAGATTTTGCCTCAAAAAAAAAAAAAAAGTAACATTTATTTTTTGGAGAGGTGCTTCATTTACAGAAATACAAAAGTAATAAGCAAATAGACAATGGAAAGTTTTTCTTCTAAACCCATTCCTCACACCAGTGTTTCTCCCCAGAGGCAAATGGCATTTGTACGTATTAGAGCATACAGACTTTTATTTTTAATGTTTGAAATGCAAATGTTATCTTACAGAATATTTCTGCGCATTATTTTTTATGTAAAAAATGTATCTGGGAGATTGTTCATTATCAGTGTGTAAACAGATTCATTTTTCTTTCTAAAGACTATAATTTCATTATATGTGTGCAATCTAACTTATTTAAATTTTGTAGAATTCGTATTTTTTTCCTCAGTATGAGGCACCAGATTCCTCACATCCTTCAAGACACAGTCCATATTCAAACAAACTTGACAAAGGTTTTTGGGAATAAATATAAAAGTCACTGTATGTGTCTTTTATGTATAAAGGCATTTATAATAATTTTTCTGAGTAATATCAGTTCATCATTAATTTTTTATATGTTTATCCTTCTTTTTTATATATTATAGAAGCTAGCTATTTGTGAAATGATTTGTAAATATTTTTCCAGGTTTTCATTTATGTTTGTGTATGGTAATTTTTGTCATACAGAAAAAGTTATAATTTTATGTAGTAGGACTAATTAATTTTTTTTATCTTCTGGGTTTGTGTCATATTCAAACATGTCTTTTTCATTCTGAGGTTGTTAAAATTATCTTCCATTGTTCCCACTACAATTTTATGATTTGGATTTTTACATTTTAAAGATGGATTCATCTGGAATTATTGTGGTGTAAGATACCATAGAGTAGGTACTATTTTATTACTTTAGTGGAGGTTTTTATTTAGATGCAACAGTTTGGTTGAAATGTGAATATTTTCTAATGTTTTAAAAGAACAAACCTGTTTTTATTGTTACACAAAGTCTTAAGTGGAGAGAGAAAAAATGAAAAAATCTGTCTTCTTCCATCTTGTGACTACTGGTGAGGGATCTTAAATTGGTCAGAGAAGATGAAGAGGAAATGAAGGTCAGTTGTTGAGGAAGTAGAGAAGAAGACACCAGCTAGAAGCTGGAGAAAAAATAAGAGCAAATATTTTCTTGTTTCTCTATTTTTCTCTTAGAGATTGATCTTTAAAGCACTCATTAGTGCATAATGAAATTTTAAATCTAATAAAAAGTATTTCAAATATAAAAGAACATTTTTCTATATCTGATAACAAGATTAAGGTTGTATAAATTAACAGAAGAGAGATAAGAATTAGAGGGTGTTTTTCAATTTGGCAATGCTACTTGTGTAGAATAGAAGATGAGCAATTTTTCACTAAAGCTGAAAATACTTTTTGTTAACATACAGTAAGTAGGTTTTAAATCTTTGAAGAAACCCTGAGAAATTGGAGATTTTGAAAACCCCATATTATGGGTTGAATTTTTCTCCTCACTCTGTCACCCAGCCTGGAGTGCAGTGGCATGATCTCGACTCACTGCAAACTCCGCCTCCTGCATTCAAGCAATCCTCCTGCCTCTACCTCCCGAGTAGATGAGACTACAGGTGTGTGTCTTAACACCCCGCTAATTTTTGTATTTTTGGTAGAGACACAGTTTCGCCATGTTGGCAAGGCTGGTCTCGAACTCCTGACCTCAAGTAATCTACCTGCCTTGGCCTCCCAGAGTGCTGGGATTACTGGTGTGAGCCACCGTGCCCGGCCCTGAAAATTTCTATTTTATGATAAGATGAAATCTGGTTTTCTTCCCATACCCAATTTAATCTTTAATAAAGGCATTGAAAGTTATATATATTAATTTTTAATTTTTTTTTACTATTTTGGAGATATTTTGTTTATGAGAAGCTCATTAGATGTTGGCATTTAGAATAACTTAAATAAACTTCTAGTATAAAATAGGAGAAAAAGTCAGTAATCATAACCTCTTATTTCCTATCAAAGATTATTAGAAGACATCTGTAATGCATCATTCAATATGGGGTATTGGGTTCACATGTTGGCATAAAAATACAAGTTAAATAAATGAAGAATACATGGCACACACAGTAAATAAATATTGACAAAAAATTACAGATGTATAGTTTGTTACAACTAGATCTGGTGATGCAATATGATAAAAATTTAAAAAGACCCATGGAATCCTAAAAAGGACAAATTTAGAAGTAGTTTAATTCCCATGCATTAATGTGGTTTGTGAGCTGGATATATCAATATAATACATAAAAAAGAGCATTGCATTTGAAGTGAAAAGTTCTGGGATTAAATCTCAGTTCTATTAATTTGGAGGCCTTAATTGTCTAATTTGCAAAACACTCTATTTTGCTAGGAGAGTTTCCCTGCTGTGGGCTATTTTGGCAAGCTGCTAAGTCCTACATAGACCCAGTCTCAAAAATTGTGTTTTAAATGCTTCAGTTAAAATGCACAGGGTTACAAGGAAAGCAATGATATTAAACTGCAATTACCTAAGTAACATACAAATTTGCATTTTTGCAATATATAGGCTTTTTAAAATTAACACATTAAATGATAAAAGTCAGCAAAGTGTCTCATAACTGCAATATATCCAAATTAGTAATAATTTCAATTGATATTTCAATGTTTTGGCAATAACTGAAATATAATATGAAAACATCTGATTTTATTTGGTTACAAAGTTACAAGTACTACTAATATTGTAACAAATGTTATTCGGTTCCTGGCCTATTTCATAATTGAATGGAATGTTGATTTCAGTTAGAAGCAAGTGAAAATAAAGATGCTTTTTTTTTTTTTTTTTTTTTTTTTTTTTTTTTTTTTTTTTTCTGGTTCACCAAGTTCACAGATCTGAAATTCTTTCTGTGGATCTCGGGATAAGAACCCTTGGGCATTAGGATCTTTAGATTGTTTTCTCAGTTTCAAATGTAATGATTTATCCATGATCCTTCAATTGTTTACATGTTCACATTGCCTAGGACCACATCTATAAAGTTCTAAACTAAAAATGTTATAACAAAATTTTGTCAAATTACCTCCAGCTAACAAAATAACACAATTCTCCTCACTACCATTAGTTAGAAATTAAAGTTTAATTTTTCACTAGTTTTAATGAACATTTCTTAACAAATAAAAAGGTGACCTACCTACCATCGAAGACTGCCTATGTTAGTCAGAAGTTCCCCAAAGAAACAAAATCAATAGGATCTATCTTGCTATAGACTAAATGTTTGTGTCCCCTCAAAATTCATATGTTGAAGACAAAAATAGCATGTTAATGTTATTTGCAGGTTGAGCCTTTGGAAAGTACATAGGTCATGAGGATGGAGCCCCAGTGAATGAAATTAATGCCCTTATAAAAAGAGAGGTAGATACAAGATCTCTCTCTTTTTCTGCTCGTCATCATGTAAGGATACCATGGGAAAACTGGCATCTGCAAACCAGGAAGAAGGCCTTCTCTAGAACTTACCGTGATGGCACCTTGATGAACTTCCCAGCCTCCAGAGTCATTAAAAATATATTTCTGTTGTTTAAGCCACCTGTTATGGCATTCGGTTATAGCTGCCCAGACTAACCAATACACACATACACACACACACGCACTTTATGTATAAATACATTAACAACATATAATTATGATAATATATAACTATATGAATTTGTGTGTGTGTGTGTGTTTGTATTTGTATGTATAAGGAGATTTATTATAAGAATTTGGCTCACCAAGTTATGATGGCTGACAAGCCCAGAGATCTGTGGTTGGAAAGATACAGAACTAAGAGAGACAGTAGTGTAGTACTAGTCTGAGTTTGAAGGTCTGAGCACCAGGAAAGCTATTAAGTTTCAGTCCAAAAGCCAACAGGCTTGACACCCTTATAAAGCTTATTTTTGGGGGTTTCTGAACAAAGAAAGGAAAAGACCAATGTTCTAGTTCAAGGCGGTCAGACAGAAGGAGTTCTCCCACTCCCCTTTCTTGTGGGAAGGTCATTCAGGTCTTCAGCTGATGAGATGAGGGGCGTCCACATTGAGGAGGGCAATCTGCTTTACTCGGTCTGTCAATTCAATGTTAATTTCATCTAATAACACTCTCATAGACACACTCAGA
The DNA here is from genome assembly GCF_007565055.1 of Rhinopithecus roxellana. Classification (NCBI taxonomy): domain Eukaryota; kingdom Metazoa; phylum Chordata; class Mammalia; order Primates; family Cercopithecidae; genus Rhinopithecus; species Rhinopithecus roxellana. Next base: position 139,989,399 of record NC_044549.1, on the reverse strand, counting down.
ATGATGTTTGACCACATATCTGGGCATCCCATGGCCCAGCCAAGTTGACACTTAAAATTAACCATCACACTGCCCTATAGCAAAAAATCATTTTTTAAACATCATTGGTATCATTGTAATAATTGGTACATTAGTATACTGTAAAAACCAGAAAAACAGTGAAATAAATTATTTCTACAAAATTGAACTTACAAAACTATAACTGAAATGACAGTGACTTAATTTTACTATGGTGTATAGACTATGGTATTTTTATTTTGAACATTACACTTTTCTTGCCGTTCAAGTAAATAATCAACTTAGATTTCCTATACATGTAGAGTAAATGCTTATGTACGCAGGAGAAAACAGAATGTGGGGAAATAAAACATTTGAATTATTAAACAGATTTTTAAAATACTTTTAGAAACTGGTCAATGTGTCCTGGCATCACTATTTAACTAATGCAAATATTGACTTACTTTTTTGTTATCTCACTTACATGATCATTTGCTATGAAGTTTTGCCTTTCAGCTTAAAATTGTACTTGCAACGAGCATGCAGGTTTAGGAGTGAGGTAGTGATTTCATTTCAGGTCTTCTATTGACTTGTGGGTGGAAAATTAAGCTAGTGACATAACCATGGTCCTTGCCTGAACTTGCTCATTTTATGAACTGGAATAAAAAGTCTTGTTATCAAACATTAAATATGAGGCATTTTGAACTCCTTGGATGAAATTCTTAATATGAATTTTCTCAGCCTTGTAAATAAATTTAAAAAATTAATTGACCTGCACAAATTTGTTGCCAACCTCCCCTCTGCCATGGTGCTTAACTTCTAGTAAAATGAAGAAAATTAACATTTCTTCCTACTTGTCTCTCAGATATTAATGTGTATGAGGGTTTAGTAGATCAATGTCTGTTACCTCACATGGATCTATCATAATCCACTGAAGTGCTGTGAGCAAAAACAATTCACATTAGGATTGAATATAGATGTACGATCCCTTCAGGTCTGTGAATTTGGCCTTAAATTCATTACCTTAAAGTAATGAATAATGAAGATTTAGAGAATAGTGTTTCTATGCCAGGAATGTTTTTCTCTTAAGGGAAATCCCTAGATAAAATGACCTGGGGGTAAAAAACTTCTCAAATCTGCAAATTGGGTTCCTGGCTTTTGGGTAATCTGGGCAACTTGGGCTATCTGACTTTTTAACGTTGAAGCTAGTTAGACACAAACGCATGAAAGGACAAAATGAACACAGGCTTGAGGGTAACATGCTACTTCCCCTCATCACTGGTTAAATTAGAGAAGGAAGTAAAGAATGAGGTAGACCTAGAAAGAGAGAGGAGGAGAGAAGGTTGTGTGTGGAGTGGGGATGGGGTGGGGGAATGGTGAATTAAGCCCTCTGCAAGGCCATCAGAGAAACTCTGGGTTCAGTAGGTGAGAAACAAGCTCCAGGAGTATTCCTCAGGAAACTGTGTTGTCCCTGAAGCCCCCATCTTGGTTTGGCTTTCTTGAAGCATTTTCCCCCTCTTTTGGCTTATGACCATTAGGCGACTCAAAAGTTAAGTGCTCCCAGCATGGGTCATGCAACCCTTTTTTTCTGTATGCTGTCCCCTCTCCATAAATAGTCCACATTTAGCATCAGATACGTAGTTTAATAGATCTTAACCCTCAAAATAAAATTGTAAGGTATTTCTAGATAATGCTCACTCTGTTGACATCTTAGTTGGTTTATCCCCCACCCGACCCCGACCCCTACCCCCACCCCCAAAAAAGTTTTTATATGGCAGAGGCAGCAATATAAACCTTTAGGGGAAAAAAAATTACACTTTTAAATAAATAGGCAAGGCAGAGCAAACTATAGTAGGAAGAATGCAGAAATATTTGGGGGAGTGTAATCTTGAAAGCTGAATGCTGCCCTTTTGATTTGCCTGAACAATACAAAACATGTAAATATGTACTTAAGAGAACCATGGAAATGGAATGCAATGAAAATATTGAAGCTATATGATAGTGTGTCCGGAATTGGTGGGTTCTTGGTCTCACTGACTTCAAGAATGAAGCTGTGGACCCTCGTGGTGAGTGTTACAGTTCTTAAACATGGTGTGTCTGGAATTTGTTCCTTCAGACGTTCAAATGTGTCTAGAGCTTAATCCTTCTGGTGGGTTCATGGTCTCGCTCTCAGGAGTGAAGCCGCAAACCTTCGTGGTATTACAGCTCTTAAAGGCAGCGTGTCTGGAGTTGTTCTTCCTGGTGGGTTCGTGGTCTCGCTGGCTTCAAGAGTGAAGTCGCAGACCTTCAGGGTGAGTGTTACAGCTAATAACAGCAGCGTGTAACCAAAGAGTGAGCAGCAACAAGATTTATAGCAAACAGCAAAAAAACAAGGATCCCACAAGGTAGAAACAGACCCCAGAGGATTGGCACTGGCTACTTAGGGCAGCCTGCTTTTATTCCCTTATCTGGCCCCACCTACATCCTGCTGACTGGTCCATTTTACAGAGTGCTGATTGGTCCACTTTACAGAGAGCTGATTGGTCCGTTTTGACAGAGTGCTGATTGGTACCCTTGCAATCCTTGAGCTAGACACAGAGTCACAGAGTGCTAGTTAGCTAGATACAGAGTTAGCTAGATACAGAGTACCAATTGGTGCGTTTACAAACCTTGAGCTAGACACAGAGTACTGATTGGTGCATTTACAATCGTTGAGCTAGACACAGAGTCGCAGAGTGCTAGTCCTCCAAGTCTCCACTAGGTTAGTTAGATACAGAGTACCAATTGGTGTATTCACAAACTCTGAGCTAGACAGAGTGCTAATTGTTGTATTTACAAACCCTGAGCTAGACACAGAGTGCTGATTGGTGCACATACGATCTTCCCCCTAGATATAAAAGTTCTCCATGTCCCCATCCAGTTCAGGAGGCCAGCTGGATCCTGCACCAGGGCTGCAGGTGGAGCTGCCCACCAGTCCCAAGCCAGGCCTGCACTCTTCAGCCCTTGGGCTGTCCATGGGATCTGGCGCCAGGGAGCAGGGGGCGGTGCCCGTCTGGGAGGCTCTGGAAGGAAGCCCACCGTAGGGGGAGGAGCTCAGACATGGCAGGTTGCAGGTCCCAAGCCCTGCCCCGCCGGGAGGCAGCCAAACCTCCAGAGAATTTGAGTACAGTGCGGCAGGCCGGCACTGCTGGGGGACCCGACACAACTGCGGCAGCTGCTGGCCTGGGTGCTAAGCCCCTCACTGCCCTGGGCCGTAGGTGCAGGCCGGCTGCTCCGTGTGCAGGGCCCGCCCAGCCCGCGCCGTAGGAACTCACACTGGCCCGCCAGCGCAGCCCTGGTTCCCACTGGCGCCTCTCCCTCCACACCTCCCTACAAGCACAAGGAGGAGGCTGCGGTCCCAGTCATCCCAGAGAGGGGCTCCCACAGTGCTGTGGCAGGTTGAAAGAAGGTGTGGAGGGAGAGGCGCAGGTGGGAACGGGGGCCATGCCCGCCGCTCACAGGCCAGTGTGAGTTCCAGTGGGCACGGGCGCGGGCTCCTCAGGCCCGCATTGCTGGCCCAGGGCATTGAGGGGCTTAGCACCCAGGCCAGCAGCTGCGGAGGTTGCGCTGGGTCCCCCAGCACTGCCGGCCCTCATGCACTGCTCTCAAGTTCTCCCGGGCCTCAGCTGCCTCCCTGCAGGACAGAGCTCGGGACCTGCAGCCTGCCATGTCTGAGCCCCTCCACTCTACGGTGGGTACCTCCATGGCCCCAGCCTCCCCGACGAGTGCCGCCGTCTGCATTGTGGTGCCCAATCCCATCAGCCACCCAAGGGTTGAGGAGTGCAGGCACAGGGTGCAGGACTGGCGGGCAGCTTGGCCTGCAGCCCGGGTGCGGGATCCACTAGGTGCAGCCAGCTGGGCCCCTGAGTTTAGTAGGGACTTGGAGAACCTTTATGTCTAGCTAAGGGATTGTAAACACACCAATCAGTACTCTGTGACTAGCTCAAGGTTTGTAAATACACCAATCGGTACTCTGTATCTAGCTAATTTAGTGGGGACTTGGAGAACTTTTCCATCTAGCACTCTGTGTCTAGCTCAGATATTGTAAATGCACTAGTCAGCACTCTGTGTCTAGCTCAGGGTTTGTCAATACACCAGTCAGCACTGTGTGTCTAGCTCAGGGTTTGTAAATACACCAATCAGCACCCTGTGTCTAGCTCAAGGTTTGTAAATACACCAATCAGTACTCTGTATCTAGCCAACCTAGTGGGGACTTCCGAGGACTTTTCTGTCTAGCACTCTGTGTCTAGCTCAGGGATTGTAAACGCACCAATCAGCACTCTGTCAAAACGGACCAATCAACACTCTGTAAAATGGACCAATCAGCTCTCCATAAAATGGACCAACCAGCAGGATGCGGGTGGGGCCAGAGAGGGGAATAAAAGCAGTCTGCCTGAGCCAACCACTGGCAACCTGCTGGGGTCCCATTCTTTGTTCTTTAACTCTTTACAGTAAATCTTGCCACTACTCACTCTTTGGGTTCACAGTGGCATTTATGAGATGTAACACTCACCATGAGGGTCTGCACCTTCACTCTTGAAGTCAGCGAGACCACGAACCCACCAGAAGGAACAAACTCTGGACTACCATCTGTAAGAACTGTAAGACTCATCGGGAGGGTCAGCAGTTTCATTCTTGAAGTCAGTAAGACCAAGAACCCACCAATTCCAGACACAATAGTAGCTATAGCAAGAACAGAGAGACTAGAAGAGAACTCACAGTGGCTTCAAAAATAAGAGGCTGAGGCTAAACCAGAATTGTGCTCTATGTAACTGTTAGAGTAAACAAATGTTGCCAGTAGCTGGGCTCAGTAGTCCCAGCTGTTCAGGAGGCTGAAGTAGGAGGATTGCTTAAATGCAGAAGGTCAAGCTCAGCCTGGGCAATATTTGGCAACATAGTGAGACATCATCTTGAAAATAAAAATAAGAATTGCAAGGATTGATTGGAGTGGAGTCATTTGTGCAATCTTAGAAACACGCATATGTGAGAAACTAACACCTTTTGTCAGAGGGCAGCTATTATGTAACTAAATGTTTATATAACTAATTGTGACAATGAAAATATCAAATGTTAAACTTAAATACAATGTTTATTTAAAAAAAATTTAATAGGCATATATTGTAGAATTTGAAATTGTTAATTTTTGACTGTGCCATTTTTCTGTTGAGAAAAAAAATTTCGATCTAAGGGGCATGGCTGAGCATTTGTGAATGTTAAGAATTAACGTATGAAAAATGAAGTTGAAGCCAAACTATATTTTCATTTATGTTGATTAGGATGCTTTTGCTGTCTTGAAAAGACATACATGTTACTTCATTAAAGAGAAAGTAGGTCATTTAAAAATGATTTTTACTTTCATTAGTCAGGCATCTGGAGAAAGTAAAAACCAGATCTTATCATATCCTCATTTAATGACAAAATGGTGCAACAATCTCGGTTTTGCAAATTCAAATGCCTCTGGCCCTATTCAGTAAACCTGAATGAGTAGAGCAGACTGAATGTGAGGCACTAGTGATGGATGTTAATAAATGTCTTGCCTCCCCTAGGCATTCAAATTCAACTTAAAAACAAACAACAACAACAACAACAACAACAAAAACCTAGCTAAACAAATACCTCCAGAGGTACTTGGGATTTATAACATGATATAAAGTAGTTTGTTTTTTATGATCTAGTGCTTAAGACTAGCTCTTCTTTGGGACTATTCAAGACCCTCCTTATACTGTCCCAGCTTAAAATAAAACCCCAGGAGTCTTAAGCCAGAGGAATGTGTCAGAAAATGAAAAAGGATTACCCCCTTTTCGAAAAATTCAGCTTTGAAAAGAAGCCAATTGGTGGTGAGGGGTGGAGGTCACCATAAAAAGGATTAAGTTGCTACTGATTAGACTGTATGGTAAAAACATTAGTTTTCTATTTCCAAAGTGGTTAATCAGTCAAGATAGTTGTAAACACATTAAACAGAAACACTGCCTTGTCTGTAAACTGAAACCCTGACTTGCTTGTAAAGGTTCATACTGGCTTTCCATTTTAATTCATGTTTAATTTTGTTGCAAAGATCTTTCCATTAGATATTCAAAGAAACTAGATAGTTATTGAAACATTATTATATGTTTATAACATCTAGCACTGTAGTTGAAAAAAGCTGGAATAACTAATTTTCTTAATATTACGCCACATATTTTCCAGTCTTTTGATAAATGTTAGCAAAAGACGAGATGATCTGCAAAGGAAAAGTGGGGGACTTTATTTACTATTAAAACAACACTCTCTAGACTAGGGAGGCACAGATTTTAGTATAAGTGAAAGTGTATTTTCTGAAGAACAAAGGGAGGTTCTAGCTTAAATAGGGAAAACTACCCCCTCAGTTCTCAATCAGGCCTGTTTATGCAAATGAAGGATTCAAACTTGTTTAGTTCTGATTGGTCAAAATAGTAGAGTACTGATTGGGTGTTTTCTATGTCCCCAGAACTCTCTGTCAAACTTTTGATTGGGTGTTTTCTATGCCCCAAACGAGAACTCTGTGTCAAACTTCTCTTTGAAAGGGCTGGTGAGGGGCGGTTTCTAGCTCATTTCTCTTGTGTCTGGTTACAGGAACTGTTCTGACTCAGGGTGTAAAGCAAATGTTTGTGGAGCTGCTTTTTCCAAGTATGCACGTGGCTACTCTTTCTTACTCTAGCAAGGCCACCTGCTTCTGTTTTTAAATTTAATTGTCCCTGTTAACCACAGGGACATCTATCTCCCCTGTAGAGCTTGAGTCTTATTTTACAGTTTTATTTTATATAGATTATATTTGAAAGTATATTTGAAATTATGTCATGCCAAAGAAGCATGAGAGGTTGAAAAATGGATGTCTTGACTCAGAGACAAACATGGATTGAGTACATACTTTATGTGCCTGTTACCACATGTGCTGTTCTTACATTTATTGCCTCATTTTCTCACAACTGCCCTGGAGATTGGTAGTCTTCCACGTTTTATAGTTGAGGCCACTGCATCTCAGATTTTTGAGAAATGTATTAAAAATACATTTTAATAAATATTAATTAAAAGACCTTTAGTTTTTTTTAGATGTTTGTTTTATTTTTGTAAAGCTACTGTCGTTTGTTTTGCATGCCAGCCAACTCTTAGTTTAAGAAATAATAGCCTATATCATCTTATATTACTCAGATCTTGCACTTAGCTGTGTGGTTCACTATGATCCACTGTAGTTGTTGGCCTGTAATCTTAAAACATCTAGGAATATGCTTTCAGGAAGAAATGGAGAAAATTTCTTCTCTAGTTTTTTATTTTTATTTTTATTTATTTATTTGTTATTTATTGAGATAGAGCCTTGCTCTTGTTGCCCAGCGTGGAGTGCAATGGTGCACTCTCAGCTCACTGCAACCTCTGCCTCCTGGGTTCAAACAAGTCTCCTGCCTCATCCTCCTGAATAGCTGGAATTACAAGCACCTGCCACCACACCCAGCTAATTTTTGTATTTTTAGCAGAGATGAGATTTCACCATGTTGGCCAGGCTGGTCTCAAACTCTTGACCTCAGGTAACCCGCCTGCCTCAGCCTCCCAAAGTGCTGGGATTACAGAAGTGAGCCACCATGCCTGGCCTCTTCTCTAGTTTTTAATAAACATTTTAAGAAGAACAGAATTATACCCTACAATGCATTCTTTAAGTTTATGGGAAAACTTATTAAAAAAAAACAAAATACTACACCTTTTTAGAGACTCAACATTTTTTTTTAATATTATATACCTTTATTATCAGAAAACTTATGTGAAACATTTGTTCACCAAAGAATAAATATCTTAGACATACTAAAAACAGCCTTTGCAATCGATTCAACATTTTGCTATGTTCTCTATTTAGTTTTCTTCCACCAGTTTTTCTTGGTTTCTCCTGAATATGAGCATCCATAAAAGCAATAGTAATAATACTTTATATGCTGATATTCTTTTTTTTTATTATTATACTTTAAGTTCTAGGGTACATGTGCATAACGTGTAGGTTTGTTACATATGTATACTTGTGCCATGTTGGTGTGCTGCACCCATCAACTCGTCAGCACCCCTCAATTCATCATTTATATCAGGTATAAATCCCAATGCAATCCCTCCCCCCTCCCCCCTCCCCATGATAGGCCCCGGTGTGTGATCCTTCCCGAGTCCAAGTGATCTCATTGTTCAGTTCCCACCTATGAGTGAGAACATGCGGTGTTTGGTTTTCTGTTCTTGTGATAGTTTGCTAAGAATGATGGTTTCCAGCTGCATCCATGTCCCTACAAAGGACGCAAACTCATCCTTTTTTATGGCTGCATAATATTCCATGGTGTATATGTGCCACATTTTCTTAATCCAGTCTGTCACAGATGGACATTTGGGTTGATTCCAAGTCTTTGCTATTGTGAATAGTGCCGCAATAAACATACGTGTGCATGTGTCTTTATAGCAGCATGATTTATAATCCTTTGGGTATATACCCAGTAGTGGGATGGCTGGGTCATATGGTACATCTAGTTCTAGATCCTTGAGGAATCACCATACTGTTTTCCATAATGGTTGAACTAGTTTACAATCCCACCAACAGTGTAAAAGTGTTCCTATTTCTCCACATCCTCTCCAGCACCTGTTGTTTCCTGACTTTTTAATGATTGCCATTCTAACTGGTGTGAGATGGTATCTCATTGTGGTTTTGATTTGCATTTCTCTGATGGCCACAAAGAACTCAAACAAATTTACAAGAAAAAAACAAACAACCCCATCAAAAAGTGGGCAAAGGATACGAACAGACATTTCTCAAAAGAAGACATTCATACAGCCAACAGACACATGAAAAAGAGACTCAACATTCTTTTAAATATTGTCAGAGTCATCAGAGTTCAAATTAAACCTATGATAAAAAATGCTTTTGAAGCAACAACAGCAAGCAAAGCTTGAATTCTGGCCAGTGGTAGTTATGCTTCAGTGAGCGTCACAATCAAAGAGGAGAGTTACAATGCAGATTCCTGGGCTCTACCACCCATTAGGTAGGACAGTGTGGAGCCTAAGCATTTGCATTTTTAACAATCTCCAAGGCGACATTGATGCTTCTGATCTGTGGACCGTGTTTTGAGTAGTACTTATTTAGGGATGACCTGGGAAGCATAGTGTGTGTTAACAATTTAAATTATGTTTTTCAGAAAAATAATTTCAACTGTACCAGAAGAGCTCAGTGCCCAGAACCCAATATCAGTTCTATACAGATACAAGGTGATGCTGATTATTTCATCAACCATCTTGGCGTTCCCATCGTGCAGTTTGCTTATGAGGACATCAAAGCATTAGAGGTGATTGTTTCTAAAAAATGCAAAACACACACACACAATATAGCAGACCTGCAAAATTTGGTTTTATCCTGGCTATTCAATTTTCATATCAAATAGTTCACTATAGAAAAGAGGCTTCATTTAGAGAGTTATTCTTACTTTTCAGAGGCTTTGCAATAGTATTTGAAAACATCAGCTCTTTTGAAAAGTGTTGAATTCAATTTACAAAGATTTATACTGTCACTCATATTTTCACACGGTGCTCTGCAACAAGAAATTTGCAGTAGTTGGATTAACATCAAAACATAATTGTAATCTTCAGTATTCACAGAAACAGATGACATGTGCAATAGATTCTCCTCTCCTTGCCCAAAGGAAAATGCATTTCATGTTCTGTATGTTAATATGAGTCTTGTGGATTAGCTACCCAAAGTTTGTCAATAGTTTGCCTGCTTAGAAAAGATAGCACTTTTTTTGTGAGGATGGAAGGATTTTTTTCCAAAGAATATCACAAAAGCATGATTCATCTTAATTAAGTCTCTGTTCATCCATCTTTTGGACTTTAGTCCTTCTAATCTTTCTCAGAATTATGTCTCAGGAAACTGTTTCTCTGTGGATCTAACCCTGTTGGGACATTTCACCTTCATTTACAAATCATTTATGCATTATTCGGAGCTATTTGAAAACCTCTAGAGTGGCTTGCTTGAGGTAATTATTGCATTAACAAAATAATGGCTGAAAAGTACAGTAAAACCTGCCTTGCTCTTCAAATATAAATGTTCCTCAGAAGGGGTGCTTAAATTATGTTTGTATTAGCTCAACTTCAGATATGCAATATCTTAATTATTAACAGCTTTGAGTAATATTTGGCTTTATGTTTCTCTGCAACCACACAGAAAATATTTTAATTCTTATTTATTATGTGTCTAATTCATCTTGGTTTAGTTTTAAGACAAGAATTTAGGGAGAATAGTATAGCCTTGGGAATGAGACAGAAGCCCTGACTCTGACACTTACTAGACAAATTATTTAACACCTTTCAAAATGATTTTACAAATGAAGTACTTTGGTATATTTATGGACTCTATAGAGCTGTGGTGAGGATTAAATGAGACTATGCATGTAGAGGGTTTAGCTAAGCTTGAGCAGATAATAAGACCCCATTATTGCAGTTATTATTGTCTGATTGTAAGTACAACATATGAATGAGCCACTTATTAGTAAGACTGATAATAGAATAATAGCAAGAGTAACTTCATATGAAATTGTTTGGGCGACAGCTCGCAGTGCTCCGATTAGTGCGTAGTTTGAATTTGATGCTCATCCTGATCATAAAATGGAGTAGACAGCTAGACTAGATGTAGCTAGAATAAACAAAAGTCCCAGGTTAAAGTTGATTAGGGGGTTGGGTATAGGAAGAGGGGTTCATAGGAGAAGAGCAATGGAAAAGGCCAAGGCTGGTATGGTGATGTAGAGAATAGTAGTAGACGTTGAAGGTTTTAAAGGTTCTTTGGTGAAGAGTTTTTTTGCGTCAAGTGTTGTAGTAATCCATAAGGGCCAACGATATTGAGTCTTTTGCGTAATTGTATATAGCCTAATAATTTTCACTCAATGAGTGTGAGAAATGCTGTAGCCGCTAATGCAGATATAATGAGGAGTAGAAGGTTTGTTGTTGACATGATGTTAAGAAGAGGAGTTGAACCTCTGATTGTAAAGTTTTAAATTTTATGCGATTGCCGGGCTCTGCCATCTTAACAAACCCTGTTTTTGGGTTGGGTGTATGGTGTTTTGTTAGATTGAGATTAGGTCATCTATGGAATGAGGGCACTTTATGAAGTGGGCCCTATTTCTCTTATCCTTTTGTACAGGGAGAAATATAGAGTAGATAGAAAACGACCTGGATTGTTCCTGTCTGAACTCAGATCATGTAGGACTTTAATCATTGAACAAACGAACCCTTGATAGCTGCTGCACCATTAGGATGTCCTGATCCAACATCGAGGTCATAAACCCTATTGTCGATATGGACTCTAGAATAGGATTGTGCTGTTATCCCTAGGGTAACTTGTTCCATTGGTCAAGTTATTGGATCAATTATAGACGTTAGCTCGCTTAGTCTTGTGTAGTCTTAGCATAGCTTGTTCGGAGGTTTAGTTATGCTCCGAGGTCACCCCAACCAAAATTTTTAATGCAGGTGTAGTGGTTTAAGGGTCCGTAGATTTATGTGATTTTGATTGCATTAATAAATTAAAGCTCCATAGGGTCTTCTCGTCTTATTATTTCATGTCCGCCTCTTCACGGGCAGGTCAATTTCACTGGTTGAAAGTAAGAGACAGTTGAACCCTCGTGGTGCCATTCATGTGAGTCCCAATTTAAGGAACAAGTGATTATGCTACCTTTGCACAGTCCGGGTACCGTGGCCGTTAAACATGTGTCACTGGGCAGGCAGTGCCTCTAATACTAGTAATGCTGGAGGTGATGTTTTTGGTAAACAGGCAGGGTTGAGTTTGCCGAGTTCCTTTTACTTTTCTTAACCTTTCCTTAAAGCATGCCTGTGTTGGATTAACAGTATAAATAATACTGGCTTGTTTGTGTTTATTAATATTGGGCTGTTAAGTATCGGTGAAGTTTTTCGGTCTGATTTAGGCTTGTGCGGTGGAAAAAAATTCATGTTACTTATACTAGCATTGTTGCTTCTATGAAATGATAGATTAATCCAGTGTGATGTGAGGAGTTCAGCAGTATGCTTGGAATTTTTTAGATGATTGATGCTGAGCTTGAACGCTTTCTTAATTGATGGCTGCTTTTGGGCCAACTATGGGTATTGGATTTTTTACTCTCTACACAAGGTTTTTTCCTAACATCTAAAGAGCTGTCCCTCTTTAGACTAACAATTAACTTTACAGGGGGATTAAGTGATTCTTCAGGTAAACTTAAGGTTGAACTAAGATTCTATCTTGGATAACCAGCTGTCACCAGCCTCGGTAGGCTTGTCACCTCTACCCATAAATCTTCCCACTATTTTGCTACATAGAGGGGTGCGCTCTTTTAGCTGTTTTGGGGTAGCTCGTCTGGTTTCGGGGAATTTGGCTTTAGTTCTCTTTGCGAAATTGTTTCTAGTTAATTTATTATGCAGAAGGTATAGGGGTGAGTCCTTGCTATTTTATGCTTGGTTAATTTCTTTCATCTTTCCCTTACGGTACTGTGTCTATAGCGCCAGGATAAAATTTCTATCGCCTATACTTTTGTATTGGTAAATGATTTAGTATATGTTAATTTGATATTAGTGTTGATTAGATTTAGGGCTAGTGTTAGCTCAAGGCAATCAAATGGTATTGAGATCTTCTGGTTGTAAGTCGGATGCTTTATGTTAAGCTATGCCTTGATTTATCCCTATGCTTTATAACAAATGACCTTGTTGATACTGCTTTAGTGGAAGAATTTTTAAAATGGATTTGTCCCTTACAAAATGTGAATGCTTGAGATGAAATAATTTTGTATGAACTCTCTGAGGAACAGAGTAACCTTTGCTTTCTGTGTTAACCTATAATAGATATTGGTATACAGCTATTAAGAGAAATTTTAAATATTAAAAAAAGGTTTTACCCATGATGTAAAAATATTTGTCCTATGCCAATTAGTAAAGCAGGTAAGGAAATTAGAGCTTTTATATGAAGTTGCAGTTACAAATATATATGGAAAATAGATTGGTGGATTTGGAATTAGGAGGCCTGAAATTTTAAATCCCTTCATGTTAACGGTCCAGTTACATTGGTTTCTGGGCCTCTGCTTTTTTTAAAAAAAATCTGTATCTTATTAAAAACAAAATAAGGATAGGTACAATGGTTCATGCCTGTAGTCCCAGCACTTTAGGAAGCCAAGACAGGCAGATTGCTTGAGCCCATAAGTTTGATACCTGGGCAACACGGTGAAACCTTGTTTCTACAAAATAATACAAAAATTAGCTGGCTGTGTTTGCAGGTGCCTATAGTCCCAGCTACTGGGGGGTTAGTAGGGTTGTGATGGGAGGATCGCTGGAGTCCTGGAGGCAGAGGTTGCAGCGAGCCAAGATCACACCACTGCACTCCAGCCTGGGTGACAGAGTGAGACACTATCTCAAAACAAAAACAACAAAAACAGCAACAAAACAAACCCATAATATCTACCACTTATTGCTTATTTACCACTTATTGAGTACTTGCCATGCTAAGTATTTTATACCCCTTATATCATTTATTATTTAAAACATCACTATAAATTAGCTTTTATTATTAACTGTGTTCTGGCTGAGAATGAAATGGAATTTAAAGGCTAGTAGCTTATCCAAGGTCATAAAGATAATAAATGGCCAAAACAGATGTTCATCAAAGATATGTTTAACAGTAAGCCTATGTTCTCAACTATTGTACTAAAGATTGCAAATTGGGAGCCCAAGGGCAAGAGATAGTCTATCAATATATTTTGTTTGACCTGTACATTATTGAAAAATTTAATTCCTTGAAGTATTGTATACTTTTTCTCCATGGAAACAGTCAACTAAATGGGCACTGCTCACTAGCCTGCCATGTTGTTTGTCCGACAGTGCAGTTAAGAAAAATATTTTCTTCAACACTTGTTTCTATCAAAGATTAGGAGATGAATACTCAAGTAAGGGTCACATGTCTCACCAGACTTGTGTCACTTATAGTATCTGTGTGGTCCCTGTAGGGACTGAGCTCATTATCTCCACACTCATTTTAGTAAAAGAGTTAAAGTGAATAATTTTATAGCTGCTTCCACTTTCAAAGTGGTATTTTCTAAAAGAGCTATTTTTATTATTATATCCACGGTTTTGAAGAAATTATCTATTTGACACTTATTTGGGTGATTATAATGCAAACCTTCAAATTACTATCTATCTATATATATTTTGTCCAGCAAGGTTGATCATGGATCTATTATATTCAACTTCAACAACTGAATCATGATAATAGGTGGAAAATTGAACCGTAGGAAAATAAACTAGTGCAATAGAGGCCAATTTTTATGGACATGTCTATAAAACATGATACTTTTTAAATATCTATCCCCAATATTTCAAGCTATTCCACATTTGACACCAATGGCTTTTACCTGTAGTTTCTCTGAATGCAAATGTATTGCATAAAATTGCTTAAAGTCCCTTTGATCTTTAGCTTTTCTTGGTATCTATCCTCTAATTTTCCAATAATTAACTTTTACAAATGCATCGCAATCTATGGATTTGCCAAATATTAGAATGATTCCTTCTCATAAAATAGTGCACTGTTAACTGAAACATCTCCAGTTGTAAGCTTCATTTAAATAAGGTTTTAGATTTATAAACACCATTGCACCTGTTGGGAGAAGCATTCTGTACAGATTAAATACAATGCAGAGATTGTCAAAAAGGAAAAGACAGATGCTTTCTGATTAAGAATGCAATATTTATGACAGTCTGGCGATCCAATGCACATTTCCTCTGTCACTTAGCAGCTGTTTTACATTTTTGTTTCAGATCAGTATATTTATTCTCTACAGGGCATGCCAGAGGGTCTTTCTTAGTATATCAAAAGAGCAATCCATGCCCTAGCAAGCTTCATATCACAAATTGAAGCTCTGATTCCTCTCTCTGTTTAACCTTATATTTTTTTCTCTTCTGTTTGAAACATTCTATTTTAAACCCAATTTACCTCTATAGTAGAGCATTTAACATTTAAATAATAATGAGATAAAAGAGTATTATAGCTTTTATATAGCAGGAGTCATGGCATAATTGTTTCAATATCATTTAATAACCCAGGGACAGAAATTCAAGTAGCATAGGTATTTTGAAACTCTTACTAATTTTTTTTTAAACTAGATAACTCTGATACCAATTCTAATTTTTAAAGCAATATACAGCAACATATAATTATGCGTGTGTGTGTGTGTGTGTGCGCGCGCGCGCGCGCATGTGTGTGTGAACTTTAACATTGAGGTAATTCTATGAGACAAAAGCCTGTGTGTGTGTGTGTGTGTGTGTGTGTGCGCGCGCGCGCGTGCGCGTGCGCATAAGTGTGAACTTTAACATTGAGGTAATTCTATGAGATAAAAGTAATAAAAGTAGTTCATTTGTGCAAACATAATGCAGATACAGTTTGACAATACACATATACACATGTCGGAACAGTGTAACTCATAGTTTACGTGCTGATTTTTCATGTTTTATTCTAAGTAGAATAATTTGTTACTTAAATAAGAGGTCAGTCTTTCATTACGTTTTCTATTTGGAACTGAGTCATGATCAATGTTAGGTTAACAGAAATAGTTCCAAAGTCCATTAAAAGTTCTTGATTTAAGGAAACAAAATGGTTACATTTAGCTGTTTATAGGTTCAAGTGATGTTTTGCAGTATCTGATGAAATCCCTTTAATGTGGGTAACTACAAAAATCACTTAAGTCACTTAAGAATGAGATTTTACCTTTTCTACTTCAACGTGTGCCAATTGAAAAAAAGATGAAAAGGGGTTCATTGGTGTCTCTAGATCATTATCTTTCTTTGTAACTTATTTTTAAAAAATTTCTTAAAATATGGTATTTAGACATATGCTGTTATTATTTTCAGATCAGACTTGCTTCATTTAGTGCTGGGGTTCTCAACATTTTGGTCTAAAAATCCATTTACCCTCAAAAGTACCAAAGATTCCTCAAAACAGTTTTGATTATGTGTTAATACCTACATAGTAGAAACTAAAAGTGAGAAAAATGCATAATATTTATTTTAAAATTATTTCATAATATCAATAACTAAATTAGTATTACCTTATTATAATTATTATCAATATAAATAAATCTAATGCAAATTAATGAAAATAACTTATTGTATTTAAAAATATTAACCAAGAGAAAAATATAAATGAGAAGAGTGATGTTATTTTACAGTTTCAAAAATCTCTTTAAGAAAGGCTGAATAGGCCGGGCGCAGTGACTCACGCCTATAATCCCTGCAGTTTGGGAGGCTGAGGCAGGCAGATCACCTGAGGTCAGGAGATTGGGACCAGCCCGATGAACGTGCTGAAACCCCATCTCTACTAAAAAATACAAAAATTAGCCAGGCGTGGTGGCAGGTGCCTGTAATCCCAGCTACTCAGGAGGCTGAGGCAGGAGAATAACTTGAACCCTGTGGGCGGAGGTTGTAGTGAGCCGAGATGGTGCCATTGCACTCCAGCCGGGGCAAGAGGGAGACTCTGTCTCAAAATGAATAAATAAATAAACAAAGCCTGAATACAAGACAACTGGATTTTCATACCTGTTCCTGCATTGTATTTTATAACATGTTGCTTTATTGTAAAAGTATGAAGAAAAATCTGGTCCAATATTTTATTCATATAATAACAAGTATTTTTCTTTGGAGCTACACTGAAACTTAATGAGTGTTAGTTTCCTAAAGGTTAATATCGATGTGGAATCTGAATCCATCTTAATGAACTTTTTGTACTCCACACACTTGTGAATGCAGAGTGAAAATGAGAGTAAAAAAGGCATATAATGTTACTAGCATTATAAAAATAGTTTTGATCTCCTGATCCTTGAAGGTTTCTGGCCCACACTTAGAGGAATCCTTATTTGAGGAAATGGACTTGGTTAGACCAGTCTAGTTTATTTGTTGTGATGTCTGACAAGGCATTCAACTACATCTTATTCAAAGATTTGAGCTGTGATTCTATATAAAACTGTGTGTCTTTTCTGGGCATCTTTGAGTATTGCTATCCCATTCACCTTACAAACAGCATGAAGTAGAGAATAAAACACTCCCATAAACTCTGGCTCTGCAAAGAATTCTGCTTCTTAAAGGCATTTCTTTAGAAGAGAAGGTTAAACCCCAATCACAAATCAACAGTTATAGAGCACAATTGAAAACCTTGATTGTACAGTATATGAAATGCCTGTCACAAAGGAAGTGCTGTTAAAATTACTGTATGCTTCTAAGAAACTGAGGAATAAACACAAGAAGTTGAAATATGAGACAAATACTAAAAAAAAAAAAAAAAATGGAGATACACTTAAAACTCAAATGGATAATTTAAAAGATCATACTTCAAATTGCCTAATATTTTGAAATGGCTACAAGGAGGACAGCTTTCCCTTAGCAGTTGTCCTTGCTTAGAATTCCAAATAAGAAGAATTGTTCTAAATGACTGTCATCATTGGATCAAAATATATAACATACATACTATATTTTAATTCTAATGCTGTTTTCAGTGATTATCTTGTGATCATCCTTGTTATGATGGAGACAGTTTTCTAATAAAGTCTTTTTAAAAATAATTTCAATAATACTACTTGCAGGTGGGTTTAATGATAAACCATGTTATAAAATTGACAGCAGTCAAGTTAAGAATATAGGACAACTTCAACATACTTTATTAACTGCTAACAGACATTTGTTATTTAGCCAGCAGTTATTAAGCACTTGCTGTGATCCAGGCACTGTGTTAGAAATACAAAGATGAATAAAACATGCCCCTCTTTCCCTCAAAGTGATCACAGTTTAGATTCAAACTCATTCATATAAACAATTACATAAAGTAGGTACAGTGGCGGTTCTTATCACTAACTTCCATTTAACCAACACGCAGAACTAATTGACAGTTTCCACTCCTTTAAAACGTAATGGCCAATGATCAAAGATTTCTGAAGCTCATCAGAGTAAGACCCTTTCTGGAGTTTTGCACACTTGTGTTCTCTCAGGTTCAGTGATATGCTTGCCTGGAGTCAACTACATTCTCAAATGTATACAGATGCTACTCGACTTACCAATGGGGTTACAGCCCAATAAACTCACCGTATGTTGACAACTTCATGTCTACAATGCATTTAACACACCTAACCTATCAAATATGTTACCTTAGCCTAGCCTATACTCAGAACTCTTTTGGTACAGTGGTCAATAAATTACATGATGTGTTCAACAGTTTATTATAAAATAGTCTTTGTGATACATTATTGAGCCCAACATCAAGAGAGTATTGTGATGCATATCAAAAAGACCAAAATTCAAAATTTGAAGTATGCTTCCTACTGAATGTTTATCACTTTCACACTATCATAAAGTAAAAAAATTGTGAAGTCAAACCATCATAAGTTGGAGACTGTCTGTATATGCCCTCTGCAAATGCAATTGTTTTTTATGATTAGATAATGTAATTGTTACATAAGCTTGTGAATCATGAGTATGAAAGGAAAAACTTCTAAGAAACCTATATTTATGACAGTCTGAAAGGATGAGCTGCAAATAAAAAATCTGATGTTTGGGGAACCAGGCAACTATCAAAGACTGGAGGAAATTGATAGTAATCTGGATGCATTCTGAAATCAGTTTACTTCATGAGTATTTTTTAAAGTTTTATTTTAAACAAAAGGCAGTAATGCAGATAATGTATAGTGCAAGAAAAAAATCATAGAATTGTATTCAACAAGCCAACATTCAGAGTAAAAGCCTTGGCTTCGCTTCAAAATATTGGCCAATAAATATGCACTCACAGGTTTTTAATTCAAATACAATGTTTTACTTAATTTGATTTCTTTTTAAAAAACTGATTATATGAACTAGCTTCTAATTAATTAACCTGTCAACTAGTGGGACAAATCATGTTTGCCAAGAGGACTTCCAATTTACAGTAAAATGATAAAGGCAAGGTAGAGCAAGGAAAATTATATTTAACATACACTCGTAATGTTTGTGCCAGGCATTGTTTTCTTTTATACATGTTAACTCACTTAATTATTGTAGTTATAAAGTAGTAAGTAGCACCAATGAGGAAGGTACTATTGTTACTACTTTTTTTGTGTGTATTTTTTGTTTTTTGTTTTTTTGTGACGGACTCTGGCTCTGTCATCCAGGCTAGAGTGCATTGGTGCAATCTTAGCTCACTGCAACCTCCACCTCCCAGGTTCAAGCGATTCTCCTGCCTCAGCCTCCCGAGTAGCCAGGATTACAGGCATGCGTCACCACGCCGAGCTAATTTTTATATTTTTTGTAGAGATGGGGTATTACCATGTTGCCCAGTCTAGTCTCGATCTCCTGACCTCAGTTCATCCACCCATCTTGTCCTCCCAAAGTGCTGGGATTACAGGTGTAAGCTACTACACCTGCCCTACTGTTATCACTTTTATTAAAGATGAGGAAACTGAGCACAAAGCAGTTATGAAAACTGGCCAAGGTCACCCATCTGTTAAATGATAGAATCAAGATTCTAACCGTAACATTCTATCACCAGATTTCTGGACTCTTTTCTCTACTTTTATGCTGTTTCTCAGGGTTTTCTAGATAAAATGATGTACAGTCATGTGTCTCTAATGATGGAAATATGTTCTGAGAAATGTCATTAGGTGATTTTGTTGTGTAAGCATCATGGAAGTGTACTTACACAAAACTAGGTGGTATAGCCTCCTACACACCTAGGCTATATGGCATAGCCTATTCATCCTAGGCCGCAAACCTGCACAGCATGATACTGTAGACTGCACTGAATACTATAGACCATTATAATACAATGGTATTTGTGAATCTAAACATATAAAAAGTACAGTAAAGTATAATATAAAAGATAAAAAACAGTACACATGTATAGGGCACTTATTATGAATGGAGCTTGCAAGACTGGAAGTTTCTCTGGGTGAATGAGTGAGTGGTGAATTAATGTGAAGGCCTAGGACACTTCTGTGCACTGTTAAAGACTTAATAAACACTATACACATAGGCTGCACTAAATTTATTTTAAAAATCTTTCTTTAGTAATAAATAACCTTAGTTTACTGTAACTTTTTTACTTTGTAAACTTTTTTTTTTTAACTTTTTGACCCTTTTGTAATAACATTTAGCTTAAAACACAACACATTAAACAGCTGTACAAAAATATTTTCTTTCTTGCTATCCTTATTCTATAAGCTTTTTTCTATTTTTTATAAATTATTTATTTATGTATTTACTTTTAAAACTTTTTTGTTAAAAACTGAGACACAAACACACACAGTAACCTAGCCCTCCACAGCATAAGGATCTTCAAGACCTCACTAGGCCACAGGAACCTTTCAGTACCATTGTACTCTTCTGGGACTACCATAGCGTATGCTATCCATCATTGACCAACATGTTATGCAAGACATGACTGGATTTCTAAAATACCTTTTATCTTCCACTGGATTCATAGTGCAGTATATTTTTCTAGTTTTCTATACAAAGGTCCTAAATGTTTTAGCTTTGGCCATTCTCAACTTTAAGTAACAGCTATAAATGGGTAATATTTCTTAGCTGAATTGAAAATAAACTGATAATTTATAAATACTGACAAGAACTAATGTTAATGTTTCCTTATAGTAGTTTGCTTATTGTTTTACAAAACAGAGCCTATAACTAGATTCTATGCATCTAAAAGTTTGTATTTCCAAAAAACATAAGTGGAATGAATTAAGGGCATTATAGGAAAAATATGATAAAATCAACCTACTGTAATCATGAGTATTTAGTTTCCTAAATTAAAAAAAAAAAAGATATGATGTTAGTTTTTCTTGTCTCTTCATTCCTTGGTAATTGTCCATGTAATGTAAAGGCTGACTGCTTTTATGCTGCCTTTGTTCTATCCCTTGTTTCCTAATTTTATTTCCAAGTTGATTTTGGAATATGAGGAGATGAACAAGTTCATGTCTTCTAATTTTGATGACAATGCCACATTTCTTTGAGTAGAATATTTTTAGATTAAAAATATTTGGAAACTAATTTAGATGATTTTTTAAAAATTTAAGATTAAAATGTTAAGAATAGTTTTGATACCCATATGCTCTAACAATAAACTCCAGTAAGAAATGACTCATCTGGAGCTCAAATAGCTGTGGATGATGACTATGGCCATAAATGAATTTCCATGCCCTATTCTTGAATCTCTACAACTTCATCTCATTTTAATTGCATTTGGAATGGCAGGTTTCTATGCCTGTTTCACAGCTTGCATACACAGAAACTTACCTTGTTTTTATTTTTTAAATAAGCAAATGTTTCTATGCAGACTACAAAGAAAGACACAGTAGCTTTGAAGTCTCATAAATGTTAAAAAATTAAAAAAAAAAATAGATTGAGGCCAAGGCTACTTGGCTTATAAAGATCACTATTGCTTCTCTATGAAAGTTTTGGCTTTTACATTATTCTCAGGAGGGCTACAGTTGTCTTCAGTCTCCTTTCATGATGTTTCTGTTCCTGAGACTTTAAATGAATGGAAATAATGTTGAAGAGAACAAAGTATTTACCAGTATTTTTATTTCTACAGTCTCTTGTCAATAGCTTTAGCCTTGAAATTATTCTTGTCTGATATTCTGTTACAAGTAAAGAACATTTTAATTCTAAATAGTGCAATGTTTATGTACTACTGAGAAGTGGACAAAAGTAGGAAAAAATAAACTCTACCTTTATGTACAAGGTCATTTTCAGTTTCCTAAACCAGTACTTTGTTGCTTTATTTTTATTCATGATGATTCTTATTAGAGCATAAGAAATTTTACATATACTGCATGCTTACAAATAATTTCTAATTAATGACTATATATATATATATATATATATATATATATGTATTAATTCAACCGTAATACATATAAGAAATTTTGGGTAAATGCTTCTGGGACCTATGCTTAGAAATAATAACATTGGATTAGGACATTGCCCATGGCAAAACACTGCAGTTAAATTTAGGGTGCTTTGTCTCCCAGTACTAGCCAAACTGCCCAGGTTAGGAATACAAACCCCATTGACTATCATTGGTTTGAAGACTCCCAGCAGTTCAGGGATGATTTTGAACAATCCAAGTGATTAAAGTAAGGCATCTTTGGTGAAAGGATGGTCCCAAGAGTAGTGAGTCCACAGATGTGCATGGCCCTGACTCCCTCTGATGGACTAACAACAACAACACTCATTGATTCACTGATTTTTAGAGTAGCATTGATCATGGATCCCAAACATTTTTATTCATTACTCTATAGTAAAAGGAAATAAAAGCTTAGACAGATTCATTCAATTGACTGAAAGTTTTAAAAAGAGTTAATTGCAGACTTAGTTCTCCCTACTCGCAGTGCTTCTAAACTCCTATATGTTTTATGCTTGCCTTTTCTCACCCATGCAGTTCAAACTCATATTGTTAAAGAGTCAACAGTATTTTCAATGTTTTAGTTGATTCTGAAATTTAGTCTATTTCAGCTGATTAAACTTGATATTTTATATTAGCTCACAGATGAAGCCAGAGCCTGAGCTTCTCCGAAATTTTCAGAAATTTTCAGGTGAACATGAGGCAATGGTAGCAATGAAGGCATATATACCATATGGAAAAATACTAAATATTTAAATGTTATGAATCAAATTAAAATACTGTTAAACAAAACTTTATCTTCCTTCCTAACTTGAGAAAAACCTTCCTAACTTGAGACTCCTGAGAATCCCATGCCCAAATGTGGTAAAAGAGGAAGTACTAGTCCCCAGGTCCCTGATTAGTGATTCTTGACCTATTTTTCCTTTGCTGCCTACCTTGACTCCATCTCATACCATGAGAGACCTTGCATATATGTGTATGGACACCCCAGTTTGCATTTTTAAGCACAGTTCATAACCCACACAAATAGTTGCTCCTTATCCACTTTCCTGACTTTGTATTACACTGTGAAGGGACAGATGACAGACCTAGATGTGATAGACCTGGAGGTGATAGACCTGGAGATGATAGACCTGGAGAAGAGGGCTACTCAATCACTGGAAGCAGATATGGGGCCATTTGGGCAGGGAATTCTGAGATTCTAGAACTCAGAGTAACTAGAACTTGATCTAAAAGGGGAGTTGTGGACTCTGTACACATCTATGTTGATTTAACTTTGAAAAACCTCGGGGTAAAAAAAAATGCCTAGACTGTACAACCCACAGTTTGAGTATGCCAAAAGACAATAAGTCCTGGTGTAGGAAAAGTATGTATATTCTTGAATAAACCTGATCCAATGCCTTAATCTTGTTACCTTAGATTTGTCCCTAAGAAATGTGGAGACCTGAACCAATTATTATAGAGTCATTGGCAATCTCAATTGGGTTTTGGTCTAAACTGGGTTTTAAAAGGTGTAGCTATTCAGTGGTTGTGACCTGAACCTATAAGGTACTCAATACAGCAAACTATTCCCAGGATATGGTTGAAAATAGGTTTCAAAATATAATATTATAGGGGTATAAAAAGTAAGAAGTTGTCCGAAAATGTAGAATGTTCAGTTAAAGAAACACAGTATATAGGAGATGTGTTTTTAAGTAAGAGCTCTAAGAGCTCAATGTAGGAAACTTTCTTTCTTTTTTTTTTTTTTTTTTGAGATGGAGTCTCGCTCTGTCACCCAGGCTGGAGTGCAGTGGCGTGATCTCGGCTCACTGCAACCTCTGTCTCCCAGGTTCACACCATTCTCCTGCCTCAGACTCCTGAGTAGCTGGGACTACAGGTGCCTGCCACCACACCCAGCTAATTTTTGTATTTTTAGTAGAGACAGGGTTTCACCGTGTTAGCCAGGATGGTCTTGAACTCCTGACCTCGTGATCCACCCGCCTCGGTCTCCCAAAGTGCTGGGATTACAGAAGTGAGTTACTGTGCCCAGTCAGGAGACTTTCTAAGCAAAGAAATACATAATTAAACTTGATCAAACTACGGGCAAGCTCAAAATGTTAACTAATTGCCATCAAATCCAATTTAAAGATTATGGCCACATACTACTTTGAAAAGTTTGTAGAATGGTGTGTTTTATAACCCTTAAATGGTGTGTGTATACATACCAAAATATTTTAGACAAAGAAACATCTTTGGATATTTGTTGACAGAGGATCATTAGAATTTATGGTTTGAATCTTAATGAGAAACATGTAAATTCTGAATTAAAACAGTAGAAAGAAAGAAGGAAGTGTTGGTTAAGAATTTAATCTGAATTTATTCAAGTTACTTTTGTTCTACTGGTAGCCATCGTACTTTAGTTTATATCTTGTAGACAGAGCACTGCTACGTAATATAATATAAATAAAATATTACACCAGAAAACTAAATAGTCCTACTATTTGCTTGAAACATTGGTACTGGTAATTTTACATTTGGTTAATAAATGGATGAATCAATGTGTGGATACAATTTTTTATTACTATTTTGATCATGGCTACTATGTGCTCACAAATATTAATTCCTTCCTTTCCA
The DNA here is from genome assembly GCF_007565055.1 of Rhinopithecus roxellana. Taxonomy (NCBI): domain Eukaryota; kingdom Metazoa; phylum Chordata; class Mammalia; order Primates; family Cercopithecidae; genus Rhinopithecus; species Rhinopithecus roxellana. The sequence goes on along the minus strand of NC_044549.1, from coordinate 139,964,861 downwards.
TCCTTATTTTCTTCCTTCTTTCCTTCCCTCCTTTCCTTTCTTCCTTCCTTTCTTCTTTCCTCTCTTTCTTCTTTTTTAAATTTCTACCTTTAATTAAAATTTGATCATTGTATGCACATAATTCCTATTTATCTATCTAAAATAATATTAATATAGCTTTTCATATTATTTAAAAACATGTAAATAGAGCATTACCTGGTTGTATCATAATTGATGTAACTATTAAATGCTCTTGGATATTAAGTTTGCCTGCATTGTTTTGTTATCATAAGAAACCTTTTGTTGAGCATTTTTAGAATTGATATTTGTTCCTCTCTCTAGTTCTTCTAGGATAAATTTCTAAGCATAAAGTTTGGACCAAAGTTTAAATATTTAAGCCCCTTGACAAAACTGAAAAACAAAAACAAAGACAAAAACCTTCCTGAATGGTTGTACATTTAAAAACCTTAATGGCAGAGCATGAGAGTGCTCTTTAAAGTCAGCTTGCCAAAAATGTGCCTTTAAAAATATATATTTACCAAATCTTTGTTTCAATTGATTTTTTCATATATTAACATAATCAATGTCAATTGATTGACCGGCTTTTTTTTTTTTTTTGGGAAGGATAGTTGACATAGTGTCTGTATCTGGAAATAAATATAGTAACATATCAACATATTTAAATCTTCTTCCAGATGTAAGAATAGAAATAATATGGTATAGAGGTTAATTTGAGGACTTATCACAAGACATTATAAATTTATAATTAACTTAATAATCAGTACCAAGATGGCATTTATAATGGAATCTATGTTCGAATTTAGCAAGGTATGAATCTATCTGCAGATCAACATACTCAAATTTTGGAGGCTGAACTTCATTAAAGCGTTTGAAGTGTTGAAGCTAGGAAATAGAAAATGCATGATGACCAGGTTGACAGGTGTCAGGGATTGGCTTATGAAAGTCCCACTATATTGTTTCAATCTACTACAAGGACATCGTATATAGAACCCTTTCAACAAAGTCATAGAAGTTCCTAAAAGGGTGGGAGAGAGGATACAATGAAAATAATTGCAGTTAAAAGCGTGCATAAATCAGGGTTTAATGATTTCAAGGACATAATTTTAAAATTATAGGTATTTGCTTTCAGTACTGAGCAAAGGTATATGTGTGTGCTTAGGGATGAAGGGGGGTACGAATTATTAAGAGGCCCAGGGCATGATTAATGTTCCTGTCTAGCGGGTATGCCACCCCTTCAAAATAGCTTGTGCTGTTACTACACTATGATTAACCTGTAAGGCAACAGAAAAATAGACTCATACTGCATTGCACTCTATCATTCCCTGATATTTTTTAGGAGGTGTCATAGGAAAAAATGACACTTCAACTTGTGTAGGTGAGTGGATGGGATTAGTGTGGAAATAGAAGGTATAGAGTCCTGAATATAAATGCTATTTATGATATCTCTATTTTGTCTGTTTTATTATTGATTTTTCTGTGGTTTCATACATAAAGCATTTTTTTCTCAATTTGAAGAATGAAATTTAACTTAACTTAAACAGAAGATTTAACTGATGCTAAAAGAAATATCAAGCACATAGGCTTAGAAGTTTCCCAAAAACATTTGTTAAACTAGTTTATATTTCTGAAAAATATTCCAGAGGGGAAAAAATGGAAAGGAGCAAATATGGTTTGTTAGCAGAAAGTAATTTATTTTTTTATTTCTTAAAAATGTTAATCATCATCCCAATTAGGTTTAATTGAGCACAAACTCTGTGCAGAACACTATGCTATGAATTAAGAACAGATGAAGCTAAGATATCATCCATGATGCTTAAGGGGTTTATAATCTCTTTAGAGCATTCAGGAATGAGTAAAAATAAACAAATGACAATAAAAGTAAAGTGAAATTCAGTACCAAGTCATTTCTGTAGACACTAAGGGTATCTGAGCCATATCAAACCGAGTGACTCAATTAAAATTTTAATTATTTTTATTTTTCTAGAAATATATATGTATATATGCATGTATGTGTGCATGTGTGTGTTTATATATATGTATGAAAATGTTTTATATCTATAACATTATCACAGATTTTTGGACAACATTATGCAATATGCATATACCCATCATAGATGAAGTAAACCTCAAGAGTAATATAGTGGAAAAATAAAATCTGAGGCTGTAGCTATCAAATGATAAATCAGAGAGAGAGTCATTTCAGCAGAGAGCAGGTCTTACAAGTCTGCAAACCACTGTACTCTGGAGCTTGAAGTGACTGCACTATAAATGCTATTTTTTCATAGTAATGTTCAGGGTCAGTTTCTAAAATCATCCATTGATTGGCTACCAATACAATTCATATATAGAAGTTTCTGGGTATAATAATATCTTTTTATATCAGAATCTAGACTTCTGGAAACACTCCCTACACAGGACATAGCCGTAATTCCATTGATGCAAGCACTGTTTTTGAAATCATCGTTGACCATTTTGTTCCTCACACCCTAGTCTATTCTTTTCTTTCTTTCTTTCTTTTTTTTTTTTTTTTGTCAGCCACTCTATTGCTGAGTTCAATTATTTTTTCTTACAGTCTGTCTTATAGCTATCATTTAATCTTTAATAATTGTTACCTAATTCAGGCAATTCATTATTTCTTCACATCTAGATTTTTGGTTTCTTTACACATAGACTTTAGTCAACTTTTCACAACCACATCATACTATAAACTACTTGGAGACTAACTTAAAAAGCTGTTTTGATTATGTACCCTCTCCTCTTAATTTCCTTCATTTAACACCTTTCTATGCTTTCATTAAACAATTCTTTTTTTAAAAAAATTAATTTTATTATATTTTAAGTTCCAAGGTATAGTGCAGGATGTGCAGGTCTGTTACATAGGTAAACGTGTGCCATGATGGTTTGCTGCACCAATCAACCCATCACCTAGGTTTTAGGCTCCGTATGCATTAGCTCTTTATTCTGATTCTCTCTCTCCCACTGCCGCCCACAAAAGCCCCCAGTATGTGTTGCTCCCCTGCCTGTGCCCATGTGTTCTCATTGAACAATTCTTAATGATACCATAAATAACATAATATTTCCTGTTAACACAATTATTTTCTTAATCATTGTCGTAACATCTAAGAGGGTAATGCCTTGAAGTGGCTTATGGTTTCTTTTTTCTTAATAGTGAGTACGCTCATCAAGCTAGAGATTTTGTCAGCATATTTGTATGGCACGTTTTTGCCTAGAGTGTAGAACCATGAAATAGGACATTGAAATGGGTTAATCCCTAATTAAACAGTGTATTAGTTTCTTGGAGTTTCCAAAGTACCACAAACTGAGTGACTTAAACAAGAGAAATTGATCGTTTCATCATTCTGGAGACTACAGTTCCAAGATCAAGGTGTCAGTAGGGAGGACTGGTTCTTCTGAGGGTGGCAAGGAGAAACCGTTCCATGCTTCTCTTTTAGCTTTTTGTGGTTTGCTGCCAATGTTTAGCATTTCTTGGCTTGTAGAGCATAATTCCAGTCTTCACATGATGGTTTCCCTTGTCTGCTTTTGTGTCCAGATTTCTTCTAAGGATGCAGTCATATTAGGGCCCACTCTCAAAAACAAACAAACAAACAAACAAACAAAAAACAGAAAAAAAACCTCGTTAACTAAATCATCTACAAAGACCCTCTTTCCCAATAAGGTCACATTCACATGTATTGAGAATTAGGGCTTCAGCATCTTTCGGGGGGACACAATTCCACCTTTAACAAAGAGTAAGATACCACCTTTATGTGGACTGCAGAGGATTGTTATTTTTAGGAAATAGGTTTCTTACTTCATCATGTTGCTATTTTTTTTTTTAATTTCAACTTTTATACACAGGCAGTATATGTGCAAGTTTGTTATATGGGCATATTGCACAATGCTGAGGTTTAGGGTACAGATCCTGTCACCCAAGTGGTCAGTGTAGTACCCAATAGGTAGGTTTTCAACCCACGCACCCATCCTTGGTCTCTCTCTCATCAAATAGTCCACAGTATCTGTTGTTCCCATGTTTATATTAATGTGTGCTCAATGTTTAGCTCTCACTTATAAGTGAGAACATGCAGTCTTTGGTTTTCTGTTCCTGCATTAATTCATTTAGAATGATGGTCTCCAGTTCTATCCTTGTTCTTTCAAAGGACATGATTCAGTCTCTTTTATGGCTTCATAGTATTTCATTGTGTGTGTATATATATGATATATATATATATATTATATATATATGATATATATATATATATGATATATATATATATTTTCTATTCAGTCCACTATTGATAGGTACCTAAGTTAATTCCATGCCTTTACTTTCCATCTCTTTGCTATCACAAACACCATAGTGATGAACATGTGAGTACCCTTGTCTTTTTGGTAGAATAATTTATTTCCCTTTGGGTATGTACCCAGTAATGGGATTTCTGGGTCAAATGGTAACTCTGTTTCTTTGAGAAATTGCCAAACTGCTTTCCATAGGGGCCGAACTAATTTCCATCAACAGTATATAAGCATTCGCTTTTGTCTGCATTTTTGCCAACATTTGTTGTTTTTTGCCTTTTTAATAATAGCCATACTGACTAGTATGAGATGGCATCTCATTGTAGTTTTGATTTGCATTTCTCTGATGATAAGTGACGACAAGCATTTTTTCGTGTTTGTTGGCCACTTCTGTGTATTCTTTTGCAAAGTGTCTGTTCATGCCCTTTGCCTGTTTTTTAATGGGGTTGTTTTTTGCTTGCTGATTTGTTTAAATTTCTTATGGATTCTAGATATTAGACTTTTGTTCAATGCATAATATGTGAATATTTTCTTTTATTCTTTAGGTTGTCTGTTTATTTGTTGACAGTTACTTTTGCTGTGCAGAAGCTCTTTAATTAGGTCCCACATGTCAGTTTTTGTTTTGTTGTAATTACTTTGGGACATAGCCAAAAACTCTTTGTCACGGCCATTGCAAGAAGGGTATTTCCTATGTTTTTGCCTAGGATTTTTATAGCTTGAGATCTTACATTTATGCCATGAATCTATCTTAAGTAAATTTTTGTATATTCTTAAAAGTTGGGGTCTAGTTTCATTATTCTGCATATGAGTAGCCAGTTATTCTATCATCATTTGCTGAATAAGGAGTCCTTTCTCCATTGCTTGTTTTTGGTGACCTTGTCAAATATTAGATGGTTGTAAGTGTGTGGCTGTATTTCTGAGTTTTCTATTCTGTTCCATTGGTCTATGTGTCTCTTTTTGTACTAGTACCATGCTGTTTTGATTAGTGTAGCCTTGTAGTGTAGTTTGAAGTTGGATAGGAAAATAAGTCAAAATATCTCTTTTCGCTGATGTTTTGAATTTGAAAATCCCTAAATACCCCACCAAAAGGCTGCTAGAACTGATAAACAAGATTATCAGTTTAGCAAGGTTTCGAGAAACAAAATCAGAGTACAAAAATCAGTAGCATTTCTAAACACCAATAGTGCTCAGGCTTGGAGTCAAATCAAGAACACAATCCCATTTATAATAGACACAAAGAAAATAAAAACCTAGGACTACAGCTGCCCAAGGAAGTGAAAGATCTTTAGAAGGAGAACTACAAAACACTGTTGAAAGAAATCAGAGGCTACAGAAATGAATGGAAAAACATTCCATGCTCATGATTTGGAAGAATCCATATGGTTAAGTGGCCTTACTGCTCCCGAACAATTTATGCCTATAAAACTACCAATGTCATTCTTCAGAAAATTAGAAAAACTATGCTAAAATTCATATTCAAACAAAGGGGAGCCTGAATAATCTGAGAAATCCTAAGTTATTCTTCTATTCATGAAGGTTTTCATTAGATCCTATAAATTACATATAAAAATATCTAATTTTTCCATTTTTAATTCCTTTTAATATTTTTAAATATAGATTCAGAATACTTGATATTAAATTTCAATTCTGTTTTTTTTTTTTTTTTTTTTTTTTTAATAACTTCAGCAGTTTGGGTTAGGAGGCCCTGAAGTACTGCCAAGTGACATGCTGTGCATTTGTTTATGTTCCAGTTAGCTGAGTTCATTGGTCTGCATGATTATCTAATCACATTACTACACAATATTGCAAAGAAGAAGTCTGCATAAGCTTTTCATGATTGGTCATCATAGAAAATAGAATCTTGATTTGCTATGGTTCCAGATGGTGGTTTGCTTATAATAGTTTAGATTTAATCATGATCATTATAAACTAAACAAAGCTAAATTATACTATTTTAGAGAGACATTTTATGTTATTTGCAACCATAGACTCTCACAGAAGGCACATCCTTATGCATTGTAGAGATAGGAATAGACTATTATCACTATGACATTCGTTGAACATTGACATTCTCTTCACCACAGAAGAATTTAATCCTTAAAATTAGTGTTTCCTAACTTTGAAGTTATTTATTTGCTATTCATCTTTTGAGCAAATCCAGATAGAGTTGTTTTCCCATGTGGAGAAGTCTGCTTTCCAGTAACATGGCAGATATGTTGAGATTATTACTAATATTATCCATTTGTTTTGAGAAAATATTTTAGTGTACATTACCATAAAATATCCCTAGTATTTTAAATTATTTATTGGCAAATAGAAATTCAGTATGTAATATTTTATGCTAGCTGTCCAGAACCTAGCTCTATATGGCTTACAGAACATTTATTTTTACCACCTAAGTCATAAAAGTTGTTTTCCATATCTTCAGTCAAACTTAACTACAGGCAAAAAGAAGCAGAAAAATTACCTGTCACATTATGCACAGGCCAGACCAAGATGCTATAATACTATGGCCCACTAAGCTAATTTAGAAGAAAAAATGTAAAGAGGTTTTTAAAAGATGGCATTTATATGTAATATATGTAGAAGGGTTTAGAGTTTTGACAGTTTGAGATTGTATCCTCTTTAGAGAGAATGCATAATGACTTTTATTTCTTCTGAAATATGCATAACTTCTTGAAGGTAACTTTCAACTCTTATTAGCACCTTTCAAAGCAAGTTTTCCCTCTCTGTGAAAGCAGAGGGTACAACATATCTAAAATTCGAATAGAGTGAGTGTTTACTTATCAACAATTCAGTCATTTTTCCTCTTGTTTAGGATTTCCATTCCTTTAACTTGTGAAGGGAAAATCCGAATATGGATATAATAGTTGAAGTTTGTTGTTATATCTGTGGTCTCAATAATCAATACTGCAAGACCATGTCTAATTCTACCCAGAATGATAGATGTGTTCAGATCTTTTAGTGAGAATGAATTTGTAAAAGTGTGGTTTTAGGAGTCAGACTCCCTGGATTTAAATTCTAGCCTTGTTTCTTACTGGATTGTAACTTTTTATAAATAATATAATGTCTTTAATCTTTGATCTCTTCATCTACAGAGTGAGAGTCATGATACCTGCCTCATGATTATGTTGAGTATTACATCAGGCTTTCTCGACCTTAGCACTATTGGCATTTTGTCCCAAGTAATTCTTTGTTGTAGGGGGCTGTCCTGTGCTTTGAAGGATGTTTAGTAACATCACTTGCCTCTACCCACTAAATGCCACTATAGTTACTGTTATCCCCAAGTTGTAATAACCAATATTGTCTCCAGATATTGCTAAATCTCCCTCTCATCAAAGGATAAAATTGTCCCCATTTGAGAATTCTGAATTACATGAATATCTACATCTATATTTGTCTTGAATTAGAGTTTGCACAGTTTCTAGTATAATGCTCCATAAACTTTAGCCATGATTATCTTATATAAAAAATTATATTTTCTCTGAACAGCCATACGCTTAAAGAACATGAACATTATCTCTATTCTCTCCCTACATGTGTGCATGTGTATAGACATATATTTCTGGGTATTTGTGTATATATAGATATATGTATACATTGTATTATCTATCTTCCAATTATTATTCTATGTAATGAGGGACATCACAAAACAGATAAAACCATCAAACCTTGTTAGTTTCATGCTCTTTGCACTAATTATTTTATAAATCATCAAGACTTTGTAAAAGTCTTGTTTTGAATGACTTTGGACTTCAATTTATCTAATTCTGCTATGTGACCCCATAGGTGGAACACCTAGATAGGAAATTATATACAGTAGACTAAATAGATTATTATCTTTTATACAAAATCCTCCAGATTGTAACTAGTAAGGATTTTTCCGCTAACATCACAGTTGGGTCCAAAAAAAAATAGTTCTAAGTTGTTTTTTTTTTTTTTTTTTTTTTAAATGCTATTGATTCTTAAAATGAGAAGGAACATGTGAAAATGGAAAAACTGGTTCAGGTAATTCCATTTTCTTAATGTTAATAATAACAACATCTTGATTTGTTTAGTTTTCTATGTATTTCAAGGCCTTTTTCCCTTGTTTCATATAATAATCAGAGCTCTGCTATTTAGGTTGGGATTATTGTTGCCATTTTATGGATGATAAGACTGAGACAGTCATATTAAGTGACGGATCTGGGATAATTATTGTGACTCAAAGTATTGAAGTTTTCTCTGCTATCTCATAGGTCTTCAAATGTTAAAGCACAACTCCAACTGCAATAGACAATTGCTATTCTGAGAAATATATATTATGTTCTCACACTTGGAGCCTTTTCTACGTATTTACCTTTCTTTCCCACTGTTTCAGGTTACTTAACCCTTAACAGTGCACCCAGGTACATTCCCTCTAACAGGCTTTGGTAATGCTTTTAGTGCATTACTCTTCATGAATTGTGCTCTTAAAAATTCCCTGGACACTCGTTTAGTTGAGTTTTGTAGGAAGAGCACACTGACATCGTTAAGGTTAATGACTCAATGTTTTACAAGTTGAAACACACTTGAAGTTACATTGATTGTTTGGATCCTTCTTTTATTCAACAATGTGAAGGCCTTGACTGCAGTTGTTATTTAGTGCCTTGGAAGAACATCTTTCTTATACTCTTAATGGTGTAGCCTCAGTGGTAATAACGTATTAACAAACCTAGCACCACTCCAGCAATGATTCTGAAATGTGAACTATAAAAATTACTGCTAATGAATTTACACTGGCATATAGGTACTGTAGGATAACAATCATGAAGAATTTTATTGATTATGTAGTGTATTCATTTGAAAGCGTATCACATAGGAATCATTATTAATTCCATAGTCCTAATAAAATTACTGATAATCTCAGTTTCAGTTTCTTGACCAAAGTTATAATTATAATTACAATAATAATGACTAATATTTATAGATGTGTTAGTTACTATAAAATGAGTATCCTGTTAAACATCTCATTACATATAAATTCATTTATTTCTTTGAAAGTTTAAGTAGCCTTTATGATCATGTAAATATGAAGGATGAATCTGAAGCCAGGTGCCTGATTTTAGAGTGAGTTTTCAGCTTCTGCCCTACACTTCCTCAAGTACATTCATAGAGATGGACCTTGAGTCAAGTCCCCCAAGTTATTTCTCCAACTCTAAGTTGTATTCTATTTGTATTAACATTCAGGCTTCTTCATCCTCATTGTAGTTTCATTTTTTCCCCTTTGTTTTACTGTGTGTGTGTGTGTGTGTGTGTGTGTGTGTGTGTGTGTGAATACACTCATTTTCCAGTTAATGGAAGTAGAACATATATATCTTTACTCAGTAACAGATTTCTACGGTAGTTGAGGCTTTCTTTGACCAAACTGGTATCTTTATTATGATAATATTACCCATTACTATATGTACTAATCAGCATTATTATAGAAACAGTTTAAGATAGTTGCCTTCATTTAACATTATGTGAATACTTGAAAGTAATATTTAGATTAAACATTGTTACCTCATTGTTTATGAATTCAAATCTTAGGCTCATATCAGCTGTGTGACAGCAGGGCAGTGTTATATCCCACAGTTTCTAATATTTAAATTCAATAAAATAAACATCAGGTATATCGTATACAATTTAAGATTTTGAAAGTGTAAATCAAACTGCACCTAATATTAAAGACATATATCATTTTATATATGTGCATGTATATTTTGTATTAAAATATTCAATAGATATATTTGAATTTCATATGCAAATAAACTTGATATATAATCAAATCATTATATATCTAACATATATATGTATATATTCCTCTTTCTATATAAATCTGTCTGTATTCTTTTATCCCCTTAGTCTCAAGACACTCATTTTTAAATGTATGTACATACACATAATCTCAAATTTCTTAAGTTTCTGAAGAATCACATCTTACTGCATAGCAGATATTTCGTCTTTTAAGGCATAAACTATCAGTGAAGAGTATTAGACGAGCTCTTGGAGAGACATGGAAAACCTACATATGTTAGCTTTTGTAAGCTTAAAATGAATTAATGTTTTTCTGAGCATTTTTCCTTACTGATGTCTGTACTTCATTTGCCTGTTGTCCCACAAATGTGTTTTAGTCTTAACCAAAGTTGAGTCAACTAACCAGACCATGTGGCATTGCATTATATTCTATGACAAATGGACCCTGTTTCATTTCAAAAGATTTGAACTTGAAATCACTCCCAACGATTTTAAAGCAAATGTCTTTCCTCCTGTCAACCATTGCCTAATTTAGTCTTTCCATCTGCATTTCTAATTACGATAAAGAAAAATCTGTGTTAAACAAAGAGGGTTTTTTCCTCTTAGAAAAGACAGTTTTAGGCATATAGACAAATGAAAGATAGCATTTTTATTTATGCCTAAAATGACTTCTAATTATTTAAATTTATTTTTGATGTACCTGATGTTTACTTTGAAACACATTTTAATATTCTTATGAATGTTTATATAACCCTTTACTTTTAATGTCTTAAACTAATTTAAATGGAAATAATTAATAATACCATATTACTTAATATCAAAATATTATATGTGTATGTTCAAAAATTATATTTAAATTGTTATTTTTATACTTGATATAGTGAATGCATTTCACGAATGCTTTCTTACACCAAATAGTAAAATAGTTTTTATTAGTTTTAGCTCTATGATGGGTGGACACAATATGAAAAATCCCACTTTATTTTGATAAAGTGATTGAATATAATGCATGTGTCAGGAGCACAGGATATCTGGTGATATGGAGCAAGTTATAAGTTCACAGCAATATACTGGCATAAAGAGTGTCAGAATCCAACATTTTAGACTTTTCTTCTCTTAAAATACTTTGAGTAGGTTGAACAAACTGAATGAATCATACTATCTCCCATAGAGATATTTATTGTTCTAGGTAAAAATTGAAGTCAGTTGATAAAACGGCTTGACATACACCCACACAGTAGCTGACCCATGAATAAAAAGTGGGTTTCATTCCTAACACATAAATTCAGTATCTTTCATAAATGCCAAATGCCAAAACCAAAAACCAGATTGTCAACGTTAATTATGTTTTTTATAATGTCTTTAGTCATAAACCATACTTTCAGCAAAGATATATGGCCATAGTTATATTGTGGAAGTATTTACCAGAAGTTATAGAATTTTTGCTTTAGCAAAATCAAGCCATGTGCTTCTTAGAATTTGTCAGCATTTATTTAAATTTTTATCAATTGCAAAAATTGATCAACAATAAATAGTTGATATTTTTATAAACCTGGCTTTAGATAGGTATTAATATATATATACTTTTGTGATTGTATATTCAGTTAGATTTGAACTTTGTTATGTGTATAGGGATTTTTCCCAGCATTAATGATCTATAAGCATCTCTTCAAAAAGTATGAATTTAAAAGTCTTATCTACATATTGTAACTATTGATAGAAGAGTAGACAGGAAAATGAAAGATAAGGCAGAGAGGTATGATATAGTTTAATATACAGGTGAATATGTGTTTATATCCATTTCTATATAAATTCCTCATGGAGTAATAGTTACTCTGCATTAATTAGCTAATGATTAATCAGTAATTAATTTAAAACTTTGTTGAATGCATAATGTAGGTATTTTGCCATATTCTGAACTTTAATATGCAGTGATAAGTACTATATATATCTATATATGTAACATGTATATAAACATAATATGTTACGTATTTATTTGTGTATGTGTGTATATATATATGTAGAGAGAGAAAGCTAAATATAATGTGTGTGTATATGTAATGTGTGTGTGTGTATGTCAACACACACACACATTATTTTTAGCTCTTTCTATATATATGGCCCAATAAAGCCCAATAAGGTCAAAGAGAAGCATTTAATTCTGACTGGGAAGACTGGAAATGATAATTGATCTAGACTTTAGAGCACCAGTAGATATTTATTATGCAGAGGAAATAGCAAAGTTAAAGGGTTGGAACAAAAATCTATGCTGTGATTCAGCATTATCAGTTTCAGCACAGTGTTGTGGGAACTGGAAAGAGGCTGTAGAGATAGACTAAAGCCAAATTATGAAGAGCTTTAAATTCCATATGCAAGATGTGTAACATTTTCAAGCTTACAGAAAAGTTGCAAGACTAATAATAAAATAATACAATAATTCATAGCCCTATATTTACCCAGATTCATCTATTGTTAACACCTTTCTCCATGTATCAATCATTTGTTCTCCCTTTCTCTCCTTCTCTCTATATAACTTTTTTCTTGAAATATGTCGGAGTATGTTATATACATCGTGTTCTTTTACCTTAAATGTGTCTTTGTATGTTACCCAGGAATAGGAGCATTCTTTTACACACCTCAATGCAGTAGCAACTTCAGTAAATGTAAAATTAACACGATGTCTTTCATCTAATAAACTGCTCATATTCTAGTTTTTTCACTTGGCCTAATAATGTCCTTTATAGCCTTTATTTATTTACAATACAAGATTCAATCTAGAATCAGATATTTCATTTAGTTACATTTTAAAATCTCATTTATTTAGAATATTTCCACAGCCCTACTCCATCTCTTTTATTTTTTAAACACTTTTTTGGTTTTATACTGTGGTAAAATACGTATAACATAAAATTTACCATCTTAAACATTTTAAATGTACAGTTGAGTTATAATACATAGATTCATATTGTTTGAAACCATCACCACTATCCATTTTCAGAATTCATTTCATCTTGCAAAACTGAAATTCTATACCCAGTAAACAATGATTCCCCACTCCCTTCTCCCACCAGACCCTGGCAACCACCTGTTTGTTTCTATCTCTATAGTTTGGACTATTCCAGGTACCTCATGTATGTGGAATCATCCAGTACTTGACTTTTTGTGACTTTCATATTTCACTTAGGACAAAGTCCCCAAGGTTCTTTCATGTTGTAGCATATGCCAGAATCACCTTCCTTTGTAAGGTTGAATAGTATTCCATTATATGTACAGGCTACATTTTGCTTATCTAGTCATTTGTAGATGGATACTGGGTTGTTTTTGTTAGCTACTGTCAATAATGCTGCAGTGAACATGGATATAAAAATACCTCTTAAAGCCTGGGCAACATGGCAAGACCCCATCTATAAAAAAAAAAAATACAAAAATTAGCCAGGCTTTGTGACACACACCTTTGGTTCCAGCTACTCAGGAGGCTGAGGTAGGAAGATCATCTGGGCCCAGGAGGTCGAGGCTGCAGAGAGCTGTGATAGCACCACTGCACTCTAGCCTGGGCAATAGAGTAAAACTCTGAAAGAAAAACAACAATAACGACAACAACAACAAATATCTCTTCAAGACCCTACTTTCAGTTCTTTGGGATATGTACCCAGAAGTAGAATTTCTGAATCATATTGTAATTCTACGTTTAATTTTTCGAGGAACCGCCATACTATTTTTAGTAACAGCTGTCCCATTTTACATTCTCACCAATAATGCAAAGAGTTCCAATTTCTGCATATCATTGCCAAAACTTGGTATTTTCATAGTTATATTGTTTCATAGTAGCATCATAATAAGTGTAAGGTGGTATTTCATGGTTTTTTTGTCTCATATGACATTGAAATTTTTTAAAAGTCTTCCCATTTCTTCTATTGTTTTAATAAAATGTTCCTCATTTTGGGTTTATCTAATTTTTCCTCATGATTAGGTATAGGTCATATATTCCTACCTGAACCACTATCTATATAATGCTCAGGGTTTGATTCTTTATATGAATCAGTGAAAAGTAAAAGATTTTAAGCATGAAAGCATCCTCATCAGGTATCCATTTTAGAAAGGTGGCTTCAATGTTGAAACACAAGATGGATAATAATCATTAAGACCAACTGGAGGGCTACTGCAATAGTCTGGGCAAGAGAGATTGGCAATGGGATATGGTGGCAATGCTGATTAGCATGAGTCCTATAACTCTGGATAATCCATGGCTTAGACAATATCACAGGTTCTGCTTATTCATACTGACTTAGAACTAAGTACAGGATTCCAAAATCTTAAAAAGTGTTCATTCCCTAGCTATTCCTTTATGAAGAAAGCCTTTTACCTTTCATGCTTGCTAGTACCCACACTCTTACCAGAATCAGCAGAGATCTGATGTCAGTCATCTACTCATGACCTCAATGCCACCAGACCCTTTGCAGCTCATTATAATTTTACAACATAGACTCCTAGTTTTAAATTTTTGGAATAGTACATTTCTCCCTATATTAATATCTGTGTTATTCATAAATTATTGAACTAAAAATTGCATCACTAGATCATATCCTCAGGGTGAATAAAATAACTACTTTCTTCAGAGTATTGCCCTGTAGCAATACTCTTTTCCTTTGGCGGAAAAAAGCAATCCAAAGGAAAATATTTTTCACAAGACTGATGAGGAAGAGAATCTGTGACCACATTCTTCTAGCCTGCTTAGCTACCTGGACCTCTCAGCAAGTTTTAGCAATTTTTCTTTGCATCACTACAATATTGTATGTCCTCAGAAGGGACAAAGGGAAAGGAACAGAGAGTAACAGAACAAAAGAAGCCTTGTAGCTCCAAAGGTTGTTGATCTATTTCTTTTTAAAGTGCCAAAGTATTTAAGTCTGAGGAAAACCTCAATACAAATGAAGATTTCATATCCAGCACCTTGGTTAAAAACAGGTGCTGTTACTACCAGTTTGATGAGGGATACTTGGTAGAAAAGCAAAGCCACTGGAAGAGCAAATCCCAATCCTGATATTTAGAGGAAAAGGAAGTATTGGTTTCCCTTTTTTGCCAGTCTAACTCAGAGAAATTAGCCTCTTTCTTTTGTATATGAAAATGCCTTTGCTGCTAAGGATGTCAGAAAATAACTGAGGGAGAAAGGGAATAACCAAAAAAAAATGTTTTGTCACCTTAAGGGCAAAAGATATTTTCTTTAAGCTTAAACTCACCTAAAATATGCATAATATTTGAGATGTAATAGTGCAGAACTCCTTACAGCTGAAACCACTAGCTATTCACTAACAAATCTTTCTAGTAGAACAACAGATGTGGCATCTACAGCTTTTGAATCTCAGCTGTGCATTCAGATACTTGAATGGACTGTGTTTAATTTATTCTAAATCCATATTACGATTTGCTTCTACTTGAGGCAAACAGAAGACTGTAAGGAAAATCTAGCATACTTCTGTTCCTTTGTCCTAGTTTTCTAGCTGAAGTGTCAGAGAAGAGCAAAGCAATTTTGAGTCACCACTTGCTTTTGCTGTAGACAAGTAGGTGGGCAGGGAAGCTTACATTTCAGCAGCATGTGTGGCTGTCTGTGGTAATTTTGCTGGGTCAGTGCATATCCTTAACATAAAATTTAACAAGCAATTGAGTTGCTTATGTTTATTTTTTTTGAAATATCTTTTATACCACACCAAGTGGAGAGAAAAAGACCACAAAAGTTATTGAACTGCAGCTCATTCAATGAATGTATAAAAGAAAATTACACAGAGAGCGTAAGAAGGTGTATTGTGAAGTTTGGCTTCTTTTTGAACCTGAAGAAAATTCTGGCATTCAACCAAATGTTTTTCAGATGAGTGTTCCATTTAACTTAGATTACATATTTTTTAAATTCAAGTGTTATTCGTAAATATCATATGCACACAATGTTAAATAAATGGAAAGCAAATAATAGTATAAGGAGAAAAGGCAATTTATGATCTCATATTCCTTGTCACATTTTATTGTATTTTTCTCAGATGTTTTCTAAGTATTTTACATGAATGATAGTAGTATGTGTATAATTCATAATTATGTTTTCTTCCTTCCACTCTGCTAACTTATGTATTTTGTTATATTGAAAACTTTTACCAACTCATAATTTGAGACAGAATCACATTTGTGTAATCCTTGATAGATTTACATATACACCATAAATAACCTAATCTCTATTTTATGGGCAAAGACAGTAGAGTATACAGAAATAGGTGGTTTGGAGGGGTCAGTATATGACCTACTAGTTTCTGTTTTTTCAAGGGTAGTAAAACATCATTTAAAATGTTAGAAAATCTGTTAACAACTACCAGGTAGTTCAAATTGGTTATAAATTGGCATTTCTTAAAAACGTGTGATTATGCTTCTCAGTCACACCTGTAAAAGAGGGAAGACGTTGACCCTTAATAAAGGATTTTGTGAAAATGTATCTTTTAAGATCAATCTTATTACTCAATTTTAATTGTT
Source organism: Rhinopithecus roxellana (assembly GCF_007565055.1). Classification (NCBI taxonomy): domain Eukaryota; kingdom Metazoa; phylum Chordata; class Mammalia; order Primates; family Cercopithecidae; genus Rhinopithecus; species Rhinopithecus roxellana. The sequence goes on along the minus strand of NC_044549.1, from coordinate 139,948,304 downwards.
CTGGATGAAGTTCAAGCATCCGTGAGTTTTAATCCAAATGATTTTAATGTGCATCTAGAAATGAGAAACAATGGATTAGAGACAGAAGAGCAGGTGACATGCTCTTCTGTCACACACACACACACATATCATATTGAATCTGAAATTTGAGAAATTTCGAATTTTACCATATTAACTAGAAATTCAAGTGCAACATTGCTAAGGATTTTTGCCCAAGGTCACTATGTCAGTGACAAAACCTGGATTAGAATCCTGTCATTTGATTCCCATTGCTACCAGAATGTGTGGCCACTCAAATATCATGTCCCACAGATGTCATTATTAATGAAATTATTTCCCATTTAGTGGAGATAAGTAATTAATAATGACATTTGTGAGACACGACATTTAATTTTGAATTAATTTAGCCCATAGTCCACAATCTGAAGTTGTGGCATACTTGCCAATTTCAGATTGTGGACTATGGGCTAACTTGTTCAAAACATCATTTTTATTAAAATATTGTTCCTCTTTTAATCTTTTCATTAAGATTAGCTTCACTTTTTCCTAAATCTGCATTTTCTCTTTTAAAAAATTTCCACAATATAAAATTTATTATAAGCAGTTTATCTGCAAAGTATGTCCCGTGTCCCAGGGCTTTATTTATTGAACAGGAAATACATTCTATAAAGACACAGAGAGCCTGCAGTACAGACACAAGAGATACTTTTGTTCTGCTCTTCTTTTTATCCTCTCTCCCAGTGTGTCTTTCGCCTTCATGCTTCCACAGACTTTGGCGTACATCTTGAATGCAAAATGAGACAATCCTTTAAACAGTGTTATAACAATTGTGTGGGAGGTATAAAATTGGGGAAACAATGAGTCTTTTAGATATAAGCTGATCTAATAAAATTTTCAGTTTTATAATAGGTTAAATTCATGGAAACTATACTGATTCTTCATTTTTCCATCACAAGCTTGGTGAATGTCTGTAACATGCAAAGTATAAATTGCTTCCAGAGTGGTATCATAATTGAAATTGCAAATGTTACCATTTCTCCACTATGCTTAGCTTACATTTTATTTATATCATTGACTTTTATTATTTGTAAAATATTCACCAAACTAAATAAATGCTGATGTGTACCACTACTCTGAGTCATCACCATTAAACATATACCAAAAAGATAATCCTCTTGATCGAAAGCCCAGTGTGATTATTATTATTATTATTTTAGTAGTAATAATTGTTTGTAGTAAGTGCTCTTTCTGTGTTGAGCCAGTTTCACTTTGGAGCAGCAGTGTATAATTGCAGGATCATGAAATAGAATGAAAATAGATACCCAGATTAACAAAAAGTTTTCAGTGACAGGTCTATTGGCCCACATAGGGAGTGAACACTGATTTTGACCTTATCATCACAATTCAACTGAGCCAGCCAGTAGGAAAAACAAAAAAGTAGTCTGAAACATTGGAAGCGATGAGATGTGTACAAAGAATCTTAAGGAATATTAAATAGAATTTTTTATTTAGAATCCATAGAATTTTAAGGATATTAATATAACTAAAGACTTCCATTTAGAAATTAGAATGGTTTTATTAAAGGAAGCAGGGAAAAGATTTCCATTAAAGAATGTTAAAATACATATGTATAGTATTTATAACATTGTCATATATGTAGTATATATGACACTTTTTTTAATACAGATATGGAGTATGTTTCTTTCCTTTTTTAAATCTTTGTAGTTTACTTACATATGAGTATTTCTGACTGTGTATATAATTCTTCCATTTTGGGGAATGGAATTGTTATAATAAATACATTACCAGAACTCATATTTTGTTTATTCTCAACGTTTTTTCTTTCATTAAAGTGTGTGAACTGAGCAGTGGATAAAACTCTAGATGGTGGACAGCATAGCGTAGGGGAAATTAGCTTACACACTTCTTCCCTCTCCCGTCTCCCTTCCAACTGCTAATCACTAGTCATCTTTGTATTCTGAATGACTGGCAGTTTTGATGAGGAGTTTAGGAAGGGTACTTGGCAATATTAAGTGCCACTATGGCGACTAGAACAAGCACTAGTCTCTCAAAGTCTATCCTGAGTTGTCCCACAGATTAGTTCTTTTTATAGTTGGTAAATCAGTTACTTTCTTTATGCTAGTTTTCTTCAATGTAAAAACAAAGGAATTTACATAATTTATAATATCTTTTCCAGCCCTTAAATATCAATTCTAAATTTAAAATAGAAAGCTAAAAATTAATTTCTAAAGATTAATAAACTTGTGTTTGTTGAGATTTTACTCTTATCCATTTATATGTTAATGACTTAAACATATATGATCTCAATTAAATACAAGTAGGAAAACATAGAGGATCACCCTTTGTAAGTAGGTTTTTCTAGCTTTCTTAGCAAATTAGGAAATGAGAGTTGTTCTGCAAACAACAATCTCACAGCTAATGGCATTCATCCACATTTCTGTGTGTTTATATATTCCTGTCTCTCTTCTTTTTTGTTTATTTAACAATGTCAGTGACTGTGTGTTTTTCTTTTTACATATTCAATGTACAAATAATGACCTATAGCATAATAAACATTCGTTGAACTGTTACAGATGAGGGAGAAAGGATGAGAATACTTAAGAATTTTTCTCATGACCACACAGATGGCTATGATACTTTATTCTCAGGATCTTAAGCCACTGTATTCTAGTTTTCTGGTTTTACAATGAATTACCATTATTTGCTATGTTGAATTTTTAATCCACAAATAATACTATAAAAATTCTATCAAATATTCTGAACATTTTTGAGTCATAAAGCCATCTTACCATCTTCTCCCATTTTGTGTGGAATTTTTGATCATTTGTGATTCTGATAAAGATTCAAAGATATTCTATTTACATAAACATGTTTATCAATGTATCTGAAGGAATACTAAGAACTGGAGATGCAATTTAATAAGATCCAGTAATATAATAATAGTAATGTGTTGGCATTTACTGAACAGTTCTCTGTGCCAGCAACCATTCTGAGTGTTTTGCTTATTGTTCTCATTTAATAATATGAAATATTAATATATAATTATTAGTATAGATATGATGAAAATACAGTATGCTATATATGCGAATATGATAACAATATGCAATAGTACTCTGAAGGTGATATCAAGATCCCAATATTACATGTGAGAAACTAATTTCAGAGAGCTAAAGTGCATAATTAAAGTCAACAGTGGTGAGCAGCAGAGCTAGAATTCAAACCCAGGCCCCAAATTTCTACTTAACTAAGTGTACCATGCTATCTGTATGGAGAGTTTTGTGAGAATTATTGCTCATCAGATTTGCTTATTCTATTAAATCATAACAAGATAACTTAATTATTGTATAGTTAGATGTGGTACTTTGATTAAGGCACTTTTACAAAGGCAAATAATTTCAAGTGAAATTAAATTTGCACACTCAACTTTTTAAAAATACCGTATGTGAAATTTGCTAAATTGTAAATAGTTAACTTGAGAGAGAATTGTCATTTGTAAAATATTCGTCATAAATTTTGTTAAAAGAAACAGTTTTTCTATTTTTTTCCAACTTGAAATCTCCCTTCAATTGATTCATAAATCAATTAATTACCATTGAGAGACCTGAGGGCAGCAGGAAATTGGGTCCAAGTTAAAAAGGAAAAAGAGGCAATTTGTTTCAAGTCTAGAAGTTTAATGTTCAATTGAAGTTTAATCAGAAGTGACCCATTGTCTGAAAAGTAGAACATCAATGTCTTTTTAATTTCACTGTCATTAAATCAGGACTGGAGAAAATCGAGATAACTGATTATTCTCAAATGAAAATTAAGGAAAGATTCTATCAGAAATCAACTAAAGGCATATTTTCTTTCTTTATATTTTAATTTACAAAGGAAATAGTCTGTTCTATGTTGGAGGTTGGATAATTTGTTGAAGTGAAGCATAGTATATAGTCTTCAGAAACATTCATTGAGAGACAAACTAAGCCATACATGTTTTATCCACTGGGGCTAAAATAGTGGCTTTCTTTAACAACTATTCATTCAGTTAAATGGAATTTTTGCTTTAGTGAATTGCATAATTTAGTGCCTTTATTGATTTCCAAATGAATAAATGAAAAGAATGATTAAAATAAATGGATTTAGCTAAAGGAAAACATTGCCCTAAATTACAGATTTTCTAGAAATCATTCTTAGTCTTTGAAATTAAATCTATATGTACTCCCTAGAAATACATAGAAAAATGAAGACTTGCATTTAGCCATTGGTAAGTAGTATTAGTAGCTTAGATTACAGGTGCATACCACCATACTTGGTTAATTTTTGAATTTTTAGTAGGGACCAGGTTTCACCATGTTGGCCAGGCTGGTCTCAAACTCCTGAACTCATGATCCGCCTGCCTCGGCCTCCCAAAGTGCTGAGATTATAGATGTGAGCCACCCCGCTTAGCCTGGCATGCCAGAATCTCTTAAACAATCTAGATATTTAGTATTTATTTTTGAATGATACTTGTCTTGGAAATGTTTAGAAGCTGTAGCTTAAATTATAATACATATCTTATGATCAGATTATTTTTAATTGGTGATAGCATTGTGACATTCTACCAGGTAGTATTTAGTATATGTATTGAAAGCTCTATTAAGCCTCCTGCCTATGAGAAAATCTGTATTATCTTGACATTTTGCTGTGTAGCTACTGTATCTATAGAAGAGTGATTCAGGTTAGTGTTTTGTTTATGGTTTTGAAGTCATGAAACAGCCTACTAACCTTCTAAGGCTACTTATTATTGAAGGAGAATATTTGGATATAGTGTTTTGAATATGAGTGCATATCTAAGACTCAGCTGATTAAGGTTGAAATTTCAGTTCTGACACAAGATATGCAACTATAAAAAAGTTAAATAAATTTGCTGAAAATCTTTTTTTTTTAATTTCTAAAACTGGCATAACAAAAGGCCCTAAAAGATTCAATAAGTACTTCTTAGATATTAATTAATTCTTTAGGACAAATGAAATGAATCATAAAATAGAAATTCTGAGATTGACCTAGAATGCCAACTTCAGATTTACCAACTAAGGAGGTTAGGACAAAACAAGTAAACAACAAAACAGCAATCTACTCTCAATTTATTTCATAAGAGAAAAAATATTTTAATATCAAAAGACAGCTGAAAACACAACTTCAGGAAAAAGGACAGTTTTTAAATTAGAATATATTTAGTTTTATGAAAAAATAACTTTCTGCATTATTATTATCATTCTCATTTTGTTATGCACTGAGCTACAGCACCACCCTATGCATTGGCATTTAATGACCACTGAATTAACTGAGAATAAATGAGTCCTATGCTTACATTAAAATTCTACCAATGAGTAGATGTAGTTCATTAGGCAGATTTCTTCACCCTTCTAAGCCTGTTTCCTTCATCTGCATATTGGGAAAAATAATAAATACCCTTCTGAAAAAAATTGTTTGATGAATAAACAGTTCTAGACATTATTTTTAAGAATTTTTCATATATTATGTCCTGAAATCCTTATGGTGATTTTGTGAGGGATAAAATTATTATGCCCATTTTATGGATGAGAAAACTGTATCACAGATAACGTAAGCAACTTGCCATAAACCAAATATTCAATAAATATTGCTAAATCTTTAATAATATTTATTAGTATTGGCCGGGCATGGTGGCTCACATCTGTAATCCCAGCACCTTGGGAGGCAGAGGCAGCAGGCTCACTTGAAGTCAGGAGTCCAAGGCCAGCCTGACCATCATGGTGAAGCCTCATCTCTACTAAAAACACAAAAATAAACCAGGCGTGGTGGCACACACCTGTAGTCCCAGCTACTCGGGAGGCTGAGGCAGGAGAATCGATTAAACCTGGGATGCGGTGGGTGCAGTGAGCCCAGAATACACCACTGCACTCCAGACTGGGTGACAGAGGGAGACTCTGTCTCAAAAACTATATATATAAAAAATATATATATTATTACATATAATATTATGTTATATTATATGCCATATATCATAATGTAATATTACATATGATATAATATATATCATATGTAGTACACACATAATTATATAACATAATAATATATATTTATGTACTACATATAATGTAATATATATTATTACTTTTTTTAGTATTATGTTATTTATAGTCATTTTAATAAAAGGGATATCATATATCATAGATAAGTTTAATATATAAATGATGTATGTTTTATGTAACATAAATGTTCTATATTTCATTACAAGCAATCATATTCAAAATATATAAGCATTTAATATTTACATTTTAGAATTATTGTATGTATTCAATACTTATGCATTTATTATATTTAATTATAAATATAATAAATATGAATATAAATGTTTAAGTAAATATAAATAAATGTTAAGAAAAGTATTATTATTGCTATCACTATTAAATCAGTAGTACTCACATTTAAAAATCTACATATATTCACATTATTCTGAATATAAACATGAAGTTTCTAGAGCAGAGATCAGAGTTATTACTTACAGCAATAATTACATTGACTCTTTACATCTCATTTTTTTGCTCTTTCTAGAGTGAGGGAATAAGAGCCAGCTAGACAAGATTGCATGCCATAGTACAATGTAGGAACTCTGAAAATATGAATCTGGGAGTGTATATATGACACAGGATTTCTTCAGGGTCACTTTGTGAGCTGGAAATCTCTGCAGCTACCATGACCTCTGTCTGGGGCCCCGGGACCCCTGGGCTTGCTCCACCTGCTCAACCCAGGAGGCTGCCCTCACTTGTGCCCACTTGGATCCCAGAACCTCTGCAATTCCATGTTCAGTTTGTGGGTTTCTGTACCCCCAATATTAGGGTAATACAAGGACTGTTGCAAGGTTTGCGGAGGCCCTGCATCCGCAAGTTATTGCCAATGGCTTTAGCCCTTTCGTAGCTTCTGCTTTTAAGGGATATTGTCTCCGGTTAGGGAGGGAAGTGGGATCCCTAAGGTGGGTCCGGACCAGTATGGTTGTTGCAGTTCAGCCAGTTTTCCCTTGAATTGCCCAAACTTCTGGATTAATGTCTGAGTCCACCACAGGGAGAAGAAGAGTCTGTCCTAGAGTCATGAGGATGGTGGTTCCCCTAGGAACTAAAATTTATCTGCCTAGCAGAGGAGTTGGACTTTCAGGCATGATTAAAAAGACATGAGTAAACAAGAGGCCTTCCCAACTATAACTAAGGCGTTGGGAAAAATACTGGGTTAAAGGCTTTTCTGAGATGTCCCTCACGGTCATGCTAAGAGAGGACGGGAGACCTGGATTGGAGAGGAGAACAGAAAGGGTTGCTCTGGAGGAAGTCCACCTTCCTTCCTTTGACCTCCAGAATCACCTGGGACTCCTGGAGAGTAATAGTGGTCTGAACAATTGGAGCTGGGGAAACGAGCACTGGGACCCATTCAGTTCTGCTAGACCATTTGGGAGACTGGCCCTGGACCCAGTGACCTGTGTCTCGGGGACAGTCCACCCTCCAGTTGTTCCCATCACAGATTCGAAAGGGTCAAGGAGGCTTCCTCATGCTGCCTGGGCAGTCCTTCCTCAAGTGCTTTGGCTTGCCACATTTGTAGCAGTTACCAGGTGCATCTCAGGGATTCTGAGGTTTGTAAGCCTGCCGGGCAGCCATTAGAGCCTCTGTCTTTTTCTTGCATCTATTTTCCCTCTCTTGGGTCTCCTCCTAACCCTATTCTAAAAGACTAATTTGGCTACTTTCAGAGCATTATCTGGTCCTGTGGCCTGTTTCTGTAGCTTCCTCCTGATATCAAGGGCCACCTGAGTAATAAACTTGTTCTTTAGGATTAAGTGTCCTTCACCTGAATCAGGAGATAGAGAAATGTGCTTTACCAAGGCCTCTCTCAGCCCTTCCAGGAAGGCAGTGGAATTCTTGTCTGATCTCTGGTCTGTCATGGATAGTTTGGAGTAACTGAGGGGCTTAGTTCTGGTCTTATGTAAGCCCTCCAGTATGCACACCTGAAAGTGTTTCCTCTTCCATTCTCCCATTTCATCATCGGGGTCCCATGTAGGGTCTTCCAATGGTACTGCTGTTCTTCCAATTGGATAAGGCTCATCCCCTCTTTGGCAATACATGAGATAAAAAACTCATCCCCAAACTTCTCTGCTGCTTGCAGGCCAGCCTCCTTCTCACCACTAGTCAGGGTTTGATTCAAAAGTAACATTGTCCTTCCAGGAAAGTTCAAATACTTGAGTTAAATTCTGGAAAGCCAGTATATACCTGTCAGGGTTGTCTAAAAACTTGCCAAGAACCCCTTTAATTTGGCTTAAGTCGTGCAGAGAAAAGGAGACCTGGACTTTTAATGGGGCCACATTCACAAAGCATCTCTTGTAGAGGCAGGAGTGAGGTCAGAACCTGCCTGAAATGAAGATTTCTAGGATCAGACAAGCTTGAGAGAGAACTTGGATAGAGAGAAAGGGGTGGACCAGGAGGAGTAGGACCAACGGGAACTGATTCCCCTGCTGGAAACATACATCTCTGAGGTTTGCTTCATATTTCCTTGAGATTGCACTTTGCAGCTTATAACCTGACCAAACCCTTGTGCAAAGTAATATAAAGCATTTTTTTCCTCCAGATTCTGAGAGTCAAAGGAGTTCCAGTGATTCAGGATGCACTCAATGAATGCAGGCTGAAGATGGTTGGTTACTCATCTGGAAAAAAGAGGGGAGAAAAGGAATCCCTTAGCCTCCTTCCTACTTTTGGAGTGACACAGGATGGAGAGAGAGAGGGAGAAAAGGTGTCCCTTGTCTCCTCTTTTTTCCCTGTATTATCAGAGTCCCAGAGCCCTTACAGGTGCCATCCAGGAATGGGAGGGCCACTTCCACCCATGAAGCAGGAAAGCCTCGTAAGTAGAGTTAGTCACACCTACCTACACTATGCCCTGGCTTCCTGCTCTCCATAACCTTTGGGTTCCCTATACCTCATCTATGCCATGGATGTGCGTGAGTTCTCCACAGGAAGTCGACAGGGATAGTCATGTTCACCTGTGCTGTGCCCTAGCTTTCTGCTGATAACTGCCTCTGGATCCCTCAGATCTAATTTTCTTCTATGGCTTCAAACTGAACCTTGGAATAGAATTTGTGACAAAAACGTGCCTCAGGAGGGTGTATGGACCCATTACATGAGTCCCAGGTGGCCCTTGCTAAATTGCAGCCAATAACTGGTGGAGCATCTCCTCCATTGCTTCCCTATCACAAGCAGCATGCTAAGGTCAATCTGTTGAACCAGATTCTCCTCAGACAAAAAAAAAAAAAAAAGGAAAAGAGAAACAGAATCCTAGGCATTGGGGATCTGGACTAACAAGATTGCCTCCCAAAATGAAAATAATCCATTGTATAGAAAAACTTCTTCTAGTATTTGCAGGACTATGTTGATTCCTAACGTGGTGGGAAACAAAACAAAACAAAACAAAAAAAACAAAACAAAACAAAACAAAAAAAACAAAACAAAACAAAACAAAAAACACACACACACACACACACACACTTAAATGCAGAGGAGGGAAGGTGCCTGGGGTAAATAGCCTCTTGCCCTATGCGAATACGTTTTTTCAACAGGGGAAAGAAAACTCTCAATCGTTATATTTTCCTTGCCTCTAAGAATAGACAGAAACCACATTGTTCTGAATTACACTTCTGATGTCTGAGCCAAGCGCACATTCTACCCCATTATATTGTCTCTGTGATTTGCAACAACACCCTTAACATTGTATATAAAAACACATAGGCGCCATAACAGCCATAAAAGAAAGAAAGAACATAATAGGAAAGACTGGAGGTCCTAGTGCTGACACCCTAATGGACTGTTTGGGGACTGGAGCCAGTCCAGGAATCTTCAAGTAATGACAACGTGTAGCTTTGGCCAGATACCTTCAATTGCCTCAGGACCTTATTCTAATCCCACGTGGTGGCTAGACCTCCATGAAGCCAAACTGGATTGGAACAAAGCCAAATGCCCAATCCCCCAAGGGGTGATGGCGGATGGAAAAAGTCCTCCCCAGCAAGCCTGTCCTCTGAATCTTGAAAACTGGCAGGCTCGCTACTCACTCTTAACTGGCCTACAGGGGCCAGAATTTTCATCTCTTTTTGGGGAAAAAAAAAAAAAAATAATAAGGCAAGAAGCCTTGGAATTAAAGTCATAGCACTTACTCACCCTTCCGCCAATCCCAGTTAAGCCCCCAGAAATGACAAAGGATTCCTTTGGTGCCACTTCGCCTGCTGGACATCTCTGTGGCTGCTGCAGCCTCTACCTGGGACCTAACGGGCCCACCAGGCTCACTTCGCCCACTCGACCTGGCAGGCTGCACTCAGCTCGTGCTCGCTTGAATCCCGCCCCTGCCATGGCTCCACGCTTAGCACGCAGCTGAACCGGTTGTGCTACAACCAGCATCCACGTTGGGCACCAGCGCCAAGATGAGGGAATGCAATGGTACCCGAAAACTAAGAGATGCCACCAATTGCAGAGTCCCAAGGGGTGTTACAACTATAGCTCAGGGAGTCCCAAGGTCTTGGCCCCCATAAGTTTAGCTGCTCTTTCTCCCGTAGTCCACTGAGTGGAAGCATGTTACAAGTCCATTAAGTCCTGCCACTCACAGATTAGCAGGCAGAAGAAAATGACACTCAGTGGCTCTTTCACTCCCGCAGTTCGGCGAGCAGGAGGGGGTGTGTTATCACTGTCTTGTTCCTGCTGCCTGCAGCTCAGCCAACAGGGGCATGTCACAGCTCTCTTGTTCTTACCACCTGGAACGAGGAGTGTTACAGTCTTAGTGCCTTACAGTCTTCATGCCTGCAGTTTGGCGGGTTCCAGGTTGTCCTATGACCAAGAAAAACGAGATGTGTGGACACAGGATAGCAATAAGGAAGTTTATTGAGTGAAAGAAGGAAAGCGCTCAGTTGCAAAAGGGCACCTGAAGTGGGTAGCCCTCAGCTGCAAGAGGGGACCCAAAGTGGGTAAGTCTGTGAGACTGAGTCTAGGGTTTTTGTAGGTTTGGAATGAGGAGGTATTTTTGGAAAAGGCAACCTTCAATTAGTTAAAAAGCATTATTTGGAAAGGACCAGTCAGGAAAGAGTGGACAAACAGGAATGGAAGCTCTCACTCTGTCACAGATTCTACCTAAAACCGGCAGCTCGGTTTTCAGGCTTTAAACTGTCTTTGGCTTGAAGGTCAAGTTTCACTGGGGACCTGCCTGTCTAGGAATTTGTCTGTCTCCTGCGCTATCATACATATGTTACCATCACCCATTCCCCCTCTTAAGAGAGGGAGAGAAAGTTAATTTTCGTAAAGGCAACAAATTCTTCTTAGGAATAAAGGGAAAGATCTGGGAGTCCTCCCCTTTGCAATGTAGTGCTATCTATGTTAGACATTGTTACGAATGTAGTATTTCCATGGTTCTGGGTTTTATACCCCTTTGAAGTGTAAACACATACCTCCCTGTAGGTAATTCTCTAGGTGTCTCCATCTATTCAGCCATTATTTAATTTCCAAGGCTTGGCCTCTAAATACAGTTTCCCGTAAAATTTCCTCAGAAAATTCTCCATGCAGAAATACGGTTGGCCGTACATTTCTGCAAGTTCTGCATCCACAGACTCAACCAAGATTGGATCTAAAATACTTTTAAAAAGACAATAGAACAATACTACAGTAAGAAAAATACTATAAATATGTAACTACTATTTACATAGTATTTACAATGTATTAGATATTATAACTAATCTAGAGATGACTGAAAATATACTAGTATGTGTGTAGATTATAGGCAAGTACTATACCATTTAATGTAAGGGAGTTCAACATGTGTGAGTTTTAGTACCCACAGGAATTCTAGAACCAATTTCCCAAGCGTATCGAAAGACAACTGTACCTAAGTAGGCACTGCCTCACAGTACAGTATATAGGCACTCAGTAAATTACAGCTACAGAAATTGCTATCATTGAACTCATAGTGTATCCAGAATTGGTGGGTTCTTGGTCTCACTGACTTCAACAATGGAGCCCCGGACCCTGGCGGTGAGTGGTACACTTCTTAAAGATGATGTGTCCAGAGTTTGTTCCTTCTGGTGTTCATACGTGTTCAGAGTTTCTTCTTTCTAGTGGATTCGTGGTCTTGCTGGCTTCAAGAATGAAGCTGCAGACCTTTGCAGTGAGTGTTATAGCTCTTAAGGCGGTACATCTGGAGTTGTTCATTCCTCCCAGTGGGTTCGTAGTCTTGCTGGCCTCAGGAGTGAAGCTGCAGACGTTTGCGGTGAGTGTTACAGCTCACAAAGGCAGTGCAGACTCAAAGAGTGAGCAGCAGTAAGCTCTATTGCAAACAGCAAAACAACAAAGCTTCCACAGAGTGGAAACAGACCCCACTAGGTTGCCACTTCTGGCTCCAGCAGCCTGCTTTATTCCCTTATCCGACCCCACCCACATCCTACTGATTGGTCCATTTTACAGAGAGCTGATTGGTCAGTCTTACAGAGAGTTCATTGGTCTGTTTCAACAGGGTACTGATTGGTGTGTTTACAAACCTTTAGCTAGACACAGAGTGCTGATTGGTGCATTTACAATCCTTTAGCTAGACACAGAGTGCTAGACAGAAAAGTTCTCCAAGTCCCAACCAGATTAGCTAGACACAGAGTGCTGATTGGTGCATTTATAATCCTCCAGCTAGACATAAAAGTTCTCCAAGTCCCCACCCAACTCAAGAGCCCAGCTGGCTTCACCTAGTAGATCTCACACCAGGGCCATGGGTAGAGCTGTGCACCGGTCCCCTACCACATGCTCACACTCCTAAGCCCTTGGGTGGTGATGGGACTGGGTGCCGAGGAGCAGGGGGGTGGTGCCCATCGGGGAGGCTCAGGCTGCATGGGAGCCCACTGGGGGGAGGGGGTGCTCGGGCATGGCGGGCTGCAGGTCCCAAGCCCTGCCCCACAGGGAGGTGGCTGAGGCCCGGCGAGAATTCCAGCGTGGCAAGATGGGCCGGCAGTGCTGGGGGACCTGGCAAACCCTCTGCAGCTGCTGGCCTGGGTGCTAAGCCCGTCACTGCCTGGGGACAGTGGAGCCATCCAACCACTCCTAGTGCAGGGCCCGCTAAGCCCGTACCTACCTGGAACTCACGTTGGCCAGTGAGCACCTTGCGCAGTCCTGGTTCCTGCCGGCACCTCTCCCTCAAGCAGAGAGAGCCGGCTCCAGCCTCAGCCAGCCCAGAGAGGGGCTCCTACAGTGCAGTGGTGGGCTGAAGGGCTCCTCAAGCACTGCCAGAATGGACACTGAGGCTGAGGAGGTGCCAAGAGCAAGGGCTGCTAGCACACTGTCACCTCTCAATCCCCTCTCTAAATAGCACAACCCAACTGCTGTTGGTAATTTGGTCCATGACTGCTCTAGCTACTTCCTGCTGGATAGGAGAGATGAAGGGGTCCTGCAGTTGTAATCATTTTCTAGATAATAGCTTCTTGACTTTTTTCGGTTTCCTATTATTACTCCCACATACCAAAATTTTAAGGACTTATTTTCATTTGCAATGCCAGAAGAATTAAAGGATAACAATATTGTTTATAAATACGTTTATTTTATAAATTATTGAAATGTTCTGATATGTATTAATTAACACATCAAATTAATGAAATATTTTTCTTTAGAACTGCACGTATCCTTTACCTCCCTTTTCTTTAGCTACTAAGAAAGACTTCATTGATTTCATTAATAAAAAGGCATTTATATTTAATTCTCATCTAGTTAAGCCTTGGAAAGTGTAGAGAAACCAGAAAGGGCAGTCAAAGAATTCTATGGCTCTATTCATTCAACAAGTGCTGTAAAACAGCTCAACAATCACTTAATTGATATATGTGATAAATTTTATTATGAATTTTAAAATCTCAAAACAAACTCTAGTGTATTCAGTTTCGTTTCACAGGCTCGAACGCTTCTTATTTTTGTTTTTCAATTTCTATAGTGTTCTCTGTATTATCTGGAACCGTCAACCTGGCTTTATCTGAGTACTTGACATGCAGGGTTATGGAAAGTAAGCAGCAGTAGATTGACGAGGAAGATGTGAATTCCAGTCCAGATTCTGCCACTTACTAGCAGAATCTGGTCAGATAAAGCCTCTGAATTTCAGTCTTCTCATCCATAAAGTGAGGGTGATTAACAACAGTTTACTAATCTTAAATAGTTGTGACTATACCTGTATCCCATATCTCATGTTCCCCATAAATATGGGCATACGCTATATATGAATAAAAATTAAAAATTAAGAAACAGTGTATATTAAACCATCACATAAAACCTTAAAACACTCAGTAAATTTTAAGAAATTATGGAATTAAGAAGACAGCAGACAAGATTTTAGTAATCTTAAACAGATGAGTAGGAGAGAAGATAAAAATTACCAATACCTGGAATAAAAGTGAAGACATAACCTAGATCTCATTAAAAAGGTAATAAGAAGATGATGTGAACAATTTAAAAACAATATATTGGACAATTTAGGTGAAATAGAGAAATTATTTGAAAAGCAGAACTTAATTAAAACTGACCTAAAAAGAAGGCAAGACGGATCTCTTTAGGATAATAGAAATGTCCCATAGAAAGGTGGTTTTGCTTTGAGGTATAATTTATACATAAAAAATGCCCAAATCTTAAGTTTTAAGTTAGATATCTTTTGACAATTGTATATGAATGTAAATACCACCCAAATCTAGAAAAACAAATTTATTTGTAGCTAACCCATAACTATTTAGTTAATACAGCTTTTATTTGCACCTTACCTAAATGTTCTTTTATAAATGTAAAATACTTCCATTTTATAGTTAGTCCTGAATAGAGGAGAAGGAAGGCAAATGTCTGAACTGGAATTGAAATCTTAAGATCTGTTCTTAGAAGCACTCTTCCAAGCTTTAGTTTAGAAATCTTATTGAAGACATGGGGATTATAGTGTGTTAATTGGTGGATCCTAAAGTGATCCTAGAACTTGTGAATATGAACTTATATGGAAAAAGGATATGTGCAAATAAAATGAGATTATGGATCTTGAGATAACTGGGTGGGCTCAGAATCCTATGACAAGTGTTTCTCTAACAGAGAGAAGAGATGACACATAGAGGAGGAGGTCATGTGAAGAACAAAGCAGAAATAAGAGCTACACAGCTACAACTAAAGAATATTTACAGCCACCAGAATCTGGAAGAGTCAAGGAAGGAATCTCCCATAAAACCTCAGGGAATGAATAGAGGGGTGCAGATATCAATATGGACAGCAAAACAAAAATGCTCCTGAGTTCTCAAACATCTTTCTAGCTCATAGCTGTTGGTTTGTTTTTGTTTTTTGGGTTTTTTGTTTGTTGTTTGTTTGTTTGTTTGTTTATGAGGCATAAGCTGAAGGGTATCTAGGCTTCAGAAAACTCTCTTTGGGTGTAAATGAAAAAAAAAAAAAAAACACAAAGATTATTATTATTTTTTTCTTTCCTGATATGAAATCATGCTGCATTGGTCACTTGCACAGTGTTACCTGCAAACAAGTTGTTTGCCTCTTTCTCTTCTTTTGCTGGAAGTAAACAAACAAAAACAAAACCAAATTCTCAAGGAAGTTAAAGGGAGAGGATGTAAAAAGAGATCTCTCTGTGACTCATAAGTAGAGTTAATAATAAACACTTTACAGTTAGTGCTATGAGATCTTAGAATTTGCGGGGCTGATAAATACGATCTTGTATGTGATCACAGTCTTTTTTTAAGTCAGCTTATTAATACAACCAACCTTTCCAGAGTTCCTCCTCATTTTCCTGATCTTGATGCCAGACATTCCAAAATGGGTTCTTCTTTTTAGAATGACAGCACAGATTTGGAAGCATTAACAAACACTAATCACTTACTTTACTGCATGGGATGTTTAGTATTTATTAAGAAAGTTTAAGAGCTTGGCCATATCTATTCACTCAATTATTTACCTTCAAAATATTAATTAAAGGCATTCGTTATAAGATGACTTCATTTGTGAAATACTCTGCTAAGTGAACCTTTTATTATTTCTTTGTAGTTGTCCTTTAGCTTTCCCAGCCTCCTGAACTGACTAGAAAGTGCGATGTAACAAAAAATTACATAAACGTAAATTACTTGCTAATAATACATGGTATGTATAATAGATAGGATAAGCACACATTCAGTGATTTAGGCTAAATACATCAGAGATTAGCTTGAAGAAAGCCTAAAATATGAATACTGCCCCCAATGGATGTACTTTATTGGCATATAAGAACTTTAAGACTGAAAACATATCTGGATTAATTGAAATGATTCACATTTTTAAGATTTGCATTACAATTAATTACCCCCACCTCAAAAGTACTTTACAAGAAATAACAAAATGTTTAAGAATTCCGGACACATATATGTATACACTGACACACAGAGTTGATTTCTAACATTGAGTTTCTAACAACTGTTTTGTGACACTGTAGAATTAATCACCTGATTTTTTTCATGTTTTACTTTGTATATTTGGGTAGAATTAACATTTCTAATATCTCTTCCAAGTCTAAGATAAGGATACTAAATCAATAGCAATAGAAGTACAGAAGTGCCTCGAATATTTTGAATAAAGCTAATGCTATAAACTTTCCTAGGATCTGAAAAGTGTAATATGAAACTGATTGTATCCAGAAAACAATGTGCTAATATTGTTCCACATTTGACCCTTGGATGGTTACACTTCTGTTTAAACTCCACATTACCTCAGATCTATGTTACTTTGAATAGTGATGAGAATGTCATGTTTCAAAACTTATGGGTGTTATTATCTTTTTCCTCAGTCCAGCATATTATGAATGTCAGTGCCATTCAAAGCTTGTTTGCAATGTTTTAATTTCATATATTAAGTTAAATTTAAGTATTGATGTGTATGCCTTCTGATTGCAGAAAAGAGAATATCGCAATGCGAGAGATGCACATGGGACTTTTTAGATTTAATTTTATTTAGTCTAAGCAAGGAGTTTTTGATGATATCATTTAAACTGTGCATAATGTTTTTGCTGCATATGGAGAGTAGATGAGTGCTTGCAGGAAATTGGAACAAAAGTTGGGGAAATGATCCTTGTTAACATAAACACACAGAATCTTGGGATGTTAATAACTTTGTTCATAGAGAGGTTTCATGATACAGGAATGAAAGTGTGGGCTGTAGACTCGAATAAACCTGGGTTTGAACCCTAGGTCTACCATTTATTCATGGTATGACCTTGGGTTAGCACTGGAACTCATTGGTTCTCATTTGTAAAGAGGGAGTAATAATAGTTTCTGCCTGATAGGTTTTTCTGTTGATTAAACTAGGTGACATATGGAGAGCACTTATCCCGGTGCTGATACATGGAAAGCACTATAGTAATTCTAATCATCCCAGACCATGCATCTTTGAGTGCCAACTAAAGAGAAGGCATTGATTTTGTTCAGTTTAATTGCTACTAACCCTATGTGACAAAATGTTTTAAATTATTTTTCTGAAAAACATGCAAAAGGGTTCATTTTGGTGTGGTGGTGAGTTGAAGTTTAGTTAACTCACCGTAGTCTAGAACTGAATTAAACATGACCCTGGAATTTTTTCTTCTCCTCCATGTATGTGCTAACACTGAATTTCACCATATTTACGTCCCACCCTCATTTCAACATCTTTGTTTCTACTGGTTCATCTACTTACAATGGTTTTTCTGGGTAACTTTATTGAACTTTGAATTCCTTTTCCTGAAGACTATGACCCAATAATTTATTCCACATCTTTTTTTTTTTTTTTTTTTTTTTTTTTTTTTTTTTTTTTTTTTTGTATTTTTAAAATCTTTTCTCTTCTGGGTACTTTCTCTAGCATTAAAAATATGTCCACGTTGGCTGGGCGCAGTGGCTCACGCCTGTAATCCCAGAACTTTGGGAGGCCGAGGCAGGAGGATCACGAGGTCAGGAGATTGAGACCATCCTGGCTAATACAGTGAAACTCTGTCTCTAATAAAAATACAAAAAAGTTAGCCAGGTGTTGTAGCAGGCACCTGTAGTCCCAGGTACTCAGGAGGCTGAGGCAGGAGAATGGTGTGAACCTGGGAGGCGGAGCCTGCAGTGAGCTGAGATGGAGCCACTGCACTCCAGCCTGGGCAGCAGAGTGAGACTCTGTCTCAAAAAAAAAAAAAAAAAAAAAAAAAGCCATGTCATTTTAAACACAGTGAATACACTTTTTTGTTGATTCTTTAACTTTCTTTAGCTAGTAATATATTTTTTTAACTTTTCAAGATAATCTTAATTTCTAGAAGGAATAATGTAGTTCATAGTTAATGTCTCACTTCTCATATTTACTCCTCACCTGATTTTATTCTGTATCCTGTTCTTGCAACTCCAGAGAATCTTCTCTGACAAAAGAAACCAGGGATCTCTGAAATGCCCCCTCTAAGGGATAATTTTCATCTTAATTTAATTGTATTTCTTTGCTTTCTTTTCTGTATTGATTATTTATTCCCATTCTCTACTTTTTGACTCCCATGGAATAACAGTTACATGCTTCTCCATACACTTTTCTGATAATTCCATCTATAACATCTTCATGAGTTTTGCTTTTATCTTCCCACCTCTTAAGTATTGGTGCCACTCAGATATCTTACCACTCAGAGATCTGTTCTACACTCAGTATACCTCTGAGTCTACATGTGTTTCACATTACATTTTAACTACCATGTATGTTTCTCAAATTATTGTTATATCTCCGGTTCAGAATTTGGTCTTGAACTTCAGACCAATATAGTCACACACTATCTAGATGATTTTTTTGAATGTCCCACAAACATCTCACCTCAAGTATTTAAGAGTTTCTGCCCTAAACTCTCACATTTCTATAATTTCTAAATTAATTAAATATCAATCTATTTATTCTATCAAACAAGAATGGAACGTAACAAGTTGATGTGTCTGAAGAGTCTCCTAGACAAACAGAAATGACCACTTGTAAACAGAGATCAGGATAAGAGATAGTGGTGGGGCGCTATGGATCTGAAGTTGGTAGGTAAAGCTAGAAAAGCAGGTAAATCTGCCTACAGAGCCCGTGAAAATGAGATGGTTGAGGGTAGGATGCCTAGAAGCAACATGAAGTTCCAAAGAATAAAATAAAATCAAGTTACAGGTAGAGAGTAATATATAAATTAAACACGAGGAAAGTCAAACCATGGAGTTCAGACAAAAGAGTTGAAACATAAAGTGTGCTAGATATTGTTAAAAGTTACACAAATGACAAATAAGTTAGGGACTGTGGATGGCAAAATTGATTTTTACACCGTATCCTTGATACACTTCTATTATCAATATCCGTTTTTCTGTAACATTCTTACTATGATCTTCAAGTGGCAGACATTCAGCATTCAGGTTTCCATATCTTGATTTACTTAAACATTGCTTCATTTTGATATATCAATAAATTTTTCTAAACAAAAGCACTTTCTAAATTGTTATATATTGCTTTACTTTCCTTTGTCCATCTACAGATGAAAAATATTTTTGAACAGCCATGATTTATTGTCAATATAATAGCAACAGAAGACTTTCATAAAGCACATATTCTTATTTGTAATCTTTTCTTTATTTTTTACATTTAGCTGTATAAATACATGTTTGTTAAACATAATTGTTATATTCATGTGTATATGAAAAAGTGGTATGTTGTCTTAATATTTTGAAATGAAGCGATATTTGGTTTTTACGTGTCCAAATCCCATTAGATTAAACTCTGTGAGATTAAGGACCAGGTACTACGTGTAGTGGAACACCTGGCATACAGTATGTTAGCTGAGTATTTTTTAATGATAAAATAAATGAGGCACTAACAACAAAGAATGGTATGTCAAGAGATAAGTGAAGGAGCAAAAGAAAGAAAGGGATTACATTGGACAATAAGGAATATATTCATAATTTAAATTAATATGTCCTCCCACTGAATAATTGAAAGTTCAATAAAAATGTTGTCAATTATAACTCCCAACATATATCTTTATGGGATCCTTCAATTTGAGGCTTGCTGATACTTTATCTCTGCACTATTTATGAAGTTTTATTTCTCCTGATAAACTAGTAAGACAAAACTACTTATGAAATTTATTTAAAACTACTTATGAGGCAAATTTTTAAGGATTTCAATTATTAATCATTAAATGAAAATGAATGCAATAAATTGTTCATGGCAAACTTTCAATAAAGTATATTCAAAGTTATCTCTATTTGAAAAAGAAAATATCTAAATGCAAACTGCATACTGTTTCTCATAGGATCATGGATTTCCTTTAGTTCAATATTCTGCCATAATCAGACACTTTCTATATAATATCCTTGACAAGTCTTTGTTGCTTACACTACTGTATTAGTCTGTTCTCATGCTGCTATGAAGACATGCCCGAGATTGGGTAATTTATAAATGAGAAAGGTTTAATTGACTCACAGTTCTGCATGGCTGAGGAGGCCCCAGCAAACTTATAATCACTTCAGAAAGCGAATCAAACATGTCCTTCTTCACATGGCAGCAGGGAGAAGAAGCGTGAGTGCCCAGTGAAGGAGGAAGCCGCTTATAAAACCATTAGATCTCATGAGAACTAACTCACTCTCATAAGAACAGGATGGGGGAAATTGCCCCCATTATTCAATTATCACCACCTTTTCCCTCCCACAATATGTAGGGATTATGGGTGGTACAATTCAAGGTGAGATTTGGGTGGGGACGCAACCAAACCATATTAGTTACCATCATCAATACGACTGCCACAGCATCACCATGATATTTATTTTTTAGCAACACTAACAATTCCATTAACATAATGTCTCCTGTGTGACAGGCATTGGACAATTTACATAATCACTGGGAAGCATACATTATTACCCAGAGTTCTTAGATAAGGTAACTATTCCTTTGGCGAGTACAAGACTTCAGATTGTTTAGTAATAAAACTAAAATTTTAATCTATGTCTATGTTGACTGCCTAAAATATCCCAAAATCCTTATTGATAACCAAAATTAAGTTTAGTAGGCTTATTGCATTAAGGGAGAATGTCAACTTAACAGAGGGCATTCGTTTGTTAGGGCTACTGTAACAAAACACCACAAACTGGGTAAATTAAACAACAGTAAAGTTGTTTTATTTGTTCATTGTCTCATTTTTCCAGGTTTTCTCAGAGTGGGTTCCTTCTAAGGGCTGTGAGAGAGAATCTATTCCATGTCTCTTGCCTAGATTCTGGTGATTTATTCCCAGTCTTTGGTGTTCCTTGGCTTGCAGACCCAAGACCCAGATCTCTGACTTCATGTTCCCACGGTGTTCTCCCTGTGTGCATGTCTGTCTCCCCTTTTTGCAAGGACACCAGTCAGATTGGTTTAGAGACCCATGCTACTACAGTATGATCTTGTTGTAACTTGACTAGTTACGTCTGCAATGACCCATTTCTGAATAAGGTCACATTCTGAAGTACTGAGGGTTAGGATTTAAACATATTTGTGAAGTTCTAATCCCCAGTACTTAATTATGTTATGTACATTTGATAATAACCTAACTCATTTTTTGAAGGAGACAATTCAACTCATAACCCTGAGTTTTACCAGGTCCTCAAAATGAGGAAATTAAGAAAGAACATTTATGATATTTTAAGCCTAAGCTGTATGAGTTTTTTGGTGAGTCTTACAAAGTGGAATACTAGTTGGAACTGGGCAAAGTTTCTAACAAATTAGTTTGAGATTGGTGGACACAATGAGAAGAGGAACACAAAGCATGTTTTGATGAACAAGTCTTGATACATATGCTGCTTGGTTGATTCATAATCTTATCCAAAATTTGAGTATGTGTTGGAGAAAGAAGTTAGGTTGCTTTTCTTGATCTCAGTATTGTTAAAAAATAAGCAGTGAATTACCTTGTCACAGAATTGTTTCATATATAGGGAAATGGAATTATGTTGGTTTCAATCTTTATCTGTGTAACTTCAAAGCCTGTGAACTACATCATTTTACCTTTCTCTTCCATCATTGATATATGCCACGGTACTCTGTAATGCTGTTGGATTGCTATACTAGTTCTAAAAAATTCAGCTTAACCTTCTTGCCCTGTTGCAAACATTGTTGGCATACATTGGGTTAAATCTGTCTTCCTTATGAAACTCTTCAGAAAATTGTCTATCTATCTATTTGTCCATCTTTCTATCATCTTTCTATTTATCTATCTTATCTATCTATCTATGTTTTCTATTTATCTATCTGTGATCTATCTGTCTATTCATACACATATATTGTATCCAAAGTCTTCTGTTTTCTACACAAATAATCTGGTTTCTTCAGGTTTTCAAAGAAAGAGAGTTGTATTTATATTGTGAACAATAATCATTTTGTATCACCCTGATAATGTTGGTAACTCCAGCAATATTATTTTAGATAGTAACATTATCAGCATCCCATGTCTTCTTGCATTCTGAAACTTGGCTCCATTTGCAAGTACAAAATGAATTAGAGCGTCTCTGATGAGTTTCAACCATCTTAACTCTAGAGTTGATACAGTGTATTACCACTTCGTTGGCAACATATGAAGCCATGTGGCAGTTCTACCAAAAATATATATTACTATTGTTTTGAAGTTCATTTGACAGTATCTAAAATATCATGCACTCTCTGCCTTGGCATTTCTAGGTAATCATGTTTAGGAAAAGCATTCCATTCCTCCAGTTGTAAAACATACAATATATAAAATAGAGATGGGATTTCAGAAATGGATTTTATAGTCAAGATATTACCAATAAGTCTGCATTTGAAAAAAAAGGTAGAGAGAATGTCAACTTTTTAAATTTTTTTTGGCAAGAAAATATTTTTTGGTAAATACACGTGTTGTCAAGACTTATAGAATTCTACTCATTTTAATGTATAAATATTCTGTGATGGGTAATTAGATCAGGAGAATGAAATCCAGCAATCAACAGAAACCTTAAGACAATTTAGAGTCCTTTTTAATCTTTAAAGAAAATCCAATAAACACTTGAAAAACAAAATCGATGAAGAGTTTTAAATGTTTCTTTTTTGATTTGCTGCAGGGTCCAAGTTTTCTCTACGAGGCCCTTTTTTCTACACGAGCAACAAAAATTGAAGAAATGGATCCATCTTTCGACCTTCATGAAACCATTACTAAGGTAGGGGAGAAATGCATTCATAAATAGGTGGGAAATATTTGTTCTTCTTTATTGGTAGATGGAGTAAAGGAACATAACCAATCAAGAGAAATTACTTTAGATTATGGGGAAATACAAAGTGGACCTTTGCATTTTTCTGTCTTCAATAGCTTGTTTAAATAGTTAAGGTACTTTTTATGATACTTTTTAGTTGCAGAAAAAAAGGCTACTTTTTAAAATGAAAAAGACTGCATTTATAATAAGAAAGTCTTTTACTGTATGGCAATCATACTTATATTTTTAACATACAGATGTCCCCCAACTTGTAATGGCTCAACTTTCTATTTTTTGACTTTATGGTGGTTCAAAAGCACTACGCATTTAGTAGAAATACTACATCAAGTACCCGTACAACCATTTCGTTCTTCACTTTCAGTGCCGTATTCGATAAATTACATGAGATGTTCAAGACTTTTCTCTATAAAATATGCTTTGTGTTAAATTTTGTCCAATTGTAGGCTAATATAAATGTCTGAGTATATTTAAGATAGGCTAAGCAAAGATACAATGTTCAGTAGGTTAGTTGTAATAAATTCATTTTCAACATATATTTTCATGGACATAACCCCATCATAAGTTGTGAAATGTCCGTATTTTTATAGCAGTGAGTGAATTATATAAAGAAAATTAAAATTCACAGTATGGAGCAAATAAGTTTAATGTTCCTGACATCACATGGCGTCATATGGATTTTTACATTTACCAATTATTTATTTAACCTATCATCACCTGCCTTTTGGGAATAGCCTTTGTAGAGAATACTGACATTTTAGTACCATTAAAATAATCTCTCTCTATATATATGGATTATTTATATTTTTATATTTATGTATGGATTATTTATATATATATGCTTTCTTGAAAGATTGAATCATTCTTAAATTTTAGTGAAACTTTATGTAGCTGTTTTTTTCTTTTAAAAAGAGGAAATATGGTAAAGCAAACGGAGTGAGCATCAATAGAATGAGCTCGGAATACAAAGACTAAAGCCTGTGTCTGTCTTTGACTCTGAAAAGCCGTGTGAATTTATTTTTTTCCAAACCTTTAAAATGAGAGGAGTTCGAGTTACATTTTACTTAAAATTATTCTAAGCTCAAAATATCTAAACCTTAGCTATACATTTATTATGTTTGGCAAAATCACCTAACAGGAAGCCTATCCCAGTTCTTCATTTAGTTTTTATTATCTCCCTCCTTTGATCATATTTTTTTTTTGTATGTAGCAGGATAGAAGTGCCCCCAAAACACCTCCTTAGTATTCAAAATCTTAACTGTATTTCTAATATTTGGAGATTTTATATATATATATATATATATACACACACACACACACATATATACACACACATATACACATATATAAACATGTATTAATGAATATATAGTTTAGTGAATTCATATATATTCATAAACATATATGATATATTTCTAATACTTGGAGATTTTATATACATATGTATATATACAGACACACATAAACATTCACGAATGGATATATATTTTTATGAATTCATATACATTCCTATACATATATAGGAATATATATTTACATGAATTCAAATACAATGAAAATATATATATATATATTTGTTCACATACTCTAGACACTCAGAGTCTACACTTATTTTTAAGCAAAGCATTAAAAGCATTAAATTTTAGGACAATGAAATAGTAATATTTTCTCCATTTTTTTTCTGCTTTTGTGTGGATCAGTACAATCAAGGATTTTTGTGGAAGGGATAATTTGAGGCAATGTTGACAGGAGACATACAATGAAATGATGGTATCTAGCATGAGAAATCCTCAGCCAGAGAAAATGCTAGGCTTTTCATTTCAGAGGTATAGACATATACTGATCCTCAGTGCCTGACGTCTTGGCCACACTAAAGAATTTCAACTCCTGAGAACATGTTGGGAAGCAAGAATTGGTCAGAAATGGAGTACACGGGAACAGAACACATCCCGAACATATGCAATTGTTCTTTTTTAATTAGTGTGAAACAGACAGAAAGTTAGAGACCATTAGAGAGAAGTTGATAAATTTGTTCACAGATATTGGAATATATTTTACGTGTGTTTTCAAATATGTTTTATGTGTGAACAGATAGTTAATAACCCATTAAGTGGATGTTGGAAAGAATTATATGTCCAAGAGAAGATAAAACCTGCTTAAGTTCAGAAGCAAGAGTTCCATGAGTTTTTTTTATGATGACATATAACTTACCCAGTGTTGATTCTGTTTCCTCATTCATCATGTCTACTTGCACTCATGTTGGAAACATTGGTCAAGGAATAAAATTGTGCTTCACAAGTTCAGTCTTATTTCACCAATAGCAGAACTGAGAAACCATAACATGAAGTACTTAATAGATACTTCATTTTAATGTCAAGTTTTATCAACAGCAAAATGAAATATATAGAGGGGTTGAATAGAGTACCTAAGTAGGAAATATGGAGCGTGGTTTTAGTTTTATCTTAGCTACAAAATTGTTATTCTATTTAGGAGAACTTTGTTTTATTTTCTAAGACAAAAAGGAGTACACTCATAATGCCCTTCCTCACTAGGATTCTGAGGTTGAAATAGATGATGAATACATTTTCTCTAGAAACAATGTGTGTATTTAATTCAGTATTACTATTAACTCATTAAAAAAAACTAGTATTAAAATCTTTCAAGTAGGCCCTTATCTGCATTTTCTGAATTTTGTTTTTACTATTATATATATATGAATAATATAGATATAAAAACATAACCATACTGAATTTAAATGCTAAGAGTACACTAAGTTAGTGTGTACAAATAGAATATAAATTTTAATTTATGAAGAGTTGAGGCCTTAGAGTACTTTTTTCACTAAGGATAAATGATATTTTTATCAAGATATCACAACATATCACAGGTATAGTATGCGTCTATTCTGAATAATAGTGTGATATATAAATAACACTCAGTTTTGAAATTTAAAAACCCATCTAGGTATACATTCTCAGTTATCAATTATGACAAAATCAATTTTCACAAAAATATGAAAAACATTTGGTAAAATTATGAAGCGCAATTATTACTAGTATTATGCCAATATTAAAGCATTTTCAAGAAACTAGAAGTAATTGAAATTCTGAAGATACTTTTTATTTCTCCCAATAAAAGTTTGTATTTGATATAGCATCATAGCACAATCACATATTTTATATTACCTAATTAATTAAAAATAAACATAAGCAAATCTAATGCAAATATAAACATGTAATACAGCTATTATCCACTTCCAATGAGTAACTCTTTTTCTTCTAGACTTTACTATAGATTACAAGTATGATTTCATGCCAAATTAAATTTTAATTTCTACATATCAGGAAGTTAATAATTTGTAAATAGGGTTTTGCTGAATTTAAGCAATATTTTATTGTATTGTATCATTTGTATAAATTTATGAGGTAGAAGTGCAATTCTGTGACATGAACAGATCTCATAGTGGTTTGGTTAGGGCATTTAGAGTATTTATCTCCCAAGTGACATACATTAAACAATAAAATAAATAAACCATACTCATACATGGGATGTGAACTGTGAGTCTTTGAAAGTAGCTGTTCACTGTTTTCCTGTAGTTCTTTTTTTTTTTTTTTTAACAAAGTTTGAATTTCTCTTGGCATTTGTCTTTTTGATATAGAGCATGAAACACAAGAAAGTAATGAATGAGGCTCAATGTTGATGCCAATAGGTGTAATTCATCATGGCTTCAATGACAGTCCGGTGGTACAGTATAAAGTTGCTGAAGGGTAACACATGCTGCATCAGTGTTGAAGATGTTTTTCTTATCTCCTATAATTACATTAAAATTATCATAGAAACTGAACTAATTCCTTCATTGACTAAACCTAAACATGAATTAAATGCCAATGTAAATCCTAGGTGCTTAATCCTTTAATAAGTGAATAAAAATGGCCATATTTCACGTTTTAAAGTAGGCTTATTTCTCCTTCCACATCTAGGAATTTTCTAGTTATGTTTCTAAAGTTTCAACATTTAGATCCTAAATTATTCTTAGCTATCTATACATTCTAATAATCTACTATAGTCCCAACATTCAGCAAGACACTTGGAATACCCAAATGGTTACTACACAGGAGAGATCTAAGAGAATAAACAAGGTAAATAAATCATTTTAATTAATTATATCATACTAAAAGAGATGATAGTAATGTGGACAAAATATGGGAGGAAAGAAGATGGAGCTTTTGCCTCCAATATGGTTTGGGTCTGTGTCCCCACCCAAATCTCATGTCAAATTTTAATTCCTAGGTGTTGCAGGAGCGGCGTGGTGGGAGGTGATTGAATCATGGGGGCAGACTTCCCCCTTATTGTTCTCATGATAGTGGATGAGTTCTCACAATATCTGGTGGTTTAAAAGTGTGTGGCAGTTCCCCCTTCTCTCTCTCTCTCTCTGTCCTACTCCCCCATGGTAAGATACACTTGCTTCCCTTTCCCCTTCTGACATGATTGTAAGTCTCCTGAGGCCTTCTAGCCATGCTTCCTGTACAGCCTGTGGAACTGTGAATCAATTAAAACTCTTTTCTTCATAAATTACCCAGTCTCAGGTAGTTCTTTATAGCAGTCTCACAATGGACTAATACAGCCTCTGACTAGGAGATCTGAGGAATTCACCAGAGAGGTGACATTTTAAGAATTTAAGGAATTTCAACTTGATCTTAATGTCAATGAGTTTCTTTTGACAGTGCTTTAAAAATCAGGTCGTTGATGAGAGTGTGTGAAAAATAATGATACGTATTTTGGAAAACAGAAGACAGATTTGTGAGACAGGTTTAAGATTGAAGGACAGGATGTATGCTATAGGAGACATGAAATAGAGTGAAGAGTCAAAGATAATTTTAGTAGTTCTATCTCAAAAGTTGACATTATTGCATAATTATTAATTCAATTAGGGGCTGGTTTGGAGAATGTGATGATGACTTTGACATTGGATATGTGGAGTTTTGTAGCGCTATAGAGCACCTCGTCAGATACATCAAGAAGGCTGTTGAATATGAGGTTGTAGCTGAGAAAGAAGTAGGGTCTAGAAATGCTCTGTCATGTATAGTAACCACTAGTCACATGTGGATTTAAATGAAAAATAATTAGATTAAATAAGAGTCAAAGTTCAATTTCTCAGTAGCATTAGCCATAATTCACATGCTTAGTGATCATGTATATAGTGGCTACTGTATTTGGCAGCACAAGTTACAGAAAATTTCCATCATGACTGATAATGTAGATGATGTTACCTTTAGCAACATTGGTCCAGATGAGGAAGAGTAAAATGAGACAGGCTAAAAGACCCAAGATAGAATGGTTCATGTAATCCTCGAGAAAGAAATATTATAAGGAGAAAATGTTCAAACGAGTGTTCACCCAATCAACTGCTCACTCATTATAACTTTTGAACCATTTTTTTAGAATTCTTGTTTTCCACTTCATTTATGCCCAATCCTCAGATCTTTGCTATTCTCAGTAAAAAGCTACACATGGTTTGTTCCTCATTACTTTAGTCTACTTTTAACAGATGCAATATCCTGTATTTATTTTGTTTTTGGATTTAATATATTTTATTAGCACTTTCTTGCTAAAATACTGCCCCTAATAAACACTCAATTAATGATAATTGGTAACTTGTATTAAAACAAATAAAACAAAATACTGTAGCTACATTTAGAAGAAAAATACTTTAAAAATCAAATGTGAATATAGGGCACTTGGAGTGCCAGAAGAAGCTCTATCTATTATATTATGGGATAGGTAGTACCTTTTATCTGGCACCTCAAATGCTGTACAGTATATATAAAAATCTCTGAATATGAATGGTACATCTAGTGAAACAAAAATGCCCTGATCTGTGTGGTACCATGGAAACCAGCAAATGACCTAATTCTGCTTGTAAGTTTCCTCAAGAAATATCAGTTTACTTGTCCTTTCATTGCTTTTCTCATGTTCGGAAAAAAAAAATCCTTATTTTTCAAAGGTATAGATTATATAAGATTAATGATATAGGGTTTTCAAAAGATCCTGCTTACATATTACAAAAACAGGAAGAAATAGATATACGTTTCTTCCTGTTTTTGTAATATGTAAAGAGGATCTTTGAGTAAAATTATTTGGGTATTACAATATGACAAAGAAAAAGTAGTAGGAATATTATGGTATTGGTTTTCATTATATATGTTAAGAAGTGTCAGAGTGATATTAAATTTCAGAATAAGAAAATATTTGTGTAAAGACTGGATATCAAGGTAATTTTTATAGAGTTTAAATTCTAGCAGTAGAGTTATAGTTTCCCTTACTTTATAGCTATAAATTTTAACTCAGTTTTGCAGTGGTGTGAATAAAGGTTAACAGTGGAGTCATCAATGATTTAACAATTTAAATAATTTTAATTGTTAACCATTTCTGTAAATATTAATTCCATTTGGCTGTCAATTGTCTTTTAGAATCAATTAACCTTGGTCACTTTCATTAATAGATTTATATTTGCTAACATACTATTTTAAATACATGACTTGCAAAATATAAATCTGAATTATTTTAAAATGTCATGTTTAAAACATGTTTGTATCAGTCGTTATAATATTCTTAAGATTCTCGGAGCATGGTAACTGAAAACTTAAAATGATCTACTCATTTTATAACTATAGAATAAAGAGGCAGACTAAACTGTAGAATAAATTCTCTTGAGATGCCATTCTAAGATACAGCTTTTAAAACTATATCTCAGTAGCATTTTATAAAGTAAAAGAAAAAAGAAAGATCCCAAATACCTTTTATTTAGTTTTTTGAGTTTCAAAAATGTTAATCAAACTAATAGAATTACTGGTACCGTTTTTTAAATGCTTAGAAAACTTGGCTATAATTTTTTATCTGAATGAGCAAATCTGTCTTCCAGGTATGTCTAATGTTGATAAATTGTTTGAATAAAATATGAAAATATTGTATTCTATTTAAGAAAACAAGTTTAAGGATATTCTAATCTGTGTATTTGTACATTTGAGGTAATTCTGAAGCTATGGATTTAGAGCTTTTTTAAAAAAATTCAATTTTTTCTGCGATATCAAATTATAGTTACTAGATGCAAAATGTGTCCATAGAGATTTGTACTTCTGGTTTTCATGACATGAGCTAAAACAAAAAAAATCCCAAATATGTATTTTCAATGCAAAGATTGTACTTTGTAATAAAGACTGTTGGTTGGAGGTACTCAAGGGAGATGATAGCATATTAAAACCAACCCCTTACACTTTGAAGAGGAAATAATATAGGTGTGTGTATTTTCCTCATAAGTGCATAATTTAACTTAATATGTTCATTTACTGAAATTGGAGATTGTGCCAACTGTATTTTCTCTTGCCTAGAGAGGTTTGGTTTATTCTTTTTCATTATGCTGAACAAATGTAATTTGTAAAGACATGCCTTATACTATCAGTTTCTCTTTTGTCTTTTTGTTTTTATTACTCAAAAGTCAATTATTACACAATATGTGATTGTCAAAATTTGACTCAATTTTTAAACAGAAGTTAATCATCAAAGTAAATACTTCACAAATTCATCAAAAGCTACCATATATTAATTGTTATTAGCACTGATTAAGATAGGAAAAGAAGGCTGCTATTATTTGAGCATACTTTTAAAAATCTTATAAATGCATAAAGACTGATTTTGACATGTATTTGTTACAGAATCTAAATATATTACTTGTATAAATCAGAATGGAAAGTTCTTTCATCACCTATAATTAGTGTGACAATTTTTTAAAGGCACAATGAAACTATTTTAATAAGTTTTCATGTTTAATTCAGGAAATGGTAGTCTCATTCCATAAAGTAACATTTTTGGTGATAGTTGAATTTTGTATGCTCTAAATATAAGTGTTTCTTTCTTATTTTAGGGATCTGTCAATAAGTTGAAACTGAATTTCAAATTTCGATGTTAATTTCTGCATTTTTTCCTCACTTTGAAGAGGAGTTCTACCTTTCCATATAATTCTTGAGTAATACCATTCTGAAGGTGCTGTAGAAGTACAGAGACAAAGGGCAGAATACTGAACGCATAACAGAATAACTCTAGGTCGACAGATCAAATGTCCTTCCAAAAATGTGTTTAAACAAACTTTCTGTGTAATAAAAAGATTTAAAAGCTCCAGACAATATATCCTTCAAAAAATCAAATGTAACATAGCATAACAGAAGAATCTGGGAAGGTTTTGGAACCTGTTATGACAGAGTTTAATGTTGATATTAAAGTGTTCTGGAGACAGTACTTACTATCCCCATGAACAACTATAATAAAAGATTCCCCTGTATGAACACACACACGCATATATACACACATATGATATGGACTAATTAATGGCTCCGATTTTCAGTGCTAATCACGCTAATCAATCTTAGTATTGATCCTTGGAAAATGCTGAATTGTGTGTGTGTGTGTGTGTGTGTGTGTGTGTGTGTGTGTGTGTGTGTGTCTGTGTGTGTGTTTGCCCTCTTGGTAGACCTCTGCACATAATGATCCTGAGTCACTCATCCTCAATATATCACCCTAGACTGCCACTAAAAGTTGATTGGTTTTGACAGATAAGAAAAACTCATTTGCCAACCTGAATCTAAAATGCTCATCAGTTATACTTTTTACCTTGAAAGAGGTGGGTTACCCTTAGAAATGTCAAGGAATCGGCTGGGCATGGTGGTTCATGCTTGTAATCCCAGAAATTTAGAAGTCTGAGGCAGGCGGATCGCCTGAGGTCAGGAGTTCGAGACCAGCCTGGCCAATATGGTGAAACCCTGTCTCTACTAAAAATATAAAAATTAGCCAGATGTGGTGATGGGTGCTTGTAATCCCAGTACATGGGAGGCTGAGGCAGGAAAATCACTTGAACCTGGGAAGTGGAGGTTGCAGTGAGCCAAGATTGCACCACTACACTCCAGTTTTGGTGACAGAGCAAGACTCCATCTCAAAAAAAAAAAAAAAAAGAAAGAAAGAAAAGAAAAGAAGAAAGAAAGAAAGAAAGAAAAAAACTTCTAGGAATCACTGATTTAAGAAACCCCAATAATGTGATGAACTCTGTAAGCACGTCTACTAGCTAATACACAACTGACTTTTTCGATAGTAATTTACATTCAAAATATAAGGCACTATAAAAAATATAAAATATTTTAAGACACAGTTTCTTTCTGTCTTTTAAGGGTTAATATTCTTGTCAATGCCAGAAACATTTGAATGCATACCGTGTATAGTGGGATATTTAAATATTTGATTTAATTCATTACCCAAGATCTTCTTGTTGAAAAGATTTTGTTGAGAACAAGTGGTTATTAATTCACTTACAGTTATTGCTATTTCTCCATTTCAACATTTGATCCAGCTTTTAACCAATAACCCATAATTGCCAATGTAATGAAATAAGCATACAGATATTGTGACACTATCCACTTTAAATATTCTTCAACTTTGCTGTCAGCATTTACTCATGCCCCAATTTGATTTCTCATATTCTAGTCTGATATATATTTGTCAGTGTTTGATATATGGCATGGCTATCAGTGATTGGTCTGTCAAATAAAAGTCTCAAATTTTTATTTCAGTAATAGTTTAGAAGAGCTTCTCTTCTAAAATTTTTCTTTGTCATACACAGACAAAAGCAAAGATGTTGATATTTGATCTAACAATCGCTATTGTTTGGTTTGTTTGACCCCTACAAACCTCCTGTTGAAATTGATGCCCAATATTGGAGGTGGGGCTTCAAGGGAGGTGTTTGGATCACGGGGGGTGATCCCTCATAAATGGCTTGATATCATTCTCAAAGAAATAAGTGAGTTCCCACTGGAGTTGGTTGTTAACAATAGCCTGGCACCTCCCCAGCCCCCTCTTGCTCTCTGGCTTGCTCTCACCATGTGGTCTCTGCACATGCCGTCTGCCCTTTGCTTTCTTTCATGAGTGGAAGCAGCCTGAGGCTCTCATCTGAAGCAGGCGCTGTTGCCATGCTTCTTGTACGATCTGCAAAACCGCGAGCCAAATAAATAATATAAATTTATTTTCTTTATAAATTACCCAGACTCCAGTACTTCTTTGTAACAAAACAGACTAAGAGCAATTTAATATGCACTTTTGCTTAGGTACTTGAATTGGTAGTAATAATGAATTTTATGGACTTTGGAATTGAAATATCAGAGGTGCATATTTAGGGACCTATAGAGATATTACATTAGTTGCTATATGGCTCAGTTATTAACATCCAATGTAATATGTAAAGAATGGAGGAAGGGATAAAAGAAATGTGTGACATTTGGAATAATTTTAAAAAGAGCAATATGTACCAGATAATTTAAGAATATGTGATAAACATGAAAAAAGATTTGTAAAATACATGAATGAACAAAGCATTTGAACAATTAGTGTGTTATTGTTAGCTCGAATCATAAGAAATTGTATCTAAATTCAATAAATAAACATTAACCACAGCTCCTGAATGCCAACCAGTTTATATGCCATAGAGATATTTATTCAATCCACGTAACTGATTTCCACAGCAAAGGAAAGGAAAGAGGGATTCTGTGATTCCTTTTCACCTTTTCTTACCCACTTGTTTCTTCAGAGAAGATTCAGATAGAAGACTCAGATGCTCTTACTAAAATGGTACACTGTTCAGTTTATTCACATCCTTCAGAGGGCCCTAGGGACAACCATGTTGCCACTTCTGGGGATTTTCCTGATGTCAGAGTGTTCATTGTGAAACCAACCTGTTTGACTCCAAGTTTCATTCAGAAAATACGGTCACAGTGCCTAGACTATGTCTTAAGTTTTAAGAGTTGGCCCAAGATAACTGTATTCTCTCAATTGGCAACATGGATTGCACAGGTATAGCTTCTTTCAGTACTAGTTATTAGGATCCAAATGCATGAGCTTTTTATATATACCTACTATTATGATTAAATTCAAAATATTTTACTTTAAAAATAAATTACTTAGGCAGCTTTGTAATGAATTGTAGTTGTTCTTGTGTGTACTTTACTTCCTTTAATAGATTACAGTTTCTGTAGTGAAATGTATCCCTTCTTGTCCATCTTTATGTGTCCCAACATGCCTAACAGTGACTTTCACTAATCAGCCATATTAATGACTTGTGATATGTTTTACTATATAAGTGGAATCTCTTCCTTTGAAGATCTCTTGATTGGCAGGTGCTTTGTCCCCTTTTCAGCGACACCATAAAGCATCATATTTGCCCTAATGTTGCTGGGGTTGAGAGTCACAGTTAAGTAACAGGAATTAAGAACTTCACGGATCTTCTCTAGCAAACAGTTCCACCTGTTAACTAATCACTTCACTTGTCCATACTGGTTTATCTACTGAACTAGTTTCTGCCAACAGAAGTTTTTTTTTTTTTTTTTTCAAAAGAGTTATTCTTAAACGTAATCTATTTTTAAGTATACAGAGAATAGTGAATACTTTTGTGGTTGATACACTAAGTTTTCTCCACACCTTTAGCTTACTTTTTTATTTTAAAAAATCACTTATTGGATATATTTAAAGTCCTCTCAGTTTAAAATCTTTAATAGGAACATTTTCTATGGTTTACAGTGGGTGTTTTAAACACCCCCCGTTCCGGCCCAGTTTGGAAGAACAAAGCTAAGAAAGACCAAGAAATTATACTTCATCGTATCTGCTTGTAGAGTTTAGTAATCTTGGCTAATTTCTCACTCAGTGGAAGGGGGGTGTGAAGACAGTTGGATATGCCAGAATGGATACAGTAAAAGACTGGGAACATGGGACCAAGTAGTTAGTGCATGAACTAGAGATTGAAGAGAATCTTGGAAAGCAGAGATGCTTCAGAATAGAAAGTTTAAAAATGTGATTTGTATGTCAGAAGACTTGAATAAATAATAAAAGTATTTTACAACAAAGAAAGGTTTTGCTTTTTTGTAACAATGTGAGCTTCATTAAACCTCTCTAGATTACATTTTTTCTTTCAGTTAAACAGTAGGATTCATTCTTCCTGTGGATTACCCATAGATGCACAACAAAGAATAATTCATATACTATTAATAAGAGAAAGGTGACAGGCCACAAATGATACAGAAAAGTGATTTAAGCAAGAGAGACAATGTCACTTATATTAATTTCTCAGCACTCTTAATTGTGAAGAAGTATCAATATTCATTGGTGTCTTTTTCCCCTCATGTTACAAATTCAAATGAGGAGAAAAGAACTAATATATTTATTGATGATATATGTGTTCTCACTTTATCCTCATAATAATCCTA
Source organism: Rhinopithecus roxellana (assembly GCF_007565055.1). NCBI lineage: Eukaryota > Metazoa > Chordata > Mammalia > Primates > Cercopithecidae > Rhinopithecus > Rhinopithecus roxellana. The sequence goes on along the minus strand of NC_044549.1, from coordinate 139,912,769 downwards.
TGAAGAAAATATTTTTATTCTCCTTGTACAGAGAGGTGAGATATTCATAGATTACAAATGATTGGTTCTGATTCCCAGGAAGCATCATTATTTTACTCCACAATGCCTTTTTCATAAATATTTATTTATAGTATATAGAAAAACTCTCTTTATTCACAATAGCATTAACTGTCTTACCTCTCATTCATTTGAAGAATATATTTATTCTGTCACACAATCAATGTTTAATACACATGAGTGTATATGCATACCATGTTCTAATTAATGATAATGCAATGTTTAACAAGAGATATATGTTATTTTTGATATTTAAAAAATTTAAAATCATATGGAAAATGCAGACAACCTGGAAAATTACAATATGATTTTATTTATGTCTCAATAAGCATTGCAAAGGCTCTTAAATAGGGACAGAGAGAGTCAATACATAGATTCATCACTGAATTGTCTATTTCAATAGGCAACTGCTTTCTCAATTCCTAGCAAATGACTGAGAAGTCCTGTGAAAGTCAGGGTTAAAAAAAGGTATGCATTTATCCACTGGCTCCTGTACCTCATTGCTCAAATATTCAAATGTGACCCTTCTCTGACTTCATCTTCCGTTTCTTGTTTCCTCTAACCTCATGACTAGCTTTCTCTAGAACACTCTCCCTTTGAATATGCATGTGGTTCACTCCTAGGCTTCTGGCAGGTCTCCATTAAAATGCCATTTTGTCTCTCAAGCCTTTCCTGGATATGCTCTTTAAAGTAGCACCCTCCCTCATCCCTACCTTCTCATTCAACTTTTTCTTCAAAGGTCTTACTTTTTGTAAATTATAAAATTATTATTTATTTTTTCCTTTCTTCCTCTTCCCTCTTTGTTTTCTTTTCCTTTTCCCTTCCTTCAGGTTTTTTTTTTTTTTTTTTTTTTTTGTCTTGCATCCACTAGAATATAAGTTCCTTGAGGGCAGGGACTACGTCTGTTTGTATCCAAGTTGTATCTTCAGAGGCTGACTCATAGTTGGTGCTCAGTAATTATTTGTTGAACAAATCACTAAAGAGCAATATAAAGCATAGCATGGGAATAAACAAAAACAATGTGATTGCTTCCTCTCAATGCAAGTCTTCTTATCTACTCCAACCGTGGTATATTGACCATTTCACATAAAAGTAAACATGAGGAACTTGTCATTTCCTCACCAGTTTCACATTTGTCTTCCCAGAGTACATGCACTTACATTCTGATTCCATACCCAACATAGGCACTCTCTTTCTCAGGCTAAATTTTCCTACTTATAGCTATTTTGTAGATTATTCAAACTTATGAATTAAGTAAGAAAGTATGAAAATAAATATTATTTCCATAACAAATCAAATTGAAGCATAAAATGTATACTTGTTTTCATGATTCAAATGCCAGGTATACTAGTTACCAATACATACCATTAAAAATGAAACTATATGCTATAATTTTTATTGGAAATTGCTTCATGTGCACAAAAGAAAGTATACAACACATTTATGTCTTAGAGAATGATCATAAGCTGAATTGCCATATTACCACAGTCCAGGTAAAGAAACAGAACAATGCCAGTCCCTTAAAAGACCTCTCCCTGGGTGTCTCTTCTCAATCACCATTCCGAGTATTTATAAAAGGAATAACTATGTGTTTAGTTTTCTGAGAGTTCTTTGTTTGCATTTTTAAATGTTTTCATCTCTATATGCATCCTTAAACTGTATTTTTAGGTCTCCCAATTTTTTAATTTATAAAACAGAATTAGAGGGTATGCATGCTTTTGTGCTTTTTTTTTTTAAATTCTGTAAGATTTACTCTTGGCGGGGCACAGTGACTCGGGCCTGTAATCCTAGCACCTTGGGAGACTGAGGTGGGTGGAACAGGAGGTCAGGAGTTTGAGACCAACCTGACCAACATGGTGAAACCCTGTCTCTACTAAAAGTGCAAAAATTAGCCGGGCATGGTGGTATGCATCTGTAATCCCAGCTACTCAGGAGGCTGAAGCAGGAGAATCGCTTGAACCCGTGAATCAGAGATTGCAGTGAGCCGAGATTGTGTCAATGCACTCCAGTCTAGGAGACAGCATGAGACTCTGTCTCAAAAAACAAACAAATAAATAAATAAATAAAAAAGATTTACTCTTGTGTCCATAAAACTTTCAGATTCAAGAATGTAAAATAATGCTTTTATTGATTACTCAAGATCTTCATGAAAGAAGAAATAAAGGAGATGGACCACCAGGAAAAACCTGAAGACTGTAAAAGTCTCACAGTGTAATACTTCTGTGTCACATATCTTCTTCTATATAGAAATATGCCCAAGATATTCTTTATAGGAACCAAATCTTTATAGGAACTGTTTAGTGATACTCAGAGGAAAGCAGCCCTATTTCAAAGTACACAAATGTAAAATGACCTCTAGTCTATATTTGAAAAGTGATGGCGCACACCCAAGATGGCCGAATAGGAACAGCTCCAGCTTCCAGCTCCTAGCATGAGTGACACTGAAGACAGGTGATTTCTGCATTTTCAACTGAGGTGCAGACCAACACCTCACACCTAACACAGCGGGGTCCACCCCTGAGACGAAGCTTCCAGAGCAAGAATCAGATAGCAACACTCGCTGTGCAGCAATATTCTATCTTCTGCAGCCTCCGCTGCTGATACCCCAGCAAACAGGGTCTGGAGTGGACCTCAAGCAAACTCCAACAGACCTACAGCTTAGGGTCCTGACTGTTAGAAGGAAAACTAACAAACAGAAAGGACACCCACACCAAAACCCCATCAGTATATCACCATCATCAAAGACCAAATGCAGATAAAACCACAAAGATGGGGAAAAAGCAGTGCAGAAAAGCTGGAAATTCAAAAAATCAGAGCGCATCTCCCCCTCCAAAGGAATGCAGCTCATCGCCAGCAATGGAACAAAACTGGATGGAGAATGACTTTGACAAGTTGAGAGAAGAAGGCTTCAGTTTATCAAACTTCTCAGAGCTAAAGGAGGAACCACGTAACCAGCACAAAGAAACAAAAAACCTTGAAAAAAGAATGGAAGAATGGATAACTAGAATAATCAATGCAGAGAAGACCTTAAAAGAACTGATAGAGATGAAAACCATAACACGAAAAATATGTGACAAATGCACAGGCTTCAGTAACTGACTTGATCAACTGGAAGAAAGAGTATCAGCGATTGAAGATCAAATGAATGAAATGAAGTGAGAAGTATGGAGAAAAAAGAGTAAAAAGAAATGAACAAAGCTTCCAAGAAGTATGGGATTATGTGAAAAGACCAAATCTATGTCTGATTGGTGTGCCTGAAAGTGACGGGGAAAATGGAACCAAGCTGGAAAACACTCTGCAGCATATAATCCAGGAGAACTTCCCCAACCTAGTAAGTCAGGTCAACATTCAAATTCAGGAAATACAGGCAACACCACAAAGATACTCCTTGAGAAGAGCAACTCCAAGACACATAATAGTCAGATTCACCAAAGTTGAAATGAAGGAAAAAATGTTAAGTGCAGCCAGAGAGAAAGGTCAGGTTACACACAAAGGGAAGCCCATCAGACTAACAGCAGATCTCTTGGCAGAAACTCTCCAAGCCAGAAGAGAGTGGGGGCCAATATTCAACATTCTTAAAAGAATTTCCAACCCAGAATTTCATATCCAGCCAAACTAAGTTTCTTTTTTTTTTTTTTTTTTTTTTTTTTTTTTTTTTTTTTTTTTCTTTGAGACGGAGTCTTGCTCTGCTGCCCAGGCTGGAGTGCAGTGGCCGGATCTCAGCTCACTGCAAGCTCCACCTCCTGGGTTCACGCCATTCTCCTGTCTCAGCCTCCCGAGTAGCTGGGACTACAGGCGCCCGCCTCATCGCCCGGCTAGTTTTTTGTATTTTTTTAGTAGAGACGGGGTTTCACCGTATTAGCCAGGATGGTCTCGATCTCCTGACCTTGTGATCCGCCCATCTCGGCCTCCCAGAGTGCTGGGATTACAGGCTTGAGCCACCGCGCCCGGCCAAAACTAAGTTTCTTAAGTGAAGGAGAAATAAAATCCTTTAGAGACAAGCAAATGCTTAGAGATTTTGTCACCACCAGGCCTGCCCTACAAGAGGTCCTGAAGGAAGCACTAAACATGGAAAGGAACAACAGGTACCAGCCATTGCAAAAACATGTCAAAATGTAAAGTCCATCAATGCTAGGAAGAAACTGCATCAACTAACGAGCAAAATAACCAGCTAATATCATAATGACAGGATCAGTTTCACACATAACATATTAACCTTAAATGTAAATGGACTAAATGGTCCAATTAAAAGACACAGATTGGCAAATTGGATAAAGAGTCAAGACCCATCAGTGTGCTGTATTCAGGAGACCCATCTCACATGCAGAGACACACGTAGGCTCAAAATAAAGAGATGGAGAAAGATCTACCAAGCAAATGGAGAACAAAAAAAAAAAAAAAAAAAAAAAAAAAAAAAGCAGAGGTTGCAATCCTAGTCTCTGATAAACCATCAAAGATCAAAAGAGACAAAGAAGGCCATTACATAATGGTAAAGGGATAAATTCATCAGGAAGAGCTAACTATCCTAAATATATATGAATCCAATACAGGAACACCCAGATTCATAACTCAAGTCCTTAGAGACTTACAAAGAGATTTAGACTCCCATACAATAATAAAGGGAGACTTTAACACCCCACTCTCAACAGTAGACAGATCAAGGAGACAGAAAGTTAACAAGAATATCCAGGAATTGAATTCAACTCTGCACTAAGCAGACCTAATAGATATCTACAGAACTCTCCACCCCAAATCAACAGAATATACATTCTTCTCAGCACCACATCACACTTATTCCAAAATTGACCACATAATTGGAAGTAAAGCACTCCTCAGCAAATGTAAAAGAACAGAAATTATAACAAACTATCTCTCAGACCACAGTGCAATCAAACTAGAACTCAGGACTAAGAAACTCAATCAAAACTGCTCAAATACATGGAAACTGAACAACCTGCTCCTGAATGACTACTGGGTACATAAAGAAATGAAGGCAGAAATGAAGATGTTCTTTGAAACCAATGAGGACAAAGATACAACATACCAGAATCTCTGGGACACATTTAAAGCAGTGTATAGACGGAAATTGATGGCACTAAATGCCCACAAGAGAAAGCAGGAAAGATCTAAAACTGACACCCTAATATCACAATTAAAAGAATTAGAGAAGCAAGAGCAAACACATTCAAAAGCTAGCAGAAGGCAAGCAATAACTAAGATCAGAGCAGAACTGAAGGAGATAGAGTCACAAAAAAACCCTCCAAAATATCAATGAATCCAGGAGCTGATTTTTTGAAAAGATCAACAAAATTGATAGACCACTAGCAAGACTAATAAAGAAGAAAAGAGAGAAGAATCAAATAGACGCAGTAAAAAATGATAAAGGGGATATCACCATTAACCCTACTGGATTAAGAGAATGTGGATATATATGTGCCATAAAAAAGGATGAGTTTGTGTCCTTTGTAGGGACATGGATGCAGCTGGAAACCATCATTCTCAGCAAACTATCTGAAGAACAGAAAACCAAACACCGCATGTTCTCACTCATAGGTCGGAATTGAACAATGAGATCACTTGGACACAGGAAGTGGAGCATCACACACCAGGTCCTATTGTGGGGAGGGGTTAAGGGGTAGCGATAGCATTAGGAGATACACCTAATGTAAATGACGAATTAATGAATGCAGCACACCAACATGGCACATGTATACATATGTAACAAGCCTGCACGTTGTGCACATGTACCCTAGAACTTATGATTAAAAAAAAAAAAAAAGAAAAGTGATTCAAGTATATGTTTTCAAAGCAGGAGTGACAATATGGCATATCAAATATACATTCTGAAACTAAGATAAGCACAGTGAACAAGATAATGCACATCTCTGAAAGGAAATCCAGAGATATATTTGAAAAGAAAAAGAGTCACAATATTTGTTTAGAAGAACAACAGTGTATTTGACTTGAAAGACTACACATTAAAGATATGTAAACCTGGTTTTGTGTTTTAGAGTAGTTGGAGAAACTTTGATTGATAATGAAGAGGGGCCTGGTTTCCCTACTCATTCTCCATGTTGATAGATGTAGCAGCAGTTTATTTTCATTGCTGTAAAGCATTTTGTTGCATAAATGTACCAAAATTTGTTTACCTATTGTTCTACTGTTGATGGGCATTTATTGTTTCCAAAATTGATTAAGAGTATTCTTGTACATGTCCCTAGTACAAAAGTTTCTCTAGGATATATATGCTGGAATGTAATTACTGCTTCATAGGGAATTAATATCTTTAACTCTACTGGGTAATGCCAAATTGGTAGAATAGTTGACTGTCAATGCCTGAAAAGACTAGAATGGCCTGTTGATAAGGCAGAACTTACTGCACCTACTTCGCAAAGGAAGAGCACTATCTTGACTGAGTTTAGTATTGTAGTATCTCAGTAGGTGCTATCCTGGATTTATGTAGGATTTGGGTAACTGAGTTCAAATTTTAAGGTGGATGCTTTAAGTCAGAAAAATGTCAGAAGATTGTCAGTGAGAAAAATGTGTTACAATCATTTAGAATTGGTGGACATTGTGAAGGGAGGATTGTTGATAAAGAAGCTCCTTGTCCAGGTGAGAAGAACAAACTATTTTTCTGGATATATTGATTAACAGGAATTTTTTGAAGCAAACAGTGACATTATTTATTAGCTTAAAGCTTTATCTTCACAACCAAGAATCTCCTGGAATAGTTATGGACACAGGCTGCCTTAGCTTTTAGTGCTGATAGATAAGCTAAGTGGAGGCATATATTCTTAATTCTTGAAATCAAATGTGTGGCAATTTTCCTTGATATGATCCTCTACCAAACTTCATTTCATTTGGTTTTGTTTTTTCATTTTTTCCAGTCCGATATGTGTAAGAGCTGCCTCATTGTGGCTTAAATTATGTCTTTCTCTGATTGCTAATGAAGTTGAGTGCCTTTACATATGTGTATTGGTTTTCTGGATGTTTTTTATGTTTTCTAAGTGCTTGTTAAAAATCATTGCCAATTTTTGTGGGTTTTTTTATTGATTTGAAGCAGATATTTATACGCTCTGGCTATAAATTTTTTGTCAATTATATGTGTTGAAAATATCTGCTCTCAGATTTTGACTTTTATTTTCACTTTTTGAGTTATATTTTTTATGAATAGTTCTTTATTTTCATGTCATCTAGTTTACCAGTATCTTTATGTTTTATTCCTTTGAGATTCTTAAATTCCTACCTACTCTGAGTAAATATTCTTATATTATACATCTTTATAGTTTTTTCACACTTATTTAATCTGCCATGATGTTGATGATACTGAGGATAATTGTGATGATTTAGTTAGGGGCACAATTTTCATTTTTCAGTCTAGTTTATTGAGATTTCCATTCTTTCTCAATGATTATACAATAAAAGTACACTACATATCAAGGTGATGTAGATGCGTGGGCTTGTTTCTGAGCTCTCGATTCCATTCCTCAGTCTATTTTGTTCATCTGTGTACGAACGCAATACTGTTTAGAGAATTTTAAAATCAGACATTTTATCCGATAGTTTGTGGGTCCTTATGTAATTCTTCTTTAAAAATATCTTGAGTATTCTTGTCCTTCGCATTTCCATATAAATGTAAAAATTACCTTGTCAAATTTCACAAAAGCCTTGCTGAGATATTTATTTGAATTAAAATATATACATAGTTGTCCAATAAATATTTGCTTGATAAATAAAATATTGCTTGATCCAGTGCTGTTGATTTTTCACATTACTAGCATCAAACAAAGTGATTGCAATAGCAAGGTAAACAATTGAAAATCCTAGTTTTATAGCTGTTTAGTGCTGAAAATATCCTGCTAAGTCATCCTTTAAACAATTCATTTTATAGATAATTGACTGCAACCTACAGTAGTGAAGATTAAGACTACAGAAGCTATGTAACTAAAATAAGACTCAGGTGAAGCTGTTTTTTTTTTTTTTTTTCCAATATCTTTCATTTGCCCAACAAAATTTTTACTCAGCACCTCTATATGTCCGTGAATAATGAACAAAGTAAGAAACTATATTTTCTCAGTGTTTCACTATATCCCCACAGTGTTTCTCAGTGTTTCACTATATTCCTCACATCCCCAAACTCATAAACTCCACAGAGCAAATCTTTACTAAACACATTCTAAGTGCTGGACGCAGCATTAGTTGAAGATAATATGGTAGTAAACAGAAGAAGAATGACTATCTTCCTCAAGGGGCTGACACTCGACAGGATATAGGTATCACAAAAATGTGTGTATAAATACAAACTATGCTAAGGCTTTGAAGGAAAGTTTAGAATAACACTAGAATATGACCAAGGCTGTGGGGAATATGACCTAGTCTGGGACATCTGAAAAAATTTTCCTGGGGGGCATTTTTAATTTTTCTCTACAGTGCATGTAAGAATTATCTAGTTACAGAGAGAGAAGAAAAAGAGTCAAACAGAGAAATCTGTATGACTGAGGTCTCTGAGGCAAGAGAGAGCACAGCCTATTCTAGGGAATGAAAGAAGGCCATGTCTCTGGACACCAGAGAGCAAGATAATGGTGGTATAAGTCAGACAAGAGGTAGGTGGGAGTTAGTTGATAACATAGGACCTCATTATGCACCAGATAGTTTGAGATAGAAAGCAAGTTTCCAAGTCAGTGTGAAAGGGTTCTAAAAACCAGTAAATTGGGGGTTTCCAAAGTCAATATTCACATTCTTTAAAGTAGATAATGATGACTGATTCTATTGATTTTCACTCGGCAGTAAACAGTATCAGACAGTAGAGCTGACTCATCTAAGTGGTAATTGGTTCAGTGGTCTGACAATGATTAGATTAAAACAGTAGGAGAAACCTGTGAAGATAATCCTGTATAAAATAGATAATTTTTGTCAATTTGTAAAACCTTAAACTGGAAATCTAGCTTAAAATTAATTCATATGTAATTACAAACAGAAATATAAACTATGTAAGTCTCCATCTTTTTTGTCTTTTTCAACTTAATTCATTTCAAATTTTTATGTATAGCTTTTAGACTAATATTTCTGTCACCAATTATGGAACTCAGATATTTTAAAGACTTATTTTCGGTATACCAATATATTTAAAATTGACATTTTACTTTTAAATATTAGAATTAATATTTAAACAATAAGAACATGTTCCTACATATTCAAAATAATATTATTAGACCTAACAGAATTACTACCAATTACTCAATATTATCTAATATCTATTTTATATTAAAATTTACCCATTATCTTCCATATCACTTACGTGGATGGTTTATCCAAATCCAGATACAATTTGGGACAACCACATTGCATTTGGTTAAGCCTCTGCATGTAGTCATTGCTCTCTTTTTTATGACACCAATCTGTTGAAGAGACCATGCTAATTGTCTTGTCATTAGTTTTACCTTTGGGATTTATGGTGTCAGCCTATTCCTCTATCCCTATGATGTTCTATTAACTGGAAGTTAGAGTTAAAGATATGGTTACAGTAATATTAAGCATTTTTGGCTAGAATACAACATAGATGATGTATATGCCATATTGCCTTCCATCAGAGACACATCTTACCTCATTGCAAGATCATCAGTGGATTTCAAGATTGACCATTTAATTAGGTGTGATGTCTGATCGACCTTTCTTGTATAGTTTCCCCTTGTTTTCAGAAAATCATAGCTCTGGTATATCTTTATCCAACCAAGTGTTAAATTCCCCATTATAATAGTCAGGAAAGAGTAGAAAATGCTGAAGTAACAAGGAGTTCAAAACTCTCAATAGCTTACAATAGCAAAAAATTCTTACTCATTCAGAATCTGTAAGTTTCCACTTCATGATGACTCAGAACTACATAGCTATATGAACACACTCTTTACCAGATCCAAGGCAGAGAAAGAGCAAAATGGACAAGGATGCAGTGGTTCTTAAATGTTTCTGCCTATAAATGACACATCTTGCTCCTATTCATATGAGATTCACCAAAGCGAATCATATGGCCATGTCTAACTTCAAAGGATAGAGAAATGCATCTTACTGTGCATTCCTAAGAGAGAAGAGGAAGAAGTCACATCTGCTATCCATTTATCTAGCTAGTAGTTTTAGTGGTAATTGATGATTTTTGCCAGAATTACTAGTTTGGGTTTGTTATTTATTTAAGATTCAATGGGTACATGTGCAGATTTGTTACCTGGGTATATTGTCTTTTTATTAAAAAAAAGACAGAAATGCATATTGATTCAAGTTGCTAGTTGAGAGTTTTCCTCATTAAAATACAGATGCATATAACTTTCTTTCAGACTATAACTATTGCATTCAGATTATTCTTTCATATTTTTCTTGATGACAATTAAGTCCAATTAGAATATCTGATTGCAGAATTTACTATACTTTAATTTTCAAGAGTCTCTTAGATAGAGGACTGGAATCTACAACCACGAATCGTTTGTAAAGATTGAGATCTAATGGGCAGCTTTTGGTTGATACATTTGCTACTTAAGCTTCAGCAGGAAGCACAATTTACTGAGAAGCACAATGATTTCAGGTAATGTTTGTGAAGTGCTTTACACCTGGAGCCCTGTATAAACCTAAGAACCATCTGAGTAAGACAAGCCTTTGCAGCACTTAGATTAGTGTCCACAGAGGACTTCTTTGACAGTTACTATGGCATTATGGCAAAAAGAAAGTCTCTAGCCAGCCGCTCTCATTTCTTGCGCTTGTTAGTTCTCTGTATTTATTGTCTATGGGTTTCCCTTAGAGCAATCAGAGGCAAAGGAATTACTTTACAATGTTGATTTGGTCTAGATCTGGTGTACCCCCGGTAGAGCTTTGTAATAACATTCAACACAAAGTGGTGAGCATTAAAGCCATGTTTTGTCTTTCCATTTTGTCTCTTGCCAGCTTGTCATATCCCAGTTCATATGACTGGAGATTTAGCATATTTGCTTTTGGTATGTTTCTGAAAATAGTACAATTGGACCCTTGGGTGGGGGAGCAAATAAACTACAAGCAGTTATAGCAAGTTTCACTTTATATTTTTTTTCTTTTTTTCTTTTTTTTTTTTTTTTTTTGAGACTGAGTCTCCCTCTGTCGCCCGGGCTGGAGTGCAGTGGCCGGATCTCAGCTCGTTGCAAGCTCCGCCTCCCGGGTTCACGCCATTCTCCTGCCTCAGCCTCCCGAGTAGCTGGGACTACAGGCGCCCGCCACCACGCCCAGCTAGTTTTTTGTATTTTTTAGTAGAGACGGGGTTTCACCGTGTTAGCCGGGATGGTCTCGATCTCCTGACCTTGGGATCCGCCCATCTCGGCCTCCCAAAGTGCTGGGATTACAGGCTTGAGCCACCGCGCCGGGCCATCACTTTTTATATTCACTTCACTTTCCTTGTGTTATCCAGAGCACATGGCAGTTTTGCTTATTTCACTGTTTTCCCTTGGTTTTCTCACCTGTAAGAAATGCGCATAAAGTGCAGACATAACAGGATCTTTGAGGAGAATTTATTAAATAATTAAGTTAAATAATATATTATATATAAAATTTATGGCATAAAAACTATTTTTAAAAATGATATAATTCATATTTAGAATACACAAATTAAATGAGAATTTGAAACCATAGTACCCCTGTTGGCAATAATTCAAGTGAAGCATTTTGAAATTCAGATAATTTTCTTTTTCTTTTTTTTTTTTGCTTTCTTCCATATTTTAATGACTGTTGAATTATAAAGGATACTTTAATTTTCAATATGTGCCAATGTCACATACACTTTAGACTTTTATACTTTGCCAGCAAATGTTTCCAGAGCATTCGCTTCAACTGGCTCTTTTAATTTTATTTTTGGATATTTATTCCAATCCATGCATACTCCAGAGAACTTTCGTTAGATCAGCCATGTTCTATTTTTAAAATATTATTGCTAAACTTTATTGTATCTCATGAAAACAGTGTAGCTTAAAAAGATATTATTTTCCTCTTTATAAATCCCAACTCCAAAGATAATAAGGTTGAGCTTTGCTTTTTCTGTGAGAAGAATCAAATACTTTGCCTGGGGTCATTCATCTTCTCTCTTCATACCTTCAGTTGTCCCTTTTGTAAACTAGTTACAAGTATTTCGTTCAGAAATAAAAAAGTGTTTTAATGCTGGTGAATACATCTGTCCTGCCAAAGGAAGTTGCTATTGGCTACAGAGATAATTCTTTTGGCAGAAGCTTAATTCTTATTGTTTGTATATAATTACCGACTTGGATGCCTGTGAGAACAAGATAATTTATTTTAAAAATCTATGGATGGACCACAACTGCAGATATGGCATCAGCAATTTATTTCATAATATGTTAACCAGTGTACTCTGTTCTGCAACCTCATTATTATATCTCTTCAATTCAAGACTGCTCATTATTCTTCATAATACAGTTTTGTGAGAGAAAAAAGATAAAACATAAAATAGTCTCACATTTCAGGGGAAGTTCCATGTTCCAAGACTCCACTGGCATTATCAGAGACCTTCAATGAAGAAAGACTCTTTCCTGGCCTTCTGATACTTGCCAAGCTCTTAACTGTCCCATAAGAATCTCTGAAAAAAAAATTGTTGGCATACTTTTTATTCTGCTTGGGCTACCATAACAAAATACCGCACACCAGGTGACTTAGGCAATATAAATTAATTTTCTCACAGTTCTGGAGGCGGGGAAGTTCCAGGTGCCAGGAGGGTTGGTATCTGGAGAGAGTCTCCCCTTGGGTTGCAGATGACTGCTTCCTCATCGAGTGCTCACGTGGCCTTTCCTCAGTGTGCATGGATAGAGACAGAGAGAGAGTGCAAGCTCTCTGGTATCTCTTCTTATAAGCTCAGTAATCTCATCAGATCTTGGCTCCAGCCTTGTTACCTTACTTAACTTTACTTCCTCAGAGGTCCCGGACCATCTCCAAATATAGGCACACTGGTGGTTAGGATTTCAACATATGAATTTTAGATTTCATCCATAACAGTGTGCTTGGCACCTAAATTTTAGATTTTCATATTTACTATTCATATCAACACACCAAATTTTGTATTTTTAACTCCAAAATAAAGAAAAAAAGGTTCTCTTTGTATACTATGTTACAATTTGGCAGTTTTTACAAAAGTTAAACATAAGCTTATCCTATGACCCAACACTTCCACTCCTAGGAATCAACACAACTCAAATGTTCATAGTGGCATTATTCAGAATAACCGCACACCAAAAAAAAAAAAAAAAAAAAAAAAAAAAAAAAATCAGATTTCTATCAGTTTTGCAAGCAGATAAATAAAATGTGGTATATCCATGCAAATAATAAAAAGAACAAAATACTGACACATGCTTCAACATGGATGAACTTCAAAAACATTATGCTAAGTGAAATAAGCCAGATGCAAAAGGCTACATATTGAATGATTGGATTTGTATGAAGTGTCCAGAAATGACAAATTTATAGAGACAGAAAGCAGAGGTAGTCCAAGACTAGGTTTAGGGGACAGTGAGTCTTTCACAGGACTGATTGCAAATGGAACCCAAAGGAATTTTTTTAGGGGGTGGGAGAAGTTTGATGGAAGTACTCTATAGCCAGACTGTGGAGTCGGATGCACAACTCTTTACATTTACTTAAAATCATGAAATAGGCTATATGCAATGGATGAATTTTATGGTATATAACTATACCTCAATAAAGCTTTTAAAATACTAACACTTGCTTGTATAAAATATGTGTTCCTGCATCATTTCAGTACTATCAAAGTGAAATTCTTTCCAGTTTCCATTAAGATTAAGTCCTACTCTTCCCCTGAAATGATGAATGGTTTCTGAAATAAATTTCATTGTTATTATAACTCCTGCTTTAAGGGAAGACATCTACTCTCTATTACTTTAGAGGACGTTTTCTCATTCATCCAAACTTACATTTCTTAGTAGTTCTTTACATGAAACATTTTACTTTTCTCTTATTAAAGATGCTTGACATCCAGATCATCTGTCAAATGTACTAGGAAAGGAAACATTTAGGGTGTTGCAACATGGTGTAACACAAACTGCCATACCATTCTTTGGACTCAGCAAACCTTAGATTCAAATCCTAGCTCTCCTTCATGCTGAATGATATTATCGAAGTTACATAACTTCTCTGAGCTTATCTCCTCATTTTTGAAATGTGGATGGTATCATGAGGATTTTTGGGAATACAAACAAAAAAAAATTAGTATAACTTGTTACTACAATATCTACAGCATTGTTTTTATAACTTATGAGTATTGAAAGTGTTTTCTTTTTTAATCCCTGAAAAAAAATTTTTAGTATTGTATATAATTCATGTGTTTTACTAATTCAGATTTACATTGCCTTTTGCTTAATGGGATTTCTCTGAATAATTGAAGAAAATTATTAAATCAGTAACAAATTATAGTGACATAGTGAACAACAAAACTGTTGTTTTGAATATAATGAGCACATCAAAATAACTTTTCAAGGGTATTATAAGAAGACAGATCATGTCAAATTTTTATGGTATGATCTAAGTCGATTTTACTCTATGTTATGAGCTTGAACGAACCTATAGTATGTAATGATTAAATGATACAATCTACTAACATGTGCTTTGGTGAGAAGTGACTGGCTGGTTTTACTCTAATTCATTTTAGAGAGGTTCTTATCACAGCTAATCCAGAGAAAAAGAGAGTTCAGTGTATTCCTATTATTTAAAGACAGGACAGCAGCAGTCACTTGGAATTTATAGGAACAACATAACAGAAATAGGGATCCAGATATTGTTAAGAGTTTATATAAGTCTCACCATAACCCACTAGATTTTTTAAGGTATGAAATTATTTTTATCCTTCAATAATGGAGACTAACCTTGACATAACATATATATTTGAAATGTTTCCAATCCATTTCTTAGCATTTTGTTATGGCTTTGTAATTTGTGCAGGGTTTTGTTTATCATACACTTAACTTTGTATCAAATATTAAATATGAAAAGTCATATAATTGCACAACCAATGTGTGCCAGTCATTTTCTGGCCATTTAAAAATGCCTTGTACAAAACAAAGCAGAGAAGCAAAGGAAAACAAAATAGAAGCTTGCTCTTGAGAAGCAAAATTTCTTTCTGAATTGGCTCATGTTCAGAGCAATGTTTGCTCATAACATAAAAGCCCCATTCTTTTTTATTAAAGTGCATGGTACACGAGCAGACACAGTGAGAGGAGATACTGTACATCAAATTTATATGTGATGCTAGCTTGTTTGTCTTTTGTAAACAA
The DNA here is from genome assembly GCF_007565055.1 of Rhinopithecus roxellana. Taxonomy (NCBI): domain Eukaryota; kingdom Metazoa; phylum Chordata; class Mammalia; order Primates; family Cercopithecidae; genus Rhinopithecus; species Rhinopithecus roxellana. Next base: position 139,897,419 of record NC_044549.1, on the reverse strand, counting down.
TCTATTCAGTAGCAAAATGAAGATAATTCTGTAACTTCTGTTATACCTAAGAGCATTTTGAAAGAGTTAACTATTTTCAGTGAGTTCCCACTCTCTTGAGCAATAAAGCCTAGATCTCTAGTATTCCCTTTTCAGACATCGACATGGACTTTAATTATTTTTATGGGGAGGCAGTAAAGGTAAAAGCAGGTGCCAGGATGAATGAAATGTTTAAGACATATTTGTTTTGCATATGAGTTTAAATTAAGGGGGAGAATTTTAAAGATTTGTTGGCAACAACGCTCCCCTCACCCCACCAAATACAAATCCCATATGGGAGGCTTGAACTGTTAAAATGTGCCATAGTAATAATATACCATGCTTAGGACTTTTTATTTTCAAAATGAAAATAAGAATCATCTGTAAACTATGACTTTACATTGATTGTAAAGATACAATAGGTAGTTGATCCTTGAACAATACAGGGGTTGGGGAACTGACTACCTACCCATGGAGTTGAAAATCCACAAATAACTTTTGACTCTCCAAAAAATTAACTACTAATAGCCTGCTGTTAACTGGAAGCCTTACTGATAACATAAACAGGGAACTAACACATATTTTGTATGTTATATGTGTTATACACTGTATTCTTACAATAAAGCAAGCTAGAGAAAAAAATGGTATTTATAAAATCATATAAAGAAGATAAAATATATTTACTACTCATTAAATGGAAATCACATCTGTGTTGTCTCCACATTGAGCAGGCTAAGGAGGAGGAGGAAGAGAAGGGGCTGGTCTTGTATCTCAGGGGTGGCAGAGTTGGCCTATGTGGAGGAGATGGAAGGGGAGGAAGGAAGGCAGAAAAAATCAGTGTAACTTTACAGAAATACAAGTAATTTCTGACTTTTTTGCTAATCCTTCTTCCACCATTTTCTTTAGTTTCAGGGCTCATGTCATAGAAGGGTCTATGTCATAAAAGCAATCAAAAGCAGTCTCAAATAACTGAAACCCTTCTGCTAGATTTTCTAATGTTAATTTGTTTTCTGGAACTGCTTCTTCTATATCTTCTTCATCTTCATCTGGCACTGATTTGGAAGCACTCATTTCCATCAAGTCTTCTGTTCATTCCTGTGGCATAACATCTATGAGTTTTTGCATTTCTCCAAGACCTGTATTTGTAAGTCCTTCACTCCCCCAGCCCCCACCACCTTTTTGTATGCCATATCCACAATCTCTTTCATGATTTCCTTGATTGGCTGTGTCATAAATTCCATGAAATTATGCACAACATCTAGACACAGTGTTCCACAGGAATTTATTGTTTCAGGCTTGATGGCTTTCATGGTTTTTTCTATAACAACAGTGACATCCTCAAAGGTGTAATCTCATAAGACTTTAACGAGGTTCTCTCTTTGGGGTTTTCCTTTCCATAGAGTACTATGTATAACGAGCCTTAAAATTTCTTAAGACTCCCTGATGTAGAGGCTGAATTAGAGATGTTGTGTTTGGGGTCAACAACTTTGGTGTTGAACTCATGGGGTTCTGGGTGACCAAACACATTGTACAATATCAAAAGAACTTTAAAAGGCAGTCCCTGATTGGCAAATTACTTCCTCACTTCAGGGATGAAGCAATGACGAAACCAATTCAGAAAAAGGGTTTTTGTTGTTCATGGGCTGATTGTTGTACGATCAAAAGACTGACCCCAGCCGGGCGCAGTGACTCACGCCTGTAATCCCAGCACTTTGGGAGGCCGAGGCGGGTGGATCACGAGGTCAGGAGATGGAGACCATCCTGGCTAATACGGTGAAACCCCGTCTCTACTAAAAGATACAAAAAATTAGCCGGGCTGGTGCTGGGCGCCTATAGTCCCAGCTACTCGGGAGGCTGAGGCGGGAGAATGGCGTGAACCCGGGAGGCGGAGCTTACAGTGAGCAGAGATCGCACCACTGCACTCCAGCCTGGGCGACAGAGCCAGATTCCTTCAAAAAAAAAAAAAAGACTGACTCCTGGATTTTATCGTTTTTCCTTTCAAGTCTAGGGGTTAGCAGACTTATTGATAAGTGTAGTTCTGGTCATAAACCTGACTGCATTTGCATAAAACAGTACAGTTAGCCTATCGTTTCTTTACTTCAATTGTGGTGTTGCTTCTCTTTCTTACGAATATGTGTTTTTGTGGCATTTTCTTTTTCTAGAATGGGACACTTTTATCTGCTTTGAAAAACTGTTTAAGCAGGTCGCTTTTCTTCTCAATGATTTTCTTGATGACATCTAGGAACTCATCTGCTGCCTCTTGGTTGGTAGAAGCAGCTTTTCTTGTTATCTCGACATATTTTAAGCCAAACATTTTTCTAAAACTATTAAACGGTCCTTTGCTGGCATCAAATTCTCCAGCTTTAGATCTTTAAACTTCTTTTTGCTGTAAGTTATCATACATTGACTTAGCTTTATCTCAAATCATATTAGTCTATAGGTATGCCTTTCTTATAGCAATCCTGCACCTACATAAAATTGCATTTTCAATACAAGATAAAAAGATAGTTCACAAAAATCACTATTGGCATAGCTATAAAAGTGCAGCTGCGGGCGTAGCTGTAGCGATGTCTTCACAGATTTTTCTTTTTATTTATTTATTTATTTTTTTATTATACTTTAAGTCCTAGGGCACATGTGCATAACGTGCAGGTTTGTTACATATGTATACTTGTGCCATGTTGGTGTGCTGCAACCATCAACTCGTCAGCACCCATCAATTCATCATTTATATCAGGTATAACTCCCAATGCAATCCCTCCCCCCTCCCCCCTCCCCATGATAGACCCCGGTGTGTCATGTTCCCCTTCCCGAGTCCAAGTGATCTCATTGTTCAGTTCCCACCTATGAGTGAGAATATGCGGTGTTTGGTTTTCTGTTCTTGTGATAGTTTGCTAAGAATGATGGTTTCCAGCTGCATCCATGTCCCTACAAAGGACGCAAACTCATCCTTTTTTATGGCTGCATAGTATTCCATGGTGTATATGTGCCATATTTTCTTAATCCAGTCTGTCACAGATGGACATTTGGGTTGATTCCAAGTCTCTCCTATTGGGAATAGTGCCGCAATAAACATACGTGTGCATGTGTCTTTGTAGTAGAATAATTTATAATCCTTTGGGTATATACCCAGTAGTGGGATGGCTGGGTCATATGGTACATCTAGTTCTAGATCCTTGAGGAATTGCCATACTGTTTTCCATAATGGTTGAACTAGTTTACAATCCCATCAACAGTGTAAAAGTGTTACTGTTACTCCACATCCTCTCCAGCACCTGTTGTTTCCTGACTTTTTAATGATTGCCGTTCTAACTGGTGTGAGATGGTATCTCATTGTGGTTTTGATTTGCATTTCTCTGATGGCGAGTGATGATGAGCATTTTTTCATGTGTCTGTTGGCTGTATGAATGTCTTCTTTTGAGAAATGTCTGTTCATATACTTTGCTCACTTTTTGATGGGGTTGTTTGTTTTTTTCTCGTATATTTGTTTGAGTTCTTTGTAGATTCTGGATATTAGCCCTTTGTCAGATGAGTAGATTGCAAAAATGTTCTCCCATTCTGTAGGTTGCCTGTTCACTCTGATGGTAGTTTCTTTTGCTGTGCAGAAGCTCTTTAGTTTAATTAGATCCCGTTGGTCAATTTTGGCATTGCTGCCGTTGTTTTTGGTGTTTTAGACATGAAGTCCTTGCCCATGCCTATGTCCTGAATGGTACTACCTAGATTTTCTTCTAGGGTTTTTTTGGTATTAGGTCTAACATTTAAGTCTCTAATCCATCTTGAATTAATCTTCGTATAAGGAGTAAGGAAAGGATCCAGTTTCAGCTTTCTACTTATGGCTAGCCAATTCTCCCAGCACCATTTATTAAATAGGGAATCCTTTCCCCATTTTTTGTTTCTCTCAGGTTTGTCAAAGATCAGATGGCTGTAGATGTGTGGTATTATTTCTGAGGACTCTGTTCTGTTCCATTGGTCTATATCTCTGTTTTGGTACCAGTACCATGCTGTTTTGGTTATTGTAGCCTTGTAGTATAGTTTGAAGTCAGGTAGCGTGACACCTCCAGCTTTGTCCTTTTGACTTAGGATTGTCTTGGCAATGCGGGCTCTTTTTTGGTTCCATATGAACTTTAAAGCAGTTTTTTCCAGTTCTGTGAAGAAACTCATTGGTAGCTTGATGGGGATGACATTGAATCTATAAATAACCTTGGGCAGTATGGCCATTTTCATGATATTGATTCTTCCTATCCATGAGCATGGTATGTTCTTCCATTTGTTTGTGTTCTCTTTTATTTCACTGAGCAGTTGTTTGTAGTTCTCCTTGAAGAGGTCCTTTACATCCATTGTAAGTTGGATTCCTAGGTATTTTATTCTCTTTGAAGCAATTGTGAATGGAAGTTCATTCCTGATTTGGCTCTCTGTTTGTCTGTTACTGGTGTATAAGAATGCTTGTGATTTTTGCACATTAATTTTGTATCTGAGACTTTGCTGAAGTTTCTTATCAGCTTAAGGAGATTTTGGGCTGAGACAATGGGGTTTTCTAAATATACAATCATGTCATCTGCAAACAGGGACAATTTGACTTCTTCTTTTCCTAACTGGATACCCTTGATTTCTTTCTCTTGCCTGATTGCCCTAGCCAGAACTTCCAACACTATGTTGAATAGGAGTGGTGAGAGAGGGCATCCCTGTCTTGTGCCAGTTTTCAAAGGGAATTGTTCCAGTTTTTGCCCATTCAGTAAGGTATTGGCTGTGGTTTTGTCATAAATAGCTCTTATTATTTTGAGGTACGTTCCATCAATACCAAATTTATTGAGCATTTTTAGCATGAAGGGCTGTTGAATTTTGTCAAAAGCCTTTTCTGCATCTATTGAGATAATCATGTGGTTCTTGTCTTTGGTTCTGTTTATATGCTGGATTACGTTTATTGATTTGCGAATGTTGAACCAGCCTTGCATCCCAGGGATGAAGCCCACTTGATCATGGTGGATAAGCTTTTTGATGTGCTGCTGAATCTGGTTTGCCAGTATTTTATTGAGGATTTTTGCATCGATGTTCATCAGGGATATTGGTCTAAAATTTTCTTTTTTTGTTGTGTCTCTGCCAGGCTTTGGTATCAGGATGATGTTGGCCTCATAAAATGAGTTAGGGAGGATTCCCTCTTTCAGAAGGAATGGTACCAGCTCCTCCTTGTACCTCTGGTAGAATTCAGCTGTGAATCCATCTGATCCTGGACTTTTTTTGGTGGGTAGGCTATTAATTGTTGCCTCAATTTCAGAGCCTGCTATTGGTCTATTCAGGGATTCAACTTCTTCCTGGTTTAGTCTTGAGAGAGTGTAAGTGTCATGGAAATTATCCATTTCTTCTAGATTTTCTAGTTGATTTGCATAGAGGTGTTTATAGTATTCTCTGATGGTAGTTTGTATTTCTGTGGCGTCGGTGGTGATATCCCCTTTATCATTTTTTATTGCATCTATTTGATTCCTCTCTCTTTTCTTCTTTATTAGTCTTGCTAGCGGTCTGTCAATTTTGTTGATCTTTTCAAAAAACCAACTCCTAGATTCATTGATTTTTTGGAGGGTTTTTTGTGTCTCTATCTCCTTCAGTTGTGCTCTGATCTTAGTTATTTTTTGCCTTCTGCTAGCTTTTGAATGTGTTTGCTCTTGCCTCTCTAGTTCTTTTAATTGTGATGTTAGAGTGTCAATTTTAGATCTTTCCTGCTTTCTCTTGTGGGCATTTAGTGCTATAAATTTCACTCTACACACTGCTTTAAATGTGTCCCAGAGATTCTGGTATGTTGTATCTTTGTTCTCATTGGTTTCAAAGAACATCTTTATTTCCGCTTTCATTTCGTTATGTACCCAGTAGTCATTCAGGAACAGGTTGTTCAGTTTCCATGTAGTTGAGCAGTTTTGATTGAGTTTCTTAGTCCTTGGTTCTAGTTTGATTGCACTGTGGTCTGAGAGACAGTTTTTTATAATTTCTGTTCTTTTACATTTGCTGAGGAGTGCTTTACTTCCAATTATGTGGTCAATTTTGGAATAAGTGTGATGTGGTGCTGAGAAGAATGTATATTCTGTTGATTTGGGGTGGAGAGTTCTGTAGATATCTATTAGGTCCGCTTGGTGCAGAGATGAGTTCAATTCCTGGATATCCTTGTTAACTTTCTGTCTCGTTGATCTGTCTAATGTTGACAGTGGAGTGTTGAAGTCTCCCATTATTATTGTATGGGAGTCTAAATCTCTTTGTAAGTCTCTAAGGACTTGCTTTATGAATCTGGGTGCTCCTGTATTGGGTGCATATATATTTAGGATAGTTAGCTCTTCCTGTTGAATTGATCCCTTTACCATTATGTAATGGCCTTCTTTGTCTCTTTTGATCTTTGATGGTTTAAAGTCTGTTTTATCAGAGACTAGGATTGCAGCCCCTGCTTTTTTTTTGTTCTCCATTTACTTGGTAGATTTTCCTCCATCCCTTTATTTTGAGCCTATGTATGTCTCTGCATGTGAGATGGGTCTCCTGAATACAGCAGACTGATGGGTCTTGACTCTTTATCCAGTTTGCCAGTCTGTGTCTTTTAATTGGAACATTTAGTCCATTTACATTTAAGGTTAATATTGTTATGTGTGAACTTGATCCTGCCATTATGATATTAACTGGTTATTTTCCTCATTAGTTGATGCAGTTTCTTCCTAGCCTCGATGGTCTTTACATTGTGGCATGTTATTGCAATGGCTGGTACTGGTTGTTCCTTTCCATGTTTAGGGCTTCCTTCAGGGTCTCTTGTAAGGCAGGCCTGGTGGTGACAAAATCTCTAAGCATTTGCTTATCTGTAAAGGATTTTATTTCTCCTTCACTTATGAAACTTAGTTTGGCTGGATATGAAATTCTGGGTTTAAAATTCTTTTCTTTAAGAACGTTGAATATTGGCCCCCACTCTCTTCTGGCTTGTAGAGTTTCTGCCGAGAGATCTGTTGTTAGTCTGATGGGCTTCTCTTTGTGGGTAACCCGACCTTTCTCTCTGGCTGCCCTTAAGATTTTTTCCTTCATTTCAACTTTGGTGAATCTGGCAATTATGTGTCTTGGAGTTGCTCTTCTCGAGGAGTATCTTTGTGGCGTTCTCTGTATTTCCTGAATTTGAATGTTGGTCTGCCCTACTAGATTGGGGAAGTTCTCCTGGATGATATCCTGAAGAGTGTTTTCCAACTTGGTTCCATTTTCCCCCTCACTTTCAGGCACCCCAATCAGACGTAGATTTGGTCTTTTTACATAATCCCATACTTCTTGCAGGCTTTGTTCATTTCTTTTTCTTCTTTTTTCTTTTGGTTTCTCTTCTCGCTTCATTTCATTCATTTGATCCTCAATCACTGATACTCTTTCTTCCAGTTGATCGAGTCGGTTACTGAAGCTTGTGTATTTGTCACGTATTTCTCGTGTCATGGTTTTCATCTCTGTCATTTCGTTTATGACCTTCTCTGCATTAATTATTCTAGCTATCAATTCTTCCACTCTTTTTTCAAGATTTTTAGTTTCTTTGCGCTGGGTACGTAATTCCTCCTTTCGCTCTGAGAAGTTTGATGGACTGAAGCCTTCTTCTCTCATCTCGTCAAAGTCATTCTCTGACCAGCTTTGATCCATTGCTGGCGATGGGCTGCGCTCCTTTGCAGGGGGAGATGCGCTCTTATCTTTTGAATTTCCAGCTTTTCTGCCCTGCTTTTTCCCCATCTTTGTGGTTTTATCTGCCTCTGGTCTTTGATGATGGTGACGTACTGATGGGGTTTTGGTATAGGTGTCCTTCCTGTTTGATAGTTTTCCTTCTGACAGTCAGGACCCTTAGCTATAGGTCTGTTGGAGATTGCTTGAGGTCCACTCCAGACCCTGTTTGCCTGGGTATCATCAGCAGAGGTTCCAGAAGATAGAATATTGCTGAACAGCGAGTGTACCTGTCTGATTTTTACTTTGGAAGCTTCCTCTCAGGGGTGTACTCCACCCTGTGAGGTGTGGGGTGTCAGACTGCCCCTAGTGGGGGATGTCTCCCATTTAGGCTACTCAGGGGTCAGGGACCCACTTGAGCAGGCAGTCTGTCCCTTCTCAGATCTCAACCTCCATGTTGGGAGATCCACTGCTCTCTTCAAAGCTGTCAGACAGAGTCGTTTGCGTCTGCAGAGTTTCTGCTGCTTTTTTGTTGTTGTTATTTATCTGTGCGCTGTCCCCAGAGGTGTAGTCTACAGAGACAGGCAGGTTTCCTTGAGCTGCTGTGAGCTCCACCCAGTTCGAGCTTCCCAGCGGCTTTGTTTACCTACTTAAGCCTCAGCAATGGCGGGCGCCCCTCCCCAGCCTCACTGCTGCCATTTCAGTTAGATCGCAGACTGCTGTGTTAGCAATGAGGGAGGCTCCATGGGCGTGGGACCCTCCCAGCCAGGTGTGGGATATATTCTCCTGGTGTGCCCATTTGCTTAAAGTGCAGTATTGGGGTGGGAGTTACCCGATTTTCCAGGTGTTGTGTGTCTCAGTTACCCTGGCTAGGAAAAGGGATTCCCTTCCCCCTTGCGCTTCCCAGGTGAGGCAATGCCTTGCCCTGCTTCAGTTCTCGCTGGTCGGGCTGCAGCAGCTGACCAGCACCGATTGCCCGGCACTCCCTAGTGAGATGACCCCAGTACCTCAGTTGAAAATGCAGAAATCACCGGTCTTCTGTGTCGCTCACGCTGGGAGTTGGAGACTGGAGCTGTTCCTATTCGTCCATCTTGCTCCACCCCCTATCTTTCTTTTTTTTGCAGTAGTCCTTATGCTGGTTTCATTTATTTGCAAATGGTAGGCAAATGAAGCCACAGACTTCATTGGGTGATACATATCAAGAAATTCAACAACAAAATGTCATGACTTTTCTGTGTTTCTTGGGAGCACTTTCATCCTAGCATTACCAGGCACCCTGTGTATAGGTCCTTTGGTGTTATTTAAGGTTTATGATATTTCATTACATAGAATGAAAATACACAAAAGTGCAAGATATCTTTTTTATCACTGTGATATGCAATTTACTGGAGAGATGAATTGTTCGGGTGACTACGATGAGCATCACACTGAGCTCACTCCAATAACAAGTGGTAACTACAAAATTTTTACAGTAGGGATAGTATGAATTATAGTTACTTTTATGCAGTTATGATTTAATAATGCATCTTTACATTTGTTAACATTTATCTCAACTGTAAATGATGCCATGTACTCTGCATTTGTGTAAATTTTTATAAAATTTTACTCATTATTCTTATAAAATTTGTGTATATTTGGTGGTGTATATTTGTGCATATTTGGTGGTAGTATATGATAAAATAGACTAGTATCTACATATATTTCATGCATTCTTGACACACATAACTTTTTCTTAATTTTCTTGCCATTTCTAAGCTATGTAGTTCACAGGCAAGTTTTTTCAAGATATTGGAAATCTCTAAGAAAGTTTTCCAATACATTTACTGAAATATATAGACATCCATATATATATTTATTTTTTAGCTGGAGTTTGCCAAACAATTCATAATTATTATAATGTGTTTGTGTTTTTCTTCCTAAATAGTGAAGAAAACACATGCTTTCAGAGTCTTGGAATGTGTGGTATGCACTCTGTGATTGCTGAAAGTGCTTTTGAAAATCACTAGAAAGTCACCGGTGAAAATCGCAGACATATTCATCAGCAAGAGAGATTTCCTGTTATCCCAACAATATGTAGCAGTACTTTGGAGTTAAGTATTGTGTAACAAAGGGCACTGCACTTGTACTTAAACAAAAAAAACTTAAAGTATTTCAAAGTATCAGATCAGGTTGTCATATTGCTTTAGGCTACCATTACTTTTCCATTTTCTATTCTCACAGTATGGCAGATGCATGCTATAGATGTTGGAATTTACACTTGGTTCCCTGTGGAAGAAAAAGTAATATACAAAGAAAAAAGTAATAGGCCCTTTGTGAAAGAACTTTTCTCTGGTAAATATAACTTTCAATTTAACTAAGATCTAATTATTTATGCTTTGAAACTTCTGAGGATGAATAGTCCTGAAAACAGTCATATGCTTCTTGAGAATGCACTTTCAGGAATTTTTCTCATCTCTCAATTCAAAAGAAATATTTAGACAAATCTTCACCAACTCAAAATATATAGTCTGATATCCAATTTTTACCTACCATATAACACTACATTTAGAAAGTAATTTTTTTTAAAGATAGTATCTCTCTAGAGAACTACTAAATGGAATATGCCTAATTGGAAATTCAAACTCTTTCCTGAAAGCTTTCCAGAGGAAGAAAGCTAAAAGCTTCGTAGTCTGGTGTGTGTGTGTGAATGTGTGTGTGTGTGTGTGTGTGTATGTGTGTATGTGTGTGGGCAGGGGGCAGGGGGCAGGGGTTGGTAAACAAATTCATTAACTATCCCTCTTAAATTAATCAAAATTATTCTCCTGAAAGCAAATATTTTGCTGAGTCAGACCTATAACCTGGCTTTGTGTCAGATAACTAGAATTAATGCCTTGAATAAATACATATTCTTGCCACCATAACTTGGCCATTATAATTGAGCACCTACGATGTGCCATATATTGGATGTAGAAAATTCATGTATCACTTTTATTTAACCTTCCAAATAGCCTTGAAAAATGAGTGTAAGAAAACATACTTACATATAAGAAAACTAAAGGATCAAGATGATTAAGTAACTTTGTTGAGGTTGCCAAACTAGTATTCAAAGGTGACTTCAGTAAATTAGTATTAAAATACCAGATATTTTTCCCTCCAAGAGTCAGACTGTCTCTTGTTTCATCATTCTAAGTTCACTAGAATTTCAGGATTCTAAGTACTTGTTAAGAACACTGCTTGTATGAATACACTATTAATATAATCATTTAAGTGAATAAATAAAAATGAAGTCTTAAAAAGCAATTCAAAGGTTTAATCACTATAATTTGTGTTCAAAAATCCACTATAGGTCTCCAAACACAAAATAATTATCAGGGACATTAAAAGTAAAATAACTTTTTATTTTTGTAAAAATCATAATTTTGTATTGCTTATTATCATATTTACCTATTTTTTAGAATAAAGATATTAAAATAAAATGTCAGGATTTCATCTAAATGGAAGATAATTTCTGCTTGTTTGCTAATTGAGGGTTGGATAAAATGAGAAACTTGCAAGCATGTTGGAAAAAAATACTCATTTTACTGGTTTTAATTAGCACTATGGAATTTTCTTTTTTACCAGTGTTGCCAGGTTACAATCTCTGCCAATGAACTTGATCTAATATGTATGTGAGAAGGAAAAAAGAATATGTATATATATAATAGACACATATACATGCACACACATATTTTTAAACTTATTTTTTAAAGATAAAATTTGTGATTCTGTGGAAGAGAATGACTGATCATAAACATTTCATTGTTCTAGATTCTGAAATTACTCTCTCTACTTGGATTGCTAGATTGAACAAAATTAGCATTTTATCTTGTTACTATAACCTCAGAGATATTTTTCACGTATGCATTTCACACTTGCTGCAGTTGCTATGGATTATGTAATCTACAGGCAGTGGTTGCTATGGGTTACGGTACTCAAATGACAGAGCCCCACAATATAGTCTTTTCAGATTTTCAGAGGTCTTCCTCAAATGTAACTAATCACTCTACAGAAAATAACGTCTAGCTTAGTGGAATATTATCCGATAAATTTATTTACTGGTCATTAAGATTGATATATTACTTTTAGACTGAAACTCTGATACTATCTTGAAGGGCTTTTTTTTTTCTGTTCAGCAGAGATTGAGGACTATAAAAATCTTTGAGAGTTTAATGGGTAAAATATGCAACAGGATAGAAATTGAATACGATAGCATTTCTGCTTCTTTGCAAAACAAGGAACAACAAACAATCAAAAGTTCTCTGAACTCAGAAATGCTTCATATGGTTTCATAATTGATTCAGATATATATTGTTCCTCACATGCAGAAGTATATGTATATGTATATATAGCACTAGAAAATGTATGAATATATCAAAACAGTCTTAATTTTGAAGGTTCATTGTAATTTGAATTGAACAGGATATTATTATCTAAAGTTGTACATCTGCCTTCATTTAGTTTCAAAATTATCAAAACAATGTTTCCCAGAGTATCCCACAAATAATTATTCTTAGTAGGTCTTATAATTTGTATTGTCTTACTTGTCCAAAGATACTAGGTACACACACACACACACACACACACACACACACACACACACACACAGAGTTGTATTTGCTATATTCTGCATTTACATGCTATGGCTAAAGAGTGTGAATTTTATTTTTTATTTTATTTTATTTTATTTTATTTTTGTTTTTTTTTTTTTTTGAGACGGAGTCTTGCTCTGTCACCCAGGCTGGAGTGCAGTGGCCGGATCTCAGCTCACTGCAAGCTCTGCCTCCCGGGTTTTTTTACGCCATTCTCCTGCCTCAGCCTCCCGAGTAGCTGGGACTACAGGCGCCCGCCACCTCGCCCGGCTAGTTTTTTGTATTTTTTAGTAGAGACGGGGTTTCACCATGTTAGCCAGGATGGTCTCGATCTCCTGACCTTGTGATCCTCCCGTCTCGGCCTCCCAAAGTGCTGGGATTACAGGCTTGAGCCACCGCGCCTGGCCCAGGAGTGTGAATTTTAATGCTCTGGTCCACAGTCTTGAATTCTAGGCCATCTGTTTATTAACCATGTCACTACAGGAAATTTAGTTAAACTCCCAAAATATTTGCTGCTTTATCTGTAAATTAGTGATAATAATACCTATCAAATCGGATTGTTGTGAAGATCATATGCCTCACATATAGCAAAAACTCAATACATGTTAGTATTATGTATTTATTGATATTTATTACCAAAGCCTTTAATATTGTTATGACTTTATTTGAATTTCATGTGAATACAAAGAGCAAAATGGGAACATTGATACTCCCCAGTTACTATAGTATAATTTTTCTGAATGGACAATCAGATGTATCACAATATTTTAAGGAAAATTCAAAATTTTGTTAGCTTTTAAGATTCTAGTCCTTTCATCCCAGGATATTATTGCAGTATACTCAATAAAATGTTCATTATTTCTTGGTAACCAGCAGCAGCACTGCAGTCTATTTTATATTTTCTTAAATTTCTATGATTTATTATTGCTTGAATTTTTAGTTATTGGAATATTGTATCACCGTAGAGCAAATAGGATGAACAAAAGTAGGTTTTGACGATAAATTCAATATTTTGCTATTTTAAAAAAGAAAACATTTGACTTTATACAGCTGAACTGACTAAATTCAGTATTGACTTTAAAGCATTCAGTTAGTAATAAAGGCCTTAGAATCTTTAGTCTTACTCTTAAAAATAAATCAGATGAATTTATCATTTTGTAAAATCTAATTTGATCTTGAGATTTCTGTATCACACCCCACTACCCAGTCCAAAAGGAGATAGACTTCTATAAATATCATTTGGGTTCTTTGTTTTTTAATGCTTTGTTAGTCAGCATGTTTCCAAGGAAACTGAATTCAGTTTTCAATTGGGTGCTTGCCTGTCTTAGTCTGTTCAGGTTGCTATAAGAAAATACCTTAGACCTGGTAATTTATAAACAGGAATTAATTGCTCACAGTTCTGAAGCTAGGAAGTCCAAGACTAAGGTATCAGCAGATTTGATCACAAAGGCGGGATAAATATTGATCACCGTGGGCTTCAAAAATGGTGCTTTCCTGGTACGTCCTCGTGTGGTGAAAGGAGTCAACAAGCCTCCAGGCCTCTTTTATAAGGGGACTAATCCTATTCATGGGCTCCACCCTCATGACTCAATCACTTCCTAAAGTCCCCACCTCTTAATACTATTAAATCAGAGATTAGGTTTCAACATGTACGTTTTGGAGGGACAGAAACATTCACACTGTAGCACCACTTAAGATAAACTTGAACTATTCAGTCTTCCTGGATCAAGAAAATACAAAATATTAATGTTGTCATGACTGAAAAAATTCACTATGATGCTATGTCATACTCTTTTTTCATTGATATATCACAATAGTGCATATTTTGGGAATACATGTGGTGTTTTGACACAGGTACACAATGTGTAACGATCAAATCAGGGTAATTGGGATGTCTGTAAATTCGTGATAATACCTATCAAATTGGATTGTCATCTCAAATATTTATCCTTTATATTTGAAACATCAAATTTCTTCCCTTCTAGCTATTTTGAAATATATAATAAATTATTGTTAACTATAATTTCTCTACTGTACTATCAAATGCTAGAACATACTCCTTTTATCTAACTGTATTTTTGTACCTGTTAACCAATTTCTCTTCATTCACATCCCTTTCCCTTCCCAGCCTCTGGTAACCACCATCCTTCACTCTGCCTCTTTGAGACTCACCTTTATAGCTCCCACATATGAGTGAGAACGTGTGATATTTGTCTTTCTGTTCCTGGCTTATTTCATTTAATCAGGGAATCCATCCATGTTGCTGCAAATGACAGGATTTCATTCTTTCTATGGCTGAATAATATTTCACTGTGTATACATACCACATTTTCTTTATTCATCTATTGATGGACACTTGATTTCATACCTTTCCTATCGTGAATAGGTATGCAATAAATATGATAGTGCAAATATCCTTTGATATACTGATTTTCTTCCTCACCAGCACTGGTTATTTTTTGTCTTTTTGATAATAGTTATTCTAACTGGGGTGAAATGATATCTCATTGTAATTTTGATTTGCATTTTCCTGTTGATTAATATTTTTGAACTTTTATTTTCATATTCTTGTTGATTTGTATTTTTGTTTGCTTTTGTTTGTCTTTTTTTTTTTTTTTTTTTTAGAAATGTCTTTTCAGGTCTTTTTCCATTTTTAAATCAGACTTTTTTTCCTATTGAATCATTTGAGTTCCTTATATATTCTGGTTATTAATTCCTGGAAGGATGGATAGTTTGCAAATATTTTCTCCCATCTGTAAGTTGTCACTTCACTTCGTTAATTGGTTTCTTTGCTGTGGTGAAGCTTTTTAGCTTAATGTAATCCCATTTGTTTATTTTTGCTTTTATTGCTTGTGCTTTTGAGTTCTTTCTAAAAATTCTTTTTCCAGACCAAGTTCCTGTAGCATTTTCTCATTTTCTTTTAATAGTTTCATAATTTCAGATCTTATGTTTAAGTCTTCAATTCATTTTGAGTTGATATTTGTGTACATGGTGAAAGAGGAGTCTAGTTTCATTCTTCTTCATGTGCTTAGTTAGTTTTTCCAATACTATTTATTGAAAATACTTTCTTTTCCTCATTGTATGTTCTTGATGCCTTTGTCAAAGACGAGTTGGGTGTAAAGTATGAGTTTATATCTGGGTTCTCTATTCTGTTCCATTGGCCTGTGAGTTTGTTTTTATGACAGTACCAAGTTGTTTTAGTTACTTTCTTGCTTAGTAGTAATCTTTGAAGTCAGGAAGTGTGATAGCTTAAACCTTTCTGCCCAGGGTTGCCTTGGCTATTTGTGTCTTTTGTGGTTCCATACACATTTTATAATTGCTTTTTCTATTTCTGTGAAAATCATTATTGGTATTTTTGCACTGAAGCTGTAGATTGCCTTGGGTAGGATAGGCATTGTAATGATTTTAATTCTTCAATTTCCCACGAACATGAGATATCTTTCCATTTTTTTCTGTGTTCCTTCTTCAATTTTTTTCATCAGTCTTTTACAATTTTCCTTGCGCTGACCTTTTATTTCCTTGATTAGATTTATTCCTAGGTATTTTATTTATTTATAGCTATTGTAAGTGGAATTACTTTCTTGATTTCTTTTTCAGATTGATCACCCTCAGAACATAGAAAAGCTACCGATTTTTGAGGTTGATATTTTAACCTGTAACTTTACTAAATTTAACAGTTCTAAGAATTCTTCGTGGAGTCTTTAAGTTTTAAATATAAGATCATGGCATCTTCAAACAAGGATAATTTGACTTTTTTGTTTCCAGTTTGGATGGTTTTTATTTCTTTTTCTTACCTAATTGCCCTGGCTAGGACTTCCAGTACTAAGTTGAGTAAAAGCGGTGAAAGTGAACATCCTTGTCATGTTCCTAATCTTAATGAAAAGGCTTTCATTTTTTTCCACATTCAATATTATATTAGCTGTGGACTTGTCACATACAGCCTTTACCATTTGAGTTATGTTCCTTCTATGCCCAATTTATTGAGGCTTTTTATTATGAAATGATGTTGATTTTTATCAAATCCTTTTTCAGCATCTATTGAAATGATCATTTGTTTTTGGTCTTTGATTTTGTTGATGTATCACATTTATTGATTTGTAGATGTTGAATCATCTGGCGTCCCAGGGATGGTTCCCACTTGATCATGTGAATAATTTTTTAATGTGTTATTGAATTCAATTTGCTAGTATTTTTTGAGGAATTTAGCATTTATGTTCATCAGGGATATTGGCCTATAGTCTTTTTTTTTTGGTTTTGTCTTTCTCTGATTTCTGATTTTCGTATCAGGGTAATGCTGACCTTGCAGACTGAATTTGGAAATACTTGCTCCTCTTCAAGTTTTGAGATACTTTGGGTAGAATCGGTGTTGGTTCTTCTTTAAATGTTTGGTAGAATTCAGCAATGTATATATTAGCTCATGGGCTTTTTTTGTTTGTTTGTTTGTTTTTTTCTGCTGGAGGGGAGACATTTTACTACTGCTTCAATCTTGTTACTCATTATGGATCTGTTCAAGTTTTCTATTTCTTTATGGTTGAATCTTAGTAGATTTTATGGGTCCAGGAATTTACTCATTTTTCTAGACTTTCCAATTTGTTGCCATATAGTAGTCCAATTCATTCATAATAGTCCCTGATTAGCCTTTGTATTTCTTTGACATCAGTTGTAATGTTTCCTTTTTCCTCTCTGATTTTATTTGAAAATTCTCTCTTTCTTTTTTTTTTTTTTTTGAGGCGGAGTCTCGCTCTGTCGCCCGGACTGGAGTGCAGTGGCCGGATCTCAGCTCACTGCAAGCTCTGCCTCCCAGGTTTTACGCCATTCTCCTGCCTCAGCCTCCCGAGTAGCTGGGACTACAGGCGCCCGCCACCTCGCCCGGCTAGTTTTTTTTTGTATTTTTTAGTAGAGATGGGGTTTCACCGTGTTAGCCAGGATGGTCTCGATCTCCTGACCTCGTGATCCGCCCGTCTCGGCCTCCCAAAGTGCTGGGATTACAGGCTTGAGCCACCGCGCCCGGCCGAAAATTCTCTCTTTATTTTTTAGTTGTCCTAGCTAAGAATTTGTTGATTTTATTTTATTTTTTCAAAAAAGCAACTTTATGTTTTGGTGATCTTTTCTATTTTTTTAGTCTGAATTTCATTTATTTCAACTCTGATCTTTATTATTTATTTATTTCTACTAATTTTGGGTTTGTTCTGTATCATGAAAAATAATAATATAGGATTAAAGTAAAATATGTCTTTATAAAAATTAATTTGAGAGTTTTATGAAGAATCCAATGCATTAGAAGCTTGGCATAATTAAAATGAGGTCTAACTCTTCTTTTTAAATTAAAATTGGCACAAGATTTAGAACTTTTAATTTATATTTACTAAGATAAATTTAAAAATTCGGATTGGTGGTGTTTGTAATATTAAAGAATACATAATTCCTAGAAAACATATTAAAATATTTTAATTTTAGACCTGGATATTGGGTTTAAAGAATGTAAAATAGATAAATCATATTTGCATGATGTATTTTTGTGGGACAGTGATTAATCCTTTTGAGACAAGATTCTTCACCAGTGTTTAGGAATAAAGTCTATTTGGGAAAAACAAAATGAAGGATATGGAGGTATGTAATTCACTGGGCAATAACAATGGGGATAGAAAGATCAATTATTGGAAAATTTAGAATATTTTTCCACTCTTAAGACTAGTATAATATTTTATGACAGCTTCTAATTCCTTCTCCTAAACGCTCATGCTCATAATTATATTTGTGCATCTACATCAGTGTGCTAGATTTAAATAGTCTAGCCTAGTAGAGGTATAGAACTACCCTTTTAGGCTGTTGGGAGAACAAAAATATAGTTAGGAGTTGGTATGGAAAA
This sequence comes from Rhinopithecus roxellana, assembly GCF_007565055.1. Classification (NCBI taxonomy): domain Eukaryota; kingdom Metazoa; phylum Chordata; class Mammalia; order Primates; family Cercopithecidae; genus Rhinopithecus; species Rhinopithecus roxellana. The sequence continues at coordinate 139,879,278 of NC_044549.1, read as the reverse complement.
AACAAACTTATTGGGAACCATCTAGCTTTCTCCTGAAATGAGTTATTTTCTTGAATATAGATTTCTTTGTGTGTTGCATGTCTACTACCCTATCTATTCAAGTCAAAATTAGCTCATGGTTTTATTAAGGAGCAGAAACATGCAAGGACTATTTTATAAAAGCAAGTTGTAGTAGAGGAGCCATTCTTGATTAGTTTTTAACTTTATTCATCTTCAGTATCTATAGCGCCTAGAACAGTGTCTGAGTCCTGACTACATAGATTGAACATCTGCTGAAAAGATTCTGAATAAAATATTTATATATTCTAAAGATCTTATCCATAGAGCAATATTTATATTTTTGATTTTTTTTGTGTTAAAGCAAAATAATAAAAAAGTTAATTTGAATGAATGGTGAAAATATATTGAATTGAAATTATTATAAGCCTTTTTACCTGTTCCTTCCCAGGTAAAAACTATAAATTATTGTCATGTTCACTTTGACTTGTATTAAGTAAAATGAATTTTAGATGAAGAGGAAAAAATATAATTACTTATATTTGACTAAGTGGTTTGATTTTTTTTTCCTATCAAACCCTATCAAAGGTTTTACCTTATCATATTTCCAGTTTACAGTGAAGGTCCTTTTACTAATTTCTTATGACACAGTGAATTTCTCCCTCTTCATTTTGATGGTCCCTTAACTTGTATTTCCATCACCTGGGTAATGCAACTGACAAGTGTGTATATGAACACTGACACATCTCATCGATATACATTGTAGTCAAGGAGAGTAATTTGCCCAAAGATCATAGCCTGCCCAGCAATTTATCTCAAACCTGCCCAGACAGACACAACAGTCTAGCTCATCCATCAAAGTTCATGATGTAAGCTCAGTGGAATTTGAAACTTACAATAAGAAAATGAGATTGGTATAATCAACATTTTATGCAAGGTGACATAGAACAAACAGTTACAAGGCTGTATTTTAAAACAGTTATTTTTCAACATATAAACAGTGAAGTTAGCCTGAAAATAGGTATCTTTTTAAATATCTTTTTTCAGGTTATGGCTTACGACCAACTTTTAGGGATTTCCAATATAAAAATTTCCAAACCAAAAAACGTGAATTAAATTAAAGAGCAACACTTGAAATGTTTTTGCTTGAGAGAACCATAAAGTGTTTTAAAGTCCTAAATACTGAGAAAGGTGAGTTGCAAATATAAATCTCTGTATTGTTTCTGTATTGCCATCCATTTTCATAGCCTCAAAAATTTTAAATGCTAAAGTCTTTCATTATTCAATCTTAGCACAATAAACATTAATACATCTCCATTTCATTATGATAGCACCTTAACATTAAAAAAATGTTTTAGGCTGGGTGCGATGGCTCACACCTATAATCCAAGCACTTTGAGGGGCTGAGGTGGGAAGATCATGAGGTCAAGAGATTGAGACCATCCTGGCCAACATGGTGAAAACTCTTCTCTACTAAAAATACAAAAATTAGCTGGGCATGGTGGTACGTGCCTGTAGTCCCAGCTATTAGAGAGGCTGAGGCAGGAGAATCGCTTAAACCCAGTAGGCGGAGGTTGCAGTGAGCCAAGGTCGCACCACTGCACTCTACCCTGGCAACAGAGTGAAACTCCGCTTCAAAAAAAAAAAAAAAAAAAAAAAAAAAAAATTTAGTATATTATCCTATTTTCAAAATTTTGTTTTCCAGAATGAGCACTGGAAGTAGACAGATAATGATATCCCTGTTTTAGAACACTGAAATTTTGAGAGATTAAGAAACTTGTTCAAAGTCACAAAACTGGCTCATGAAAATTCCAAGAATAGAATCTAGATTTCCTGAATCCAAGACTTTTCTTCCAAAATGCAAGACTGCCTTCTGTGGTACTTCTGTGTTTCAGAATGTGTTGGTGTATGGCATTAAGTAGGGCATCAGAATTTCAGAGCTGAAGTAAATATTGGAGACTATCTAGTATAACTTCCCTGATTTTATAGAGAAGAAAATGAAGTTCAGACAAAGGGGGCAGAACTGAGATGAGAACTCCAGTTCCTAGAGTCATCAATCAAATGCCCTTTATAGAATACCAAGCTTTTCCTCAAATACTCATTCTAACATTTGCACATGTTAGAGCATGTGAATTTGTTGTCTCTGTTTTATCACTTGTAGTATAGAGACAGTGTTTTCCAAAACAACTGTTCCACTATGCAGGATATTATAGATGTTTTATTTAAAAGTACCTATTCTCAAATCTTGTGCATACCCAGGCACCAATCTAACATGAAAAGCTTCTGGTTGGAAATTTAAACAAAAAACACCATTATTATGCACCATGAGCCCACCAAAAGAGTTCAAATTAGTTTTATTTGTTATCTTAGCTTTGTAGATAGCAGAATCAGTCCCTAGAGCATAACTATACAATCTTCCGAGTATTATGTTAGGATAATATGAATTTCTTAAATATTGGTTTCAGTTTATATTTGGAAGTCTTAGAACCTTGGTAGTATAGATTACATTTTAATACAAATGAGTGGGTAGATAAATAAACAACAATCCTGTTTTTAGGTAGGCTTAGAAAATTAAAGTTTAAGTGCAACTAATAATAAGAACAAATTATATTAGCACTTAATTCAAATAATAGAACTCAAATTAATTAATCTACTTCTTCCTGGGATAGACTTCTGTAGTTTTCAGACATATGTACTTAGTACAGGGTACACTTTTGACAAATAAATATGGCATGGTGTGGTAAATATACTAAGTTCTAGTTTTTCAAATACTCCCTTTTATATTAAAAAAAATGTGAAACTTAAATCTCTGCTGTCAAGAAAGAAAGAAGGGGTGGGACTCTGAAGGGATTAAATTGACTAATTTCTATTGGTCAGATAGATGTTTCAGACCTCAAAATTGACCTCAGCTCAGATATTTCAGAAGATGAAATATGAGCAAAATCCAAATTGTCACATGTTTAAAATCTTAATAGATCTCCTTATCTATCGAAAACTTTTATTGTCTTTTTGGTTTTAAGATTAGGAGGTAGAGAATGTGGCTGAAACCCCATGGTGGAGTTGTACTCTGTTGCTGTTGTATTTTTCTCTTGTTTCTTTGAGTACTATTTTTAATTGATGCTGATCAAGAGAGAAGAGACCACAAAGATTCAATATCATAACTTTTGTGTAAATTGTATCAGATTTAACAACCAGAAGAACAATAAACTGGAAGTTATAATATGTACACCTTGCTTTTCACTTGTCCTTGAAATTCTCTGCTATTCTTAGATGCTCATAACCTCAGATATTTTTTTTGTTTGTTTGTTTGTTTGTTTGTTTGTTTATTTTTCTCTCTGTAACAAGAGAAGTTAGACCCAAGGATGTCTTTTTGCTTCTACCTGTGAGTCTATCATGAGAGGTCACTGAGAATGTCTGTTTGAATACTTCTGTTTAGTGGTTTTAGTACTCTTAAAAATCTACCCTATTCAAAGACGTTTCATCCTAAAACAGTTCCTTTATCATTTGACAAATTCACTGGGCACTCACCGCATAAGAGACTATCCAGCCTGCAGTGTGGAAAGTGCGCCCGTCATCACACAGCACTGATAGGCTGCAGTAATTACATTGGTTTAATATGACTTTCTCCTTCAACTGGCAAGAGTTACTGTAGCCCCTTCTTCAGAGGAACTGTTTCATTACGCAATATGTGACCTCTCGTTGGAGTTTATTATTCTAATAATTACTCAGAGAAATGGAGAAAACTGATTACCTTAGTCTTTTTAGCACCTTTGTTCTTTACAATGAACTTTTGTAGCTGCTAGAGTTACTAAAACGCCGCAATATCCCTTAAGTTTAGATGCTGTAGCTATTGGAAGGAGAACCATTGTGGCATTTGATATGTTTTATGTCATGGCCACAGATCTTTTTTATGAGCTATTGTTTGCTCTATTGTGATAACCTTAAGAATAGCATAGTAATTTAACTTCAGTATTATGGATGACTTTCACTGCATTTTCGGATATTTTTGTTTTTCAAGCACAAAAATGAGACTGTCTAAAAACTGAAGCTATGCTACATATGAATGAGTTTAGTCTTGTGTAGGTGACCACAGAATAAATAACAGCAATTATACAGCACAAGAAAACATTAATGAGAGGAAAGAAAACTATACTTAAAGTCATTCTTGGTAGTATGTATTACATTTATTTTGGTATCCACATCTTAATGATTTATATTTGTTTCTCATGATTTCTATCCCCTTTGCAAAATTGATTTCTTCCCAACAGCTTTGCCTTCATAGCAATATCTGTAGTATTTGTACATAAAGATACTTTTTGCCTTTGACAAAACTACCAGATTGTCTCAGTTTTCCGTATGATATAATGAATAACTAAACACCAAGAAGGGCTTGAATATAGTAAAGAAACAGTCTTACATGTTTGTGTATTTGTTTTTCAGATGCAAATTTTGTGATTTAAAAGTGAACATTAATTAATAGCAGTTATTATTTATTAAGCTCTTACTATGAGCAAGGCACTGTATCATGTGTTTTCTATTCATTGTTTTTGGTGGGTGTTATCTCCATTTAACCAATGGAGAAGAGAGGCTTAAAAGTTATACTTTAGGATAATTTAGCAAAGTTTTAAAGAACAGATCATTCTACTACGGGTCATTGATAGTCATTAGTACCAAAGCATATCTATTGCCATATATTCCCATATACTATTCTAACTTCCTAAAGCAATTAAACAAAAGAGAAAAGTGCAGCCTAAACAAAATAAGAGTTATTTCAGTTTTTAACTCATTAATACTTATGTTTTTCATGTGAGTTAAAGGTACTGATGACTTTTGAGTTTGAAATCATGTGACAATCTATTTTAACCAAATTACTGTATTATACAAGATCCAGAGATATGTTCCTTAGAAGCCTCAGTGGTCATTATGACAATAAGTTGTAGGATGATGCAGAATCTTTCTAGGTCACAAGTTGGAATCACCTCCAGAGCTTTCATCACATTTTATAATGTCCTGATGGTATGCATCTTTATTCACTGAGAGATAAAAATATGTTTTCAAATTGTTAAAGTTAATCAAATGAGATTATAACCACAAAATTCTTATACCTGGCATATAAAATATTCAGTAAATTTGAGTTTTATTATTATGGTTGTAATATTAATAAATTAAAGCCAAGTCATGCATTGAATGACTAAACTGAAAAACACTATTTGCAGCCTGGAATGACTCTAAAGGCAGTTTCAAGGGAGAAAAATCCAAAATTTCTTAAATTAGTGGCAATATGAAGTAAGTGAATAGTTTCCCAAATGAAAGATAATAAAAGACTCTATTCATTTAAATAGTGTCTTTCACTATTACTATTACTATACTATTTCACTATTGATAATTTTATTAGACATAGTAATAGGGAAATAGTATTTCATAGGGAACTTTATGCTATTTCACTATTACCATCCAATGATAGACACTTCATTTGAATGATTAGACATAGTCTGTTATTTAAAACACCCCTTTCAGTGCTTGATCATATTTTCAAAAGCAGTAATATAAAAATGCAGTAATAATAGCAAACACAAATATAGAGCTTACTGTATATCAGGAATGATTCACTTTACATCAATTTATTTACTATTCACAATAACTTTATGAAGTGAGATCTATTATTATTATCTCATTTTATAGATGATGAAAGAATGCATAAACCTGAACGGTAACTTGCCCAAGGTAATGGAGCCAGAAAGTAGCAAAACTAGGATTTGAACCCAGGCAATCTGGCTCCAGTGTCTATGTGCATAGCTAACCCTGGGACAATCAGCAATAATCACTTTAAAGTAGTAACAAGAACTACGTTGACTAACCATATAAAGATTTGTAAAATAGAGTTTAAGAATGATTAAACTTAATTAAATTGACTTTAACATTATTTTTATATTTTAATCAAAATTATAACACATTTAATTATGTTAAATTTATATATTTTCCATCATCAACAGGGATTTTCAGTCCTCCAAGATATATAAGTTTTGTTTAAATGAAATAATAGAGGAACGTCTGGTTATGCTTGACTCATGGCATTTCAATATTACCACACAAAATTATCCAACGTTTTCGCAAATTCTGTTTTTGAAGAAGCCTTATTATTTTCAAGTACATCATACATGAAGACTGTTATTTGTCTCACTTTCAAAAAATTCACCTCAAAAGAAAAATATGAGGTCTACTGGAGAAGTTTAATTCAATTAGAGAACAATTTAGAATATTCCTAGCACATATGTAAATTACCTTATTTTGATCTTCTGAGCAACAAGTGAACTCAAGTTGTTAAAAAAAAATAAGCAAAAAAGCAAGAATAAAAATATTAGACCCTAAACAAAAGGGAGGTGTTTTAAATGTGTCTCAAAGGATACATTATTTTACTTTTGTTTTAAATAAACAAATCCATTTAAGTTTTAAGTCATGACTTACGACTTGTGAATTTGAACATTTTTTCAAAGGAAGTGAAAAAAAAACTTGAACTTTTTTACTTTATGTATTCTACAAGTTTCTGCAAAATGTTAACTCCATTTTTTTGAAATGAAAATAACCTCTCAACTATTTTGTTGGAGATATCTGAAATTTGGATGCATGAGTAACTTTTGACATTATGGGAAGAAAAAAGTTTATGGTTGCTGCAGCAATTGCATGTATTTGTATAAACAACCAACGCCTTTCTCTTTAAATTGCTAGCAACTGCTGTCTTCTCTGTTAATGATCGTTTCAGATATCTTGGGAATTGTCATTAAAGTATTGCTAACAGGTGACATCTATTGTTATCTGTTGAGAAAATGTAGGGAATTTTACTTACATATTTAGATTCTATTATGAATGAATCTTTAGCTGTTTCAGCTTGGTTTCTTGTTTGCCCCAAAGAGTTAATCACTAAAAATCATAGGTGAGCTTCTTCTCTGATGATTTGTGTCTCAGTTTTCCAAATCGTTTCAGAGAAGACTCTAAAGTATTGACAGCTTGCTAGAGTAAGTGGCTGAATTCCTTCGAATTACTCAGGAAAAGAGAACCTCTTGTTGAAAAAGTCATATTACATACAATAAATTACTATTTTAAAACTATTTAAAGAGAAAACTGTCACCAAAATTTTAGCTACTTTAAATTCTCGTCCACAATGGAAATAATGTTACTATTTTTAAAAATATATTTTTCTTATGTTTTCCAGAATGAATCATTGAAACTATCAGTGATTGTATAACGAGTTTAAATTATTCTAATTCATTACTATGTTCCAAAAGTGTTATAATGCAAAAATTTGTTGTGATACAATTATGTTGTATTAATTTCTAAGGCAATATCGAACACTGCTAAGCTTCTAATCCATGATTTCTTTTTATTGAAGTTTTACCAAAGAAGATCATTTTTCCCACCTTTGGAACATTGCTATTTCAGGATTTAAACATAACTTTTATTACTTAAGCCTGGTGGAGCAGGAGCTGCTGAGGGAAGGAAATGTTGCTGAATTAAAACTTGAACTGGAGTCAACAGTTAATCATTTTTAGAAATTGTGCTGGCTTTTTAATGGTGCTTGGTTGAAACTGCTAGAAGCACATTTCCATCTTAACCCCATCCGGAAACATTGGTTTATGACTAAATCGTAAGTGCCAGATAATGAGCAGTGAGCATAAATACCGATTCTGCCTTTACTTTGCTATTTTTCTGCAGAGATATCTTTCTAATAAAGGGAAGTTGATCCTCTTGTCCTGGATGCTATGGAGAAAACTCAGCTGTTAGTGCCGTTAACTGAAAATACCGCTGATCAAGACTGCTTATACTTGGCAGCTGGGCAAAGGGAATAGGATGTTTGTTTTGTTCGGTTTGTTTTTGTTATTTTAGCTTTAGAAAAAGACAGGGAAAGTAAATTGCATAACTCATTACAAAATCTGAACTTCAAAAAACTGAGCTAGCAATAGAAGCAGCAGCCGGTTGAGGGTCATAAATCGGAAGTTTGAACTAAAACTAAAAGACTAGGATTTATAAATTCAATCAAAATGGCAAGGGACTTAACGCTGATTTGTAAATCTGTCACTTTTTATCCTTAAGGTGCAAGAAAGATTTTAAATAAAAAATATTTTCGGTTTAGACTGTATTGGCATTATTAGTGACTCTCAGAATTTGTAAATCTGATAATCTTGTAAATACAGCAAAATGTTGGAAAATATATAATAATTATTTTGTGTATTTATAAGGGTGTTCTGAGGGATTTAAGCTTTTTTGTTTATAGATTGCTTTCTTAAAATTATCAGGTTCAAATTCAAGATTTATCATCTTAGATGTCCTCAGTTATATGTTACATTGGCCAAGCCATAGTTATTTCATGAGGAATATTAATGAGTTTTATAAGAATAGATGTAATCTTTCACACTGAGCCTAGATCTGATCTTACAAGGTTATTTCCCTCTTAATATTTATTTCCCTTTTTATTGTCTGCTCTACCTCCAGCTGACTCACTTCTGTCATCTTTATTTTACCTATACAGAATATCTTTTTAAAAGGCAGAGTAATTTATATTCTCTCTTGTGAGAATAAAACTTTTGTACAAGTCTAAACAGTTTAACAGCATCTTCACATTGCAAAAACTTCTTATTTTGAATTGGACATTGTTTTGCCTGCCAAATTAAGGGAGAGTCAGAGCATCATCTTCAAACTAAATGGAGATCAATAGCTATATAATATTATTCATGTAAAAACAATCTTTCTGCCCTTTTATAAGTTATAAGAATTTATTTTCAAGTTAGTTTTGTCAAGGCTTTATGTTGATAGATTCACATATCAATACAACCGTAGAATCTTTGGAGTAGAACTGGACCTTATAAGAATTTCAACTGGCTTTAAATATTAAAAACTTTTTTTTGTATTTTTTTGGTGTAAATTTGACAAAATCACTAAAATGATTTTAACCTTAATTTGCTTTTTTCAATTATAAGATATTCAGAAGATTCAGAATTCTAAAGTTACTGACAAGAAAACTGTGAACAATTTCCTTATGTTTATGTTCCCTGATAACACAGTTCCTCTTCTTATGGAAACCAGTGTTTCCAATACCTTCTGGTAGAATCTCACTATAAAAATTTCAGTCAACCCAAAGCAACATAAACACTAAAATTTTTACAAGTTAAACAAATCCCAGCTTCCCAACAACTGTTATTCATATTTGTGAATATGATTTTAATCATCTCTCCGTGCATATATGCAGGTGGAAAATAGGGATAGATAAATTTATAGATATTTTAATAAAATAATATGTACATGTTAAGAAAAGAGTTACATTTATTTTTGCTTCATTGTAAGATACATCGGTTTTCAAAGATCCCTATTATGTTATCAAACTTTAGAAATCCTGAAAAAATGGAGATCCTAGATTCATTATGCTCTTTTTGCTAAGTGTTCCAATTTGATAGCATTCATTAAATCCTTGCTTTGTGAGATGTTAAAAATAGCATACTTTTTTTTATTATTATACTTTAAGTTCTAGGTTATATGTGCATAATGTGCAGGTTTGTTACATATGTATACTTGTGCTATGTTGGTGTGCTGCACCCATCAACTCGTCAGCACCCATCAACTCGTCATTTACATCAGGTATAACTCCCAATGCAATCCCTCCGCATTCCCCCCTCCCCATAATAGGCCCCGGTGTGTGATGTTCCCCTTCACGAGTCCAAGTGATCTCATTGTTCAGTTCCCACCTATGAGTGAGAACATTCGGTATTTGATTTTCTGTTCTTGTGATAGTTTGCTGAGAATGATGGTTTCCAGCTTCATCCATGTCCCTACAAAGGACACAAACTCATCCTTTTTTATGACTGCATAGCATTCCATGGTGTATATGTGCCACATTTTCTTAATCCAGTCTGTCACAGATGGACATTTGGGTTGATTCCAAGTCTTTGCTAAAAATAGCATACTTACTACATCCTCCTCTGAATCCCAAACCCTAATTCCTAGCATTTGTTCTTTGTTATTTATATTACCAAAGATTAAAATTCTTGCATTTTGTTTTGTAAAAGCCATTTCCAACTGACAGTTTTTTTGTTTGTTTGTTTCTTTGTTTTTAATTTGACATGGAATCTCTGTTGCCCAGGCTGGAGTGCAGTGGCACGATCTCAGCTCACTGCAAGCTCTGCCTCCTGGGATGGCGCCATTCTCTCAGCCCTCCGAGTTGCTGGGACTATGGGCACCCGCTACCATGCCCGGCTGTTTTTTTATTTTTATTTTTATTTTATTTTTTGCATTTTTAGTAGAGACGGGGTTTCACTATGTTAGCAAGGATGGTCTTGATCTCCTGACCTCGTGATCCACCTGCCTCGGCCTCCCAAAGTGCTGGGATTACAGGCGTGAGCCACCGTGACCGGCGATAGTTTGTTTTTTAAACTGAAATGGATTCTCTACTTACCACCAGTTTTATTACCACATTTTCATTTTTGAGTGTTTCATTTTAATTAGCTTCTTATTGGGTTGGATCATTTTTTTGAATCACTGTTGTTTTTATGTTTAAAAATGAGGATCATTTACATGATCATTTACATGATGTCATATTTGTAAAATAAAGTAAAAATCCCACTTAATTTGGCCTTTTGATGATTTTTCATTGGAAGGCTAGGCATAGCATTGAGTTGTACTTCAAAACACTGTATATGTACTTTTGTGAAAACACTACCGTATTTTCTAGTACAAAAAAACCCAAAGATTAAAAATTCCTTTTGTAATTTTGAGAAATATCAAACTTAATAGCAAAAAAGCAAAGTATAATACTGCTACATGACATTATTTTTTGCTTTTCTCCTGCTTTCTAAATAACTACTTTGTGTGATAAACCCAAATGTAAAGGGCAATTATAAAAAACAGATACCTACATGTACTATTATACTAATGCTTTATTGGGAATATTTTATTGGCAGAAGATACCAATCGCACTTGGAGCCACAGTTAGCAGGATAGTATATGGCTGTTGGTTTATACCATGTACATATTTGAAATCTTAATTCCTTATTATTGAATGCTATCATTACCATTCTGGTAAGTCCTAAAATTGGTCTCTTTTTCAATAGATATGAAATGACTTTTAAAGTACCCGTTATGTAATTTGCAACATCATATAACCATTCTGAGTTTTTGCCCCTAAATCTCTCTTAAGGAGACTTACAGTAACCTCTTTGAGTGTGAATAGGGGTACAAATGGTCATTCTTCATGCCTCCTCTACCTCTGGAATGACCTGAACCTCTGTCTCTGACCAACTGGAACAACTTGAGATTCATTGCTAGACTGGCTTCATAAAACAGAGATAAGATCATTCACTTCCTTCTTGTTATTAGAAGTAAAGAAAGTGTATGCTGTGGCTATATTTTAGAACTGTGAGTAATAGGTCCAATTAGATGAATACAACCCATTGAGGAGTTAGTAATAATTTATGACAGATTTTGCATTTTCATCTCTAGCCCTCTGAAAGCTATATCTGTAGCAATCAGAATAGGAACTTTCCCATGTTTGAATTAATTTTGAAATCAGGCATATTCCTGTTGACTCTTGTCACCATAAATACTCATGACAGGTCACCTGTCTCTTCTCATTTTGCTGATGAGCTCATCACATCTTCTTTTGCTTTCAATAAAAACTGGTTTTATTTTCCTCACTTAAGATCTTTTTCATTAGACAAATAAGTTTTTCAGCCTTTCTTGTCATTATATGCATACACAATCTCAAGAATGTTGTTTTTTCTTTCGTTGTAGTGCACTATTGTTTATATGGTATATTGAATATAGTTTTTCAGGAAATCTTCAGCAAGCTTAGGTATTTTAGCCAAGTTACACTTTAGGGTGTGCCCATCAATGTCTTACATGATACATAATCTTATGCAGGTAAAAACCCGTATCAAATATTCCATACGCTTCATCAGGGGCAAAGTAATGTGTTCTTCTTAGATTGATCTTCTCACACACTAAATCAGTCTCCCAGGTGTTGCAATACATATTATCATCTCTCCCTCCAAATAACATTTGTGGTCTCTTGCAAGCACTACTATAGATGCAAGTAGATGACAAGCAATATGCTTTACAGTTTTCAGCATCTGCTTACTATACCTATTGACCAGTTCCTGAATTGGCACCAGCACCAAGCGGATAGAGCCATCCTCCCTCTTAGGAAGGCTGATAACTAACGTGGATGATGGCAGATAGTAAGTACGATGTTCTCCCAGATTCAGACTGAGCTACTCCAATCCTATCCCACCACTTGGAGCAACTAGCTACTCTTAAGCTTGAATGGCAGTGGGTTCAGGAAAGTTCTGTTTTGCAGTTACATCCATGATATGTACAGAGTCGTTTTCTTCATGCAGAATCAGAGCTGGCTTCAGACAGTTATGTCCTCTCAGTGTAACTTTCTTGCTTCTGTTTGCTTCTACCTCTTGTGCTGTGTCTACCCAAATCAGTGTGCTCTTGATAAAAAACAAACAAACAAAAAATGCTTCTCAAATTTGACATTTCATGAAGATTCCACTTCTTTTTAATTAGTTTCTCCCCAGAGTTCCCAACCTTATTTCCAGAGAGAAACCCTTCCTGACTTCCTTTTAATCAAGGTACATCAAAACCCACTTCCTGCCTTCCTTTTAATCAAGGTACATCAAAACCTATATCCTGGCCAAAATCTGTTATTCAAGTAAGTAAACATGACACCAGTGGTGTGGGTGTTATGGAAAAGCTGAAGAGAATCAAATGTGATGAGTCCATGTAAGTGCTTCAGTAACAGTCAAGCCTTGAGAGGGTGGTGACGGCTGAAGAACAGCAAGGACAGGAACCACAACTACATGTTTAGAAACCAGGAGATATAAATAAAGTTTATTTTTATTCTTTAAAAAAGAGTTTATATTTACCTTTGTCTTTAAACCCTTGCATACTTGAAGAAGCCTGTCTGTTGCCTTAAAAGATAAAGGACTGGCCGGGTGTAGTGACTCACGTCTATAATCCTAGCACTTTGGGAGGCCGAGGTGAGCAGATCATGAGGTCGGGAGATCGAGACCATCCTGGCCAACATGGTGAAACTCCGTCTCTACTAAAAATACAAAAGTTAGCTGGGCATGGTGGCACATGCCTGTAGTCCTAGCTACTCAAGAAGTTGAGGCAGGAGAATTGCTTGAACCTGGGAAGCGGAGGTTGCAGTGAGCCAAGATCGCGCCACTGCACTCCAGCCTGGCAACAAAGCGAGACTCTGCCTAAAAAAAAAAAAAGATAAAAGATAAAGAACTGCTTGCCTGTTTTTTATCGTTATTATTATTAAATTAAAACTTTAACCTGGATTTTTTGGTGGCTGATAAATAGTATAATGGGGTGTGTGTATGTGTGTGTGACTCATTTATAGTGGGGTCACGTAGAAATATAGATCTTAGAGAACCAAAAATAGCTCATCAGTAGTTTATCCTTCATTACCCCATCTTCTCAACCTCTTCCAGGGACTCCTTCATCTAATTATCTAGGAACTATAGCTCATTAAACCTGTGAACTTGTTTTACAAAAAAATCAATAGAGTGTTTTGTAAACTCACAAATATTTGAGTTGCTTTGTGTATATATTTTTAATAGCAACAAGGCTGTTCTTCATAGGCAAAGTGAAGTGAAGGAGCGAGTTAATGAATTTAATTATTATAGATGGCCCGTCTGAACAGTTCAAGCAAACATTATCTCTTCCTCAGTAGAAAATTTTTCTGCTTGAATTACTCTGATAATTGCCTCAGGTCTCCACTTTACCTGAGTAGGCGGTCTTCAGCTGTCTCTATATATTCATAGATAAATTAGACTTGACTGAAAGAATTAAGCCCTCTCAGGAATTTTATGGGAAATCTGGAGGATTCAAAGGGTTAGGCAGAGCCTTATAACTGGGCCACTAAAGAACAAAGTGACAGCATTTTTGTAGTTTCAATTAAGGTGTATGTTCTCATGTCGGAGGTTAAGTTTGTTGTTTTGTTCTGAATCTTAAAAATGTATATTTTGTAATTGAAAATATAAACAAGAATATCTTTTAGCAGGGAACACAATATTCTGCCTATTCAATATTCAGATATTTTGATATCTGACAAAATAAAAATGAGTTCAAGTCAAAAATAGTGGCGCGTTGCCCTTTCCTGTCACCTGAACCCAGTAACATGACACTGTGTATGTATGACCTTGGATATCATTTGACAATGAGAAACACAACAGGGACTTTAGCAGGAATCCTTCAGAGTCAGCAATAAGAATGTTGTGCTACATGCACACGTATGTTTACTGAGGCACTATTCACAATAGCAAAGACTTGGAACCAACCCAAATGTCCATCAGTGATAGACTGGATTAAGAAAATGTGGCACATATACACCATGGAATACTATGCAGCCACAAAAAAGGATGACTTCACGTCCTTTGTGGAGATATGGATGAAATTGGAAACCATCATTCTGAGCAAACTATCACAAGGACAGAAAACCATCACTGCATGTTCTCACTCATAGATGGGAATTGAACAATGAGAACACTTGGACATAGGGTGGGGAACATCACACACTGGGGCCTGTTGTGGGGTGGGGGGAGGGGGGAAGGATGGCATTAGGAGATATACCTAATATAAATGAGCAGTTAATGGGTACAGCACACCAACATGGCACATGTATACATATGTAACAAACCTGAACGTTGTGCATATGTACCCTAGAACTTAAAGTATAATAATAATAATAAAAGAATATTGTGCTAAATATCTGTTACCATGGGTTTTAGTTATTGTTTTTGGAGAAATGCATTTGGTATAACTCAATTGCCTTTAGAAAAAGTAGTGATATTTGAGGTATAGGCTAATGGCTGATAAATGAATGATTCTAAAGTAAGAAAGAAAATTACAGCAATAAAATGTGATTTTTATAATCTAAACTCTATTTTTGTTCTTCTGTGTAGTCTTCTTGAGAATGAACTTGAATCATTGTCTGTAGTGTGGAATTACTTGTGAACTGGAGCAGAATATAGTTGCGTGTGTGCCATTGCATATCTGCTTATTTTAACTTAGGGTTTAATTCTATAGTTCTTTTTAGCAATCTTAATTAGAATACCATAATCCTGAGTCAAACCAATCAATATGAAATCTATTTTACCCGTGATAAACAAATGACTAGCTGGTATTAATGTCAGCAGCTGTTGTGCCTGAGAAGTGAAAGAAGGCTATATTTGCTAGTGATTTTCTTACCATGAAAATTGCTTATGTCATGCATTTCAGAGACTCAATTTAAGCAAAAATTTCC
The DNA here is from genome assembly GCF_007565055.1 of Rhinopithecus roxellana. Classification (NCBI taxonomy): domain Eukaryota; kingdom Metazoa; phylum Chordata; class Mammalia; order Primates; family Cercopithecidae; genus Rhinopithecus; species Rhinopithecus roxellana. The sequence goes on along the minus strand of NC_044549.1, from coordinate 139,863,977 downwards.
CAGTGAAGAGTATAACAAATAAGCAGAAATAGAATTTAGAATTTGAGCTCAGACAACTCAAGATGGTACAGTATAAAATCAACTTGGTAGGAAAAAGAAGGTGAGAAAAAAAGGATGCTTTCACATATTTTCACCTGCCTGAAAAAAGAAAAAAAAAAATGTTGAGGGAAAAGATTCTCCTTGCCTTACGATGAAATTTGCACTAATGGTACAAAATCTTTGAGAACTTTGAATAACTCAGAATGCCCTAAGATTGATAGCAATTCCTTAAAATATTACAGGTTCAGAAGCATTTTAACCTTAACATCCCATTTCTGGAAAGCCTTGCTCTTTTGATTGTTCAGTGTCTTTAAGATACCTTTCATTGTTACACATAAAAATATTCTATGGTGATTTTGACTGCATAGGAAACGTCTAATGTTTCAGTGAATAGATTTTGTCTCCTATTTGGGAGCTCTCAAAAATAATGTGTGTGTGCTTTTCATTGATTTATTTACTTGTTCTAGCATTGTGCTAGGCACTGAAGAATCAAAAATGTTATTTCCTTGAAGAATCAAGGTCTAATATCAGTGATAGATGGGTATATACATATTGAAAGTCAAACAAGTAAATGCCAATAGAGATTTAGACCATGTTAAAGGAGAACAAATTATTTATTACTTGTCTTCATTTTTAAAAAATAATATTTTTCAGCCTTAACCTACCTTCAGGCAGTGTTACATGTTGTACATCCTTGATCCCATTTAGTCCCCACAAGACTCTTATGAGACGGATGTCACTGATATCCTCATACTACAGATAAGAAAAATGAAGTTAAAAATGGCTGCATTTCTGAGCCAAGGCCAAGCATGCATCCAGTGACTGCCCAAACCTGGATTTACCTCCAGATCTGTTGCATTCTTAATAATTAGCTTAAATTTCTTCCATGTGCAGTAATTGTATTATATGACATACCAGTATCAGTGAATGTTCAGTTAAAAACATCCTTTATGGCCAAGTGCGGTGGCTCACGCCTGTACAAATCCCAGTACTTTGGGAGGCTGAGGCCAGCAGATCATGAGGTCAGGAGATCAACACAATCCTGGCCAACATGGTGAAACCCTGTCTCTACTAAAATACAAAAAAATTAGCCGGTCATGGTGGTGCACGCCTGTAGTACTATCTACTCAGGAGGCTGAGGCAGGGGAATCACTTGAACCCGGGAGGCAAAGGTTGCAGTGGGCTGAGATCACGCCACTGCACTCCAACCTGGTGACAGAGTGAGACTCTGTATCAAAGCAAAACAAAACAAAACAAAACAAAACAAAACAAAACAAAACAAAACAAAACAAAATCCTTTATAATTCTTATCTAAATTTATTTTTCATTCTCTATTTGTATCATCTACTTTTTTACATTTTAGTAACATTCTACCACACAATAGAATTGAGAAGTACTTATTGACAAGATTTTAAAAATAAATATCAAATATTTACAGAATAAGTACAGTATAATGCATCCTGGATATTTAAAGTCAAGTTCTTGCAATCTGAATGTTTATACACTCAATGGATCAGAAATATCTTTTATTACATTCTTCATGGTACTCTAATTTAAACTAAATAACTAGTTTAGTTCAAATCACGTTGTACTTTCTAAATTTAAGTGTGATTGTTTTAAAACCACAAAAGCTAACAAGTGATCTACAGTAACAGATTTTCTTGTCCAAAACTTGTGTGCGTTTTTATTATAAAGCCTTAAAATCCTACACATATATTAATATCCTTTCTTAGATGAATCTAAAAGAAGTGTTGCAAAAACATTTGATAATTTTATTCAAAATGGCTGTTTTGATTCTTTGAAGAACACTCTTTATTCCAAACACAAAACAAGGGATAAACTATGAAAATAGATAACTGAAGAGTAATACCAATGCAGTCATTGGCAATGCGGAGTTTATTTCCTGTACAGTGTAAATGTCTGAAAAATGCAGCTGTCTGAATGGAGATCAAAATCTGACTCAATTCTTGAAGACAGGGGCTGATGTAGAGCTCTGCTGAATGTGAAATTAGGTTAAAAAGTTAAGCCCAATTTTTCTTTTAAAACATCAAAATCAGTTTCTACCTGTAACTATAGTCTAAATAATAAGCTGTAAGCTTAAATAAGTTAGTAACTAAACCAAATTATCTGTTGGTTTTAGGTTGTTTTCAAGATTACTGTTTCTAATAACTTCATGGTACAAGAGTGCCAAAATCCCATTATAACTTCAGTTCAGGGCTGTGTGTCACCAATCATACTACTACTGGATGATTCTAGAGAGGAGACACTACAAAGAGAGAGAAAAATAAAACAAAGTCTTTGCACACAAATAAATTTCAACCTGCAAACTCAAATTCCAAATAAGAAGTCATCTGACTATAAGAAAGATAGCCAAAATATATTTAGAATATAAATTCTATGTAGAAGAAATTGTTGTAAAATTTTATATGTGTTTATTCTAAATTTAAGAAATAAGAATAGATTAAAAGTAGATAGAAAAACTACTTTAAAACTTGAGAATAAAAATCTAGTTATTGAAATTTGAAAAATGCAATAATATTGCATTTGACAAGATACAGTTGCAGAAAGAATTAATGAATTGGAGGTTAGCACTCAGGAATAATCCACAATACTGCACTGAGAGAAGAAGAAATAATAAATATACAAGAGCAACTACTGAAGATTGTACAACAGATTGAGGAACTCTGATATTTACACAAAACAAGTATCAGAAAAAGAGAATTGAGACAATGGCAAAAATATAGTCTTTGAAAATATAACACAAAAAGGATTTAAAAGTGATATTTTTGAAATCAATGCATAGCCCCTTAAACAACTTATTTTAAAGTCAGTATTTGTTATTTTTGGTTTGTTAATTTTTTTTTTCAATTTTATAGGCATGTTTACATTTGTCCTTGAACTATAGGGGTATGAATTAGAAATGCATTTATTCATATTTCTCTAATTTTCAATTGCTTACTATTATTCTTATTGTTAAAACATCAGAAAACATTCTTATTCTTTTATTAAAAATGTCATAGTTTATTTAGCTCATCTGATATAACTGTATAAAATGAAAATGTAATACCCTTGGGGAAACATATAATAAAATTAAAAGGAGAGATCTCAAAGTGAATCAGTATAAAAGTCAACAAGCTGAACATAACGCTCTTGTGTTTGCTGGAATGCAGCTGAATGCAATGTTGATGTAAGAAACAGAAAATTGTGAGAGGTGATGCAAGAAACAGAAAATTGTGAGAGGTCTTTAGAAAACAAAATGGAAAGCGTGAAGTATAACCAATGACAATGTCTACATAGCCAAATATTTTCTAAACAAAAATAATAATTTAATAATTTATCAGAAGTTCATATGGAATACTTGTTTATCAAAGTAAACATTTATTTTAAAAGTAATTCTTAGCATTTTGTGTTAGATTGTGGTTCAATTGTATTTTTCCAGAAAATTGACTAATTTTGGTCAAATTTAGCACGTAGGTAAAGATGTTCTTTAACTTAAAGATGGAGCTTAAAAATTAAGGTTGTGGGATGGAGGACATAGTCATGTTCTTGTTTCTTTCAAATGAAAACTTGCTTTATCAAAACTAATTTCTATTCAGATTCTTAAGGCTTTAGTGTAAGGTTTTATTCTTAAGATTTTAATACATAATATATATGTATTTAAGGTAAATGATAATAGGTATTAAGGTGTAATTAGCAAATATGTGAGTCTTTGGTTATTGATATATACAAGTTTATATTTAAAATCTTATTAATAAATATATAAAGAATATAAAGCATTCAGCTCCTTGCCTTGTCCACAGAAAACGCACAATATATATTATTTGAATAAATGAGTTAAATTTTGTTATTTGTAAGTGGTGGTTTCTTTTAGTTTCTGATTCCTTGTTATTTCATTATGCTGAAACATTCTATTAAATTTAAAAATATATAAGATGGTAGTCTTTTCCTTCACAGATTTTCCAAAATTTAACAAATAATGTAAAGTATAGCCTACAAATGAGACAGTGTTGAAAAATAAGGAAGAAAAAAACGTGGAAGATAAGAGAGTAGTACGCAATCTGGGTAATATACCCAGATCATAGGACTAAGCTTTGTTTATTACTGTTTATTGTAACACTATGCACTTGGAAATCAGGATGGATTATCTTATAGTAGAAGCAATTTTATGATGAGCTTTTAAAACTGTTCTTTAAAGTACTTTTGTAAAGGAGATGCATTATGTTGACAGTGTTAAGAGTCAGCTGACTTTTAGGATATAGCAATCCCTTTTTTAAAAAAGGAATTCACAGGCCGGGCTCGGTGGCTCACGCCTGTAATTCCAGCACTTTGGGAGGCCGAGGTGCGCGGATCACGAGGTCAGGAGATCGAGACCATCCTGGCTAACACTGTGAAATCCTGTCTCTACTAAAAATACAAAAAATTATCCTGGCGTGGTGACGGGCGCGGTGGCAGGCGCCTGTAGTCCCAGCTACTCCAGAGGCTGAGGCAGGAGAATGTTGTGAACCTGGGAGGCAGAGCTTGCAGTGAACTGAGACAACAACAACAAAACATGCCATGCTGTCTGAGAAGGAAAAGCGTTATTTCATTTTTTATAGATTTAAAAAAAAAATCCAAATGGAGCAATGTCAGTATCAAGTTACATCAGAGTAATTACCAAAGCCTGTAGTTAAGCTATTTTTAACTTAAATAATAACCTTCACAATACAAGTCTAATACTCATAATCATATTTCTATCATTTATATTTTTAAAGCGATCTTATTAAACCTAATCTCCAAAAGTACGTTATATAAAGTTATTTTCTAAATCCCAAACACCTATATAAGAATAGTCTGAATTAACAGATTTAAAAATTATGTTTCAGCCCAACACAGTGTCTCACACCTGTAATTCCGGCGCTTTGGGAGGCTGGACTGGAGGATCACTTGAGGCCAGGGGTTTGAGACCAGCCTGGGCAACATAGTCAGACCCCATCTCTACTAAACAAACAAATAAATAAATAGTTGGGTCTGGTGACACATGCCTGTAGTCCCACCTACTCGGGAGACTGAGGCAAGAGAATCACTTAAGCCCAGCATTTTAAGGCTGCAGTGAGCTATGACCGCACCACTGCACTCCAGCCTGGGTGGCAGACATAGGACTTGTCTCAAAAAAATATATGTTTAAAGATATGTATTAAATTGATATGTAAACATATTTGAGTAAAATATGAATTAGAAAACATGATTTTATTTCCTCCTCTACTATACTATAGATTTTTGAAAGAGCTTATCATTAACATCTAATTTTTAAATCAAATGCACAGTGAAGTAAGTAATTTGGTCAGTCAGAGATTATTTGTGGGAAAGTTTTATAGAAGAGGTTTGCATAATTTTAAAATTTAGTGCAGAATTCTCCTGGCATGGTTAACTCTTGATACCTCACTCCCATATCTGAGTTCAAGGAGATACATTTGTTCAGCAATTATGTATTAGCTCTTTGGATCCCTCCTATACCTCTGAAGGCTCAGGATCCTGATAGGCAAGTAGTACCCTCCTTAAGGTTTCATCAACCCTTTAAGCTTTGCCCACCTCCATCTATGCAGGTCTTAGCCATGCCCATCAGCTTTCCTCTGACTCCTAGCATCAAGTCCAGTTGTAATCTGCCAGAATCTCCAATTTTGTGCTAGTCTGTTCATTTTAGACACATAGATAGTAAAATAAATGAGAAATGGTTCTTAACTTTGGTTTGCTTACATTTTACAAAGGAGACACACGGTCTCCTAGGGTTCTCAGAGAAATAGAACCAACAGGAGGTGTGAGTGTGTGTGTGTGTGTGTGTGTGTGTAATCAAATATATAGAGACAGAGGAAGTGATGGACAGAAAAAGAGAGGGAGGGTTATTATAATAGTTTAGTTTCAGTCCGAGTCCAAAGGTCTGAGGACCAGGAGAGGTGATGGCGTAGTTTCCATCTGAAGGGCGGCAGACTGGAGACCCTGGAAAAGCTGATGTTTCTGTTCAAGTCCAAAGGCAAGAAAAAAGTCACTGTCCCAGGACAATGACATTGGTTAAGAAAGAATCCTTACTTGAGGAAGAGTCAGTCTTCTTGTTCTATTCAGGCTTTCAACTGATACTATGAGGCCCACCTACATTAGGAAAGGTAATCTGCTTTATTTACTACACATTTAAAAGTTAATGTCACACCAAAGCACCCAGAATGATGTTTGACCAAATACCTGGGAACTCTGTGACCCAGTCAATTTGACACAGCAAACTAACCATCACAATGTATAAACAAATAATTGTCCTAACCACCATTTCTGTATTTGTTGGATTTAGCTGCTTTTCCTCCATAAGATTCTGCCTTATTGTTCTTAGATGTCTAATGGTTCCTCATCAAGGAACCCTATTAAAAACTGATTTAAAAATTTTTCAGCTGTTGTTGTTCTGTAATAAAATAAGTAGTTGTGGAGATTAGATGATGTCTAACTACTACAAAAGTAACAATGAACAAAATCAATAATTAAGGTTATGTACATTCTTTAATTGTGAAGTATATTAGCAAGTTAGTTTGAAGAATAACTTTATGCATTAATTCCACATTTATAGATACAGACCATCGTTTAAAATATAAGAGAAGTTGTCATCAAATTTACTTGCAAACTTCAGAAATGTTTTTCATTTTCAATTGGACATTAAATTTTTAAACATTTAATAGCAAGCAATTAAATCTAACAATAAGCAAGTAAAGAGATTTTTAATTAATGTATGATTTAATGAAATTTTCCTTCTGTGAATATTAGTGGATATTTACATACAGACATACATATTAATACTCTTTTAGGTAAAGAATTAAAAGTTCAACTTTGATTAAATAATGCAATTACATTATTAGCTTTAGATTATTTTCTTCATGAAGATTTGTATAACAAATGGTTTCAAACAGGTTCCCTGGTAATGTTTGCTCCAGGAAAGTATTAAATATCATTTTTTCCATGACTCTGAAAAATATATTGCTTAAACATATTGTAATTTGAAGGAAGCCCAAGGTCAGAGAGAGGTTATGAAAAAACAAGAGTGGTAAAAACTGCTACAATTCAATTACATGGTGTTTGCTATGAGCAAGTTATCTTCTGTTTTCTATACCTACTATCTTATTTAATATCATTCTATGGCATTTACACTATCATTCCCATTTTCAGATGAGGAAACAAATATCAGATGTCAAGTAGTTTGTTTAAGGTACAGAGTCATGAGGTGGCAGAGACAGAATTTCTATCTCATTCTAGATAAATGATTTGCACTAAGCCAGAGAAAAACTCCCTTTAATAAAGCTATTGTAAACTCCTAAATGGTGGCTTAAATGGCAAACTCAATAACAAATAATCTGATATAAATTTTTATAAATAAACAAATCAGGTATAAAGTTGGGTTTTGCAAATTAAGTATTTAGAAATGAGATGTGATTATAAATTAATGAAAATAACTCTCATATATAGATTATGAAGGCATTTTCAAAGTAGTTTGTTCCAAAAGTATTTTGAACAATACCAGTATTTTCAATGTAGGTATTATGCCATTGTGGCCCAGAGTAATCAATTGCTAATATCCACTAAACATGTTATTGTTTACACATAGCTTTATGAGAAGAAGAAATTTGGATGCGAACATCTAGCAGTTTATATAACAGCCCATTTAATCTTCGTCACAATCTTTTGATATAGAAGAGTTAGTGGTGATGACTGGTCCTGAGTTATGTGACTAGCAAACAGAAGACTCAGAACGTTGGTCCCAGAGCCTGTACTCTTTCCATGCACTATGCTGCCTTGGTATTTGTTACAGAACTGGTAAAGTTGCAATGTTTGTTCCCTCCAAATCTCATGTTGAAATGTAATTCCTAGTGTTGGAGACAGAGCTGGTGGGAGGTGTTCAGATTGTGGGAGTGGATCACTCACGGCTTGGTGCCATCCTTGTGATAGTGAGTTCATTCTTGCTCTGAGTTCTCAGGAAATCTAGTGGTTTAAAAAGTGTTGCACCTCCCCCACCTTTGTCTTGTTTCCACTTGCCATGTGATGCACCAGCTCCCCCTTCACCTTCCGCCATCGTTGTGAGCTTCCTGGGGCCTCACCAGAATCAGATGCTGGCACCACACTTCTTGTACACCCTGCAGAACTGTGAGCCAATTAAACCTCTTTTCTTTGTAAATTACCCAGTTTTCAGGTTTTATAGAAACATAAAAACAACCTAACACAATAACTCTGAAGAGTAACCAACAGTCTCAAAGTTTGAATTAATATTCTGTTTGTTAATGAATGCTAAAGTTAAGATACTAAAGTTAAGATCCTATATGTAAGCTCTGGGAATCAGAATGAAATGACATTATTAGAATGACTCAGTGGGTTAGTTAGGATGAGAAATTAATGAACGACCTCTTGCTGGTGCTCAAGTGACCCAAATAATATTTTAATTCAAATTTATTTTCTTGATATTTATTATGTTTTCTATGAGGAATTAGACAAAATTTTACGCAGTTAACTGTCTTTTGTCTTGAAAAAGAACAAGATTATTGAATAATATTGTGGAATCTTATGACCACATATTATCAGGAGTTCAGGTGAGCTGGGAGAGACAGAGCTGGGCTCGCAGGTGGCAGAGTAGCCAATTAAAGCCACAAGCCAAAAGGAAAGATTTAGCCTTTAATCATTTACTTTAATGAAGTGCAAAAGAGTACAAAAGGGAAGAAAATGTCAATTCCTTGCTGTTCCTTTTTTCCCTCATGGAATGGTGCACAGTCCAGGGACAGGTAGACAAGCAGAGACACAGGGATCATCTCTCTGTTGAGGGAGCCCCCAAACAAAAGGCTCAGGCAGTTTATGGATGGTGAGATGGAGAGGAGGGTGAAGGGGAAGGGCTAGGAGTGGAAAGTACAGGGCACTGAGTCAGACTGGGGAAAAGTGTCTTCAAGGTTTCTCCTTTGTTCTTCACTCCTATAAGGCACCTGAAGAGAAGCTCTGCCCAATGCCTCAGAGAGGCCTAGAAAAGGAGGCACCTGGACTGAGAAGGCTGATGTGTAAACAGCAAGACCAGCTAGGTGGGCCTGAGTCCTGGACTGCAATTTCCTTCAGAATCTGCAATGCTCTGTCTGTGCACCAAATCTGATGCAAGGTGGGCAGTTATCTCCCTGATGGCTGCCCAGTAAAGCTTTTGTAATTGCTTATGGTCAGGCCTAAAACATCACACATAGTTTTTTGTGTTTTTGTTTGTTTTTTTTAGATGAAGTTAATTTCATGGAAGTATCTGACAAAGGCTTTAATATAAGTATGTGTCAGGTAATTAAATAAAAATGAAAAACAGCTTTTATTAGAAGACAAAATAATAAATTAGCACAAGTGAATATAAAAAACTAATACAAGTGTTAGATGTAAAGGAGATCATTGTAGAAAACTTAAAATCCCGAAGATAGAAAATATCTTCTCAGGAATCACTTTAAAATGATGAGATCATTTGAAAGATAGAACTGAGAAACATATAAAATGTGTCACAGGAAGAGAGAGATTTTTAAAATATGAAAGTAGAGTTAAGATATATGCTAGATAAGCTAGGAAGCTTCAACTATATATAATTGGAATTTTAGAATAATAGAAAAAACTGAGATAAAAATTTGCTAATAATTCCTATAATTGATGAAAGATAATATAGATTGAATTTTAACCAGGAGCTTGACTTCTCACTTATGATTTCAAATATAAAGTTAGTCAAACCATGCCTATCACATGGTTATCTGGTAAATGTAGTATTATTCCTCCTCAGTCACGACAAACATTCCCAGTAAATCCTGCTGCACCTTCCATAATGTAATTTACAGGATAAGTTGACTTAAATGTTTCCTTTCTTCTTGGTAAGGAGAGTTGTATTGGTCTCTGATATTAAGAGAATTGTCATTCTAACATTCTTATTCTTTACTTTGAATTTCTTCAAAATGTCCACCAGCTTTAGACTAAAAGAACTCGCAAATTTGAAATGTTGTTTTACCCAGTGGGCATTATTAGCTACATTCCAAGAGTATTCTCAGATAAGAGTAAGTATCCCTCTTCTTATCACCTTTAAAGCCCTTTTCTCTTTTCAACACTAAATTCCAACTTTGGAATTATTATCAACTGAATTTAATTACATTATTAAGCAAATATATTGAAGTGCCCTTCAGAAAACCATGGAGCTTTCATAATACTTCCTGCACTGAAAATTATGCTTAGGAAAAAAATCAGTATGTACACAAAACACATAGAGAATATAGATATATTGACTATATAAATATATATAGAATGTTTGATTCTGCAATCTTTCATGCCACCTGGGAGAATTTCTATTACAGATTTCCTTCTATGACTTGTGGGTCATTCATATTGGGCCAAAATATAAATGTAGATGTGACTATAAAAGGTGAAACACATACAGAGCAGGACGAGTGTGCCTTTAGAGAGATAAAGGCACTGGAGAAAAAATATCCAGGGCCTTTGTACTGTATTCTCACATCTGTCAAGAGAGGAGAGAAAGGAAGCACATCGTAAGAGGGTCAGAAGGTATGTAGCACAGCCACATGATGATACTATCATGAGGCAAACATGAGAAAAATCTGTTGGCTCTGATAAACATATTAATTTAAGATCACACAAAATTGTTATTGTTTCTGGTTTTGTGTCTTGTTTCATCTCAGTCATTCAGATTACTTTGTCTCCTGGATTATGATAGGGTCTAAGAGACAGGATTCAGTATTCCCGAGTCATAAAATCAGAAGGGTCATGAACAATTAGTTAGAGAGTTAAATTCTGGCCATGAGGTAGGATCATTGAAGGCAGTGTCTTAATACCCACATTCTCTGAATCTTCAGAAAATGAATGTTTCGGAACCTTTTAGGATTTAGAGGGAGGAGATTAATCAATTTTCTAGCAATTGGAGGATGATAAATGATAAATGAGAATTAATTACATTAATAATTTAAGGTGTATAAAAGTGTCATTCATAGCATTGTATTTAACAAGCTGTCTTTATTGTTTTAGTGTAAAAATAGTGATAATACTTTTTATGGATTTGTTCATTACACAGTCCTCAAACTCTGTTTTCTCCATAAAATCTTAAATACCTCTACTGTCAGTTCTTCTATGCTGGTAATTTTTCAAGATCCTAACCCTCATATTTTGAAAAGGTCTATTATTGATCCACAAGTTGCCTGTGAAATATATCTTTACACTTGTATTTGAATCACTTTGTAATAATAAAGTTTTAAACCTGGAAAACCCAATATCATTTGAAAAAATATTATAAACAGTAAGAATTTCAGTAATAACTTTAGATACCAAATTAATAGTTTCATAAGTAGCAAAATTCTATAGAGACAGAAATTTTATATATGTATATATAAAAGTATATATAAATATATTTATTTCTCTCTGTATATATATACACACAGATTATATATATAATAAATATATGTACAAACATAGATGAATAAAACAATTACTGTAAAAGCACATTTCTTATTAATTTTATCCGTAGGTGTGTTTTCTTTGCTTTTATAGTCATAGCTTTTATTATAATTTCTGATTCACTGTTTTATTTGTGTGTGTGTATGTATACACACATAAAATTTCTGTCTCTGCAGAGTTTTGTGTCTTATGAAACTATTAATTTGGTACCTGAAGATATTACCAGAATTCTTACTGCTTGTAATATTTTATCAATTGACTTTGGGTTTTCCAGGTTTAAAACTTTATCATCAGTTTTTCTCTTCCTTGTCAATTTTTACATCACTAATTTAAATCTCTTTCCTAATTGTGTAAACTAATGGCTATCGGAAATATATATAAAAAATGCTGATACTCTTCATTTGACCTATTTCAGATTTCAGTATGAATGACTTTAGTATATCCACATCAAAAATGGAACTGCTTGCTACTATGTTAAGATTTTTATAATAACATTTATGAATTACAGTGGTTTGCATTTTTATAACTTAATATTTTAAGGTTTAAGATCAATATTAAACTTACGTCAAAATAATTTAAAAGCATTTCTTATTTGTGCTCTGAAACAGTTTATCAATATTTGAATTTTCTGCTTTTTAAAGGGTAAAGTTTCTGCATTTTATGGTAAACCTTTCACCTTCAGGAATTATGTTTTGCTGCTACTTTCTTAAACATGATGCTGCTAAAGTCTTTCATCTCTCTTCCTGGCTCTCTTCTCATTTTCTTTTGTGTAACTTTTGCCTGATCTCAAGTTTTATACCTCTTATATGAATCTGAAATTTTATTATTCCCAGAATTCTTCTGAAAATGATGTTTGTAGATTGTTTTTCCTTCTGGTTACATTTCTATGATTTCTGGGACTTACCTATGTTCACAGGGATTTCTCTTGTTTTCAGTTTTTTTTTTTTGGCCAATTTTCTTAAAACTATAAATCATGCTTAATTAATTCATAATTATTCATAATCAGTTTATAATTGCATCTTGAGAATGATATAGATTTTGGATCTGGAAGTGGTAATTTACTAGAATAAATGGTGACTACCTGTGTGCACAAAGGAGATTCTGATAAACAATGGGATTCTATAGTAGACATTGTGGTCACGTCTCTGGGATTCATTCTAGCCCTCAGCCATTGTGTGGCAATTCTGGAGTTTCCATATTTTTTGCCACAGATCTAGTTGGCTGAAACTAGTCAGGATATGGCACTATCCTAGCCATAGTGATTTTCTTTTTTTCCTGAAGAAAAGTATGTGAGCTAGGTGGATACAGTCATAATTTTATTTCTGTTTGGAAATCAGTGGTGGAAAATAAGACTTTGTGGAATTGTACTATGAAGTTTTCATCCACTTCACAGCCACAAAGAGAAGTCAAGCTTAGGATGAAACTGAGAACTTGAAGATAAAATGGAAAAATGTAAAGAAAGTAAGTTTTCCGTGCTCTCATTGAACTGTGGAAACACAACTACGATGGTCCCTTAACGTCTAATTTTTTTCCATCAGTCTTAGCTAGTAACTCATGTTTAAGTCAGTTTATTTTTGGAGAAGGGTATAAATTCAGGGAGCTGTCTGCAAAACCCGTAATTACTCTGATACCAATCATTAGTTTAGGAGTCCCAAGACCAACCTCATATTCCATAATTTGTACAACTCACAGGACTCATTAAAAGCTGTAAAGCTCAGAGTTTCAGTTTATCACAGTGAAAGGATACAGTTAAAAATCAGCCAAGGGAATAGATGGATGAAACAGAGTCCAGGAAATTTGGAAGCGTGGGTCATCTAGATTTTCTCACCCATTGGAATCATGTACAGTGCTATTTTTCCCCAACAATGATGTGTGAGAATAAACTTGGAGTGTTGACAGAGAAATTAATCCAAGCTTTAGTGTCCAGAGATTTTATGGGGGCCCCATCACATAGGCACAGTTTACTGCTGTTGTGGTTGAACTCCATTTCCAGTCCCTCCAGAGGTTCATCTGTTACAATGGCCTACATTCCCCTGCACTTAATTGTGTTTTAAATTATTTGATATAGCTAAATTCCACTCCAAATCACATCAATACACAAGCTGGGGTAACCCAATGCACTCAGGCAAACAAAGACAGTCCTTTCAGATGTGACATTCCAAAGGCTTAAATATTACTGACCAGGACCCAAGGACAAAGGGTAGACATCTCTTTAGGCAAAGTTAAATTCTTTACTACATGTTGGGCAGTGCTGTGGTTCTAGTTCTTCAAACTAAGAAGCTAGGGAAGAGGCTGATAAGATGTTTTTGTCAGATTTGACTCTTATTGTAGGTAGTTCCATTTAGAATAAAAACATTGAGTTCTGAAATTAAAAAACAAACAAACATTCAAAGAAAAGAGACAGATTCTGTTTGCTTGTTTGGTTGTTTGTTTTTGACAGAGTCTTGCTCTGTTGCCAGGCTGGAGTGCAGTGGTGCAGTCTCGGCTCACTGCAAGCTCCATCTCCCAGTTCAAGTGATTCTCCTGCCTCAGCCTCCCAAGTAGGTGGGACTACAGGTGTGCACCACCACACCCAGTTACTTTTGGTATTTTTAGTACATGGTTTCACCATCTTGGCCAGGATGGTCTTGATCTCTTGACCTCGTGATATGCCTGCTTTGGCCTCCCAAAGTGTTAGGATTACAGACATGAGCCACCACACCTGACCAGTTTGATTTTTTTAATTACCAAAATAATTTCTACATGTATGTTTCTCACAGGTTTTTAAAACGTCTACAAATCCCTATATATTTCTTCATAGTAGAGTAATGTCTTGGTAGTGCATTAATTTGTTCTTATGGCATCAGCTATTGTCTCTACAACCTCAGAATAAGGTTAGAATATTGGTTGGTACAATGCAGACATTATATAGTTGATATTATTAAAGTTTCCTGAAATAAGTGAAATTACCAAAAACTTACACAACAGACATGACAAACATAACCCAATACAAAGGTATGTTTAATCCTCTTGCACAGTTTACCTAATACTTATTTTAAAAATAGTAGTTCCTTTTTAAATAAGGACATTATTTCATTTCTAACAATGAAAGCCTAACAATGAAAGCATGTCTAAGAAATCAAAAAATAAATCACACAGAGTATATAAGCAATATGTTCTAGAGAGTGGTAGTGAATCCTTGATGTGAAGATGCTGACATGAGAGTGGCGAAAGAATACAGTTACAGACTTTGGTTGTTCATTCTTGTTATTTTCTTGGAAAAATTAATTTTGGTGGCATTCATATGCAATGAATATCCAGGAATTCCAGTGCTATATACTCTGACTAAGTGTGTCTACTTTGAATTCTGTAATGGATTCCTAGAGATAAGGAAGGAACCAGCATTGCTAAGGGAAAATAACATATAAGGCACCTCTGTGAGATGTCCATATGACAAACAAAAAGTAAAATTCTGACTTTAGGGATGCTTATTTGCTCTTATCTCTGACTCCTTTGTCCTTTGTCAGTATTTTAAAAAAATACTCTTCAGTCTCCCTGTTCAACTATCAGATTTTTAAGAATATGGAAACAGAAATTCAGGTAAATAAGTTATTTAATTCAATGACAGACCTTTCCCAGCAGTGTACCAGTGAAGGTTTGGGGGTCTTTCAACAATGTAATTGTTAAACCCAAAATTAGATTAAATATTCAGTTGTTAATCAGCAGTCTCGACTTCATTGCTGTTAGACTTTCTGTGCCTTACGTGTTTGTATTGACTAATTTGATGTGCTTGTGGATAGATCCATATAGGTGCTTGAAAAAAATCCAATCCCTGAGATAATTGGGTATTTTTAAAATAAAATGCACCCTTGCAATTTTATGTAGAGTGATCTTTTTTAATTATACATAAACCGTGGTTTCCAACAAGATTCTTTCGGACATGGAATAGGGACTTTTCTGTTTTTCTCCTCCTTCCATCAGAATATTCTCAAATTGCAGATACCACATCACAATTCTGTTGCTAAAGTTTCTTTTTCCAACGTCTGTTGTAGTAATGTTCATAGTGAAGTTTAAAAGAATCCTTGTTGGAAAAATGCCCTGCCTTCTTTGCCTAGTGACATATTCTGAGCTTTTACAGGCACACATATCACTCGCTTTATCTGTACAGTTAGTACTATTTGTTCTTTTAGTATCGAGGCTACTACAATGAGCAGAAACCATCCTTTTCAGATAACAGTACTAAAAAATAGTTAAAATAAATTTAAAAATGTTTCCTTAAAATGCCATAATGCTTCCAAACATAGATTTCAAAGTACAGGAGATATTTTGGGGAACATCCTTTGAGGAATAAACAACTATATGTTTCAAATTTGTAACCATTAAATTTAATAATATCTAGTACTCAAAACTCTAGATGGTGATACACTTTATCAGTAATAATTAGCGTGGGCGTGCTTATTAGATTAAAATGGCAATACAATGTCCTACTTAAAAATTTTAAAAAAAGATGAAGCTAATAGCTCACCATCTCACTGGGTATCCAAAATAGCAAACAAATGGCATTGTGCTGCTTTTGTTATTCCTTGATCTGGATCTTTGTAAATCTATCTCTGAAAGAAAAATGTGATGAAATATTTTCTACATTGACCATTAATTTTTATAGCAAGAGTGACAAATATTCAGATTAATTCTAACACCTTCAGAAAATTAATTTGATATGTGGCATTCACAAAAAATTTGTTATTCAAAAATGTTTATGTAACATATATTAGTGATCATTTAGCACATACAGAGTATTCTGCTTGATGCTATGAAGATAAAAGTGAGCCACACATAGGTCTTCCCTTGAGCCAGTTAGTAACCATGAAGAAAGATGAAGTATACACAGCAAACTATAATATAGTGAGAAATAAAATAGTGTTATGAAAGAAATGTAAATAAATTAAACTTCAGGAGAGAAAGATTTCGTTTCCTTCCAGCTTGAGGGATCATTTGGAAGTCCTTTTAGCCAGGGCTTGAGAGAAAAGATGTAGGGAACAACGGATATAATTGATAACTCCACATAGAAGAAATAAAGTGATCAAAAGTCCAGACTTTTTTTTTTTCATGGCCTTTTACGGTAGGATATAAAGATGCAAACACATGGGATGTGTTTGTGAGACGTGAAAGATTATTTCCCTGGACTGCAAGGGACATCAAGGAGGAAAATTGGAGATAATATTGAAAAGATTCTTGGTTCAAGACACTCATTTAAGATGATGACTTACAGTCTTAATTTTCTGCTGCTATGATAGAATACCACAGACCAGGTAATTTATCAAAAAAAAAAAAAAAAAAAAAAAAGGAGAAGAAGAAGTTTATTTGGCTCACAGTTCTGGCAGCTGGGAAGTCCAAGAACATGGCACCAATATCTGGAAAGGGTCATCCATGGCAGAAGGCATCACATGGTGAGCAATCTCAAGAGACAGAGAGAAGGTAGGGGCAACATTTATTCTCTTATTAGGAGTCCACTCCTTACTAACCCACTTCTGCAATAATGGCATTAATTCATTCATGAGGGTGGAGCCCTCGTGACCTAATGACTTCTCAAAAGTCTTACCTCTTAATACTATTACAATGGCAATTAAAGTTCAGCATGAGTTTGTGGAGACATTCAAATCTTGGCACTCACTATGGAATTTTAACCTGTCTAGGAGCGTTTTGGATATGTCAATCAATCAGAAGGCAACATCAGGCAAGAAAGCCTCACAATTTAGACTTTATGGTGAAATTTAAACTGGTCTCTAGAGGTAGCTTATAACTTTGGCCGCCATCTTGAGCTCCTGCAACTGGAATATAGGAGCAGTAGAATGCTAATAGATGTGATTCCTCTCATGCCTTAGGGGAGAATACAGAGAATCCTGTTTTCACACAATGAGTCTTTTATGTGTAGGCTTTACTACCCCTTTTTTGTTGAACAACTACTGATAATGTGCTAGCACTGAAGCTGCACACACACACACACACACAAAACCTTACTTATGAGGGTGTATTGTTACTTTTGATTTTAAATGTAGAAGTTGAGTTAGAGTTATGGGATAACTCTGAAATTGAAAGTAAGATTTGATGCCAAAGCTAACCTGTCCACTATTTAATCTCATAATCCCATACATTATAATTGTCCCAAAGTTAAGTGCTCGACTGACTTTTTCAAAAAACAAATTTATATATTTACATACACACATGTATAAATGTATGTATACATATAAACATATATATGTGTGTGTATGTGTATATATATTTATATATGTATATAATCTTCAAGCAAATTCCTATGTACACAGAGTGCAGGAAGATTGATTTTGATTTTGATGACTGATGCCTTGAAAGAGTAAGACGGTTGTATCATTAAAGAGTTAAATACAGCCCACCTTTCTGGTATTATACATTAAGAGTAGACAAATTTAGTAAATAGAATTTGGAAGTATTTATGTCATGTACCACAAGTTACAGTTATTTAAGTTACAGACATTATAACCACTTATCCACATTAATACAATTATCTCCAGCTTTATAATCTTTGTAAGCATAGAGAATTCAGTGAAATAGTATTTGGTCTTGAAGACCGTAAAGCACTCAGATCCCATTTATTTGAATATTATTTCAAATACATACTATCCTGCAGCATGATAGAAATACAAATGCTGAGAAGATTGATAAGCACACATAAAAGTATCTGGCACTAATTCAGTAATATACAACAACACACTAAGCTCAGACTTTGAATAGTTAGACTCTAAACTGTCTGGTTCTGTAAACCAACACTGTCCTACAGATGCACTCCACAGTTTGTCCCAAAGTACATTTCTCCTTTACATATTTAACTTTTTAAAATAATATATTTCTAACTATGTGATTAAAAGTAGGTTATATAAAAGGAAGGAATTCTGCAGCAGTGTCCAAGCTCCAGCTGAGCAAATTTTTGCTGGTAATATCTTATTTGAATCCATTAGCTTATAAGTTCGGGAAAAATAGAAGATCTGTAAAAATAATGTTGAGGATCATAAATCTTAATACTAAGCACTACATATATATAATCATTATAATTAATTCTTTTGTTTGTTTTCCTGTTACCCATATAGATGACAGGCAACAAGAGATTAAGAATAAAGAGCTATGCTGTTTTCTTGAGTAGTCCTCTGTCTTAAGGACTACTAACATATATGAAACATGCACTAGATCTTAACTTGATGTTTCTCAAGGAGGAATAGAGGACATTAACTCTACATTCAAGAACATGTCTGGAGCCTCTCATTGATATTCCAGGAGGTGCTTCTACCACACTAGCCCTCTACCCCTCAGTTACTTGAGAGGTGAGAAATTCACTTATTCGATTATTTTCTCAACTTAGCTCTATCACAAATAAGTTATATTGAACAAGTATTAATTAAACACCCACTGTTTACCTTTTATGAAACTAGAAAAATTAAGTGCAGCGTTAGAACACACACACAAATCAGTATATTTATTGGGTGCCACTGAGTGACAATTAGAAAGATATTTTTATATGCTATACTGCTTATCAAAGGAATTTTTCTCAGCATAGTCATTATTATAATAGGTCCTCTTAAATAATTGATAAATGCCAAATCCTTTAATACTTAGTTTCAAGACATTTTAAACAATATTATACTTGTAATGTCAGAGGACAGGAGATTCGAAAACATGGCAGAATGTCTAAAGGCATTTTCTATAGTCCAGTTAGAATACCACAGATGGTAAACTTTTATGACTTCCAAGCTGTATTTTTAGGGTTTTGCTTTTAAAGGTAAAACCTGTCATACTAATTTTCTGCATCCAGAAGTATTTACTTCCCTTATATTTGCAATCAACTGTGAACTACCACACTCTTTTGAGAGCAGACGTTAAAGTATCTGTAAAGACCTCGTTTGATTGTAAATATTATACATTGGATTATGTTTATGCAAATTTATCTTAGCTGTGTGTGAAAATAAGACTGGCTTTTGAAAAATGCTAAGTGCTATGTTTTCCCCCAGCTTCAGTTGAGGCAGTTGATTGGAATAAATTGAGAAGGATCAATATTGTCATGAGGCTGATAGGATATGCATTTTTCAAAAGCTTAGGAAACTTTTTTGTCCATGAATAAGATATAAGATAATAAAACCTTATGTATTCAGAGAGAAAAGGCTACTGCAGCAAATTTAATTAAAAGACAAAGGTGTTCTGTTAGGAAGAGAGTTACCAAAGCTGTTCTGACAAAGGTAACTCGCTGTTCTGAAATGGAAGAATCTGATGATACATATTGAAGATCTTGTTGCTCTTTGCAATGACTATGTGATTTGCAATGAATATATGATTTGCAATACATATGACATTTTTTTAAAGTGAGAGCTTTTACTACCTAAAGTTACTTACAGGAGGCTATATGAAAATGTGAAAAGAAAGTATGGGATCATTGGTTTTTAGAGCACCTTAAAAAGTCTCTCAAATCTCCTGACTTCCTAATTGAGGAAATTATTGCAAAAGATGTAAAGTCTGTTTTTCATCATCCTTTCTAAACTTACCCTGGTTTATATTTTTATATTAAGTTAAATTATAACTGATCAATATTCTTTTATTTTTCACATGAAATGAATATTTATCATGGAAAAAAAATCCCCATCAGTCTAAAGTAGTAATATTTCACTTGGCAAGGGAAAGGCAAAAGGGAGCATTAGAGAGGAACCATCAAGAACATTTTAGGATGCTCTAGCCTGAGGAACATTGGTAATGAAAGGTTACTACTGTGGAGATAAATGAAGACCACCCAAATGACAGCAACCCAGGTCTACTTATTCAGAGCTTGCTAGAGCAAGGGAGACGCTCACCATCGCTTGCATTTGGCAGAAAATCAAGGAAGACGCTCACCATCGCTTGCATTTGGCAGAAAATCAAAGGCAGGCAGAAATGTGCATTAGGTTTACAGTGCAGGAGGAGATGGCTTCAGGTCTGTGCTCATTGGAGGCTGTAGGGCTGGGGAAGCTGGAGGTGGGCTAACAAGAAGTGAGGCACCCTATGTACGTTAGGGGAGCATATTTGACTTTCCCTGGATGGTCTTGTGTAGAAAGTGGGGGTGAAAATTAAAGAAGCTATCAGTTATTAATCAAGTCTGGCTGTTTTCAGTTGATTGCTTAAAGTTTTGGTTTGGCTTTTTGAACTAATCATTGCAGACTGTAAATTAGATTTCTACTTTTATATGGGATCTGGCCATTGTCAATTTGTATATTCAGTGTCTCACTAAAGACCCATATCTCTGGTATGCCTATGTGTGCATGTATTAATGTTTGGATTTCAGACATGTATTTACCAAGAAATGGCATGCTTTGCATTAACAATTGCACATGTGGGCACAGGAGGAAAAATTGCACACCAATAGGCTAGTTGGCTATGATTTTACCATGTTAAATGTATCAAGCAGAATGAAACAGTAGCGGAAGCAAACACCAGTGCAACTCTATAATTAACCACAATATTAATATCATGACTGCGCTTGTTTGTATAAAAGAAAAAAAATGACTTCCAAAGACCAATTTTTAGAGTAAGTAATATCTCCATTTGTCTTTCATATTTCAAAACATGTATTCAACATGATGGCATTATTGTAATTGAATTACCTTCTCCATTTAGGTAATATTAACACTGCATTCAATTTTTCTGTCTTTTTGTTGTGAATTGCATATTTATCAATTGTATTATGTGCCTCTGTTTTTAGAAACTGAATGAAAACCACACTAATTTGTCCAAATTTTAATTTCCTGAATAATGAACTTTAGCTCCCATAAGAGCTAATATTTTCAGCAAAATGTATCAGACTCTTCAGACTCTAATAGTTATTTACACTTTCCTCTGTGTTTTTTTCCTTGAGAAAATAAATTATGAATATGTCAAATATGCTATTTCTAACATTTAACAAGATGACACATGGCTTTATAAAATGGCACTCAAAAAGAAATACAAAGTTAATCTTATAATTTTGTTCTAATAGTTTATAGAGGTCTGGAACCAAAGATTTGTTGTTCTCTCTCTGCAAGTCACAAAGCACTAAGAATGTTTTTATTCGAAACTGAAAATCTGTCTGTATATTTATAAAAAGAATGTTCACTGGTGAATCTGAAATATAAAGTTAATATTATTAATAGGTTCTCCTTCAAAAGTAAGTTCTCCTAAAAATTTTAATTTTACCTTTCTTACCAAGTCATTTAATCAAAACATCTTAAAAGAGAACTTACCATGGGAGACTTACTAGGCTTTACAGAAGACAGAAAAAAAACTAAAAAGACAGAATCACTGCCTACAAAGTTACCAAATAACAAAGTATACTAAATAAAAAGAAAAATGGCACTATATTAAAAATGTCCAATAAAGTCAACCTTTGCTTCTCAGTTATAGTCCATTGTAAGACACAAAACATAATTTGTTTTTCATCCCATAGCAGATCCTGATATAAGTTTTTCAAAATGTCCCTAACTTTAGAATTCAACTGCTGCTAAGGATAAAACTTTTCTTCCAATGGATCTAAATAAGGAAAAGGAACATCTTCATTTCTGTCTATTTCATATACTCTAAGAATCTCCTCTACTTGGGAAACATATATTAGTGTATTAAATTGTCAGCAAAAAAATATTTGGAAGAAAATAATGGTATAGGTCAAAAGAGTAGATCCTTAGATCATGTATTTAAATCGGAAAAGAAACACACATGAAGAAAAGAAAAAAAAAAAAGAAGAAGAGTAGAGAGAGATGTTTCTCATAACTAGATAAGGATGACAGTTCCACCAATGTGCTACAAAATATCCTATGTAATTTGCTTACTGTGTTTTACCTGCTGTATGGCTTGCTTTAATTGAATGTCATCTCATCATTGACACATCCTCTGAAAGCTTAGAAAAACATTCCATTGGAGATCTAATCTAGGGTTAGAATAACAAAATGCACTAGCACTCACAGAATTTCTCTCATAAATGGCTCTAAATATCAGGCATTCTTGATTTTCCCAGCTTGTGAACAGATTTTTCCTTTTTAAGTAGAGAGAAATTTCTGTTGCAAGTGAATCATTAAACCTTGGGAACAAGCAGAGTAGTTATAAAATACTTCAGGAAATCTATCAAACTGGCTAGGGATTCCCCAAGGTACTATAAGTCTGACAAATTTGGCATTTTTTACTAGTCTGAGGAGAGACTGGACAGTCCCCAATACATGTACTGACAGTTCCCAACACATTAATGTTTTTGTTAAGTACCTTCCTTTTCTTAAAACTTAGCCTAAGTTGGCTGGGCACGGTGGCTCATGCCTGTAATCCCAGCACTTTGGGAGGCCAAAGCAGGTGGATCACCTGAGGTCAGGAGTTCGAGACCAGTATGGTGAAACCCCATCTCTACTAAAAATACAAAAATTAGTCAGGTGTGGTGGCTGGCACCTGTAATCCCAGCTATTCGGGAGGCTGAGGCATGAGAATCGCTTGAACCTGGGAGACAGAAGTTGCAGTGAGCTGAGATTGTGCCACTGCATTCCAGTCTGAGTGACAGAGTGAGACTCCATCTCAAAAAAATAAAATAAAATAAAATAAAAAATTAAAAAAAAACACAAGAAACAAAACTTAACCTAAGGTGTTAACTGTGAGCTAACTAAATTAACCTGCATTCGTTTTCTTTTTTCATCTCTTTGACGTGATGAATACATTTTATTTTTATATCAGTTTTCTTAAAATGCATTCATTCATACTGACTATTATGACAGAAGTGTAGTTAAACACTTAATTGACTCCTGAGTTTCCTTCAGAAGTTCAGGTCCATCCCTTAATGAGATTATGATCCTGTTGTAACTGAAAAATCAAAGTAAATGGGTATGGATTCTAGGCCTAAGAAAAGATAATTTTGGTGACTAGTGACTCTGTGAGGAAAAACTTTCTTTCATCTTTTTCCAGATGTCTTCTCCCTAAGACTCTGTGAAATTCTTCTGGTCTGTTATAAAATACCATTTGAGTATGAAAATAGCTAACATATGAAAGAACCTTAGTACTGTGCTTGCAATACACTAACTAAATACTCCATAAATATTAGCTATTATTAGTAGAAAGTAGGGCTGTTCACTGTGGAAAAGAGTCTTCCTTTTTCCTTTGTCATTCAGTACAAACATGTGAAATGCCCTGGAAGATATAATCTGTAAAGTTTATTTCTATTTTATGAGTTTCAGTAACAGCTGCTTCAAGGCCATACATATAATACTTCTGTATAAACCCCTTTCCTTAGCACCACTTTACTTATCTTTATGGCAGAAAAATAGATATGAAATAAATTTTTTGACAGATAGTCTTTTGCCAACACAATAAAAATATGAAGCAGGAAGCTAAGAAAAGTTTTGTTTTGTTTTGTTTTCGTTTTGTTTTCTCTTTACCTTCTGAATTCCTTTACTTGGTCCTGCCTTTTTTATTCATCTAAATCCCAGGTATGTCCTCACTACCCACTGACTCTCAATACAGAATCTTTCCACATACAAACACATGCTCTTCATTGATCTATACCTTTGTTTCTCCAAATCTTTAAAATTGGAATTTTGGTGACTTTAAAGATTCTCAAGCATGTTCATATTTTCCCGTGTCTTATTTGCACAGCTGTTTCTGCACTAATGCTTCACTTGGTGTCAAGGTGTCAAAGCTGAGTAAGCCCTAGAATCTGCCCTTGAAGTCCAGGGCCTGTGAGGAACTAAAAGTTCATGTAACTATGATGAAACATGTGAAAGCATCATACACATATTACTATGGTAACAAAGAAAGGATGAGCAATTCTACCTCAGAAAGTTAGTGCTAAAACCATCATTCACATGGAGAATATTTGTCCCTACATATAAAAAATTACTCAGAGTCTTGCATGGAAAGACATCTCAGATGGAGAGCACAACACTTTCAGAGACATTTGCTGAGAAACCACAGTAGTGGAGAAATGTGGCATTGCTGGAGAGAGGAGGAGTGGGAGAGATGCTGGAAAGAAGACAGGTGATAGAATAATAAGAGGACCTCACATTAATCTTCCAGCCTGTAGGGTTCACTTTATCTTCATTTCACAAAAGAGGAAAATGAAGTCCATAGACTAAAAAATGACATAGGAAATAAACAGCAGAGCTCAAATTCAAGACCAGATCTTCTCCTGAAACCCATCTTGCATGCTTTCCGCTGCAATATATGACTAGTTGGAATTTCTTAAATCAAAGTATTAAATCCCTAATTTAGATACAAGAAATTAGACTTTAGTATGGTATATGCTAAAAGGATCTTTTAGACAGAGCTCCTTTTACAAGTGTTCCAATTACCTCATAAACAAGTCTTTTCCTGAATGTGTATTGTTGCTTTTCTCATAGTAAGGAAGTTGGAGGTGAGGAGAAAGAAGAAAGAAAGAAAGAAAAAACTAATACTGATTGGGTGCCTTCTGTGAGCTACAGATTATTTTATGTGTTATATTTTATAGGTATTTTTATACTATATTATTTGAATGCTCACAACCATTTTGTGAGTTAAATATTATTGCCACTTTTAAAGATGAGGATTCTGAAATTCAGATATAAAAAAACTGGCCCTACTGACTTGTCCAGTCATGCAGCTAGTTAATGGTCAACCTCAAATTAGAATAGGAGTTAGCTTGACCCAGACCCAGATCATCTCATTCTTTATCTAACTGTGCTCCTTGTGAATGGGCTCAACAGCAAGCTCAAAACAAGACCAATCAGCAAACTAAAACATTGATGAAGGAAATGTTTTAGGACAATGTCTCTAAGAAAGGGCATTCCTTGGTGAAGGAAGTAACATGGCATTTTCAGCTTAATCAAATAATAACTTTGTATTTTAAATAACATTTGGACTTCAAATTTGGACTCCAAACAGAAAGAATGATGAGATCAGGGAACTATATAAATGACAAAATAGATCATGAAGCAGCATGAAGAAGAAACAATGAGTGAATGGGAAGAGATACACTACCTAAAGTGGGAGATATAGAGTCTGTTGTTCTCAGGGGCTTTATTTGCCCACTCAAATCATATCTGTCTTATAAGTATGCCCAAAATCTGTGAATTCATACATTAGTCCCTCCTTATTGATGGGGAATACTTTCCACAACCCCTAGTGAATGCCAGAAACCATAGATAGTACCAAACTCTAAATATAATGTTTTTTTATGCATACTTAGTTATGATAAAGGTCAATTTGTAAATTTGGCACAATAAGAGATTAGCAACAACAATTAATAATTAAATAGAGCAATCCTAACAATATACTGTAATGAAAAGTTGTGTGAACGTGATCTCTCTGTTTCTCTCAAAATATCATATTGTACTGTTCTCACCTATTTTTGTACCACAGTTAGCCATGGGTAACAGCTACTGTAGAAAATAAAACTGCAGGTTAGCAGGAACTACTGTATTTACCAAAGGATCATTGTCGCATATAGTCATGTTGTCTCCCAGAATCCTAATAGCTAAACATTTACAAATTATGATTGTTGACCAACCTAAATTCTAGAACATGTTGATACTTTAGCAGAAGAGGGTAATTAACTCAAGCTCCTGGCCTAGAAAACATCAGTGTTTGAGAGACTGCTTACCATCAAGAGAGGGCTCCAATACTGGTCAGAGTCTTGTCTAATCATCTTCATAGATCTTGCACACTCAAGTTAACTCTTCGATATTTAGCTACTTTTATCCACGGCACTCATCATAATGATCATATGCAATCCTCTGTATTTGTATTCTAAGTGGTATGTCTTGCTGAAGACAGAAGCATTTAACTACTTGACTATATGTATATAATGAATTACTTAGAATAAAAATGAAGAAGTTTGACACGATAGTTTTTTTTTTTTTTTGGCCAGAAATTTTGCTGGTAGTTGAGCTATATGTCACTTAGATTAAGAAGTCATTATGATAATTTTTAGTATTAAAAATAATTGTGTAAATCATAAGCATAGTTTATTAAACATGTGCAGATGTTGTTCTGGACCAGGGCAAGATAGTAAATATTTTGGCTTTGTGGGTCATGTACTGTCTGTTGCAACTACTCAGCTCCCCTGGCACAAAAGCAATCAGACAATATGACAGTGAATGGACATCGCTGTATTCCAATAAGACTTTATTCATGAACAGTGAAATTTAGATTTCATATAATCTTCACATGTCATGAAACATTGTTCTTTTTAATTTTTTCAACTGTTTAGAAATGTAAAAACTATTCTTAACGCATGGGCCATACAAAAAGAAGGAGTGGGCTAGATTCACATGGGGGCTTTAGCTTTACAATGCTTGCACTAGACAGTTACATTTCTCATCCAAATTTCATCATCTATTTCAAGACTTCTCATCCGTATTGCATAGATAATGAAGCTAAATATAGGAACATCAAACTTTGGCAATTTTCTTGACTTCCCTGAATCTCAATTTCTTTATATATGTACACTAGGGAGAAATTCTTTTATAGAGATATTATGGAAATTTAGTGAAATATTTATTTATTCAATTATTATTAAGTTATTTCTAGTTGTAGAGTCTTCCCTGAAATACTAAAGTTCAGAAAATATACATTGTAAAGGGTAAATCTTGACCCTGCCCAGACGAGGCTTAGAACCAAGTTTCTAAGACGTAAGCTAAGTATGAAGTTGTAATTAATATGATAGAAGCTCTGATGGAAAAAAAAAAAAAAAAAAAAAAAACTGTTGGCCAAAGGGAGACTACAGCACAAGTGCATATTCCAAGTTCAGGAAAAACCTCCTGGAAAACAGTGGTGTCAAACAGGGCTACCAAATGATTCACTGAACTGAAGACATGGGGGAAAAAAGCAAACAAACAAAAAACATTTCAGTCAAAGACAATGCTGTGGGTAAATTCCAGAGGTGAGAAAGAATTGACCCATTAAGAAACTGAAAGAAGGGCAGGGCGTGGTGGCTCACGCCTATAATCCCACACTTTGGAAGGCTGAGGCGGGCGGATCACAAGGTCAGGACATTGAGACCATCCTGGCTAACACGGTGAAACCCCATGTCTACTAAAAATACACACACAAAAAAAAAATGCCAGGCATGGTGGCGGGTGCCTGTAGTCCCAGGTATTTGGGAGATTGAGGCAGGAGAGTGGCGTGAACCCGGGAGGCAGAGCTTGCAGTGAGCCGAAATCATGCCACTGCACTCCAGCCTGGGTGGCAGAGCAAGGATCCATCTCAAATAACAACAATAAAGAAACTGAAGGAAGTTCACATGACTAGAACACAAACTTCAAGACATAAATATAAAACTGTATTCAAGAAATAATGCTAGAAAAGTAAGAAGCCATATAAAGACATGTTCGTAAGTCTAGAAGTGATCTTAAGAACAAAGGAAAGTTCCTGAAAAGTTGTGAGCAACGAGAGCATATTATTAGACTTGCATTTTGAAAAGGTCATTCTACTGCCATTTGAAGAATGGATTAGAGAGTGGCAAGAATGAGTCCAGGGAGGCCAGTTCAAAAGTAGATGCTGTGATCCAGATGAATAATATTAGTGGCTCAGATTCGAGTAGTGGCAGAAGAAACTAAAAGAAGCAGTCAGAGTCAAGAAATATTAAGTTATTTGATTTATTTTTATTGCATCCAATGTTCTGGGAATATAAAAATAAACAGACCAAACTGCCTGGTTGTCAGGATGATGGACAAAGTAGAGTCAGATATTATTTCTGACTGGTAACATGAACTAGGATGGAAAAAAAAATAAAGAAAAGCAATTTGGTGTATTTTAATTAAAAACCCTGACTAAAATTTCTCATCATTATTTCTTACAGTTCTTTAAAGGGGAACATTTTCCCCGCTAAAGCCATTTAGGGCCAGAAACAAAAATAAAAAGAGACGGTGAGTTTATGGCTCACTAAAACAGCTTTACTATTCTTTCAACTTTCTCCTACCTTTTATACCCAGAGAACAAAAAAAAAAAAAAAAAAAAAGAAAGAAAGAAAGAAAAATGGGAGAGAGGAAATATATGACTGCAGTGACAGAACAAGTGCAGATATCACTGATATGAACAGATATCAATAGAAAACTACTCATGCACAGTGCCTCCCCTAAACCTGATAATAGACATTTTCTTCAAGGTAGAAGATGCTGTACTTTCCAACAGCTTACCTGGAGCTTTTATATATTAATTGATTATGCTATTGAGAGTTCGGTTCTTGGGGTGATACTCTTCATTCAACAGGATTTCTATCAATATATCAAGATATCAAGATCTCCACCAGTTTTACAGGGGCCATCTTACCTCAGTTTTCTGTATCCTGGAATCCTTTAAAATGGTTAATGCCACAGATATTTTCCTCAGAATTATATAGCACTCCAAAATAATTCAAATTTGGAATATTTTTGGCTAGCGATTATTCTGCCTTCAGTTTAAATGGTTTCCATAGGTAAACATATCATGCTGTGTGTGTGTAATTGGACTCACCTCACACTTCCTATTTTATATGCTTTACATACAGCAAAACATATTCATAAATGATATTTCCAGAATACTCCAAAGCGGAAGGTGAGGCCATTACAAAGTATCCTAGTTAGGTGAACAGAGACACATAGCAAATGGAGATCTTTGTTTAAAAAGTATACTTTGCTTACGAAGTAAGTTTATTTCTTGACCCATTCCATTGGTAGCATCTATGAAGCCCTCAGCCCCCAGTGGACATGTCCACCAGTTGCGTAGGCTTATATGAAACTAAAGAAAGTGTATTACTCTGGAAATAATAAACTTGACAATCATCCTCTTTGTATATGATATTTGAAACTATGGCAGTTGATGGAAGTACCTAGTGAAATTGTCTGGAGAAATATCAGCATTTGACAAACCTCAGCAAATGAAACTGAAGAAGAGCAGCTAAGAAGTAGAAGATAAGTAAAGGTCTGGCATCCACAAAACCCCCAAATAGCCTGTTTCTTTTTTTATTTTTATTTTTTATTATACTTTATGTTCTAGGGTACATGTGCACAACATGCAGGTTTGTTACATATGTATACATGTACCATGTTGGTGTGCTGCACCCATTAACTCATCATTTACATTAGGTATATCTCCTAATGCTATCCTTCCCCGCTCCCCGCACCCCACAACAGGCCCTGGTGTGTGATGTTCCCCTTCCTGTGTCCAAGTGTTCTCATTGTTCAGTTCCAACCTGTGAGTGAGAACATGCGGCAAACAGCCTGTTTCGAGAAGGTATATTGTGCCAAAGGCTCTGTAAAGGGCCACTGGGTTCAGGAAAGCAGTCAACGATGATCTTGACAAAAATGATGTCCATAGTGAAGCTGGAAGTTTGATGCAGTGAGTACAGGTCTAAGTGTGATGCGAGGAAATCAAGACTGAATTCAAGAGCTCTTTCAAGAAAATGGGCCCACAGAAAATAGGAAAAAGACAAAATAATTTTTGGCTGGTTTTCTTGTATTTTTTTAAGATGGAAGATACCTGAACATGTTCCAGTAGTGATAGAAAAGAATTAGCAGGAAGAGATTTTAAAGGCTTGGAGAGAGATAGATAACAGAGAAATCACAGGTAAATCAGGAAGAAAAGGAATCTAGGAAAGAAACAGAAGGTCTGTTTTTGAAATGATACCATCTGCTGTTTGCTTACATGGAAACAGCAGGAAAGTAGGAAAGTGTGAGGTATGGTATACACCTGTAGGCTACATGTCAGGCAATTGAGACATCTCCCTCTGAAGATTTTTATTGTGAAGTAGCTAAAAGTTAGGGGAAACGATTAAGATGATTGATTTACATAATCATTTTGAAGAATGGATTATGAAAGCAAAAAAGGCCAGATAAACATTAATGATTATGAGTTAATAGTGGTATTTAATCTACTTATTTCTAAAATAATGAAATTTCTACAAGTGTCTAGGAACTGTTTTGTTCTCTGTAACTATTTCTACAGGATAAGTAAGTAGTTTCTATTATATATAAATATTTATATATGTGTAAATATGTATTCAGATATATATATATATACACACATATGTAGGAGCATATACACATATAGATACTATAAATGCATAGTGAGGGTATGGAAGAATATATATGTCTGCATTTTGAGATATGTTTATATATGTGTATATATATCTACATAGAAAGACATATGTACATATAAATTTAAACATATACATATATATGAAAAACTGTGAAATATATTCATATGCATTCTTTTGTACCCTCACCATTCTTTTGAAGTATGTTATTTATTGCACACTTTGTATAGTTGTACTCTCTCTAAAAACAAATTTAATCTACATGTAGTTGATCAGGGAAAATTATCCCATGATTTTGTTATTTTGTTGTTCAAGAATAAATATAGCCCAGAATTATTCTTGATGTTGCTATGAATTCTATGAACCTTCTTATAATTCCATCCAGACGTTGAATTTTAGCACTTACCTCCAAAATACCAAGATATTGTTCAAATGATTACTGGTGTAGCTGTTAATGGATTATTTCAAATTTACCTTTCCTCAGTGCTAAAAAGAAAATATTTCCTATGCATGAGAAATGATAGAAAGACGAGAGCCACTTCAGAATAATCACTAGGGGAGAAAGGCATCTAAGATTATATATATTATTTTAATTAAGGGTGCTTGAAATTGTATATGGCTTTCTTTGAATAATAAGCATCTACAGATGAGGTATGATTGGAAAATGCAATCTCTATTACAGGTTCAATTAAATCAACTTCATTTCAATAATGTTGAATGATTAGAGAAATTTTTATCAGAATCATACTTTGAGTCATCATTCAAATAATCAATTTTTTTAAAATTCTGCAATGTGGTGTGCTAGATAAGACAACAGGACTTTAAAATTAATGGAAGAAGTTTGAGAGTGATTAAATTATATGTCTTAATCAGTCTGATTTAATATGACTAGTGGATAGAATTTTCACTTATTCACAAAAGACGACCATCTCAGTTAGTCAACCTTATAATTAGTGAGAAATAACCCTCAGAAATTAGTGTGTATACCATATGAAGAAGAGTTTACTCAAATAATACATAACCTATTTATCTTGAATTTTTCATTGCTTGTAAAATGTATTTTCATTTTAAGCCATTAAACTGTGTAACATTTGAATGGGATTATTCTTGTTGCTGTTTTCTGTTCCAGGCTAAACCAGGATAATTAGTTATGAGGAGATATAAGTATTGCAAGATGACATGTTATATACTTATTTGTTATCAAAATACAAAGCTGTCAGTTTTTTAAAAATTGAGATTAGCATTTATTTTTAAATCTATTTTAGATGTAATTTTAATATACATTTATCTCTAGGCAACTAAAATATAGTATTCAACTTTATCCAAGTGTCTTTCGTTATAGAGAAATATACATTCACAAAAGATTTCTTCAAAAGTTGCACTATCCATATATTTTTTAAGGAGAAGCATGTGACATGATCTATTTGTCATAATGATAAGGTATATAAGATATTGTATTGAGATATGATTTAAGTTTATAGAGAAATGCTGATAAATGTTAAAATGTGTTATGCCTAGATAAGAAGGTATAGTTAAGAAATAAAAACAATATTTGATGCTATCAAATCATTATATTATAAATATGTAAAAGCTAGTTAAAAGGTTTGATTTAAATTATGTCTTTTCTTCCGTATTGACATTTCAATGAGATTAGTAAGTCACATTTATATCATCCATCTGCATGGCAATATTAAAATACACTTTCAATCTTTCATGTAATCCATGTAAAAGGGATACATAAAACATTAAATAGTAGTCCTTGTCTCTTCTTTGCTGAGGTGAAGTGAAGGTTTTAAAGCAGGAAATCCTGGAATGAGAGAAGAAGGTAAAGTTAAAAAGAACCGATGAGGAGAGGACCCCTTTTGTAAATGCAACTGATAATAGTCAGAAATGCTTGAACTGCCTGAAATCCTAATCACTGCAATAAAGGAAAAAGTACTATTCTCTCTGGCCCAACAGGAAAGAGTCAATCAAAGACGGTGATAATTTCTCTAACACAGAAATATATGTGTGCCAGTGCCTACTATGCTTTCATCATGTATAGATGCATCAAGAAGTTTCTGTCTGTGGGAAACAGGAGCACACCAGACAATGAATCCATCAACACCTTGATTTTGGACTTATCAGTCCCCTAAACTGTTAGAAATAGGTGTTTGTTGTTCATAAGTCACCAAGTTTATGGTATGCTTGTTATAAGCAACCTGAACAGGCTAAGACATGGACTCGAAAATATTCTGCAGCTCCAAATTACTATCTACGTTAGAAATCCAACAGACCAATACTGTATGAAGCTACTGAGATTTGGGGGGTTAGATTGCTTTTGCAGCATAATGAAGCCCATAACTCTAGCTGATGATGTAACTGTAATAAAGTCTCAAAATCTGTGCTCTTAATCTAAATGTTGTAACAGTAGCTACGATTTAATAGGAAAACAATCTAGACACAATTTAATAATGATTTCATTTCTCTTTCAGCCTGAAATTGGAAGTCAAACTGTGATTTTATTTTCATATAAAAACTCTGAATTAGTAGATTTTCCTGCAAGGTGTTAATAACAGGGTTAATGTTCATAGATAAATAATCACAATGTTATGAACTGATAAAATGCTTAGTAGTTAAAGACTACAACAATTTAAAATGAGCTGGCTTTGCCAGTTTTTACTTGCCCACCCAACAGTTGTTTTTCACCAACAGTTCTGAACTCAGTTCATTTTAAGTGTACATATTGTTTTTCTTTAGGAGAAAGAATAAAATATTCATGACAGTCTGTGGTGATTCATACATTTTTGTTACTCAGAAATAGCTAACTTCATTAATTCTTAAGAATGTCTTTTACTGCCCCAAAACACAAATAGTATGATAGCATGTCTGGGGAATTGGCTGCTGAAATGTATTTAAAAGAATTCTATGCCTTCTAATATACAGCGTTTTGAGAAAGAGTTTAAATTTTAGAACATCAGGTACAAATCATGTTATTTAATAATTGATAAAGGCTGTTCCTACACAACTTTGACATTCTGTCATTCTATTCAGGTCAGACTTTTAAAAAATCAGTATTTTCTCTTTTTGTTTGTTTGTTGTTACCACCCCAAATGCAAAGCCTCATTTTTTTTTTTTTTTTTAAGTTCTGGGATACATGTGCAGAATGTGCAGGTTTGTTACATAGGTATGCATGTGCCATGGTGGTTTGCTGCACCCATCACCCTGTCATCTACATTAGGTATTTCTCCTAATGCTACCCCTTCTCTAGCCCCCAACTCCCTAACAGGCCCTGGTGTGTGATGTTCCCCTTCCTATGTCTGTGTGTTCTCATTGTTCAATTCCCACTTATAAGTGAGAATATGCGGTGTTTGGTTTTCTGTTCCTGTGTTAGTTTGCTGAGAATGATGGTTTCCAGCTTCATCCATGTTTCTGCACAGGACATGAACTCATCCTTTTTTATGACTGCAGTAGTATTCCATGGTGTATATATGCCACATTTTCTTAATCTAGTCTATCATTGATGAGCATTTGGGTTGGTTCCAAGTCTTTGTTATTGTGAATAGTGCTGCAATAAACATACATCTGCATGTGTCTTTATAGCAGAATGATTTATAATCCTTTGGGTATATACCTAGCAATGGGATTGTTGGGTCAAATGGTATTTCTGGTTCTAAATCCTTGAGCAATCGCTACACTGTCTTACACAATGGTCGAACTAATTTATGCTCCCACCAACAGTGTAAAAGCGTCCCTATTTCTCCACATCCTCTCCAGCATCTGTTGTTTCCTGACTTTTTAATGATCGCCATTCTAACTGGCATGAGATGGTGTCTCATTGTGATTTTGATTTGCATTTCGCTAATGACCAGTGTTGATGAGGTTTTGTTCATATATTTGTTGGCCACATAAATATCTTCTTTTGAGAAGTGTCTGTTCATATCCTTTGCCCACTTCTTGATGGGTTTGTTTCTTTTTTCTTGTAAATTTGCTTAAGTTATTTGTATATTCTGGATAGTAGCCCTTTGCCAGATGGACAGATTGCAAAAAGTTCTCCCATTCTGTAGGTTGCCTGTTCACTCTTATGATAGTTTATTTTGCTGTGCAGAAGCTCTTTAGTTTAATTAGATCCCATTTGTCAATTTTGGCTTTTGTTGCTATTGCTTTTGGTGTTTTAGTCCCTATTTAGTAAATGGTGTTGGGAAAACTGGCTAGCCATATGCAGAAAACTGAAACTGGACTCCTTCCTTACCCCTTATACAGAAATTAACTCAAGATGAATTAAAGACTTAAATGTAAGACCTAAAACCATAAAAACCCTAGAAGAAAACTTAGGCAATACCATTCAGGACATAGGCATGGGCAAAGACTTCATGACTGTTTTCTCTTTTCTAAATTATCTATTCTCATTTAAAATAAGTACTAATGTTTGAGAAAGACCAGATTTTCCCCTAATATTCTTTACATTACCATTAACAGCAATAATGTATTAATTATATGGGAACCTTTCTTTAGTGTTACTCTTACATCATCATTTAGGGAGTAGAATAACGGAAGCCTAAAGAAGTGGTTTCATGTCCAAGGTCACAAGGATATGGACAGAACTAGGGTTAAAATCCAGATAAACTGGCTGCTACACCATTGTCACTCTGTTCTAGTAGATGAGTTCATCCTATTTTTGCTCCATTGTTTATGGACTCTCTTTAGTAGATGTTTAAAATGCTTAAAACAATAGTAGTGTCTTTAAAATCTCATATCTTTCTTTGATCTATCTCTAATTGGTACATATATCCATAGTAAATACCAAAATTACAAACATACTATATCTTGAATATTTTTTGCATGGACATTGTAAATGTTATTATTAGATGTCTTTATTATTTCTCCATAGTCCTTGTTACTTGATGATAACTGATCAAAGAATGTTAGGAGGTCAAAAATTCAACAAATGACTATAAGATGGACACTCAAGGCTGTGCATGGTGGCTCACACCTGTAAGCCCAGCACTTTCGGAGGCTGAGGAGAGTGGACTACCCAAGGTGAGGTGTTCGAGACCAGCCTGGCCAACATGATGAAACCCAGTCTCTACTAAAAATACAAAAATTAGCCAAGCATAGCGGCTCATGCCTGTAATCCCAGCTACTCAGAAGGCTGAGGCACAAGAATCACTTGAACCTGGGAGGTTGCAGTGAGCCAAGATTGTTCCATGGTACTCCAGCCTGGGTGACAGAGCAAGACTCTGTCAAAAAAAAAAAAAAGATGAACCCTCAAATATTTGATGATATAGAAATTACTATCTTTACAAATCCTTTATTCATTCATTCAGTAACTGTTTATTTAAACCTACTGTAAGGAATGAGCTGTGATTAGGTACTGTGTATATAGTCATTAACAAATAGGCAAGACAGCCACACTCAAATAACATATATAATATATGTAATTTATTGGAATACATGTTATATACAACATATAATATATTGGAATACACATATGTATATATTATATAATATGTATTATATATTATTATATATATTATATATTACATATATAGTGTTCAGATATATGTATATATAATATATAAGTATATGTGTGTGTGTATATATACATATACACCCACACTAACAAAAAGTCTATGAAACTAAAAGTCCAACTGTTCTGAGAGATAAAAATGTTGGGGGAAGTTGAGAGAAATTCTATTTCCCTTTGTTTGACACGGAAGCTTGACTAAGAAGCTCACAATTAAGCTGAGGGTTAAAGGATGAGAATGAGTCAGCTCTACAAAGAATTGGAAGCAGAGCACTTCCGTCAGTGGGAAAAGCACATGCAAATTCATATAGGCAAAAAAAGTCTTAGAATGTCTCGAACATAAAAGTGATTGAGAGGGAAAGTGGCTCAAAGTGAGAGTGAAGACCAGATTGTTATAGGCCTTAGGATGCTGGCTGATATTGGAGGGCAATGAGAAGCCAAGTTTTAAGAGCAAAGTTATATGATCTAATCTAAGTTTCAAAAACAGATAAGTCATCCAGGCTGTATATAAAGAATGTTTTGGAGGAGTCTAATTTTAGTAGCTTTGGAGATTGACTTAATATAGACTTACTTTCTGGTACATAGTTATAGAATGCTGGATACATTTAAAGCTAAACAAGCAAATAAGTAACTGACTGGAAAAAGAAAAGTATTCCTTGATGTTAGAAAGAATGAATAATACCAAACCAGAACTGTCATGTATTAATCTGATGCTACAGTTGTCCAGAAAATTAGATTTGGCTTTAGGCTCTAAGTTCAGGCCCTAGAGTTTGAATACCCACTTACGGATAAAATGACATAGCCTTTGAATTACATGATGAAATCTGCATAGAGAACAATCTTAGAAAGACTGGTGATCCTTCTGCCTTAGTCTCCAAAAGCACTTGGGATTACAGGTGTGAGGCATGGCGCCCAGCCACATTATCCTTTTGATGCAGGGCTACAAGCACTGATTCCTACATCTGCTATGATCTGAGTGCAAGATTTTGAATCCTTCACTAATTTATTCCCTCAATTTCCTCTAAGAATGATTTAGCCTTAGAATAAGTCACAAGATTTTTTGGTTTTTTTAAATCAAAAAATTAATATACTAGGCCTGATGTGATGGCACACACCTGTAATCCCAGCACTTTGAGAGACCGAGGCGGGAGGATTACTTGAGCCCAGGAGTCCTATCTAACATGGTGAAACCCTGTCTTTACAAAAAAACACAAGAATTGGCTAGGCATAGTGGTGCAGGCCTGTGGTCCCAGCTACTTGGGGTGTTTGCGGGGAGCATTGTTTGAGCTCAGGAGGTGGAGGCCACAGTGAGCCAAGATCGTGCCACTGCCCCCCAGCCTGAATAACAGAACGAGACCCTGTCTCCAAAAAAATACAAGGGGGGGGGGAAAAAAAAGAAAAAAAATATATGAAAAGCAACCTTGAAGGAGATGATTGAAGTTTAGAGTTTAGTCTGATTTTAACAGTGATCTCAAGGGAGCAGATTTTTTTCCTTTCTTTTTTTTTTTCTTTTGAGATGGAGTCTTGCTCTTGTCACCCAGGCTGGAGTGCAGTGGCACAATCTCGGCTCACTGCAAGCTCTGCCTCCTGGGCTCAAGTGATTCTCTTGCCTCAGCCTCCAGAGAAGCTGGGATTATAGGCACCCAGCTAACTTTTTTTGTATTTTTATAGAGATGGAGGATCACTTGAGGCCAGGAGATCAAGACCAATCTGGGCAACACAGCAAGACTCTGTCTCTACAAAAGTATTTAAAAATTAGCCAAGCCTTGTGCCACACACACCACTGCATTCCAGCTTGGCAACAGAGTGAGACCTTGTCTCAAAAAAAAAAAAAAAAAAGGATAATGTGATTATTTTGGTGTAAACCTCTTTTTGTACCAAAACACTAACATTGAATCTTTTAAAGTGAGGTATGATTGCCATTGTCTCATCCGCTTTGTGCTAAAATGCTTTTTCAGTTGTGGTTGGGGTAGGGGCCAGGATGAATCTCCTCTGTAACTCTGACCTGAATCTTCAGGAAAGAGGATTGAGGAAGAAGGCCTTGGTTAAAATAAATCAGGTTGTCAAGCAGGGGTAATTTTGCCCCCATGGAACATTGGCAATGTCTGGAGACATCTTTTAGTTGTCACAAATGTGGGATGGGAGTTGCGAAAAAAGAAGAAAGAAAGACTAGGTATCTTGTTAAATGAGTCACTAGAAATCTCTATCTGCTACTGGT
This sequence comes from Rhinopithecus roxellana, assembly GCF_007565055.1. Lineage (NCBI taxonomy): Eukaryota > Metazoa > Chordata > Mammalia > Primates > Cercopithecidae > Rhinopithecus > Rhinopithecus roxellana. The sequence goes on along the minus strand of NC_044549.1, from coordinate 139,825,733 downwards.
CCAATATGTTGCTAAAAGAAAACTTGCTCTACCTAAGATAAAAGAGTATGTTCATATTGAAAGTACCATGAAAAATTGACATCCTGAACTCTACCACATGTGGAAATGGTTTACAGTTTTATATTATTCACATCATGGGAGAATCTCCAAGTTATAAACATAAAGTAAAACTTGTTCTAAACTGATGAAATAACTATTGCGCATGACAGTTACAAATGTAAACTGCTTTACAGTAATATTTTTAAATATTTCCAAGATGATTTTTTTAAAACATAGATTAGGTCACGTCACTTCTCACTTAAACTCTGGTTTCTCATTGCACTTACAATATCAGTTAGCAGCCTAAATGCCTATGACAATCTGATAGCCAATCTCACTTGGAACTATAGCCTCTTAGCTCATTCAGGCTGTGTACCAAAATGCTATAAACTCAGTAGCTTATAAACAACAGAAATTTATGTCTCACAGGTCTGGATGCTGGGCAGTTCAAGATCAATGCATTGGCAGATTCGTGTCTTGTGAGGACTGTTTCCTGATTCACAGGAGGTGCCTTTGCACAGTGTCCTCATGTGGTAGAAGGAACAAGCTAACTCTCTGTGGTCTCTTTTCTAAGGACACTAATCCCAATCACGAGAGTTCTGCCTTCATGTTCTAGTCACCTCTCAAAGACCTTGCTTTCTAATATCACAAACTTGGGGGTTAGAATTTCAACATATAAAGTTTGGGAGGACACATTCAGGCCATAGCACCCTCTCAGCCATTTTTATTTCTTCAAAACATACGTAGACATATGTGCATGGAAGTGTTCACAATAAAAATTATAAATAATGGTAGAAATTGATCCACTGTGATAAGCATACAAAACAATCCATCTGAACACAACAATCAATGCTGAAATAAACTATGAGTTTTTTGAAATTATTAGATAATTTAAAAAATTAGAAACCATAATGAAAGGATTGATCATGAGATAGAAAGTAATTTTAAAAAGAATTACTCTAGAAATAACATAATCAGTGAAATTAAAAATACAGTGGATGATTGAAAAAGGAATGTATATAAATGTTGAGAGCTATTTGTTGAAGTGAAATATAAATGTAAATAAGTAACCCAGAAAACATCGAAGGAAGGAAAATACAATGAAAAATGAGAAAGTCATATCTTTTGACCCTGTCATTCTAAATTCCAGAATAAGAGACTGGGGGAGACGCAGTATTTGAAGGTATAATGGCTGATAATTTTCCAATATTCATTAATGAAGTCAATTTTTATTCTGAAGATCAAATCACAAGTAGGATATATTAAAAATAAACCCACATCTAAAAGAAATTGTGATGAAGTGGCTTGTAGGGATCAAAGAGAGGTTGTCTAAGTAAGAATAACAACTAGACCGAAACCAAGGACTCCTTCATAGCAGCAAAATAAAATAGAAATAACTTCAAAATGTTAAAGAAAAATAATTCACAACCTAGAATTCTGTACTAATCTAAAGTATCATTCAAAAGTGAGAAAGAAATGAAGATTTTTTAGAAAAAGGCTGAGACAAGTTTGCCACTTACGGGCTTTCACTGAAATAACTACTGAAGAATACATTCAGTAAGAAGGAAATTGAATCCTGTTATAATGCAGAGATAAAAGACCTAACACTGTGCCAAAAAATGGTGAAGATGTGGATAAGTATAACTAATTTTTGACTATAAAGAAAACCACACTAATAAGAATTACTAGAAAATATCAGACAATGTAAGAGAGAAAAAGAAGGGCTTTAATGAGTTGTAAGCATCTCGTGTAGTTCATGGTTGGGAGATGGGTACAGATATTGATTACCTCTAGACTTTGTTAGTCAACTGAGCTTGCCTAAGATTTAATGTGCCTGACCAAATAAATAAAAAATAAATATAGAATATACAATTCAATCTATTCAGAAATAAAAGAACAAGGAAAAAAAAAAAACTCAGTCAAGCTAATATACTTCAAGAAGGAGAAAAGGAAGTAAAGAAAGCTCATTGTCTAGAAAACGCAAAATGATAAAATAAATGCAAATGTATCTGTAATTATAATAACAGAGTAAATATTTTTAAAATTCTCAGACTGGATTTTTGACTTTAAAGAAATGTGGTTACGTATTAATTTCAAGTTGTACACTATCAAAGAAGGCTGATGTAATACTATCAACATCAGCCAAAGTAGACTTTAAGGCAAATTTCAAACTTAGAAGTTTTTCTAATTAGAGGATGAGCTCATAAGGTTTCTAAAATGAATAATTAGGAAGATACAGCAATTCTGGATATACCGGCACCAACTAACATGTATACAAAATAAAAACTGATCAAACTGTAGGAAGAAATCAATACATCTACTATCAGAATGTAAAATCATTATTACATTTCTCTCTGGAGGTATAGAGAAATAGAGAATAAATTGTTATAATATAAGAGCTGGGATGGGAGGTGGGGTAACTACATAAGATAATGTACCTAGACATGGTGAGTGTCTTAGAGAGGGACTGTGAGCTACTCCTGGAGAAGTTAGAGCTCAATGAAATCAGGAGATTGTTTTTTAATGCATTATAATAAAGTGTCATAAAATGCAGTGGGCAGATTTTAGAGCTCACTACTATTTGCATATTTTTTGTATATGGTATGTTTACCAAATTTTCCATTTGTATTTCATATTTTCATCATACCCACATGCACACATACCCACACACCATCAATTTGGATTCATTTCTCACATTTTGTTGTCTGTAAAAGTAATGTATTGAGAGCTTTAAGACCTTAATCCCAGTTCTGGATTTGCCTCTAAAAGCTATGTAATGTTTGGCAAATCAAATCATTTCAACTTTCAACCCCTATATTCTTATCTGCAAATTGAGGTGATAAAATCAAACGGAGAGGATGTATTTCATCAATTGCTACTCCATAAATTTATATAAAATGTTTGACTTTTTGGGAATTATAAATGCATATTTAAATTATGTATTTCACAAGTATATATTGTGTAGCAATTAGTTTTTCCATTAAAATGAGGACAAATTATTTATTCCATGAATGACACAGTACATATCTGAGATAATAAAACCCAGGCACCTCTTAATCTGCCTGAGTAAATGAGGTGGTTAACTAGAGCATAACACCAGGATATGTCCCCAGTTTTTTAAATAAGTTGAATAAATGGGCACTGAATTATTGCTACCCCTACAAAGACATTGTTAGCAATTTATCATAACGAAGGTAAAAATAAAATATGTACATTACTAAACATAGCCTCTTTTGGTGCTGTTTTCCACTAAATAAATTACATTTTAAGTGAAATAAGCTTTTTGTTATAATCTACCAGAGCCTTCATAGCCTGACCTCAATCTATATCATTACCAGTATTGCATAATATAATCTGGTAGATTTGTTGATAGGGTTAAATTAAATCATCTATTCACAGTTACAGTGAAAGGTCTGGCACATAGTAGATTTTCAGTTAATACTTGTTCCTTTCCTTTGCCTGCCTTTAGAATATGCAAAAACCATAGATGCACTATATAACCTCTTTATCAGACCAGTGTGCTAATTTCTTTGCAAAAAGTGAACAGTCATATGATACAATGATGCATAGTGTAGTGTTTCTAACTTTTCTGAGGATCTAAACATACAAAGCTCACACAAACTTTAGAGAACAAAGGAAGCAGATTTCCTGAAGTTTATGGGTAGGTGTCCTACCTCTGCTACTTAATCGGCATCTAGGGGCGGGCTCTGCTGAGCCCCAGCCTCTAGTCAAGCTCTCCTAGAAATAGAAGAGACTGCTCAGTTCACAGCATCTATATGAGCAAGTTGCCTAAGAAACATGAGGTTTGTCAGAGCTCTGGCAGCTGGTTAAAATCCACTTCGGGTTCCAGAAAATAGTCACAATAATAAGCTCTTCAGATAGCCCTCGACTTCTGTTATTAGATTGAGTCCTTCAATACTCTCAGTACTCCTCAATAACCAACCATATGCTAAAAACTTAAGAGAATATTGTGCCTGGGTTTTAGAGTAAACCCTTACAGATGAGGTAACAGAGGCCCATAGAAGTTCAAGTAGTAAATTGACACATTCTAAATTGAGGCTAATGTGTTTTCAACAATAAACATTTAGATATTATACTTTTTGGTGATGGTGGTAACATGGTAATATGAGTACCAATTGTTAGATGAAACTAAGACATGAAACCCTTTCTGTCTTCACTTTTCCAGATCAGGCTTTACTTTGGCCTATTATGTGGAATGTCTTAAGCCTTTTTCCAGGTTAATTTGTTAGTAATCACAGTGTTTCTCTAAAAAAATCTAATTCTTCAAGACATTCCAAGACATTCCAATATAAATAGAACATCTTTCTCCTTTATAAGGAGCTTATTGAGAAGGAAGAAAGGGATCCCTTTCAATATAATCATCTTCTCCAACTTTATTTTCATTTTCTGCTTTAAAAAAAATCCTTCCATCAAGACTGATTGACTTAGTGTTAGGATCAGAATTTTCACTTACCTGTTCCTCTTACTAAGAGTGCTGCCTTTAATTCTCTCCACATCTCTAAATTGTATCCTTCCTTTAAGATCCAGCAAAATGGAACTATCCTCCAAAAACTGTTCTTGGTCTATTGCTGTTCATAGTAACCAGTGTTCTCCTATTTATTTAACCTTTGAGATGTGACATTTCATATGTTCTTTTTGTTTTTCTTTGCTAATAGCATGCAAACCATCCAAAGCCCCTTTAGTACAGGAACTATGTCACAGTTTTACCATTTAACTGGGGACTACTGAATTATATGTAGAAGCTTTATAAGCATCTCATCAAGATAAATATCACTTAGACAAAGCGTACTAATAAAAGTATAAGGTCATATGACATGGTTTAACTGGTCAACTATAAAGGTACTAAAATTCTTGAATTGTTGGGCTATGTTATATAGGACATCCTGGGATATTTGAGAAGCAAGGAACTATTAATATAAGAGTCCTGTTTATCACTAAGCAACATGTAAAGAAAAAAGAGAAATCTTGGAATTTCTAGAGCTTGGCAGTGTGCTCTGTTTATGCAGGTTCTTATTTACATACATATATTTTTGGATTCAACTAAACAATAGCATCTAGTTCTAAGAAAGTTACTGTAAGAACCTTGTCATGAATATAATCACACATCAAAGGATCTAAAGCCCTTGTGGTGTTTTTTCTATTTTTAAAATGTCAAGTCTCACTTTGTAGGATGCAATCTGCAATAACATTTATTGCATTTATAGTCGAGAAAGAAACTGCATGAACAATGTAATTGCATACAGTCAGGGTCACATATATTTTGGCCATCATTTAAAATCTCACTAGGTAGAAGCAGCAAGTTCAAAAGAACAGTTGTTTATTTTTTTTCATTCCCATATCTCTACATCTCTCTAGTGACTTCATTGTCCCTATAAGATAGAAACATGGTGTCATTATTTTTTAATGTTCATATTTTTTGAAAAAATGAAGCAATATTCCAAGATATTATTTTTTACAAAACAGAATTATACCAGATGTCCAAATCTATAATAGAACAGAGGTTTATTTTTTGTTGTTTTTTCAACTGGCACATATAAAAGGAAATAATTATATTAATAATTTATATCAAAATAATATAGATCTATTAACTAAATAATTGGCTCTCTATGTGATTGCATTCATTTATTACCAAGATGATCTTTGTTTAATGGTTGGATATTAGAAGGAAAAAACATTTTTGTCCTTTACTAAAGCACTGTTTTATTAAATTCCTAAAGAGAAAATTAAAACCACAGTATTTCACATGTACAGATACTCAGCATTATGCCCTGAAAATACAATTTTTAAGAGAATTTTCTCTTTATAGCTCTTTATGAATGGCTTCTTCTGTCTTGATGCATTATGTGTGCTTGTTATATGTTTCTTTAACATTATTACAAACTCTGCTAAATCAGTTCTCTAATCTTTCTATGATTAATTGATTTGGATAATGTACAAATAATAAACATAAAATTAATCTTTTAAAAATACACAACCACTACGCCCTTTGTCACACCACAGCTACGATAGTATTTGCCACTACTCTAGAGTATCTTAGAGAATTGTTTTACTTCATAAATCTCTCCTTCCCTTTTTTAGGTTCAGGAAAGCAGGATCTACAGACATGAAAATTAGCACTGGACTGTATCAAAAGTTATAATCCTGGTAGGATCACTTGCTCAGGTCTTTATTTTAAATAGGTGTAACCAGCCCTTAATTATTCCTTGGAATCCTATGTTTACATTTGGTAAATATTGGCCACTGGTATTCCTAATTTGCTAAAATTAGAAAAGGGCTTGGAAAAAAATTTCAAAGGTGCTAATTAGGGTAACAATTAAGAGTTCAGATCTGCAGCCAGAATGCTTGGGCTCAAATCTCAAAATTGCCATGTACTAGCTAAGTGGACCTTGGGAAATTTAATTAACTGAGCAATGCTTCTATTTTCTCATGCAAAATAGAATAAGGGTATTGTAAGGATTCAATGAATTAATTTATATAAAGAATTTAAAATAATGCCTGGCATATGGCAAGAGTGCAACAAATGTTAGCTGCTGTTATTATTATTAATGATATCATGTTAAAGATAGTTATTAGAGAAATAAAATGAAGATACTTAATTTGTCAATCAGCACATGCAAATTACTACTAAACAGAGTAAAAAAGTAAAGTTAATATCTTGAAGTTTCTTTTTCCAGAACACTAAGAAATATTAACATAATTTGGTCTCTCTCTAGAAACAATATGACCAGCAGAAAATACAAATATGTTACAAAGTCACAGCATGACTACATCACTGAAAAATAGTCATTACAAATGCCAAAAAGCTAATTTGTTACTTCCGAATTGATGTGTGGATATATTTTCTCCACTGTAGTAACAATTTAATAACAGATAGGTGATGACAGTCACCAAAAGAGGAGAGCTATCTTACATTTGGGAAAAAAAAAAAAAAAAAAAATTATATGAGTTTACTTTTCTGTGGCATGGGAATAGAAAGTAAGCATCTATTTTAGTAATAGTTTTGCAAATACTAAACTTTATCTTTGTCTGAGGCTTTCTTCAGCCCTGGAAAGTTGCCAGTGAATAGGACAGTTCAGAGATTAAAATGTAACACCTCCATGTAGCAATGCCCAATTGGAAGCTAGTGAATCAATACACTGCTCCCTTGCCCCTTGAATGGGAAAATCCTGAGGCACTGGCTCTCAGGTTTTCTCCAGAAAGGTTAAGCTTCAGTCATCCACAGTGATAGCTGACTTGATAATGTGCCTTCTATTGGCTCTCTTGTCTTCCTTGTCTCTCCTTCCCATCCTACTACCCTCACCTCTCAATGGACTACTTGTGCTCAGATTTCATCTCAAGTTTGTTGTTTTGAGGGGGAATCCAAACTAGGATTCCTGGTAAACTGGAGATGGTGTGATCAGAGTTTAGGCTGAGAAACTAGACAGGAAATGGGGCTTTCAGCGGAAGCAGAAGCCGGAAAGGAGGATTTGAATCAGGGATTTATTTTCCTAGCCATTGGTTTCTTGACATCATGAGTCACCTTATTCTATAATGCCCTGGTGTTGGCAGGTGTTAGTACATATTTGCAAAAAAAATATATACTGTTAGCAGTTTAGGGCTAAGTGAAGAGCCCAACTCTTTCATAATCAAATTAAATTTCAGTGGAGACATGCCTTGTTTACATCTTCTTGCTTTGTTTCACATCCCATCGATTTTTCATCATGTCCAAGTGGTCCCGAGAGCCTTTGCATGGTCTATCAGCTCCAGAAACTTGGCAGCTCTGCAGGGAAGGCATGTGCCAGCCTGCAAACCCAGTGTCTCAGTATCCTCATTCAGCTCTCGGCCACTGTTAGAGGCATGGTGGTGACTAAAACAGCAGTTTCTCAGCATGCTGAGAGAAAAGAGCTCCCTTTCCTCCAGAGATATTCACAGCTATGGCCATTCCACTGTCCAAACTGCTGTTTTCAAGTTTAACACTGTTTGCTCACACAGGTCTTTACGTTCACACATAGTATCCTTTTGGTAGGCCCATGGACCAAACAGGATAAGTCACAGGAGCTCCTAAAAATGGCCATGAGTCCTTGAAGCAAATTGCCCTATCAGGGGCTATTGGAATTCTTCAACAACTTTGGAATCCTTTGCTAAAAGATAACATACCACCTAAGGTAGTCTTCATTTGAGACTACCTCAGTCCATCAAAATGATTCTAATGTCTTTGAAAACTTAAGAAGGAAAAGTGGGATCTTGAACTATTTCATTCCTAAAAGGTTAGAGATTCCATGACAGTTTTCCTATCTCTTTCTTCTCCAACTGTTGGCCTTCACAAATGTAAGCAGTGGAAGCAAGGTCTTTGGCAAGGCCTCCTAAGCATTCCACCAAAATCTTTCTACCGAAAGAAACCCTCAAGTCATCCACTGGCAAGAACAGGAGTGTTATTCAGGTGTTGGGAGGTCTCCACTTATCCATGAAACTCTCTTGGGGCTCTCATGGTGGTTCTTGTTGGGGCTGAGGGAACAGGTGTGGCATTTAAAATTTTCCTCACTAGTTTCTGTGACGTGGGTTGGATCTCAAGCTTCCTTTTTGATAGTTGTGGAGGTTGTATAAGTTCTTGCTTTTTAAAGACACTTTTACTTTCAAGTAATTTTTTTCATATATAAACTTGTCAAATTATAGTTGAATATTAGATACTGTAAATTTTGCTATAGGTCAAGAGGAGCAATGGAAAGAAAGTGAGATGAACAGGTCTGTTTTTTGAGAGTACACAAGAAACATATCCCAAACAAGTAACTGCACAACTCAGAAGATGATGTGGAGAATGTGTTGGAGGCAGACATTTCAAACAATTAGGGAGTTTGTGGAGTATTCCAGATGAAAGACAATGACAGTCTTAAGGCTATATTTTAGTCATGTTATGGATACATGGATTTTGGGCAGTAATTGTGCATTACATCATTTAATTTCTAATTTTGGGGGGAAATAGGTTGGGTATGTCAGGCATACATCTTTGATCCCTCTCCTCTATGGATACTGCAGCTTTGGAAAGGGGTCATGAGGACTGGAGGCTGCTTCTCATTCTGCTCATCTTCAGGAAACTCCCTCCACTCCTCTTGTCCATGGGTGGCTGCCCTAAGGTTTGTTATCCACAGGATGTTTGTTGTTAAATTGGGAGGTTTCTAGTATAAAGCGACATAAATCAGAGTCATGTCACTTCAGCATGAACATAACAGCCTGAAGGGCATTATGCACCACAAAATCCTGTTGTAAAGACTCTTGCCAGGCTATGATCTATCAGGTTATGCCTCTGGTCTGAAAGTTAAAAGGAGTGGAGCAGACTCCCTGAAGATCACTGGATCATGGCCGTATGCCTTCGATGAGTTTGAGGGTTTTCTGACCCTTTGCCCCACACTCCACACACAAACTTACTTCTCAGTAACTGAGAACTCCATTTCAGTCACACTGGTTTCTTGTTCCTCTAAAAAATCTTGTTTTACTCTAAAAGTAAAAAGAAAGTCTTGGCTGTTTTCTACCTCAGATTTCTGCTCACTTTATTCCCGTGGTCGAAAATGCCTTTCCCATTTTACAGTCATCTAAATTCCTGCTCTCCAAATATATGTGTATGCTTATGTGGTATGTTTACAGTGAAATAGAAAATGGTGCTTTCTAGGAAATAAATTATTCATATTTACTAATTTTATACTGTTAAATTCTTTTTCCAATTGTGTAAAAGTGGAATGACTTATCTCTAACAGAAAAGTAAGTTCTAAAGAGAAGCAACTATCTTTTACGACATTTTAGCTCTTTTCTCTCCCCCATAGCATGGTAATGATCACACAATAAAGGATCAATAGCTACTAGTTAAGATGGTTCATGATTCATCTACTATTTGTCATGGTGTCTTATACCATGTGTTAAAGTGAACAAACAATGGCCTGAGAAGGACTCTGTACTTCTATATTTGAGTCTTCGTGGATGAACTGTAACCTAACTAATAGGTAGACGAGATTCAAAACCTAACTTAGGAGTATGTGCCTGTAACAATAGCTGAGTCTTTGTCAATCTCAGCAACCACACTTCAACCACTCATACACTGCTGAGTGTTCAAACTGTGTTCAAATAAGGCAAATGCCAATCTGTAACCAATCCAGCTGTTTCTGTACCTCACTTCCAATTTCTATACATCACTTCCCTTTTCTTTGTCTATAAATTTGTCCTGACTGTGAGGCATCCCTGCAGTCTCTGAATCTGTTGTGATTCTGAGGGCTGCCAGATTCGCAAATCACTCATTGCACAGTTGAACTCCTTTAAATTTAATTCAGCTGAGGTTTTTTTTTTTTTTTTTTTCACATGCCAAAGTGACATCCTAGTTTTCTTTTTTTTTTTTTCCGATGGTAACCTATAAAAAAGGTGTGATGCTTATCTCACAACATCAACTTTCATAGTGGGGCTGTATTTCATTTTAAATTTAATTGAGGACATAAAAAAATCCCATGATAATAGTTTAACTTACAGCTTAAGTGAAAGGTATAAACTATGGTTACTTTAATCTGGGTATATAAAAATATAGAAAAAACACGCAATGCTCAGCCATGCTGTGGCTAAAGAGAAATTACATTATAGACTCAAGGCAATGATATTATTTTAGTGAACCTGTGTATGTTTTACTGCATTGTCCACTCAATAAATGAAAACTTTGTTAAAAGCATTTATTGAAAATGCAGTCACCATACTGCGTAATAGCTACAATAATTAAGGGGAGAAAATGTGTCCTACTTCTTAGATATTGACAGTTTAGTAAATAATTTTTTTCTTTCTACATTGGTCTAGTGAGTAAGAGAAAGACTTGTGACGAAGTCAAAGAATTAGTTATCCCCTATAAAAGTTTATCTTTCTTTGGCCTGAAGTAATTTTAGTTGTATTTAAAGGTGCAAAAGAGTATTTTAAGAAAACTTAATACACACACACACACGTGTCTCTGTGTGTGTATACTTTTTCCTTAAACTTTGTAAGTCATCTGTTACCTTGTTGTCTCATAGGGTGATATTTATATTCTTAAAAATCTGGAATAAGTTTCTATGTATAGTTTTTATCTTTTGATAATCAGATCTTGCCTAATACCAATGAGACCACTAACTCTAGAAACATCAATATTATTTAGTAAGAGAGGAAAGCCTTTGCAATGTGGTGATTATTAACTCAGTTTTCAACACAATGATCCTTTTATATTTTTTAAATATTTTTAGTTCTGTACAGTTTTTTTTTTTATTTCTAATTTATTCTTCTTTCATCTTCTGCTCAGGGCTAGTATGGTCAGACAACAGTGGAAAAGGAAAGACACCAGGGTCTTGAGGCACATGTGTGCTTGTAAAGTCATTGCATTGTAATTTTACAGATATTGAATAGTTATTTACTTATGCTATGTGCCACAGGCATGCAAATATCACAGATGTTCAGGATTAGAAATAAGATATTATAGGTATTGACGAGTAGTGTTACAAGAAACATAGGTTTTTGTATTTTTTTCTTCACCAAGAAACACAGTAGTATAGTAGAAAGAACAGTTGGCAAGAAGTAAAGAATTCAGAGTGTAGCTTTAGTTTTCCACAAATAACCAACTGAGAGATTTTTTCTAGATTCTGACTTAAACCTCGTGCTATAGGAAAAAAAGTAGCACAGGCCTTCAAATCGATTACACTTGGGTAGGTGACTTGAGCAAGTTAACTAATCTCTGAGAGCCTCAATTTCTTTTTTTATATGAACATGATACCTGCCTTGCTGAGCTGTTGTGAGAATTAGAGAGAATGATATTTGAAAACTTCCATACAGCTTTGATGCCTAGTAGGTGCTCCAGAAAATTTGGTTATTGATATTTTAACTTTGCCATTACTGTTAACTGTTCTCTGTGAAGCTGATTCTCAGTGTTTTTAACACAAGATATTAATTCCCCATCTACCTGTCTCTTAGGGTTGTCAGGATAATGAAATGAGACATACAGATATAAAGCACTTTAAAAAGAATAAGACCTCATATGAATGTAAAGGAAAGTTGTTCTAGCATGCCTGAGGAAGACCGAGTTTCAGAGTGTGTAAGAATATGCAGTGTGGCTCATCTCTTTGTGCTGCATGGCAAGGAGTATACAAATCTTCCTCTTGCTTACGAAGCTGCAAAGAAAGCCAATTTAGTCTAAGCATTCCATAGTGGGCCAGGTGTTTCTGAAGTCTCACTCTTTGTTGCCAGTTTCTCTTTGAAAGAAACAGCAAGGTAGTTGGCTTATATTCCCATGTTCAAGGTGCCAAGCCACTCTTAAAAAACGAACACAAGAGCTTTCTGCAGCAGCACTCAAAGAAGTCACCTTTCTCCCTCCTCCTTTTTCTCTTCTTTTAATCTTTTGTAATGTGTGGTATCCAGATTCTACGTGTAAACAAAACATGTCTTTTCTGGAGTCCCTATTTTACAGTGCAAATTGGAAAAAAAAAAAAAATCCATCATAATCCTTCCTAATTTCTTTTAAAAATCCTTTTTATAAATAATTTATTTTTATATTTTGGTGTTTCTTGTATGATTTGGATGAAGTGAGGTGGAGTTGATGGATAATTTATATCAATCTATGGCAAACAATATATTTCCTGAAGTGCAGCGTGATCAAAGTAGGCAGTTTCCCAGGATTTTTGTGACCACTACGCTGGTGTAGGGGCAAAAGGAAAGCTTTCCTTCCACTCTCTGAAGGTTTGCTGAAAGTGAACTGACAACAGGCAGACTAATAGGAGAAAAAGGCATAGATATTTATTTCATATGCAGGATGGGGGGAATTGCATAGGATTACCCAATAACTCAGTGGACTATAGAAATATATTTATGTGCCCTTTATTGTAAAGCAGAGAGAGAGATGAAGAATTTAGATTATTCTTCTCATGAATGATAAATTATTATTAGGGATAATAAATGGACCTGGGAGACAAAATTAATTTGTAAATGATTCTCTTTAGTATTTGAATCATCCTTAGAGGCAACACTATCTTTTTGAAAAAGTCCATCCAGGTGTGGTTGCATCCCTCACTGACAATGAGATTTCCAAGAGAGGATGAAAGGTAATTGTGTTCCTCTTTGGAGGTTCACAGTTTTTACATGGATAAGAGAACTTCAGAGAACATCCTCACCTTTTGCTTTGAGAAAGACAGAAGTGTTGGGAGGGTACGGGGCAAGCAAGGGCAGAGAGACTTTGAGGCTCTTTCTTTAGCTCAGTATGTCAAAGTCTCATGTGGTAGAATACTTTTTCAGCACCCCAATATTGAGGATAAGTCTCTGCAAAGGTATATTAGAAATTGGTTGCTACATTTGGGAGAAAACAAAGGAATAAAAGATCATCAAAAGTGGTTCTTCAATGAGAACACATGGATGCAGGAGTGGAATAACACACACTGGGGTCTGGTAGGGGGGTAGGGTGGCAGAAGGGAGAGCATTAGGAAAAATAGCTAATGCACGTGGGGCTTAATACCTAGGTGATGGATTGATAAGTGCAGCAAACCACCATCGTGCACATTTACCTGTGTAACAAACCGGCATATCCTGCACATGTACCCCAGAACTTAAAATAAAAATCAAAAAGGGGTTCTTTCTTCTCTTTATTTCTAATAAACACATTTTCCCAAGCATATAGAAGAAGATAAAATTGAATTGTATTTTTATGACTTGAATTGTGCAAACAATTGGGAAATATAACTTTTAATATTGTATTAGTTCATTTTCATACTGCTGATAAAGGCATAGCGGGCTGGGCGCCGTGGCTCACGCCTGTAATCCCAGCACTTTGGGAGGCCAAGGCAGGTGGATCACAAGGTCAGGAGATTGAGACCATCCTGGCTAACACGGTGAAACCCCATATCTACTAAAAAAAAGTACAAAAATATTAGCCGGGCATGGTGGCAGGCACCTGTAGTCCTAGCTACTCGGGAGGCTGAGGCAGGAGAACGGTGTGAATCCGGGAGGTGGAGCTTGCAGTCAGCCCAGATTGCACCACTGCACCCCAGCCTGGTGACTGAGCGAGACTCCATCTCAAAAAAAAAAAAAAAAAAAAAAAAAAAAAACCCATACTGATGACTGGGCAATTTACAAAGGAAAGAAATTTAATGGAGAACTCACAGTTCCATGAGGCTGGAGAAGCCTCATAATCATGTCGGAAGGCAAGGTGGAGCAAGTTACATCTTACCTGGATGGCAGTAGGAAAAGAGAGAGCTTGTATAGGAAAACTCTTGTTTTTAACATCATCAGATCTCATGAGACTCATTCACTATCACAAGAACAGTATGGGAAAGACCCGCCGCCAAGATTCAGTCATCTCCTACTGGGTCCTTCCCACAACATGTGGGAAGTATGGGAGCTACAAGACGAGAGTTGGATAGATTTGGATGGGAACACAGAGCCAACCCGTATCATTGCACCCCTGGCCCCTCCCAAATCTCATATCTTCACATTTCAAAACCAAACATGCCTTCCCAACAGTTCCCCAAAGTCTCAACTCATTTCAGCATTAACTCAAAAGTCCACAGTCCAAAGTCTCATCTGAGACAAGGCAAGTCCCTTCCACCTATGAGCCTGTAAAATCAAAAGCAAGTTAGTTACCTCTTAGATACGATGGGGGTACAGGCATTGGGTAAATACAGCCATTACAAATGGGAGAAATTGATCAAAACACAGGGGCTACAGGCTCCATGCAAGTCCAAAATCCAGCAGAGCAGTCAAGTGTTAAAGTTCTAAAATGATCTCCTTTGACTCCATGTCTCACATCCAGGTTATGCTGATGCAAGAGGTGGGTTCCCACGGCTTTGGGAAGCTCTGCCCATGTGGCTTTGCAGGGTATAGCCCCCCTTCTGGCTGCTTTTACTGGCTGGTGTTGAGCATCTGTGGCTTTTTCAGGTACACAGTGCAAGCTACCGGTGGATCTACCATTCTGGAGTCTGAGGATGGTGGCCCTCTTCTCACAGCTCCACTAGGTGGTGCCCCAGTAGGGACTCTGTGGGGGCTGTGACCCTACATTTCTTTTTTGCACTGCCCTAGTAGAGTTTCTCCATGATGGCCTCACCCCTGCAAACATTTTTGCTTGGGCATCCAGGCATTTCCATACACCTTATGAAATTTAGGCAGAGGTTCCAAGCCACAATTCTTGACTTCTGTGTACCCACAGGACCAATACCATGTGGAAGCTACTAAGACTTGAGGCTTCCACCCTCTGAAGCAACAGCCTGAGTTGTTCCTTGGCCCCTTTTAGTCAAGAATGGAGCAACTGGGACTCAGAGCACCAAGTCCCCAGACTGAACACAGCAGAGGGACCCTGCGCCTGGCCCACAGAACGATTTTTTCCTCTAAAACCTCCAGGCTTGTGATGGGAGGGGCTGCCGCAAAGGTCTCTGACATGCCCTGTAGACATTTTCCCCATTGTCTTGATGATTTAACATTTGGCTCCTTTTTACTTGGACAAATTTCTTCAGCTGCCTTTAATTTCTCCATAGAAAATGGGATTTTCTTTTCTATCGCATTGTCAGGCTGCAAATTTTCCATACTTTTATGGTCTGTTTCCCTTTTGAAACTGAATGCCTTTATCAACACCCAAGTCATCTCTTGAATCCTTTGCTGCTTAGAAATTTCTTCTACCAGATACCTTAAATCATCTCTCTCAAGTTCAAAGTTCCACAAATCTCTAGGACAGAGGCAAAATGCCACCCATCTCTTTGTTGGAACATAACAAGAGTCACCTTTGCTCCAGTTCCCAACAAGTTCCTTATCTTTATCTGAAACCACCTCACCCTGGATTTCATTTTCTCTATAATTGTCAGCATTTTGGTCAAAGTCATTCAACAAATCTCTATGGAGTTGCAAACTTTCCCACATTTTTCTGTCTTTTTCTCAGTCCTCCAAACTGTTCCAACATCTACCTATTTCCGAGCTCCAAAGTTGCTTCCACATTTTCAGGTATCTTTTCAGCAGTGTCCCATTCCTGGTACCCATTTATTGTATTAGTCTGTTTTCATGCTGCTGATAAAGTCATACTGAAGACTAGGCAATTTACAAAGGAAAGAGGTTTAATGGAAAACTCACAGTTTCACGTGGCTGGGGAAAGCTCACCATCATGGTGGAATACAAGGAGGAGCAAGTCACATCTTTCAAGGATGGTAGCAGGAAAAAAGAGAGCAGGGAAACTCCCATTTTTAACACCATCAGATCTTGTGAGACACATTCACTATCACAAGAACAGCATGGGAAAGATATACCCCCATGATTCAGTCATCTATTACCAGGTCCCTCCTATAACACATGGGAATTATGGGAGCTACAAGATGAAATTTGGGTGGGGACACAGAGCCAAACCGTATCAAAGTTTAAATGGAATTTGCATCTTGTTGAATATATATATTTGGATATGTAACAGAATAATTTCCTTGTAAATTATATCTTTTATGCGTTGCGTCTCAAGTTAGTGTGCTAATTTCCCCTGTGTGGTTTCACAAGACAATGTTTTTCATTCACTAACCACATTTCATACTGCATTAATAATATCAACACGGTCACATTTCCCTGTGTGCTGCCTTCAGGGTTATGAGAGATGTAGGGACCTTCGTTAAGTCCAGGTAAATATTAAATATCACTTATGAGAGAGAGAGAGAGAGAGAGAGAGAGAGAGAGAACAATGGCACTTTCTGTCAGCCCTAAGGTCCTTTGGGATGTGTATGAATGCATATGACTTGTTCAGCCTGTTAAGCAGATGCTAGTTCAGCTGTAGTGCATGTGTCAATATTCAGACAGTTTTGGGGTGGGGTCATGGGGGAATTATGCATGTATAAAAATTACAGATATGAGCTTTGGGGATGCCTTTTAAAATCTGTATTTATTTTAAGCATTGATCTCAAAGATGTATTAATACTATTAGTTTCGATTATAGAAAGTTATAAAAATTAAAAAAAGCAATTAGGAATAGAATAAAAGCATGAAGGAAAATCGTATCTAAGATTTTGAAGAAGGGTTATTGGAAGCCAAATGTGAAGATCTACCAGTGAAGACACACCAACAAAGAGTCTGTTACAGGTTGGGAGGCTTTCCTAAGGAAGTTTAGAAGAAAGGAGGAAGACAACTCATATCAGAGTTGTTCTTTTTACTGGAGGGTATAATACAGAAGTTACAATCACTGGCTACAGATATCAACATACAGGTTACAATGTCTGCATACAAGACAATTGGCAAAACTTCCTGATTCTGAAACAAATCAGCAAAACTTCACAATTCAAACACAAATCAGCATCCTTTTCAATGTCATTAGGTTATGCATTCATCAGTATGTAATTTGGGGAACTCAGAAAAAAATTCTTTACTCAGTGACAGGATGTTACCATAAATCACAAAACAAGTTAACTTGGAAGCCTGTTTACCTTCAAAGTAAACTGCCAAATGTGGCCTGTAGGTTATCAAATAAAATAGATCAGTCATTAATTTTGTCTGAAGTTTTCCTTAGTCCAATAGCCAGGCATTGATTTTCAGGTGCTCCTCTCTACTGTTTGTTTGATCATGTGATATTATGAACTGTAAGGAATTATTTAAAGTCTAAATATTACAGTTCTTTCAATTAGGGAAGCCATTTCTTAATATTTCAGCTCACAAAAGGAATGATATATTTCTTTATGCTATTCTGAGACATGAAAAAGAACTGAGGACTTTTTCTTTATAGAAAGATAAAATTAAATAAAGATTTAAAAGAAAAAGAGATTTTATAAAACTATATTAATCCTGTGTGTTTTTGCTCCTCTAGATGTATAAAAATACCTGAGATAATGAAAAACAAACAAATGAAAACTCCTGATTACTGAATGCTAGTATTTTCTTTTTCCTTTTTCTCTTTCAGCTCTCAGGAGAAGTGATTTTGCAAATTGCCAACGAACCTGTTCTGCCCTTTAATGCAATTGATATAGCTTTAGAAGTTCAAAACAACCTTAAAGGTAATTTTCCTTTGAATTGTAGTAATTTTACCAATAAACATTGTTCAACTAATTTTCAACAAGGAATGGATGAAGTCGTCAATGATCTTACTAGCTATGGCAATGCTGTCCTTCCTGGAGAGGATGATCCTGGGAAGGGCCTGGAAGAATTTTAGCTTTCAATCAACAAAAATGAGATGCACGTATGTGTAAGCATAAAGGAGAATATCAGATTTTAAAGGATGGCCCATCTATTTTATCAAAGAGATTTATAATTCTAAGTTTCTGTTATTATTTACAGGTCTCATATAGAATAATATAGTTCAATGATCCATTTTTTTTTTTTTTTAACATCGTACCTAACATGTCAATCAGTTCAAACAAGACTGGTCCAGAAGTTTCTCTTTTGGAGTTGGTTTCTGTGTGTATATGGCTCCATTCCATTTGACTGAGATATTGGCTCAGAACTTAGATCAAATATGATAAAGAAGAAACCAGGCAATGATTTCGGAATCTCTATTTCAATTCCTTCATGTTTGGTGATATCTCTCTCAGCAGAATTCTCACCCCACCCTAATAATTACCTTCATTTCCCCTTCATCTACATACAAATCTTTCAATTAGGCTCCTAATTTGTCTTCATTAACCAAATACAAAGGTCAGTATTGTGATTAAAGATTTCACCCGCCTCCTCTTTGAGTCACACATCTTCCTAAACAGATCTTTAATGAGTCATTTGTGGACAACTACTTCTCAATGAAAAAGTCAGTATTTTAACTGTAGAGCTGAAGCAGTAATCCTTTGAAAATGGATCATTCTAAAAAGCCCAATATTTCCAATAGCTGAAAATTTAATCTTTCTCTCTTTTTTTTTTTTTTGATATGGAACCTCACTCTCTGTTGCCCAGGCTGGAGAGCAATATGAGGCTAGAATTATATTATTAATTATTAATCTGGTTTGTGTGGATGATTAAGGACCCTTTCAACATCTGAAGAAAATTATTATCCTTCTCTACAGAAAGTTAAATGTATACAAACATTTTTGCATGTAATCCCCATGGACTTCACATCTCCTGAATCCAGTTTGTCATTCATTTACAAATATTTATGAAACAAACAAACAAAACAAAAGCAAACAGCAGCTAGATAAGTAACCAAAATTAAAATCCCTGCTCCTAAGAAACATACCTACATATTCTCATAGTGGAAGAAAATTAGCATAAATAAAAGCAAATCTGAAAATAGTATTATGCTCAAACTAATACCAATCACAAAATGCCATAATATTAATTACTTTGATACAAATTTGCATTCCCAAAATAAATGTCATGGCAGAACATAGCAGTTATATCCAGAGTATGTTGGAGAGCTCTGACCTGAGAATACAAATTTTGGATTCATCGTAGATGAAATTACCAGGGGATTGCAGTGTAGAGTACAGAAAAGCTCTAAGACTTTTGAGGCACTCCTACCTTTAGAAACTGGGATAAAAGGTAAAATTATAGAAGGAGACCATGGAGGAGTGGCCAAAAAATAATAGAAAAACAAGTGAATCTTATAACCAGAGGCTGAGTGGATAAAATATTTCAAAGAGGAAGTAATCAACTGTATCAACTGCTGGTAATGAGTAAAGAAAAGGATAACAGAAAATTGACTACTGGATTTAGCAATGTGGAAGTCGTTGATGATCTTAACAAAACCATTTTAGAAGATTAGTATAAGCAAAAGCTGGATTAGAAGGCATTTGAAATAAAATGAGATATAATAAATTGGGGATATGTGGTGGTGTCAGAGGCATTTGAACCAGAGTGACTCCACCTTGAGTGAGGGCTAGTGACTCCACCACACCTTGAGTGAGGCTGAGACTTGCTAGGGCCACATGCCCGGAAAGTTAGGCATTCCTAGTCTCTTGATGTTTATGGTTAAAGGAACAGATTGATAATGTTTACTCAACAGACCCAGACTTGGGAGTGTTCCAATATCACGATATCTTGAGAACAAAGGCATTCCTAATTTTGCTTTAAAGACAACAGTATTGATTCTTGCAAAATATAGTAATTAAGAAAATTAATCCTTTATCACAAACCCTTGTAGCAGAGCATATCCCCCCATGACCTTTTTTATCCTGTATATAAACAAGCATTGTACCTAGGGCAGACATATTCCTCTTCTTACTTTAGGAAATGTCCTGCTCTGTCTATGGAGTAGCTGTTCCTTCACCACTTTACTTTCTTAATAAACTTGCTTTTGATTTGCACTGTGGACTCGCCCTTAATTTTTTCTTGTATAAGATCCAAGAATCCTCTCTTGGGGGTCTGGATGGGAACCCCTTTCCTGTAACAGTGATATAGGTGGCAAAAAAAAAAAAAAAAAAATATGGAGTCAAGGAAGTGTAGCATGTTTTTATTTTGTTGACAGTGATCTAGTGGAGAGGTAAAATTTGCTGACAGAAGAGAGTAAAGGGAGAATCACTGGACTAGTTTTCTTAAGTTGGGGAAGCACAAGGATTGAGGACTTTGCATTAATTAGGAACTGTCATAGTCCATTCAGGCAGTTATAAGAAAATACCATAGATTGGATGGCTTATCAACAACAGTAATTTATTTCTTACAATTCTGGAGGACTGAGATAACCAAGATCAAGACATCAGCAGTTTTGCTGTTTGGTGAGGGTTCATTTCTGGCTTCAGAGTTGGCCATCTTTTTGCTATTAACTTAACATGGTAGAAGGGTTGAGGGAGCTGTCTTGTGTTTCTTTTAAAAGGGTACTAATTTAATTGTTTAGGGTTCTAGCCTCACGAACTAATCAATTCTAAAATATTCCACCTCCTAATACCATCACTATAGGAGTAAGATTTAAATATATGAATTTTGGGGGGACATAACATTCGACCAAAGCAGGAACACAGTAGTCCATCCATGAAAATGTGAAGGGAGGCAGAATACACAGCAGATGGGTAACCTTGGTGTTGGGGTTCCTTGGCAAGTTTCTTTAGATTAGAAAAGCATAAAATAACCGGTTTTTTTTTAGGAGAGGTAAGAAAGTGAAAAATCATGAAAATATAAGTTTTTTGGGGCAGCATTAAGAGCCTAGAAGAGATACATATTATAAATTAGATAATTCAGCGTAATTTTGGATTTTTTCCAGCCTTCAGAGGGGCATGCAAATGTAGAGGAGAAAAAATTTCTTTCCTCACTTATCACTAGGTTGATGGTTGAGATGCCTATAACAAAAGACACATTAACAAGTGTGAACTCAAAATATCTAAGATAGGTCTCAGTCCACTTAGAAAGATTATTTTTCAACATTAATGATGCACCCATGACACAGGACTCAGACATCAATTTATATATGTAATATATGGACATTGGTTTGTTACAGAAAGGCGGGACCACTTGAAGGAGGGAGGGGACTTCCAGGTCATAGGTAGATAAGACACAAAAAGTTACAAGTCTTTTTAGTTTCTGATTAACCTTTCACTCAATAAACAATTTACAGGAATAATCACTTATGCCTTAGTCTGGTTTAGTGAAAAGGTACGGCAAGGGCAGCAATCAGATATGCATTTGTCTCGTGTGAGCAGAGGGATGACTAAGTTCTGTCTCTCCTTTGTCCACAAGGAATTTCCTTGTAAGGGAGGTATGTAGCTTTTTTCCAGTCTTTATAGATACATATGTAGGAATAGAATGGGAGGCAGGTTTGCCTGACACAGTTCTCAGCTTGACTTTGCCCTTTGGCTTAGTGATTTGAATGTCCTGAGATTTATTTTCCTCTCACACAAGAGAAAGGCATGCGAGTTTATGTAAGTTTTGCATGACACAGGAGCCTTCAGAAACAAAGACCCAAAGAAAGAGGGAAATGTGTGTACTTTTATGCTAAGTTTGATGAAGAGTTCAGAAGTATGATTAGAAGAAAAAAAGATATGATCTAATTGTAATAAGTTGGGGGGAATTTAGTAAGATTTCTGTTCAGATTATTCTCAGTGTCTCTATCTCTTTGAGGACAAGTATGTTTCTTTTCTCCAGGTGTAGGGAGGGTGTCTCTGGAATAAAAGTTTTGTCTTACTTCAGAGGAAGGTCAGACAAATCTTTTTTTTTCTTTTTTTTTTTTTTTTTTTTTTTTTTCCAGACAGAGTTTCGTTCTCGTTGCCCAAGGCTGTAGTGCAGTGTTGCGGTGCGTAATCTCAGCTCACTGAAACCTCTGCCTCCTGAGTTCAAGTGATTCTCCTGCCTCAGCCTCCCAAGTAACTGGAGTTACAGGCATGCACCACCACACCTGGCTAATTTTTATATTTTTAGTAGAGATGGGGTTTCACCATGTTGGCCAGGCTCTCCTTGAACTCCTGATCTTAGGTAATCCACCTGCCTTGGCCTCCCAAAGTACTGGGATTACAGGCATGAGCCACCATGACCGGCCCAGATAATTATTTTATGGCCTGCTTCAGGGCAGAGGGCCAGGAGAAGGTCAAAGACAGCATCTTGTTTCTATTGCTTCCTCAATTGCAAGGTGCCATATTTTAGGGTAGGGTGTCCTAAACCCTATTACAGGCATAGAACAGGCAGAGTTGTGTTTAACCAGGGCTAGATCTTTTCTGCGAGAAGGACAATGAACTGCATAGGATGAAGAAAACTGGATGTACATAAAGGATGTATGTAATGAATGCATTATGATGGACTGAAGTGTTGTAACTGGGGTTGGAATAAAGTGAGGTTACGAAGGGAGTGAAGGCTAGTGAAAAGGAGGTAGGACCAACAGACTTCATGTCACGATGAGATTGAAGAATTGACAACACGTGAGCTGACAAGGCAGGAGGTGGATAGTCAGCAAGTTGGATTTGTGAAAATGAGATCATAGAGTGCAGACATGGGTAAGGACAGTGTCCAGGCCAGTGTATGACCATGAGAGTGTGGTACGTGGTTGCTAGAAGAAAAGAGGCTAAAGAAAAGAGAGTATCTCTATGTGGATATTGAAATTGCAAATACTTAAAAGTTGTATAAGAGTGAGTGATGATGAGTCAGGAGATAAAAATCTTCAAAGAATGAGTGGTGATCTAGAAACACCTTATATTATTCTTCTAGGGTTGGTGGTTCAAAAGCACAGGGTGAAAAAGCACTGCTGCCTACGAGAGCTAAAATGCAAGTGATATCATTATGGGAGAACCAGATTTCGATTAAAGCAAGAAGGGAAAGAAAATATTCTCAGAATAGGCCAGGGAAATTAATAACTCTTTCTTTAATAGTTATATCTGAGTGTATGTCATCACAGGAGGAACAAAACAAAACAGAACCACAACGATTCTATGGAGACTTTCACTCCAAGCCAGACACCACTATATCTAGATGAATCTGTCCCTAAAATACAAGGTTCTCAAATGGATGATCCGGAGTACTTTGGCTTCTTACAGTTATATCAGACTTCTGCAAAAGATGAAGAACGTTTTCTTTGGTTGTTGGTTGTTGTATGTGCTTAGTTTTTTTTGGATGTGAAATTCTTTGGGTCTTCCTGTCACTTTCACTCAGAAAGATGAGGCCAGACTTGAGATGTGCCCATATTAGAAAAATCAAAGCAAAGCAAAACAAAATGTAACCAAACAAAATAGGCCAAAAAATTATTTTACCATGTCCTGTGTGTTCGATAAAATTAATATAAATTTACACCTGTAAACTACGCATTTTTGTATTTTACTTTTCGTGACTTAAAATAATCATGGTCAAAGATTATTCAAATATTTGCTAAATTGTAGGCATCAGTTCTATTTTAGTTATAACTTACTTCTAAAAATGGAATACAGTAAAGGTCTAATGTGTGAATAATGGAAACCACTTATCAACACCTAAATAAATATTGCAGTTTTAATTTTAGCTACAATGCTAGAAAAGTTCATTAGCTTAAACAGAACTCTTGTACTGTGTTAAATGAAACAGAATTTTACTGCTTAATACAAGCTTAAATTGTTGATATTTTTCTTATTTTTATGAGAGTTCACAGTGATTACTCTTAAATTCTCAATTACAGTGAAAAAAAAAAGTGACCTTCAAGGCTGAACTATAAAATACTGTTTCTCCTTACTGCAAACAGTATAAATACGAAGGTCTCTGAAGCCCAATTGCATTTTCAGTGGTGTAATTTTTACCACTTGACAACCGGCCATCTTGCTTATTTATTACACTAGTTTACAGTAGCAGCAGACCATTCTCAACCATTCTCACAACCACCAGAAAGAAGGATAATTTACCAGTGAATAATTTGTTTGGGTTGATTTATTGGATGGTTCTTGAAAGCTCATTTTGACTGAGTGACCTTGGCTCTTAATATTTGGTCAATGCCAAGCACATAATGGAGAATGAATATTTATTTGTGGTATATGTAGATATAGTGTAAATAGTGATGGATAAGATAGTTGATATACTTCAGATGAATCAATACTTGTGACAAAAAATAAATCAAATTTTCCTCTGGTATCCATGGAGAATTGGTTCTCAAATACCAAAATCCATAAATGTTCAAGTTCTTCATATAAAATGGTGTAGTATTTGCATATAACCTGTGCACATCCTCTAACACACTTTAGATCATCTCTAGATTACTTATAATATCTAATTCAATGTAAATGCTATGGAAATAGTTGTTATACTGAATTGCTTAGGAAATAATGACAAGAAAAAATAGTCTGCATATGATAGTACAGAAACCTTTTTTTTCACAAGTATTTTCAATCTACAGTTGCTAACTGTATGTCCAAAAACTGCATTAGAATGCAATGATACTAGTTTGCAGGGGCAGAGGAAGGTATCAAAAACAAACAAAATACAACCCTACCCTTGAACCTTAGAGCAGACTAAAGAGTAAGTGCATAATAATCTTACTAAATTTGCTGTTTCTCACCTTATCCACTTCTTAATGTCTAAAACAGCACTTTAAAACAATTAATGTCTGTGTAATTCTGATGTTTCTTGCTTAATATATGCTATTTTTCTTCATCAGATTTCTTAAATGGCATTATCATAAAGACTTCATATGGCTAAATAAAGTAAAAGTCATTTTCATTTGATCTAGCTATGTACGCATTTATTTAGTGCAAGCCAGACTCAGCAGGAAACATAATTTTGAACTCTGTGGCTTATTGCCACCTCCTGATTATCTCACTAAATGTAAAATAGTTGCTGGCAGCATTTCCTCCTGTTCTTTGAATAACTGACAATGAGAATTTGGTCTGACTTTTTTCTTTTTTTATTAACTCTGATAATTCATTAGCGTCAATCACTTCATTTTTGAAGAAAGGATAGTATTTCAAGGTGATGATCACACTAAGGAAAGCATTCTGTGTCCTGTTAGATTTGTAGTTTCAATTTTTAAGTGTTACTTTTTTTTTTTTTAACAGTTGCAAGTGATTGAGATCTATCGCATATGTTTTTTCTTTCTGAAAAATAAAAAGTGAGTTTCCCAACCAGCAAAATTAAGTTATACACTATATAGATTGCATGATTCTATTTCAATTTTGATTTAATTACTATCAATTCCAGCTCTGGACTGTCCAGTAGATAGTGAAGTACACTGGGTCCTCAATCCTGTCCCCTCCCTCAGAAGTCCAAGGCAGCCTGACTAAAATCCAGACAGTTCCAATAAAAGATTTTGTTCTCATGGGAATTCTGCATCATGTTAGATTTCTAGCAGTTTGACCTGAGCTGGCATTTCTAAAGCTTAGCTTTTTCATTTGACAAGGACTTCAACTCTAAAACATTCAATGAAAAGTATCTTATCTTGTTTGCTCAAATAAATAGAGAAATTTAATAAAAGGTTAGCCATCTACTGGAGGCAAGTGCCTAAAACTACATTTAGTCTCAATCCCCATTACATTTTTATATAGATGGTTCCAGGAATTCTCTCAAATGCCAAAATCCATGAATGCTCAAGTTCTTCATAAACAATGGTGTAGGATTTGCATATGACCTGTGCACATCCTCTAACACACTTCAGATCATGTCTAGATTACTTATAATATCTAATGCAATGTAAATGCTATGGAAATAGTTGGCATACTGATTTGGTAATCCACACTTAGTTCAAAAAAGTATTTGAGGCAACTGGCTCTTTAAGTCTGATTGTCTCCCCATTGTCAGAGTATGTCTTCAAAACTAGTTTTTCTTTCTCACCATTTCTCTTTGATCTCATATTTATTATCACCTAATGTCCCTTAATTATTATCATAAGCATGTTGTTCCTTTTTTCCTTTTGTTTATCTTCTGTCTCACAATTTGTTGCTATTCACACGGCTTCCCATTGTGATCATCATTTGCTTCTCCAATCTGAGTACTTCATCCAAATTCCTTTGAAGTTTTCTTCTGAGTTACCTACATTTTATATGTGACACTACATTGATTGAAATTGATGAATAACTTATTTTTCCAATTCTCCCATCATAGTAATGGCCTATTCTATTGTAACCTTTTTTTTCCTAAGGTGTATTTTTAGGATAAAACCTGTGCCCATGACAGAATAGTGCCATAATCCATTATGCTATGAGTGTTGCCTCACTGGCACACTTTTTAAAATGTTTGTTGGTTTCTTTGTTTGTGTAAAGATACTTTTAATCTTGGCTTGTAACAGAACATAAAGTACCCTTGCCTTGATGTTGATTAATTTTATTTAAGCCTTTTTTTCTTTTTCAGTTTCCTGTTGTAGCCAATATACAATTAGACTCACATGTGATATTAAATACGCAATTTCAACTTTCTGCCACAGGAGAATGATAGGAATAAACTTCACCTAAATTTAATTCATTCAGGAATGTGTTTGCTCATATTTCCCAAGCAGCCGGTAGCCAGATCATGTAGTCACAAATATAACACACTGACAACATAGGTCACAAAAGAGCCCATGGTAATATTTCTGCAACAAATGGACAGACAATTTAGGGAACCCACTGCATGCAATGAGTTGAAAGTCTTGCTAGATTTGCATCTGCATTGGCTGCCTGGATTACTGGATAATCTTTAGAATGCAGAAATATGTTGCTTATTTTGTTTTAAAGTAACCAGTCTAATCCTTCTAAACCTATCACTTTGGCATCTTTGCAATAAGATTTCTGTTTTACTCAGTTTAGCTATAATTACCCATTATTTTCTGGCATATTTCACCCTTAAATAATATCTTTTTATCTATGCATTATAAAATCTATGTTAGATTATTTGAGTATCAACAGTGCAATCGCTCTCACATTTTTTCACTACCTGAGTTGTTTGTTTAACATCTTTAAATCACCAGCTGAGATGATTCATTGTGATTCATACTAAAAAAAGCAGCATGAAGAATAGAAAATGTATGATAAAAAGAACTGCGTTGACTCTGGCTGAAATCATATTGGCAATTTCTTTTCTTTTCTTTAGTGATACCACAAGGTATTTTTAAGATGACATTAGGTAACATACATTTTTCCCCCCAAATAATCTTCTACTCTTTTAACCACTGTATTATGCAGAACATAAATCACACTTTCTCTTGTCACTACAAGTCAGTGAAGTCTAAGCTATGATTGTGCAATTGTTAGCACCTTTAAAACTGTGGTAAGCTCATCCACAGGATAATAGGTTCTGGGAAATACTATTAAAGAAAAAGGCTACGTTTGTTTGATACAAAAATGTTGTTTTAGAGGATGACCAGTACATTTCACTTTTAATTTAAAATAAAATTGAGTACACCTTTAAAAATACAGCCAAAAAAAAAAAAAAAAAAAAAACCGAAAAATTGAAGTAAACTAAAATTTAAAACTTGTTGGAGTATGAAAGTCCAAAGAGATCATAATAATAAGCAGTAAAATCACTCTTTAGAACAGGAAAATTATAGGCTGGGCATGGTGGTTCATATCTGTAACCCCATCACTATAGGAGGCTAAGACAGGAGGATCACTTGAGGCTAGGAGTTCAAGATGAACCTGGACAAAAGAGTAAGACTCCATCTCTGAAAGAAAACTTTAAAAATTAGCTGGACATGGTTGTGCAAGCCTTTGGCTGTAGATACTTGGAAGGTTGAGGTAAAAGGATCTCTTGAGCTCAGGAGATCGACGCTGCAGTGAGCTGTGATTGTACTACTGTACTCCAGACTGGGAAACAGAGCCAGACCTGTCAAGAAAGAAAGGGAAGGGGAGGGGAGGGGTAGGGGGGAGAGGAGGGAGGGAGAGGGGAGGGGATGGATGGGGGAGGGGGAGGGGGACGGAGGGAGAGGGGAGGGGGACGGAGGGAGAGGGGAGGGGGATGGAGGGAGAGGGGGAGGAGGAGGGAAGGGAAAGTTTTAAATTTTTCCAGGAGGTTGGGGAACAAAGTAAATGCCCAGGAGTTTATGCTAAGTTGAAACTAATTGTCTTAGTTCATTTTGTGCTGCTAATAACAGAATACCCAAAACTGGGTAATTTATAAAGAACAAAAGTTTATTTCTCACCATTTTGGAGGTTTGGAAGTCTAAGATCAAGGAGCTGGCAGGTTCAGTGCCTGGTAAGGGCCCAGTTTCTGCTTGTAAGAAGGCTATATCCTTTGGAGGAGGGGAACACTGTTTCTAACATGGCAGAAGAGGGGAAAACAAAGAGAGAGAACCCACTCCTGAAAGCCACTTTCTAAAGGCATTAAACCCACCCATGAGAGCAGAGCCCCCAAAGCCTAATCACCTCTCAAAGGCTCCACCTTCCAGTGCCATTACACTGACAATTAATTTTCAACATGAGTTTTGGACAGAACAAACTTATCCATAGATGCATCAAGCTATTGACTACCTCAGGTAAAATGTGGTTTGTGCTGATCCCAGGTTCTGGCAGGTAGCAGCATGTGTAAATTCAGTGGATACAGTCATTACTGTAGTTAATGGCCTAACCCAGAAGTCTTAGAAGCTTTAAGTGGATAGTGGATAAGCCATTATGAAATGACTTTGAGCTTGTGACATGCTGTTGGAAGGTGTTTTAGGATCCTGTATCAAGGGTCCTCAGAAGGAATAAGATTTCTGGGAAGAAGTTTCTCACTTTAGAGGCTACTCCACGAAGCTCCAGATACTGTGTTAAGTTCCTTGCATTTGTTATAATATTTTAACTTACTCTAGCTCAATGAGCTGAGCTGAGGATTAAGTCCAATTTAGAGATTAAGACACTGAGCCTCAGAGGAGTTTGTGTCTTAACCAGATGTGTAATTAGTGGGAGAATTGGGGCTTGAATCTAGGTCTATCAGATTCCAAATCCCCTCTACCTCTCTGCTACACCGCACTGCCTCATAACTGTCTTGAGGGCAGGATGCTGCAGGATGATGGTTGGCTAGAAGGCAAAAGATTCCCTGAGTAGAAGGCATTTATTTTCCCCAGAACATCTTAGTCTTTCCTGAATTAACTGGCCTAGATCTCAATATCTATTTTGGTATCTATTGACTAACATTTCTCTCTCTCTTCTTCTCTCCCTGCCTCCCTCTCTCTCTCCTTCCCTCTTTCTTCCTCTTTAATTAATATGAATACTTCTTACAATATCCAGCTCCATTCTTTCCATAACAAGCCAGAAAAATGGGAGGATTTGGGTTAGAGGTAGATTCATCCTCTAGAATAGTGAGGACTAAGGGATGAGGATGGAAAGACATTAATATTTTTTAAAAATGGAACACTCTCCCTCAGCTGCTTTAATGTAGATAACATTCCATAATTTTCAAGAGTTCATTTAAGATGTCCTGGATTTTCAGGCAGTTTCATGATCTATCTCTCAAGGTTTACTTCTTCCCTGGACACTTGTCAGATCATTCTTATACACAATGAGCTCTTCAGTCATCCTCATGTGTATTTATTTCATGTGACACTTATTGTATAATTAGATGTATATGTACATTTCTACCTAGATCAGGAATTTATTAAGATTAAAAATTTAATCTTACATATCTTTGCTTCTTTCTCAATACTTTCAGAATAACATACAAAATAGGACTCAGTAAATACCTACTGAACACAGGTATTTTACTTTGAGATGAGGGAAAACAGAACAAATGCAAACTATTTTTGTTTGAAATTTGTAAGTTCATTGCAGTTGTCTCAAATAATATCAAGATAGTTTCAGCAGACAGTCAACTACATTGTATTATATTAAGCTTGATTTTTAATATTTGCAATAAATCAACATGTTCTACCATACTATAAAAATTTATTAATGGTTTGCTTTTCACCAGGAGCAATGATCTAAAAGAATCACTTTTTAAAGTTCACTGTTTAATTCCTTTATCCTTTATATTGTTTCTTTCTTTGTTCTTCAGAAGTTTGAGATAGCAGCCCATGGGGAAAAATGGCACTCAATTTATAAGCACAGCAAAATAAAATTAGAAATCCTTATTAAAGTCTATATAAGAAGTAATATGGAATATGATACATTGGGTTGGGGGGGCACAGGTTGAAGAAGTGATAAAGAGTAACATCTCTGAGGAAAAAAAAAATCAGTAAAGCTGTTACAGTACTTTTTCCATGCCTTAAAAAAATGGGTTTGTAGTAACTTGTGTTTAATTTGTGTGCTCTAATAACACAAACTTGCATAAATAGTGATTCATACACTTAGAAACTTACATGATTATTTTCTCCAAGGAACCTGAAGGACAGTAGTGGTAAGTAATTTATTCATGACCACACTGATAGCAATTAAGTAAACCAGACTGTAATCTATCTTTTGAATATCAAGTCCTTGGTCTGTAAACTCCATGTATATAATTTTAAACATAATTGTATTAATCATCTCTGAGAGAAATATCTAGCTTCCTGTTAATTTTCTTTGTTCAAATGTACTTA
Organism: Rhinopithecus roxellana; assembly: GCF_007565055.1. Classification (NCBI taxonomy): domain Eukaryota; kingdom Metazoa; phylum Chordata; class Mammalia; order Primates; family Cercopithecidae; genus Rhinopithecus; species Rhinopithecus roxellana. The sequence continues at coordinate 139,794,952 of NC_044549.1, read as the reverse complement.
TTATTTTTTAAACTTGAACTGTGAACAGCCTCAGTTTGTCCTCTTTTCTCTGAAATTCACCATGCGTTAAGTAAAGCTTTATATAATCGTAGTTTTTATGGAGTTTTTGTAGGGCATATTTTATTTCAATTTAGTTTAATTTAACTTATCATTACACTAGCCTCTTTTCTTTTAAATATTTTTATTTTGCAATTACAATGGATTTTTACTAAGAAAATAAAGGAAATAGCATTTGTTGATGCTTATTATGCACCAAACATCTCCCTGAATGATTTTGTAGACATTGTTTAATATAATAATACATTTCAAAAAAGACATCTCATCATTCACCATTCACTCAACAAATGTGTTAATAAATGACTACCATAAAACAGATATTGTGCTACAATCTGGGGATACAAAGAGAAATAAAATGTATTTTCTGATTATATAGGGTTCTTTCCAGTCAGAAAGAGTAGAGAGGGCAGATAAGGATCAAAATATTGCAGCTGCTATGATAAAAGTATATAAGTTAATTATTCATTGATTAAGTGGTAAAACTGTCACTTTTAGGTGCTAGGGAAATGGCAGTGAATAAAAGACACAAACCTTTTCCTTAATAGACCGATATTCTAGTAGGAATCCCAAGGAGCATAAAAGACCAATCATTTGAAGTCACAAAAGCTTAAGTAGGAAAGGTAACATTTCTTTCTGGTCTGATTTAAAAGAATAAGCAAGCTCTAATTGGCAGAGAAATGGCTACTAGAAATCTTTGGAGCATCATTTATATATCAAAATGATTGAGTGAACATTGAAGATAGAGCTACTTTTCAATTTGTAACCTCATACCCTTGAAGTAATGCATATGGTGTGTTGTGAGTGGCTAGTTTCCACTATCAGGGTCCTTTCTGGAGCTAGTCAGTTCCTAAAACTGTCAGTTCTCTACGTCCGTACTACCATGAAAGGTAAATTCATTTAAAGCTAAATAAGGTAGAATGGTACAATTTGTCTCACTTGATTCAGTAGTAATGTGTTCAATTCTGTAATGTACGTTAGATCAGAACAGATTTTTCTTTCTTAAATGGAAGACTCTCAAGGATGTCGAACTTGTTTTTTCTGTTGTTCAGTCTTTCTAGCATAATCTAAATGTGCTGTATCCATCTTATTCTTTCCTTGTGCAGAGAGACTCCCTGGAAGTTATCTATGCATTAACTTTGCTGAACCATCAAAATTTAGGATAAACTATTTTCATAAAATGGCATTGAGTAAGTTATTCAGGGCTAGGTTTTCCAGATGACCTAAAATACCCATTCTTGCAACCTCATTTTGTTGTGAAATCAAATGAGATAATTAACGAATGTGAAATGCACTTTGGAAACATCAAATGTCAAAACCTTGTGAACTCCTACAAATGGATTTTATTCTTATTGTTAATTTCAGTGAACAGGGAGCTACATATTAGCCTCAAGCATTATTTCTCCTTCTACCACAATTTTTAACTAGATTGTGGAATATTGAAAATTAGCAAAAATGACTATGTTCTCTAAGAACATTTCATGTAATCCTACCTGTGAATCTCTTTGTAGCCCTTATAAAACTACTTGTCTCTTTACATGCTTTTATTTGTTATCAGATTTTTTTTCTAAACATACTTTATTGAACCTACTTTGCTATTTAGTAAACAATTATTGAATTTCAACACCATGCTGGGCACTAAAGACATTGAAATGTAAAACAGTCTCCATCAAAGGAAGGTGAGAATAAAAAGTTATCATTATTTTAGAAGTTGGTAGTTCTATGACAAACATATTTAATGTATCAGCTATACATATAACCTAGTTTTCCTTTTCTTAGCATATCACCTCTCTGTAATTTTTCTTAAATATGTATAGAATAATCTGAGTAGCATATTGAAATCAAGATTCTTGGCTCCGCCCCTAGAAAGAATCAATAGTTCTGGGAATCTGCATTTTTCATAAGAACCAAGTATAATGGGAACTGGTAACCCTTGGATTTTACTTAAGAGAGTCCTTTTGTGATGTTTCCCTTTTGCCCAGGACTTCTCCTAGTGAAGGCCTCAGGAGGCCTCCATTCATCACACCATCTGTCTGTCTCAATGTCAGCCTTTCAAACTGCCAATTTAGGTTATCCAGCTCTACCTTCCTTCATTACCTTGACTTGAAGTGATCCTCTGTAGTGATGTGCCAGTCTTGTTGAAGTCAGTTGTACCTAGTCTCCTGAGAATGATACCAGTAATTGTTGTCTCACTTAAACGCTGATTCTAATGGTGAGATACCTAGAAGAAGATGCAAGGAAATGCCCCTTTCATGACATGGTGAGAGAATGATTTTTAAAGAAAGTCTTGAATCACATCAGCTGAGAAGTGCTTACCCATAGGGAAATACTGAACAAGTATTAATCATTTAATCCTCTATAAATAAATCTATGAAGCAGGTACTATTATAACATTATTATTGCATTACTACATGAAGCAGGTACAATTATTATATTCGTTTTATAGATGAGGGCACTGAGGCTCAATAACTTTACCAATATCACATAGATACTAAGTGGTAGAGCAGAGATTTAAACTCAAATGGACTGCCTCTAGAATTCAGTGGACAACTATACTAGTGTTGCCTTTCTCTTTGTCAAAGGTATGTCCTGTGGACCTTTGCTACCACCATTCTTTTCAGAATGACTTTTAGTAAGTTACGCTAACAATTGGAAAAGAAACAAAAACAAACACAAACCTGCAAAGTAAAACAAAACAATGCAAACACTACATAAAATAGTTTTTAGTGTATTCTTAGGTCAAAGATATATTTCAACCTCACATTTCAGGACATTTCTAACGAAAAAAGAAAAAGAACCCAATATACACATGACAACATATAGTAACATATCTCAGGTTCTCAAGAGAAAAGATCACAATTCAATTTTTATTTTCTTCCCTGAAATACAGTTTACTCTCTGGTGAACATAAATTTTTGAGCCAGAAAGATCAAACTTCTAATTCTGTCCTGTTATTTACTTGCTTGATAACCTATGACAATTTTCTGACCTTACTTAGTTCTCGTCTTCTGTGAAATGTGACACGCAAGTTTTGGTCAGTATTAAAGACATAGTGCCTGGAATATAGCAATCCTTCAACAATCAGTACTGTACATATTTACCATTGTTATTATTATGAGCAGTTATAAACTTAGTTTAGTAGAATATAAAAACAAGTTTAGACAGAATGCTTTGGGCAAAATAAATATATTCTCAAAGTTTACTTGATACTGAATCTTTTTCCTTGAACAGGTAAGGTTCAAATACATATACCCTTGCTTTTGTCAAGTGACAAAAAAAAAAAAAAAAAAAGAGAGAGAGAGAGAGAACTGTCAATGACAATTTCCTCTTCCTTCTTCAGTGGTCTGTCTGGTTTATAACTTAGAGTCCTGATGGGAAAATGCTTAATTTCCTCCCGTGAGAATGTCTCTTCTGAGATGGGCTCATTTATCTTCTCCAGGTGATCAACCCAACACCCCTCAACTGTTAGCCATGGCGTCACGCCTGCGGGAGAGTGCTGAACTTTTTCAGTCTGATGAGATGCGACCTGCTAATGATCCCAAGGAGAGAGCATCCAGCCGCATCCGGATGCTGAATGACATTCTCCAAGACATGGAGAAAAGCTTTCTGGTGAAGCAGGTGCCACCAGGTTTTTATAGGTAGGATGCATGTCTCAAAAATTATATTTTTTGCCCTAAATTAAATGTTTATGTTTAACTTTCAGAATATATATCTTCTATGAACATAACAGTATTTAAAAGGAAACTATAAAGCAGTTACTCATTTGAGGAACTTCCCCCCCAAAAGAAAAATTAAACTGCAGAAATATAAAATAACAGAAACTTGGCTTAGCAGTAGCACAGAGAAAATGAGTAAGAATTGTCTTACATTAATTTCAATATGAGTCAAATGTGATACGGCCAATGGAAAAGCAAATAGAATTATAGGTTGCACTGAGAGAAATGTACTTTCTTGACTAGATCAGGGAATAGACCCATGCTATTTTTTCCTATGAAGATCCCATCTAGATTAATGTATTTAATCCTGGAAACTACATTTTTATGTTGGCGTTCAATAAGTTTAATATTTAGGAGAAAGCGGGATTTAGATGGATATTGAAACAACTGAAGAATTAGGCTTGTTTGGTTGGAGAGTCACATGGAATGCCCTCTGAAAACATATTAACAATTATATGGAAGGGAGATTAGATACAGATTCAGAGAATACTATAAGTACAATATGGCTTTGTTTTTGAAGTTCCTTATATAGTAGAAGATAAATGAAGAAAACATGAAGTTTAAAAGATTATGGTACCCATCAATCATCCTAAAACCACGTCATTATAACCACAATGAGAAACCATCTTACACCAGTCAGAATGATTATTATTAAAGTCAAAAAATAACAGATGGCGAGAAAGCGGAGAAAAAGTAATGCTTATACACTGTTGGTAGGAATGTAAATTGGTATAGCCTTTATATATACTTGGAAAACAGTATGAGATTCCTCAAACAACTAAAAATAGAATTACCTTTCAACCCAGAGAGCTAATTTCTGGATATCTACCCAAAGGAAAACAATTTTTTATATCAAAAAGATACTTGTATTCATATGTTTATCACAGGACTAGTCACAATGGTGAAGTCGTAGAATCAACCTGAGTGTCTATCAACATATGATTGGATTTAAAAATTTGGTGTAGGTACTCTATGGAATACTAAGCAGTCATCAAAAGGAATGAAATCACGTCTTTTGCAGCAACATGGATAGAGCTGGAGTCCACTATCCTAAGTGAAATTACTCTGAAACAGAAAATCAAATACCACATGTGCTCACACATGAATTGGAGATCAATGATAGATACAGATGGAATATACAGAGCGAAACAGACACTGGAAACTGCAAAAGAGGGAGAGTTGAAAAGTCACATACTGGATACACTGTTCACTATTTGGGTGATGGGTACACTAGTAGCCCAGACTTCACCATTACATAATATGTCCATGTAACAAACCGGCACATGTACCTCCTGAATCTCTACACGTTTTAGAAAAAGATTATGGCATATTTAAACAGTTTTTATTTAACTGATAATTCTATGAGACACAACATATAAATACATACTCTTCTGTTTAATATATACATATGTAATGTATTATATGACATATTTAGTATATGTATATGTGTGTATATAGTATACATATGTATATATTTGTGTATATATATTTTATATATGTGTATATGTGAGTATGTGTATGCATGTATGTGTAATTTTATGTAGTGTGGAAGTCTAAATTTGTGGCCCTTTAAGAATGAAAGTTCTGGCCTAAACAGTCCTCCTATTCCATTCTTTCCCCAGTATCTCTTTGCCTCCTGCTTCTTCTCATGATATACCCTGGTCTAGACATACTATGTATAAACAAAGGTTTTAACTAGGACTAAAGAACTGATGTACAGGTATAGAAATCTTAATTACATATGAGAAAAAAGTAAAAGAATAAATGTTTTGCTATTATAAAGCAGCAAAAGCCTTATCACTGCAGACATTAAACAATAGGCTGGGTGGCCCTAAACACCTGAATATTTGGACCACATGAGGTTTAAGGTGCCCATTAGTACTAAAGTTCTGTGACCTCACATGTCACTTAATCTTTCAACATCTTAATTTCTATATCTATAAAAGGAGATGGTGGAATGAGACTCCTTTATAATAAAAGACGTTTTTAAAGCCTGGTATTTGATAATTTTTCTTTATGATTTTAAACTCATAAAGGTATGAGTTTAAAGATATAGTTAAGACACTTTGTAAGCTCCTTGTATTTTTTTAAGCATCAGGGACATAGTTGTCACCTTAAGTTACCTTCCCTGATGAGGTATATTCTAGTGGTGGGAATGGGGAAACAGAATGAACAAAGTAATTAAATAAATATAATGCTAGATGTAATAATTACTGAGGAGAAAAATGAAACCACATTATTAAATCTAGCATTATTAGAAAGTCATAAAGTAGATAACTTAGGTTTTTAAAATATATTTTGTAAATTAGTCTATTTACTTTTAAGAAAAATTCAGAAATTATCACAAATTATATGGAAAGAACATAGTTTTGTATAGCATAGTAAGCTTTCCCCATTTGTCTTTTTTGGCACTTGCACTGGAAATGGAAGACCCTTCTATGTTTTAAATTATGCATCTGGTAAACTTTTTATTATCCTTTCAAAAATGTTTATGAACTCAATTTACTTGATCATGCATTTTGAGTAGAAAAGTAGATATTTGTCTGCCCCTGAGTTAAAAATGATTAAACATTTTTTTCCTGTTAGTAATGTAATTACATATACCTTGTGTTATCATTATGCAAGACTCAAAGTGTTGATTATAATAATGTGCTAACTCATATAACAAACTTTAGGAGTGAAAGTTTTTGGTTCACTATTTGAAATTGTGCTAAACTATTACTATAGTTATTGAAGGGATACATGTCTGCCTTTCTTTTCCTTAGCTCTATTAATTCATGTTAATTTATTGATTTATATATATTAATTTATGTGTGTATACATAGATATACTAAAACAGTGTAAATAGATTACTTTCATTTAGATGTATCTGACTGACCTTTATCTCAAAATTGTCACAAATTTGTACTTCATTTATAAAATACATAACAAATCATCCTACTTCATGTTTTTACTTGATAGCTAATTCACATTTCTAAAAATTATTGATGCAAACATTTCAAAATTACAATAGGATTTCCACTCTCAGTGCTTATAAGCACATTCTCAATGGGGAAGGAAATATTCAAAGTAAAAATTTGAGTTGAAGCAAATGAAAAGTAGATTGATTATTTATAGCGATAATTATATAGAGATAAAATAAAATTGTTAATTATATTGTACAAAAGAACATTTGGTGAACAGGGTTCAATTTCTTTTTAATGTTAAACAGTCTTTAGAGATGTTATTCACATAAGAATCTCACTCTTTAACCCATTGGACATATAGAATTCTCATCTAACACACAAGAAAGAAGTGAAAAATGATTTGCATTTTAAGAAGGTTCTTGACAGAACTTTACTGTATAAAGCCAAATACTTCACTTTGCATTTAGATCATGTCCCAAAAATTATCGTCTCAATAAAAGTGCCACTAAATATTGGAAAATATTATTTTTGGAATATGCAGAATAATATTTCCAATAATCTGGAAACAGAGGATTCAAAGATTTTGAATCCTATGATGTTGCATCTAAAGCTGGCTCCTCATTGAATGCTGCTCTCTGCAATACTGCTGGAAACTGGCAATATAAGATCCCTACCTTCAAGGAGTTTAATTTAATTCAAGAGCTAAAATACATAAATTATATATCAAATACAGGTACAGAATATTTACTCAAAGTACCCAATGAATACTACAGTCAAGAAGTACTTTTGTGATTTGTGATTCAGTGAAGAGAGAAAGTATTGTCTTGTGGTAGTCAAGAAATAAATTTTTTTTTTTTCTGAATTGTAATGTTTTATTATTTTTTATTTCTTATTTTTATTATACTTTAAGTTCTAGGGTACATGTGCATAACGTGCAGGTTTGTTACATATGTATACTTATGCCATGTTGGTGTGCTGCACCCATCAACTCATCAGCACCCATCAATTCATCATTTATATCATGTATAACTCCCCAATGCAATCCCTCCATCCTCCCCTCTCCCCATGATAGGCCCCAGTGTGTGATGTTCCCCTTCCCGAGTCCAAGTGATCTCATTGTTCAGTTCCCACCTATGAGTGAGAACATGCGGTGTTTGGTTTTCTTTTCTTGTGATAGTTTGCTAAGAATGATGGTTTCCAGCTGCATCCATGTCCCTACAAAGGATGCAAACTCATCCTTTTTTATGGCTGCATAATATTCCATGGTGTATATGTGCCACATTTTCTTAATCCAGTCTGTCACAGATGGACATTTGGGTTGATACCAAGTCTTTGCTATTGTGAATAGTGCCGCAATAAACATACGTGTGCATGTGTCTTTGTAGTAGAATAATTTATAATCCTTTGGGTATATACCCAGTAGTGAGATGGCTGGGTCATATGGTACATCTAGTTCTAGATCCTTGAGGAATTGCCATACTGTTTTCCATAATGGTTGAACTAGTTTACAATCCCACCAACAGTGTAAAACTGTTCCTATTTCTCCACATCCTCTCCAACACCTGTTGTTTCCTGACTTCTTAATGATTGCCATTCTAACTGGTGTGAGATGGTATCTCATTGTGGTTTTGATTTGCATGTCTCTGATGGCGAGTGATGATGAGCATTTTTTCATGTGTCTGTTGGCTGTATGAATGTCTTCTTTTGAGAAATGTCTGTTCACATCCTTTCCCCACTTTTTGATGGGGCTGTTTGTTTTTTTCTTGTATATTTGTTTGAATTCTTTGTAGATTCTGGATATTAGCCCTTTGTCAGATGAGTAGGTTGCAAAAATTTTCTCCCATTCTGTAGGTTGCCTGTTCACTCTGATGGTAGTTTCTTTTGCTGTGCAAAAGCTCTTTAGTTTAATTAGATCCCATTTGTCAATTTTGGCTTTTGCTGCTGTTGCTTTTGGTGTTTTAGACATGAAGTCCTTGCCCATGCCTATGTCCTGAATGGTACTACCTAGATTTTCTTCTAGGGTTTTTATGGTATTAGGTCTAACATTTAAGTCTCTAATCCATCTTGAATTAATCTTCGTATAAGGGGTAAGGAAAGGATCCAGTTTCAGCTTTCTACTTATGGCTAGCCAATTTTCCCAGCACCATTTATTAAATAGGGAATCCTTTCCCCATTTCTTGTTTCTCTCAGGTTTGTCAAAGATCAGATGGCTGTAGATGTGTGGTATTATTTCTGAGGACTCAGTTCTGTTCCATTGGTCTATATCTCTGTTTTGGTACCAGTACCATGCTGTTTTGGTTACTGTAGCCTTGTAGTATAGTTTGAAGTCAGGTAGCGTGACGCCTCCAGCTTTGTCCTTTTGACTTAGGATTCTCTTGGCAATGCGGGCTCTTTTTTAGTTCCATATGAACTTTAAAGCAGTTTTTTCCAATTCTGTGAAGAAACTCATTGGTAGCTTGATGGGGATGGCATTGAATCTATAAATAACCTTGGGCAGTATGGCCATTTTCACGATATTGATTCTTCGTATCCATGAGCATAGTATGTTCTTCCATTTGTTTGTGTCCTCTTTGATTTCACTGAGCAGTGGTTTGTAGTTCTCCTTGAAGAGGTCCTTTACATCCCTTGTAAGCTGGATTCCTAGGTATTTTATTCTCTTTGAAGCAATTGTGAATGGAAGTTCATTCCTGATTTGGCTCTCTGCTTGTCTGTTACTGGTGTATAAGAATGCTTGTGATTTTTGCACATGAATTTTGTATCCTGAGACTTTGTTGAAGTTGCTTATCAGCTTAAGGAGATTTTGGGCTGAGACAATGGGGTTTTCTAAATATTCAATCATGTCATCTGGAAACAGGGACAATTTGACTTCTTCTTTTCCTAACTGGATACCCTTGATTTCTTTCTCTTGCCTGATTGCCCTAGCCAGAACTTCCAACACTATGTTGAATAGGAGAGGTGAGAGAGGGCATCCCTGTCTTGTGCCAGTTTTCAAAGGGAATTTTTCCAGTTTTTGCCCATTCAGAATGATATTAGCTGTGGGTTTGTCATAAATAGCTCTTATTATTTTGAGGTACATTCCATCAATACCAAATTTATTGAGCGTTTTTAGCATGAAGGGCTGTTGAATTTTGTCAAAAGCCTTTTCTGCATCTATTGAGATAATCATGTGGTTCTTGTCTTTGGTTCTGTTTATATGCTGGATTACGTTTATTGATTTGCGAATGTTGAACCAGCCTTGCATCCCAGGGATGAAGCCCACTTGATCATGGTGGATAAGCTTTTTGATGTGCTGCTGAATCTGGTTTGCCAGTATTTTATTGAGAATTTTTGCATCGATGTTCATCAGGGATATTGGTCTAAAATTCTCTTTTTTTGTTGTGTCTCTGCCAGGCTTTGGTATCAGGATGATGTTGGCCTCATAAAATGAGTTAGGGAGGATTCCCTCTTTTTCTGTTGATTGGAATAGTTTCAGAAGGAATGGTACCAGCTCCTCCTTGTACCTCTGGTAGAATTCAGCTGTGAATCCATCTGGTCCTGGACTGTTTTTGGTGGGTAGGCTATTAATTGTTGCCTCAATTTCAGAGCCTGCTATTGGTCTATTCAGGGATTCAACTTCTTCCTGGTTTAGTCTTGGAAGAGTGTAAGTGTCCAGGAAATTATCCATTTCTTCTAGATTTTCTAGTTGATTTGTGTAGAGGCGTTTATAGTATTCTCTGATGGTAGTTTGTATTTCTGTGGGGTCAGTGGTGATATCCCCTTTATCATTTTTTATTGCGTCTATTTGATTCCTCTCTCTTTTCTTCTTTATTAGTCTTGCTAGCGGTCTGTCAATTTTGTTGATCTTTTCAAAAAACCAACTCCTAGATTCATTGATTTTTTGGAGGGTTTTTTGTGTCTCTATCTCCTTCACTTCTGCTCTGATCTTAGTTATTTCTTGCCTTCTGCTAGCTTTTGAATGTGTTTGCTCTTGCCTCTCTAGTTCTTTTAATTGTGATGTTAGAGTGTCCATTTTAGATCTTTCCTGCTTTCTCTTGTGGGCATTTAGTGCTATAAATTTCCCTGTAGACACTGCTTTAAATGTGTCCCAGAGATTCTGGTATGTTGTATCTTTGTTCTCATTGGTTTCAAAGAACATCTTTATTTCTGCTTTCATTTCGTTATGTACCCAGTAGTCATTCAGGAGCAGGTTGTTCAGTTTCCATGTAGTTGAGCGGTTTTGATTGAGTTTCTTAGTCCTGAGTTCTAGTTTGATTGCACTGTGGTCTGAGAGACAGTTTGTTATAATTTCTGTTCTTTTACATTTGCTGAGGAGTGCTTTACTTCCAATTATGTGGTCAATTTTGGAATAAGTGTGATGTGGTGCTGAGAAGAATGTATATTCTGTTGATTTGGGGTGGGGAGTTCTATAGATGTCTATTAGGTCCGCTTGGTGCAGAGATGAGTTCAATTCCTGGATATCCTTGTTAACTTTCTGTCTCGTTGATCTGTCTAATGTTGACAGTGGAGTGTTGAAGTCTCCCATTATTAATGTATGGGAGTCTAAGTCTCTTTGTAAGTCTCTAAGGACTTGCTTTATGAATCTGGGTGCTCCTGTATTGGGTGCATATATATTTAGGAGAGTTAGCTCTTCCTGTTGAATTGATCCCTTTACCATTATGTAATGGTCTTCTTCGTCTCTTTTGATATTGATGGTTTAAAGTCTGTTTTATCAGAGACTAGGATTGCAACCCCTGCTTTTTTTTGTTCTCCATTTGCTTGGTAGATCTTCCTCCATCCCTTTATTTTGAGCCTATGTATGTCTCTGCATGTGAGATGGGTCTCCTGAATACAGCAGACTGATGGGTCTTGACTCTTTATCCAGTTTGCCAGTCTGTGTCTTTTAATTGGAGCATTTAATCCATTAACATTTAAGGTTAATATTATTATGTGTGAACTTGATCCTGTCATTATGATATTAACTGGTTATTTTGCTTGTTAGTTGATGCAGTTTCTTCCTAGCCTCGATGGTCTTTACATTTTGGTATGTTTTTGCGATGGCTGGTACCGGTTGTTCCTTTCCATGTTTAGGGCTTCCTTCAGGGTCTCTTGTAAGGCAGGCCTGGTGGTGACAAAATCTCTAAGCATTTGCTTATCTGTAAAGGATTTTATTTCTCCTTCACTTATGAAACTTAGTTTGGCTGGATATGAAATTCTGGGTTTAAAATTCTTTTCTTTAAGAACATTGAATATTGGCCCCCACTCTCTTCTGGCTTGTAGAGTTTCTGCCGAGAGATCTGTTGTTAGTCTGATGGGCTTCCCTTTGTGGGTAACCCGACCTTTCTCTCTGGCTGCCCTTAAGATTTTTTCCTTCATTTCAACTTTGGTGAATCTGGCAATTATGTGTCTTGGAGTTGCTCTTCTGGAGGAGTATCTTTGTGGCATTCTCTGTATTTCCTGAATTTGAATATTGGCCTGCCCTACTAGGTTGGGGAAGTTCTCCTGGATGATATCCTGAAGAGTGTTTTCCAACTTGGTTCCATTTTCCCCCTCACTTTCAGGCACCCCAATCAGACGTAGATTTGGTCTTTTTACATAATCCCATACTTCTTGCAGGCTTTGTTCATTTCTTTTTCTTCTTTTTTCTTTTGGTTTCTCTTCTCGCTTCATTTCATTCATTTGATCCTCAATCGCTGATACTCTTTCTTCCAGTTGATCGAGTCGGTTACTGAAGCTTGTGCATTTGTCACGTATTTCTCGTGTCATGGTTTTCATCTCTGTCATTTCGTTTATGATCTTCTCTGCATTAATTAGTCTAGCTGTCAATTCTTCCACTCTTTTTTCAAGATTTTTAGTTTCTTTGCGCTGGGTACGTAATTCCTCCTTTAGCTCTGAGAAGTTTGATGGACTGAAGCCTTCTTCTCTCATCTCGTCAAAGTCATTCTCTGACCAGCTTTGATCCGTTGCTGGCGATGGGCTGCGCTCCTTTGCAGGGGGAGATGTGCTCTTATTTTTTGAATTTCCAGCTTTTCTGCCCTGCTTCTTCCCCATCTTTGTTGTTTTATCTGTCTCTGGTCTTTGATGATGGTGACGTACTGATGGGGTTTTGGTATAGGTGTCCTTCCTGTTTGATAGTTTTCCTTCTGACAGTCAGAAGGACTGTCTGTTGGTCTGTTGGAGATTGCTTGAGGTCCACTCCAGACCCTGTTTGCCTGGGTATCAGCGGCAGAGGTTGCCGAAGATAGAATATTGGTGAACAGCGAGTGTACCTGTCTGATTCTTCCTTTGGAAGTTTCCTCTCAGGGGTGTACTCCTCCCTGTGAGGTGTGGAGTGTCAGACTGCCCCTAGTGGGGGATGTCTCCCAGCTAGGCTACTCAGGGGTCAGGGATCCACCCGAGCAGGTAGTCTGTCCGTTCTGAGATCTCAACCTCCGCGTTGGGAGATCCACGGCTCTCCCCAAAGCTGTCAGACAGAGTCGTTCGCATCTGCACTGGCCCCCGCTGCTTCCGCTGTTCTTTTTTTTTTTTTTTTTTTGAGATGGAGTCTCGCTCTGTCACCCAAGCTGGAGTGCAGTGATGCGATCTTGGCTCACCGCTACCTCTGCCTCCTGGGTTCAAGCGATTCTCCTGCCTCAGCCTCCGGAGTAGTTGGGATTACAGGCACATGCCAACATGCCTGGCTAATTTTTGTATTTTTAATAGACACAGGGTTTCGCCATGTTGGCCAGGCTGGTCTCAAACTCCTGACCTCGTGATCCACCTTCTTCGGCCTCCCAAAGTGCTGGGATTCCAGGCGTGAGCCACCATGCCCAGCCACAGAAGACTTTATAGGGAAAGAGAAAGATGTATTTGGGCTTGAGGGAATGATAGTATGCCCATTAAATTAAGGTGCATTTCCAGGACGACAGTTTGAAGAAAGACACAAAGGAGAAGTTGTGTGTGGTGTGCTCAAGGGTGAAGTACAAAAGGTAGACTAGTTTGAATGGTTATTGGTTCATGGTTATGCAAAGGTAGGTAAGATCAAGTTGTGGAGTCCCTTAAATGTTCTGTTGAGAGGTTTGGACTTTATTTTTCAAGGACACAGAAAAGCCATGGAGAAATATGTGTTGTTAGGAGGATTTATCTGGTGTTCCTGAGAGGGTGCACTGGAGTCAGGAGAGAGCAGAAACCTTTAGGAAGAATATGGGAGTAGGAAAGGCATGGGGTGAAAAGAACACAATTCGACATGTTGGTGTCAGGAATGAAGAGCCAAGGGCCAATTTAGGAGGTGATGTTTACGAAGAATTGGTTAATTTAGTGATTGTGTGGCTCTAAGAATCTCGTTGCAGGTTGATTTTAGAATTTCTCTAGGTCTAGGTGGGAAAAGGGATTGAATACTGGAAAGGGCCTCTTCTCTGCCCCATTTATCTAGCCAGTTAGGTAAAGCACTCTGTGTCTACATGTAATTATATGAAGATCTGTGGATAAAGATAATTTCTAAAGTCATTTCCAGCTCTACAGACTATTAAGTCTCACAACCTCTGTTTTCAAGGGGGTATCTAATTCTGAGTAAAGGGAGAGGGAAAGGGCACCGGGATAGACTGCAAAGCCATAAATGAAAAAGCTGTGAAGTACATTGGAAGTACTGAACTTGGTCAGTAGTGGGGAGCCAGCAAAACAATATCTATGTTCAGGGACTACGTCAGTGAAAGTATGTTGGAAATTACAAAGCGTCACGAAAATATCACTACTATCAAATTCGGCAGTGTAAAATTTGACTTGTTGCTCATTGAGTAGACAGGGGATTCTGTATTTTCTGAAGAATTCTAAATCTTCTATCTCATTCCTTCCTTTACTGTCATTCCAGTAGGCAGTGCTCTACCACTCCTGGGTACTGTGTGTGTCTGGAGAGATCTCTGGGCATCTGTGTTTTGCCATTGGATCCTTTTTTGCTCCCTGTAGTTATTACTCTACAAAAGCAGAGCAAGGAGTCTGACCTGGTAAACCTGTGCATTCCCACTATAAAAAGCTTTTCTTAAACGAATCGATAGTCTTTATTTTTTAAAGCAGGTTTAGGCTTAGAAAATAATTGAGCAGAAAGTACGGAATTCTCGTATGACTCCTCAGCATCCCCTCTTCCTAGACACAGTTATCCCAATTGTTAATATCTTGTGTTGATATATCTGTTACTATGAGCCAATCTTGATACAACATTGGTGAATAGATACAAACTAAAATGAATAGTTTAATATCAGGGTTTGCTCTTCAGGTTGTACATTCTTTGGGCTTTGACAAATGTATAATAATATGTACCAACTGTTGCAGGGTCACATACAACAGTTTTACTTCCCTAAAATCTCTTGTGCTCCACCTATTCATTCCTTCCTACTGAACCTCTGGCAACCACTGATATTTTCACTGTCTCCATAGCTTTGCCTTTTCCAGAATGTCACATATTTGGAATAGTATAGCATGCAAACTTATTGGATTGGTTACTTTCACTTAGCAATATGCAGTGCATTTTCTCCATGTTCATTTCATCACTGAGTAGTATTCCATTGTATAGCTATACCAGTTTGTTTATTCATTTATCTATTCAAGGGCATTTTTGTTGCTTTCAAGTTTTGGCAGTTGTGAATAAAGTGGCTGTACATATTTTGGTGCAGGCTTTTTTTGTGGGCATACATTTCAATTTATTTCAGCAGATACTAAAGTGTGCAATTGCTGGATAATATGGTAAGCCTATGTTTAGTTTTGTAGGAAACTGCCAAACTGTCTTTCAAACTGGCTGTACCATTTTTCATGCCCACCAGTAGTCAATGAAACTTTCTGTCGCTCCACATCTTCATCTGCATTTGTGTCATTGTTTTGGATTTTAGCTATTCTAATAGATGTATGTTGATATTTCATTGTTGTTTGAATCTGCAGTTCCCCAATGGTATATGATGTTGTGCATCTTTTCATATGATTATTTGCCATCTATATATTTTATTTGATGTGGTATCTGTTCAGCTCTTTTGCCCATTTTTAAAATTGAGGGTTTTTTTCTTATTGTTGAGTGTTCAGGCATATTTTTATACTTTGGACACCAGTCCTCCTTTAGATACATGTTTTGCAAAAGATTTTCTCTCAGACTATGGCTTATCTTTTCACTCTCTTAACAGTGCCTTTTGCAGAGCAGAAGTTGTTAATTTTAATGAAATTTGAAAATTAAATTATAATTTTAATAAAAGTCAGTTTACCAACTTTTCTTTCCTGTGCTTTTTGTGTCATACTTCAAAAGTTATTGTCAAACCCAAGGTCACTCAGATTTTATCTTATATTATCTTCTAGAAGTTTTGTAGTATTGCATTTTACATTTAGTCCTATGATCCATTCTGAGTTAATTTTCATGAAAAGGATAAGGTCTGTGTTTCAATTCTTTTTTTTTTTTTTTTTTTTTTTTTTTTGCATATAAATGTCTGGTTGTTCCAGCATTGTTTGTTAAGACTCTCCTTTCTCTGTTGAATTGCTTTTTGTCATACAATATAGTTTTAATATTGCTTTTTGTGATAAGCATCTCACTTGTTCAATTAGAATAGCTTTCAAAATTAAGAATACCAAATAACAATGATATTATAAGAGAGCACTGGACTTGGGATCTTTAAAAGTAGGAAGAGATTTGAAATGAAAATTTGTCTTTTTCTTCTTAAATGGTCTGCAGCAAGATAATTAGCATTTCTGAGCATCAGTTTTTCATCTCTAAAACAGATCTAAAAGATTATTAATACTTCAGACTCTGATAATGCTCTCATTTCCAAAGCTCCCCCATATCACTATTAACCAAGGGAGACATATTTAAAAATTAGGTGACACCAGTTCTCTTTTCCCAGAATCACAGCAGTGAAGTATTTCCTTCATGTTTAATTTTCAATATATTGTCCTTCCCTTTATTAAACCTTTGCTTATTGCCTGCCAATTGAGGGGTTGCAACCTCTCATAGAAAATAGAGTTTGAGGAGTGACATTAAATATGCAGTTAAGAAAAGAGTAAATAAAATATCTAAGCAGCACTAGCTTCTAAAATAAATCTTGGGTCTTTAAATGACAAACCTTTTCTAGTAGAAAAGACTTCTATCAAATCACTTTCTTTAGGTGTTTGGGGAGTACTGTTGTATAAGCATCATGGTCTTCTGGGGCATATTCTCCTACATGTTTCAAGTTTTGACATTTAAACTACTTTTTAGATTTTGGAACCAACCATTTTGTGGTTGAAATTTAATATCTTTTTAAAAAGTGCATCTTCTTAGCTTATTTTAGCCAATTTCAGCAAGATTTCCAGACTTATCACAAATTATTCCAGTGTTTAAGGGTATGAGTCCTTGAGGTTACTGTTGTGTCTCTATCTCCTTTCTTCACTCACCCATGCACTAGCTTACATAGTCTTAAAATGAGAGCACCCATGCACTAGCTTACATAGTCTTAAAATAATTATTGCCCTCTCTTTTATTTAAAGTGATTGCATTAAACTGAACAGAAACAGAAAGATCTTTGATTTTAATCTTTTAGTATACAAATAGAAAGCCATGGGATTTGAAAACTGCTCCAAACAAAAATATAATGACAAAGGATTTCTACTAATATGCTGCTAATAATATGTGTGTAAGGTATATGAACATGACCTCACATTTATGCATTAAGATGACACATCTCCGTAAAATCTCATCTTTATTCTCTCTCCACATTTAAAGAGATAGCAGTTAAACAGTAATAAGGGTTTCCTTTCTTCCCCATTCTGACACACACATACACACACGCACACTGCTGCATTACTGTGGTAAGATAGGTTTATCGGGAAATTTTACAAAAGGATAGGAAATTTGGTGTGGCTTTGGAAAAGAGAATCAGAGATTCACTCTTTCATTTGTGTTAATCTGAAAGGCGTGAGAAATCAAGAAAGCAAACATGAGCTAGTGTCTAATTCTGACTGCTAGATAGAAATAGGACTCTTAGGAAAAGTGAACATCCTCCAACACCACCATTGGAGATGAATTAAAGTCTAATTATTATATTTAAAACAAAACTATTGATTATGGTCTAGTATCCCATTGTTATTTTTTATGTATGGTATTTCAGCTACATCTTGGCTAAGCAGACTACAGGGACTATCTAAGTAACTATACGTACATTATTCTTTCTTTGAGAAAACACTTCTGAATTCCAACAATGGCCATAATCAGGAGTTTGGGGAGCACAGCCCATTTGTAATTTGAGGGACAATACATGTATGTGTATATACATCTGCATGCCTTGTGTATCTCTGGCATTGTGTCCTTATGGAAGATGTCACAGCAGGTTCATAATAGAGGAAATTATTTCAGAGATTGCCAGAATGACCTTGTGGAAGTTCAGGGGACCATTTCAAGCTAATCCTAGCCAAGACCATTTTTTTTTTTTTGTTAGCATCCTTGAAAGCAGAAAAATAGCAATGTAAATGTCAAGATGCTTCTGCCTTTAACCAAGAATAAACAAAGAAAGCAATCCACTAAAAGTATTTTTCAAACACATAAGTCCCAAAACTTTGCTTTTGAAAGATGTTAGAATTGGTTTATACTTAGGCAAGCAATGACATGAGACAGAAGTATTAAAAAGCCACATTTCTCAGGTATTATACGATTAATTTCCATCTACATATTCAGTACATACGTAAAATTAAGAGGTTGAAACCCAACCCCCCCCATCACTTCAGAATAACAATGATCTCATTATACAGTTTTCATGGTGTTTTAATTAGAGTTAGTTATATAAGTCCCAATAGAACCTCATGTTCCGTGTTTGATTAGGATAATGACTACTTTGCTCGGTTTGTACTTTCTTTTAGTGAGGTGTGGGTGGTCTGAACGGAACTAAAACCCCAGCATTGTTTCTCTTGTCATTAATTCTATCAGCAATGCCTCTGATTTCTTTAGACTATGAAAAATAACTAGTGATTAAGAATTACCATAATGCTTTTAACATATTTTAATAGCGACCACTTGCACAAAAGAATCTGTGTATGAATACAAAATTTTATAATCTACGCAATGACAATGTAAAATTTCCAAAAGAAGGTTGAAGACCTGGCTCATATACAAAATCTTTGTAACGTTGATCATTATATACATTTCCTTTTACCCGTTTATGAATAAATACATACATTAGTTTTATAATTATGTATCCTTTCATATTTTTAAAGTTTCCACTTCTAAAAGGAGCAAAAAAGCTCCCAAACTTTAAGAAAAACCAGATTAATATACTGAAATTCAAGCCTCATTTTTTTCAATCACTCATTTTGTCAATATTAAAACAAAGAACATATCCCATTTTAACAGACAGCATTCAAACACAATTTGACTAGACATTTAACAACTTGTTTTAAAAATTTCAATTGACAATGAAATAAGAGTAATTAGTCTAAGATCCAGTCTGCTAGTATCAAAATAGTAATCCTTTTGCGTATAACTGTTTGGGTTTTATAAAAATGTTTCTTTCAGTTTTAAGGTACATCCTCATTTAAAGTGAGAAAAAAATTACTGTTGTCATATTTGCAAGTCAAGACCCATTGCCAGTCTGACAGTGAGTTGTGACTTGATGGTACATTGAATAATTAAGACTAACAATAACAACAGTACTTTCTATAGAGGATGATTTGTTTATACCAGGCACTGTGCTACACATTTTTCATGTATTATTTGTAACACTTCTAACAATTCTGCCAGATTAGTCTTATTATTCCCTTTATACATATAAGAAAACCAAGACTTAGAAAAGTTAACATGTGGCAGAAATGGGATTCAAACCTCGTTTGTTTTCTTTAAAACCACTACTCTTTCTGCTAGACAATATGGCATACATTTGATCCAAATTATCCCTAGTTTGCTCAGATATCACCAATAAATTTATTTAGATTTTAGTGTTAATATAGCCAAATATGTATAAATTAAGTTTTCCACATTTCAGAATTACATCCCCTAACCTTGATAGTGACAAAATTGCATCTGTGAGACACCAAATTTATCCCTATGTCTGGAAAAGACATATGCTTATTGTCCTAAATCAGTAACATTATCTTGTCTCAAAATAGTGTCTATCCTTTTGTGTCTCTGTAAATCTTAGATGTAATTTAAAAAGTAGGCATATTTCTCTGCCAAATCTCGTATACTATAATTAAAAATGTTTTTACATAAGTAACAATATAGTATAGAGGAGGGCTCAGTAGACTGGGAACTTGAGAGTTGTGGGCTGAAGACTCAAAAGACTCCAGAATAAGTCTCTTAACTTCCATGACATTTACTCTCTAATCAATTAGGTAAGAAGAGATAAACTAGTGAATCTCTAAGATAATGAAAATATTAGTTGAGGAAGTGTTCATAACTAATACAAATTGACTTCCATATTTTTAAATGCATTTCAGGGAAATAATTATTTCAATGGGGGAAGAAAAATAATGAAATCTAGGTTCGCTATGAAGCCATGTTAGACATTTTAACATTTGTTTCTCTCTCCTTTATTTTATCTGCTATTTTATTTTATTTTATGGGTATAAATATCTTTCTGATTTAATATGATCCAAAGAGAATTAAGAGAAAGGATCATGCTGAGTATTTTCTTTGTTCTGAAGCACCTGAAACCTCATTTTGCTACATAAGGAAACTAAAGTTTCCAATTGCTGTGTAAATCATGTGTTTAGTAGATGAAATGCTCAGTAATCATTTTGCACTTGACATTTTCTAGATTACGAGTAGCAAAATTTTCTTCTTATAATAAGAAAGTAGATCTGTAAGCCACATATGGAGCAAGTATGGCATATTGAGATGATACACAAGGAAAGGACAGGGAGCCAATAGGCATGATTCTATAAAGCACATATTTAGTCCTGTACACCATCCCCAGTGGAATCCTTTGTTCAAATGAAAGCTTACATGAGCTACACTAGTTGACAAGGAAAGGAACATGAATGTTGCCTCTGTTTCCACAGTCACCTCAAAGGAGTACCTGGTTTGCCAGCCACTACACTTGATTGTGCTGCTTAACCAGTCTGCTTGCTAAGAACACAAGACTACAACATTTTTAACTGATTAAAAAATATAGATCTGTAAATTTATAATCATACTTAGATTAGATCAACTTGGAAATTTATAAGGGCAATAATGGATGAAATGGGAAGTACTCACCCCATAGTCTATAATTAAAGCTAAATATAATACATGATTTAATTTCTAATTGATATAATCCTTATAAAACTGCAACAAACCCTCAAATTACATATAGTGGGGTTCAAGTATTTCCTCCAAGTCTACCTTTATCTGACAAGTTCCACTGAGAAAGTTAGAAGGCAATCTAGGTATTCAAATTAGGAATAATTTGAATAGAATTATAAGTATGTATGTGCATAGAAGTGTTGAAGATATAAAAGTGATGGAAATGCTCACTTTGGTATCACATATATTAAAATTGGAATGATACAGAGATTAGCGTGGCCCTTGCGCAAGGATGACATGACAAATCATGAAGTGTTCCATATTATTATAAACAAAAAAAGATGTATTTTAAAGTCAAGGAAGCTTGAAGTTTCTTTAGCTTTCTTTAAGCTAAGTTTCATAGAATCAAGAACTGCTAGAACTGAAATAGAACATTCAATGACAGCACCCGCCGCCTGCAGTTCTCAGGCAGGCAACTTCCAGCAGCTCTCTGAGAAATTCTGTGAATCTCCTTTTGACATTTGCATGTTTGTCTGCCTGCAACCGTTGCTGAAGAAAGCAGATTCGGTTCTACTTCTGCCTTCCAAGTCCTGCGTGATGACTGTTGCAAATTTTGTATCTTTTTCTGCACTTTGAAAAATGTTTGTTGACTAATTTATCCAGAGAAACTTTCTTGGTCCTTTATGCCCTTTTCCCTAGATCTTAAAAGAACAGGGACCTGCCTTGTGCCATAATTGGTCATGATGGGGTTTTATTGGGGTTTTGTCGGCCCACACTAGGTTTTATTGGGATTGTTCCACGTATAATACATGTCCATATCAAACAATGGTTAGGCTATCAGGATACTGCCTATGAGACTTTCAAGAACTAAATAAAACTCATGTACCAGATACTTAATATACTGGATGTATATCTCTGGTCTTCACAATAGCTTATGTAATAATTGTTGGAGCTGGTAATTTTACCAGGCCTTTCTTGTTTCCAAGCCATCTCTCTCTCCACATACTCCCAGGGGCTCCGTATACAGTTTTTTGATCTATCAGATTACTCACCCAGGTTGGTATTTTCCCTATGGTGTTGGTAAGGGCTCTGAAGTTCAGAAAAATTACTTTCTCTTTTCTTCAAAGTTACCAGAGATGGTAAATTACATAAATTAGTTAAGGAATAGAACCTGGTTGCAGTCATTCTGAATTTTATTTTAAAAAACAAATTCAGTCAGGCATTTGTTTTTGACAAACAAAAGTGACTCACACCTGTAATCTTGACACTTCGGGAGGCAGAGGCTGGAAGATCACTTGAGGTCGGGAATTTGAGACCAGCACGGCTAACATGGCGAAACCCCATCTCTACCAAAAATACAAAATCTTTGCTGTGCATGGTAGTGCGCCCTTGTAATCCCAGCTGCTCCGGAGACTGAGACAGGAGAATCACTTGAACCTGGGAGGAGGAGGTTGCAGTGAACTGAGATTGCTCCACAGTACTCCAGCCTGGGCGATAGAATGAGACTTTGTCTCAAAAAAAAAAAAAAAAAAAAAAAAAAAAAAAAAAAAAAAAAAAATTGTAGTAGCTTCACAGACTAGAGTGGTATAAAAAGAAGATTTAAAACAGAGTTTGAATAAAATGGTCATATTGTGAGCCAAAAGAGAAGCAGAATATATTTTATCTTACACATACAAAAATGGATATTTAATACTTTGCTGTTACTCCTCTCTAGACTATAAGATTAATGCCTATGGCTTGGGTGATATTTTGTTTCTTGCATTTCCTGATTCTCTTTTTAATCTTACTACCTTTCTTACCTGTAAGTTAGAATTTGATGTCACTCTTTCAAAATACTTATCTAAAATTACTACTGATTCCATTATACTTATTAATTCATATGCTTATGAATTAATATGCATATGCAAAACTATACCAGGCCCTGAGAATACAATGCTCAAAAATATAAATATCAACCTTACCCTTTGGGACTTTACTTTCTGTTGGGAAGAAACAGAAAATAAGCAGACAAAAGAACAAATCAATATGTAATCACAAACTTTACAATTGTCTTGAAGGAAAGAAACATCACCTTTTCCATTAAGGTAGCTAAATAGATTTGGGGGAGTAACTTGGGCCGAGACTGAAAAATTAAACAAGGGCCTAGAGGCCACAGAGAGGGGTTAAGTCTTATTTTCAGGACCTTTAATGTCTGATTATAGGTAGATTATAACATACTTTTTGTCTATTTATGTGTAATCTTCATCATGTATTCTGTATATCCCTGATTGCTACGTAGAAAAGAGATTTTAGAGGTAATGGAAGAAATGGAAAAATTAGCACTGATGTGCTCTTTTAATCATCTAGGCATGTCAGTCAGGATTTTCCAGAGAAACAGAACAATAGGACAATAAGAGATTGCATATATATGTGTGTGTGCATGTGTGTGTGTGTCCCTATGTGTGTGTCTCTGTGTGTGTCTGTGTGTAATTTTAAGGAATTGGTTCATATGATTGAGGAGGTTGGCAAGTGTGAAATCTATGGATAAGGAAGGCTGACAACTCAGGGAAGAGTTGATGTTATAGTCTTGACTCCAGTATCTGTAGGCAGGCTGTAGCAGGCTATAAATGTACTTAGAATTTCTATATTATATTAATAGTCCAAGGCAGAGTTCTTTTTTCTTCGGGATACCTCATGTTTTGCTTTTGAGGCCTCCAACTGATTAGATGAAGCCTACCCACATTATCAAGGGCAATCTCCTTTACTTAAAGTCAACTGATTGTAAATCTTAATTGCATCCGTAAGACACCTTCACAGCAACATATGGACTAGTGTTTGAACAAACAACTGGGCAGTATTGCCTCACTGCATTGACACGTAAAATTAATCATCACAGAGATCATGTTGGTGGGAACGTAAATATAGAGAAGATTAATTTGTAACATTTCGGACATATAATCTACAAAAACTTGGTGATGAATTAGATATGAAGATAAAGATGAGGGAAGAAATCAAGAATAACAGGTCTTTCCCATGAGGAGTGGGTTTTAACAGCTATGATGTAGAAAGAATGAATCTTTTCTAAATGGGATTCTGCTGACTTCAGCTCAAATATTATGATTGACAAGGCAAGATTAATTTTGTTATGCACTTTAAATGACTAAATAATCTTGAGAAGAAATTCTGTTTGTATCTGTCTAGTTATATTTGGCTAATCCTAATGTAGACTAAAAATTTGCCTTGCCTTCTCTTTCTCATCCAAAATAATTACATGCAAATAGTAATCTAGTCTTTATGCAATAATGTGAAATGGGAGGAAACATAGCCAAATATTTCTGGAAGGGATAGCCTTCAACTGTGCCAGGTACAGTGCCTCCAATTCTTTTATTGCTAATCATAGTAGGTCTCATCTTCTAATCAAAGCTTACATATGCTACACCAGGGAGTTTGGATGATATGCTAACTCAATCTAATTTTACACAATATAATTCAAAAGCCAATAAAATGTAGCCTTGTCAGACACAAAAGTTTTACAGGGAAGAATGTAATATAGGCACCAAATGTTAAGTATCCTCTCTGCAGGTGGTTTGTACATTTCCTGTGTTTCCAATTTCTCTTTTCTTTTCTTAACCATGAAATTAAATAGGGAGCTTTGAACAATGAAAGAATAGGCATTTTTTCAAAGCTGATTCATAATGCCATCTTTTTTCCTAAAATAGAGTATCAAATGGGTGAATAGAAAGTCATTTCAGACATGGAGAGTTAAGAATTAAAAATGTAGTAAAATATTTTTCTAGATTAACTACTAGAGATTGATGAGTACTTATGCTTCATTTTACTTCAGAAAATGTTTGCCCTTTTATTTTATACATTTATTATTATAAGTCACAATTGAAAGACTTGATAATCCATAAAATCATATTTTCCAAAGTCAAATTATTAATTTTGCATACAATTTTGATTAGGTTTAGACAGGTTCCATTTATCTTAACTCATTAGTGTTATGTTAGTAGATTTTTTATGTAGATTAAACTTTCTCTGAGTAAATCAAAAGTTTTGTGATTCTCATTTTACTTACTTCATAAAATTGTAATATCTATTATGTAAAAGGCATAACCTAAATGTATTAGTTTCCTGTGGCTTTCATAACAAATTGCCATAAATTAGGTGACTTAAAACAACAGAAATTTATTCCCTTCCAGTTCTGGAGGCCAGAAGTCTGAAATCAAGAGGTCAGCAGGGCCACGTTTTCTCTGGCTCTAAGGGAGAATCCATTTCCTGTGACTGTGGCATTCCCTTGTTTGTGACCATATCACTCCAATCTCTGCCTCAGTCTTCACATGGCCTTCTCTTCTTTGTGTATCTATTTAATCTCTCCCCATCTCTCTTTTACAAGGAGACTTGTGATGGGATTTGGGCTCATTCGCATAATACAGGATAATCCCCTTATATCGAAATCTATAATCACATCTGTATTAGTCTGTTCTCATACTGCTAACAAAGACATACCTGAGACTGGGTAATTTATAAGGAAAGAGGTTTAATTATTCACAGGTCAGAATGGCTGCGGAGGCCTCCGGAAACTTACACATAGCAACAGCAAGAAGGGCTGAGCAAAAGAGGAAAAAGACCCTTATAGAACCATCAGATCTCCTGAGAACTCACTCACATCATGAGAACAGCAAGAGTGAAACGCCCCCAAGATTCAATTACCCTCCACTGGCTCCCTCCCAAGACACATGGGGATTATGGGAACTATAATTCAAGATGAGATTTGGGTGGGGACACAGCCAAACCATATCAACATCTGCAAAGACACTTTTAGCAAATAAGGTAACATTTATAGGTCCTAGAGATTTAAATCTGGACATATCTTTGCAGTCACCATTCAGCTCACTGCACCAGATAATACAAGGCATATGAGTGTAGATTAGACAGTGACTTTCTTCTGAATAGATGTGCCAGTTTATTAAGCTTTATTTTGTTGTTGTTGTTGTTGCTAATCCCATCGGACTAGGATTCTACAAACTGCATTTTCACTTTGCCAGTTGACTCCCTGATAAACTCTAATAAGAAGCACTAAAAGAAAGCTGGAAGTCAGAGGGAGTAAGAAAAGATGCTTCTTTCTATTTACAATTTGTTCCTGTTTTAGCTTTCTTTTCCTGTCATTGTCACCCTAACAATGCTTCTTCACCTAAGTAGGGACAATTCATTCTAGTAGTAGAAGTTAATACTGATTTTCACTTTTTCCAACATTAGTTAAATCAGACTCATGATACTCATCAGAGACACCAGCGCAAGTGGACTAAAGTCCTTCCTTATAAGTCTGGGGTCCAGTTACACAGGGTTCCATCTCTGATCTCAGAGACATCAGTTATAGCTAAGCAGTGGCCCCTATTGAGAGGCCTGAGTTTCAACTTCACAGGACGCTTCCTTTGATCTTCTAAGCTTTAATATTTCCAAATATTTCCATTCTCCAACCCTAGGAATAGTAGATCCTTCCTGCTGTTGTAACCTAACCTCTGTGACATTTTAGTGTTTCTTCTGCAACACTTTAGTGTTTCCCGTGCCTTAGAATCTAAAATACATATAAAATAAATTCAACAATAACTGCCAAAAAGGTGAAGAAACAGTTACAAGAAATTGAGGAGTAAAAGGATTTGTGTTATTGTTTTCTTCAGCTGGGGTAGGATTTAGGCAGGCATCATGATAACAGGTAGATGGTACTTAAACAGGATCTTATAATTAGTAGACTCCAGTCTTCAAGAGATGCTAATGAGAAAGTGGAAGGGTATTTCTCAAAGAAACCTTACTGAAAGGTATCACAGTTGTTATGTTTCTCAAAATCCACTTAAATAATATTTAACTTTCTCTTGTTGATTGAAGGTCAATTTATGTATTCTTTTATAATACAATAAAGTCCTCAAAGAGAGTCATTTGCCTCTATAACAAAATAACTACAGATAGTCTGCTACTGAAAACTAGGAAAGTGAATTAATACTTTAGTGTTTTGTTATTTTTCTTTTCATTTCTGTATTGTTATTGGTTACTTCTAATTGATGTCATTGTGTCTAGCTGCTGGAACCTGCTGGTGATTGCTTCAGTTATTCAGTATTATTCCAACTCTCTTAAGGGACAGTCTGTTGGACTTTGTGAGTTATTTGCCCTTCCAAGGGCAAATAATTTTAATTTGATTGCAGTTATTTAAATTTGATTGCAGTGTTCAGGAAGCATGACCTCAGAATAAGTAGGAATGTTACCGTCCATAAATAAAGTCATCTTGATTGTAGCTCTCTTTCTGGTATAGAAGAGTATAATTTTAACTTTTCATGTAATTCAGGGGTATTCATCTTAAAGTGATAATCAGAAAAATGTTTGCTGAGAGATCTTTGAGACCTAAATGTGTTTAGCTTAACAGGACAATATCTAAAGTTCTCTAAAATGAACGCAAGTTATAAGATCATAGAAAAAAAAAGGACAATAAACACTAGCTATTTGCTACTGATTGAAAAGCAGTGAATTAACATAAGTGAATTCTGCCAGTAAGGTTGACTGAATTTGAGACCATAAAGCCAACTATATATCCACTCTTCCCCCATATAACATATGTGGTTTATTGTGTCCACATAGTCTCTTTTCAGAGATTGAAAATTATACTATGTATGAACTCTTGATGATTGAAACACAATTGGAGCTTGAAGGTCAAGGTAGCAAACTGTATCCTAAATTCCTATTTATTGATGATATGTGGAACAGTTAGTAGTACACTTTGTGCTGCTACAATTAAAGATCTGTCAATGTTTCTAATATACACTATTATTTTAGGATTCGATAACATGACCACTAATCTTTACTCTGAATTACATGATGAAAGGCCTCAGCAGTGGGAGGACATCTTCAAGTTCTTTTAACAAGATTATAAGATTTTTATTTGCTTTCCTTGGTATTAAAATTCTAAACAATAAGATTTATGGTAAGCTAGACATAGACAGGACCTCTATACAGGCAGCATGCAGCAAAAAATGTTTGGCTTATATGAATGTTAAGAAATAAACTGCTGGCCGCGCGGGGTGGCTCAAGCCTGTAATCCCAGCACTTTGGGAGGCCGAGACGGGCGGATCACGAGGTCAGGAGATCAAGACCACCCTGGCTAACACGGTGAAACCCCGTCTCTACTAAAAAAATACAAAAAACTAGCCAGGTGAGGTGGCGGGCGCCTGTAGTCCCAGCTATTCGGGAGGCTGAGGCAGGAGAATGGCGTAAACCCGGGAGGCGGAGCTTGCAGTGAGCTGAGATCTGGCCACTGCACTCCAACCTGGGCCACAGAGCGAGACTCCGTCTCAAAAAAAAAAAAAAAAAAAAAAAAGAAAAAAGAAATAAACTGCTGTTTCAGATTTCCATTTCATTACCTATATTCATTTTAAAAGAAAACGTTAAGACAAAATTTTTTTAAATCCTTATTTTTAAAAAACGCCTGGCTTATTCCAGCAACTCCCTTATCAGATGTCTATAAAGAGTATACAGAGCCTAACAAAATAGTAAAGTAGATATAAGTAGTTATAAGCCTGACTCATTGGTTTGTTTTCAGGAAAAAATAATTCTGAATAATTTTTTTTAAGGAACTCAATTAGCTGTTTAGTTAAAAAATAGCCTGTAGTTGTGTAATCTGGACTTATTGATCTATGCTGTTCAATGTGGTAGCCACTAGCAATGTGTGGCTACTGATAATGTGAAATATAGTTAGTGAAAATTAAAATAAGTATAAAATATGTACTTGATTTTAAGACATACTACCACAAAATAAAAATGAAGTGAAAATGTAGCATTAATAATTTTTATATTGATTCATGTTGAAATTATAATATTCTGTAAATTAAATAAGACTACGTCACTTATTTCTTTTTTTATTTAGTTTAATTTACTACTAGAAAATGTAAAATTACACATGCAACTTACTTTATAGTTCCACTATACAGTGTTGCTATAGATGTTCCCAAATATCCAATAATTTTTCTTATACCCAATTGACTTGAATTGACTCAAGGTAGGATGTTGGGCTTATGATGTGTCTAAGATATGATCAGAAACTAGTAAGGCCTTTTTTTTTTTTCTTAAAGAAATTCTCCATTACCCCAACTATGGTTGGTGATGTTGTTATAGGTGTCTATGATAGTGGATGGCAAATGTAGAAGCGGGAAGATATAAAAAGGAAAAGTAAATATGGGAGTCCACAGGAGTGAGTGTTTGAGACATTAAGTAAAACAAAACAAAACAAAATTCAAATTTAAAATATTTGTTGAATGTAAATTCGTTCATCTGTCATACTTAATATAGAAAATGAATATTTTCTTTATCTGTGAATAATATTATTTTCAGATGAAATTAATTGTAATAATAGTTATTACTCAAAATTCACCTTATAGCTACTAAACTTCTGCAACTATAATCTGATTTCTCTAAAGCCCCATTAAAACAAACAAACAAACAAACAAAAACTCTGCTATTTGCTTCATTCATAAATCCTTTAATTCAGCAAACATTTATGTGCCTATCCTATTCTAGGCATTATGTTTGAAACTAGATGATCCAAAGGTAAAGTACTTTCTCTTTAAATTCTCATTAGATGTTTCCTTAGCATTCTTTTGCTAATTTGCAATGTCTGTTCGCCTGAATTCACCTAAGTCTGTAATCATGGATGAAATTGCTTTGGGCACCCCGTCAGAAAGAATCACTGAAATCTAACCCCAATGTGTTATCACACACTACACAGATACCACAAGAGTCAATAGAGAAGCAATAATGTGTTAACGTCACAGGAGTCCCAGTGGGCTAGAAGAGTTGTAGCTGTGGTTAGCCAGGACACTACCACACTTGTAGTATTAGTGGACAATAGCAAGTAAATTATATTAATAGAATTGAGTCATAAAGTATTTTAACTGAGCCAGCACAGGAGCTTTCCATCTTTTTCATCCCTTCATGTCTTACTGTGTGTATCTTTTTCTCTCTCACTTCTGTCTAAGAGTAAAAGTGATTTTTTCCAAAGCCAACTTGGTCACCTCTCTTCTTGCCTCCTTCTCCTACCTTATGGCCTTGCTCTATCAATTTTCAGAGCTCTTCTCACCTTCATTTCTACACATTATCAATCGTTCTGGTTGCTGCAGTGATTTCTGCCCTCTGATTTGAAAACATACTTCCAAGGCCTGTCTTAAAACAAATCAAACATTCTCCCCTCAACTCTTTCATAATACTGTACTCTCCTCCATTTGACATACCTCCCCAGTAGCCTGTTCGCTGCTGTCTTTCATCCTGTGTTGCTCATTCATTCTTTAAGCCTGTAACATTGGCTCTCCTTCCCCCATCCAACATTCTAATTCTCTTATTGTCCTTATATGACCAACAACTGCCATTCCGAAAACACAGTCTTTTTCTTCCCCTGTAGTCCTTATTTGTTTGGACCTCTCTGAGCAATTCTTTTATGGAAATCATCGATTACCATTTTTAGTAAAGTGAATACTACTTAAAATCTGTCTTCAACTGCTTAATTTTATTTTAGCAGATTTCCCCTTTTATTTACCTGTTGCATTCCCTTTACATTAAGAAGCAGTTATCCCAAAGTCTGCATCTCGAAGACTGGACTTTGATCCCAATTTTGCTTAATAAAAATTATTCAAGAAATTTTATAGAAAGTTTGTCAATGATTAACTCTCAATTCATGATTTTTTCCCCTCTATCAAAAGAGGCAGGCATTTAACAGAGATACAGTGGATAAGAAGGGAACAGAGTCAGAGTTTACGAAGCACATATCTGAAGGTTATATTCTTTATTTTTATATTTTTGCTTTTGGAACAATGTCTTTATTATGCTCAGACAATACCTGCTGGTTCAACCCTAAATTGCTACCTTAAAAGAGACACAGATTTAAATGTTTAGGGTGGGTGGGTGAGTGCTTCATATCTGTAATAAACTAACTCCATTGTTACAAAACACTCTCAGGCAACTATCTCATACTATCTAACTTGACTTTGAAAGGGAACCAGTGTCATGGAGTAAGGAGGAAAATTTATTTGCTGTCTTCTTATTGATGAAACTGTGAATTTTTGTCAGTTTGGGGTTTGCTACACTCTGGCAAGTTGGAAAAGGTCTATTTTATTGTTTCCTTCAGAAGCTTTTTTTCTGTCATCCATGAGTTTCAAATTTAGCTCCTGTTGGAATATTGTTTTAAAATAAATCCAAAAGCAGTTAAAATATTGAAATTAAAACCCTTTCAATAATGTACTTTTCTAAATCTTGACTCTACTTGTCAAGGGCTGTGTGATGTTAAGCTAATCTCTCTGCATCTAGTTTCTTTCTCTATAAAATGGAAATAATAATAGTACCTATGACATTAAGTAGTTTTGAGGATTATATGCATTAACACATGCAAAATGCTTGGAATATGGGTAAGCATATACTAAATGTTCAAGTATTAGTTATTACTTTTATCACTATTAATTTATGCAATCAAATTTATTTACTATCTACTGCTTAGAAACCTGGAGAAATACACAATGAACAAGAAACTCATGTTCTTCAGTAGCTTTGCCAAGAAGAGACAAATATCTGTCAGAGTTACAAGAGTGTGTGACTAGTGGTATGATAAAACCATCAGCCTCTGTGGTTGCACTCAGAATAAATCAACAAACTCTGCCTAGGGTTGTTGGCAAAACATGAGTAGTTGGACTCTGAACTGTGTTAAATTAGTGCTGTAGTTTATCCAGACCACAAAAGTCTTTGCTTTCATCAGTATCTCTGAGAGTCAGTAGCTGGATCTCCTCCGATACTCCAAGTCAGAAAATGTAGAACTTTTCCTCAGTAATTTACCATGATCCTTTAAAAATTACAAAGAATTTGCTTCTCTCAACCTAATGATGAACTTCAAGATACATTTTCTCTAATAGTTTAAAATACATTTAGCATAATGGTTTTATATGCAGTCTGTGTCTGTGTGTATACCACTACTGTTGGCTGTCTGATTATTCTGACCTGCATATATCTTTTCAAATAATATTTCTTCTTTGTGACTAACATATGTCTGGCTAGAAAACCAACACCTTCCTATCTAAAGCAATATAAAATTTAAAGTTATTTGGTGGCGATGAATTACTAGGGATGTGGAGGAAGGGATTCATTCCCTGTGAAGCACAGTCCGGAGTGCCAGATAGATTTTTCCTGGTTTGGCCATAAGGATATATACAGAAAAAAATTAGCACTAGGGAAGTAGAGTAGTTACAGGAAAAAAAAGAATGTGTGGCATTTTCAATTAGTTAATGGCATGGTCAAATATAAAAGGGTAGCTAGTTTATTTGTATAGACTCTTACAAGGCATGATATGTACTTGGCCTAGAAGTGACCTATAGAAGTGGTCTCTCTCTTGTTACTGGAAAGTTCCTTTTGGACGAACTCTTTCCTGGGCAGGAGATGTCATCTGATGGTCTCACAGCTCTGTGTTACTAAGGCCAAAGTCAGTTGAGAATTACGGGGCTGTGGGCTTATGCGCCCATGGAAGCCAAATGCAAACATCTCAAATAATAGCATAAGTAACACATATCAAGCTTTTTATTGTATATGCCAGGCACTGTGCTAAGCACTTTACATGTTTCAGTTCATGTAATTATTATAAAAACTCTAGGTTGTAAGGACGAATATTTTCCGTTTTACAGGTGAGGAAGAAGAGTTTCAGAGTTAAATAACTTTAATGTGCTCCAGATCATGGAGAGAGAGAATGGTGGTGATGGGGCAGGAAGCTTGTCTTGTAGGGGTAAGGGAGGCAAAATTTATTCTCTACCCTCCTAGGGCTTCTTGCTGAGTCTAAGAGTTAAACTTACCTAAGGCAGATTAACAGGAGAAAAGCATACAAATTTTATTTAGTAATTTTTACACGTACATGAGAGCCATCCCACACACACACACAAAAATGAAGACTCAAAGAAATGAAGTTGAATGCTTATATACTAGGCTGAACAAAGAATAGTAAATTGTGGAAAAGCAGCAAGACAGAGGAGTGTGGGCTAGGGCAGTTAATTGTGGAAAAATGACTAGGAAGATAAGATTGGCTGGTTAGTTCAACAGGATTTATTTGTGTAGATTTTTGTCAGTCTCCACTTCCCTATTGATAAGCATGTCTTTCACATAGGAATTTAATCTCCTGCTTTCAGGAAGCAAAAGGAAGTTCAGAGTGCCCTTCTTACATCTGCTGTTTTTCAAATGTGTTTTACTCTAAATAACAAATAGGCCAAAACAGCATGTTTGGGGGCAGTGTGTTTTGATCTCTAACATGGGAAGCAGCATGAACTGTACACTTAGATGAACATAATTTTGATACTGACCACTTAGTATTTTCTTCTTATTTTTCCCTCTCTCTGTTATTGATATTACTTTTTAGATGTAATTCACTTTTTTCCAAAATGTTTACTTCTTTAAAGTGTTCTTCCTACCTCAATAGGGCAAAAATAATGATGTATTTTTTATAGCATTAAGCATATAAAGGCATGATATGTACTTGGCCTAGAAGTGACTTTATGAACTTTGTTCAGTTACTAGAAAGTAACTTCTTTCTAAGCTCTATTAGGTATTCAGGTGAACCTCATACTATGCATTCAAGTAGGATAATTAGTGGTATGAGTAGTATTTCTGTAAATAAATTTTTATTTTGACAAAGCAAATATGATGCAAATTAAGATTTGGGAATATAATGGGAATATAATGAAAATTAAGGTTTCTTGAAATGAAAAGAAGAATATTGTAATTTGAGAATATCAAGACAGGATGCTGTGGAAATTTTCAACAACCTGTAAGTAATACAAGGTTTTCTATCTTCAATTTCATGTCTATAAACTATATTATCAGCCCTTTGGTCTCTTAGAACAGAAATACGTTTGTTTAGTGTGGAATGTCTTTTATTCTTATTGATTTTTATTACTATAACATGTAATATTTCATAGTATAATTAGCAGCTTACTGTTCAGTTATATGATTGGGCGAGGCAAAACACTTAGAATTTGTCCTCATAGTCTAGTGTAGGACTGATTAAACACAACATACTACACATACACATGCACACACACAAACAGTATGTGTATACATATCACATATACAAATTTACATATACATGTATTTTTACATAAAATATATACATATATAAACACATATCTCAAAAATGTACATAAAAATAGCAAATACTAAAGTAACAAGAATGGAAAAGAAATGGTTCCAAAATACTGTCAGACAAGATTTTTAGCTGAACGGACACTTTATGTGTGAATAAAACCACAGGACGGCAAAGCTGGTATGGTTTATCCTCAAAGCCTTTATTTATTCACAGCTGTTCAATAGTAGCAATAACCATTGTTATCACTGTGCCTCATCTCCATTTGGAAAGTGAAAAGCAATTTTCAAATTCCATTAAAAAAGATAAAGCAAAGTTTACCTTGCTACATGGAGTTGAATAGAGACATTCAATGAAGCCATTTTTTAAAAACTGTAACATGTCAAAATTTTAAGAATAGGCATCATTGGAAATGTTTTGTGATAGATATATCAATATCACAATTATTTGCTGTACTTTAAGGATTAAAATATCATTGTTTTTGTACCTTCCTTGCTATGTGTTCCTTGCCTTTGGGCTCAACTCTTTAATAACCTTATTTTCAAAAAGTACATGAGAGATTAGTGGTGAAGCTAATTACCTATTACAAGTATCCAGCATACATTTTTCTGAAGAGCATTTTTTTTTTTTTACTTTGAAATGTGTAATTTCAATTTGTAGTCAACACTTATTTTTAAGAGATTAAATATCTGAGAACTCAGTTAAAAATGAAACCGTAAATAAAGTTGAATATGCACTTGTTGGAAATTTATATCCTCCTACTTTCAAGTTATTTCTCAAATTGACAAATGTTTTTAAAAACTATTCTTACTGTTTTTAATGGGATTTTGATGAGTGTGTCTAACATAATACACAAAGGCAAACCTATGTTATAAAACCACGTGCTGAATAACGATGTTTCAGTCAAATATGAGCCACATATACTACAGCGGTCTCATAAGATTATAATGGAGCTGAAAATCTCCTATTATTGCCTGGTAACATAAAGAACAATGCACGACTCATGTGCTTGTAGTGATGATGGTATAAACAAACCTACTGCTGCCAGTCATATAAACATATAGCACATACGATTAAGTACAGTACATGATACTTGGTGATAATAATAAAGGACTTCAACCCTAGATGATGTATTTACTATATGATACTTTGAATTGTTATTTTAGAGTATGCTCCTACTTATAAAAACATGTTAACTGTAAAGCGGCCTCAGGAAGGTCCTTCAGGAGGTATTCCAGAAGGCATTGTTATCATAGGAGATGACAGCTCCAAGTGTGTCTCTGAAGACCTTCCAGTGGAACAAGATGCGGAGGTGGAAGACAGTGATATTGATGATATTGATCCTGTGTAGGCCTGGGCTAATGTGTTTGTATCTTCATTGTCAGCAAAAAAGTTTAAAAGGTAAAAAAAATTAACATAGAGTTTTAGAACAAAGATATTTAAAAAGAAAATATTTTTCAGCAGTAAAGTGTGCGTTTTAAGCTGTGTTATTACAAGAGTCCAAAAGTTTTAAAAATTACAAAGTTCATAAAGTGAAATAGTTACAACAAGCTAAAGCTAATTTAATACTGAAGAAAGAAAACTATTTTAAAAATAAATTTAGTATAGCCTAAGTGTACAGTGTTTATAAAGTCTACAGTAGTAATGTCCTAGGGCTTCACATTCCTTTACCACTCACTGACTCAGAGAAACTTCCAGTCCTTCAAGCTGCATTCATGATAAGTGCCTTATACAGGTGTACAGTTCATCTACTTTTTTTTTTTTTTTTGAGACAAGGTCTCACTTTGTCACCTAGGCAGGCGTGTAAGCGGTATGATCTGGGCTAACTGCATCCTTGACTTCCCAAGTGATCCTCCAAACTCAACCCCCAAGTAGCTGAGACTACAGGTGTGTGCTACTATGCTCAGCTAATTTTTGTATATTTTGTAAAGATGAGGTTTGTCATGTTGTCTAGACTGGTTTGGAACTCCTGAGCTCAAGCGATCCACCCACCTCAGCCTCCCAAAGTGCTAGGATTATAGGCATGAGCCACTGTGCCAGGTCATTTTTTAGTCTTTTATAGTGTAGTTCTAGTGTGCCTTTTCTATGTGTAGATGTGTTTATGTATGCAAATATTTATCATTGTGTTATAATTGTATTCTGTACAGTACAGGTTTGTACTGTACAGGTTTGTAGCCAATGAGCAATAAGCTATACCATGTACCGTAGATGTGCAGTAGGCTATACCATCTATGTTTGTGTAAGTACATGCTATCACATGTTTGCACAATAATGAAATAATATAATGATGCATTTATCAGAGCATATCCCTGTAGTTAAGTAATATATGACTGTAGTTTAATTTTAAGCTATAGCCATTAGTACTCGTAGTCATGACTAGATGGTCATATAAGTAAGTATATTTCTTAGAAAACAATATTGAAATCTTACTCAAATAATTATATGAAGGCAAAGAATTATCAAACATAATCATTTATGAAAAATAAAACTATATAAACTTACATAACAGGCTGCGATATCCACTAAAATTTTTATTAGCATATCATGGTATTTTTACAAGGTAGATTTTACATGGTATTTTTGCAAATTATCTCCAACATCTCTAAATTATCTCTTTCTGAGGTAGGGAAGATAAAATATTCAAAATGATTCAAAATTTAATTTATATTTCAAGGTCTTCATGAACAAGAAAAATAGGTGGAATTCCTTAACTTCAGAGTTTCTTTTGTTTTATTGTAAGTATATTAGCCAAATATGCAGAAGACCATAACTCTGAAACTGTTCAATCACTCCCATTTAAATTAACTAAAAACTCAACAATCCCTTTGGAACTAAGATTGTTTTTGTAATTCTTTCATATCCCACATAGCAGTTGGTGCCTAATAAATACTTGATGAATGAGCTCTCAAGGTAATTATTTTTCCTTAATTTCTGTCAACTTCTACTGTCAAATTCTTTCTAAATTTTCTTAGATATGATGAGAGTTTCTATGATTTTATTTGTATTAAAATGTAGACTCTTTTGGATATGTCTTCTCTGTGTTAAAAGTATTAAAATTCTATCATCTAACCATCACATATGACTTAATCATCCTAATGTATTTTATACAATTGAGGAATTATCTCACAGACTACCTGACATTTACATAATTTCAACTGAGAACATATTCTACTACTTTAGGTCTTGGCTTTTGTATGGCTCAGAATTCACTGAGTAATGTTGTTTTCAGGATATTGGATTAGCATGCCTGCCAGAACATTCATTAAGCATGGAACAAAATGTCAAGGTGACTTGCATCAAGATGTCTAGTACAAAGAACCCATTACTTTTATTCTTCTCTATTTAGGGTCATGGTTCCAAAGGGTACAGTTAAGAACTGCATGCATTATTTTCTGCGTATATTAAATATTAGGTTTCAAGAAAAAAAGGTGGATATAGATTAATAGAACTGAGCCCGCAAAATAAAGTCAATTACTTTAAAAACTAGTATGTACTTCAGATAGTGACACACATCTTACAAAAAGAGCTAAACATCCATGAAACTCAGCATTATTAATAAAAAATACAAATGCATTTTGTTTTCCTTAAGTGTAATTTAATAAATTAATAATGGATTGAGCAGTTGTTTAAACACACAGTGACCACAGAGTCTAGAGCGTGTAGTAAATAGGAAATGTAACAATTATTTAGTTGTCTCAGATTTCATAAACAGGAAAAGCAAGGGATTTAGAATACAAAATTTCAAAAGACTTACTAGGATTGGCTAACTTAATTACTAACACCAAATAATTATGACTTTTTCTCTTCATTCTGATAACTTGGTTTATACATGCATTGATTACTTCAACAATCCTATGCATTACTATCAAGAAAATAGTCTAGATAATCTTCAGTGAAGCAGGGTCTGTGAACAGGAGTCTGAGTAATGACAGACGTTTTTCTTTGGGGCCACAAACAGCCCCAGATCCATTTTTCATCTAGTACTTCAAGTCACTACCACCAGTTCATGAGAGTTGGAACTCACGATGTTACCTATGTGCCTTCTCAGTTTTTAGGAATATAGTTTTGACTAAATACCGCCTGAAGAATAAACATCCTTTTATGTGACACAAGCAGAACCAGTAGATGTTTAGATGCTTGAAAAAGCATTTTATTTTAACTGAAACACTCATTATGAATCTTTTGGTATAAGACAAAGAATTTTTCTTTGAGTATTGTTCTGGGAGTTGGAATTCTAGATTTACTTTCTTGTTTAAACAACACATATGATGCATCATCTAACATTCCTAGTTTCAGTTTCTTCACCTCAGAGCAAGAAATAGGTACTTGCAATGCAGATTTTGTTCTACCTTGTCAATATACTCCTTTCCTCTCCTCCTCTCCTTATTAATAATCTTTTCAGTTATGTCTCCACATACAATTGAATAAAATTTTCAAATTTCATCAATTAATCTATGTAAGTCTGTCCAAAACATTCAGGTTCATTTTCAAAAAGATAACTCTTTCCTCACACTTTAACTATCACTATTTACATAATGTTAATTAAATCGTGTAATTTTGTGTATAATTACACATGTCACCAGAAGAAACTAGTTGGGGAAA
This sequence comes from Rhinopithecus roxellana, assembly GCF_007565055.1. Lineage (NCBI taxonomy): Eukaryota > Metazoa > Chordata > Mammalia > Primates > Cercopithecidae > Rhinopithecus > Rhinopithecus roxellana. The sequence continues at coordinate 139,756,378 of NC_044549.1, read as the reverse complement.
AAAAAAGACAAGACGTCTTTGTATATGTAAAACTCACTGGGGGAATTGTTTAGTTTATGTGGGTGTCATGCATTAGGTTTATGTTAGGGAGCTGGGAAAAAAATACAGACTCCAATAAAGCATCTCAGATCCATTGCATCTGAATCTCTTAAGCACCTTTAAAAGTTTTGCACATTAAATTGGTAATGATTCCTAGAACATTATAGAATACTTGCTAATATTTAATATGAGGAGAAAAATGTGCTATATAGCAGGGCAGCAAACTAGAGAATAATTCTAAAAGAATCCTATGGAAATATACTTTTCTATTAGCAGTGTAGAGGATATTGCTCTTCTAAAATTTATTTTTGAGTGCCTGGTATCAAACTCTGTTTTCTATATGGGGGGAGTCCCCTGTGAGCTTAGCTGGAAGCAGGGCATATGTCTCTCCACAGAAGGTGAATCAGAGTTCAGATATTTGTATTTGAGCTAGGGTAAAGGCACGTGCCCTAAGCTTAGCCAACTGGATGACCCCTCCCAGGACTTTACATCTGAAAGAAGAGAAACCAAGACATTGGCACAGTTCAACATTATTCGCTCTTGTTGTGGACAGCCTCTGTCAGTGGCAGAGCAGAAGTAGAGGCAGCAAGATTATCATGACAGAGGAGTGTTCCCAATGCAAAGGTGGCAGTGGGGGTGTCTCAAACATTGATGTCCTAAACTGACTATTTCTATAATGGGATCTTGGCAGTATTCTTATACTTAGTTTCCCTTGGTTACTGACTGGTTCTCAATGTCTTCTATTATTTCTGTAAACTATTACATATAGTAAATAGTATATAAAATATATATCTAGTATATTTTTTCAACAAATTAATTTTATTCTTAAATTGGACATGTTAATCTCTGTCGGATATAACCACATGCACTCCTATTTTGTGCTGGGTACCTGAGGACAGCACAAAGGACCCACTTCAACCCTCTAACACGCACAGTTGACAGTGTGGATGAATTTACTTTTAGAATTCCCAAAGCAAAAAAAAAAAACAACAACTGATATTTCTACTATTTACTCACAACTTGGAAATTCTTTTCACAATTCACTTTAACATAATCACTAAAAATGCCTGTCTAGTACTTGCATTAAAAGAAAAAATGAATGGTACTTTGAAATAAGATTGTTTCACTTTTTAAAAGTTGTATAATACGTTGTTTTTCTGTCCATTTGTTTACAAATTAAAACCACAACATTTTCATTTCCTTGTGCCAGCAAAAGTTGTTAAAAATAGTGACACACCAATAAACTGTGAGGAAATTTACTCAGCTAAGAAAAAGTACCAAAGTGCTCCTTTAAAACATTAATTTTTGACACATTTTCAAAGTGAATATTTGTTGTGTTATCTTCTGTAACAATTCTTAAAAATATGAAATGTGATGTTTCTAGTTTTTGTAATTTACATTAAATCATTCTTTCATTAAATACCTCAACATTCATAGTTTCAATAGGTCAATTGCTGCATTTTGTACTTACTTTTCATTCTAGCTAAAATTAAGCAAACATTACAATGTTCTGTTGATTTTGAAGTGTTCAAATCATCTTGAATACTTGCTATTCAAGAGAAACCATGTATTTTTGACCCAAAGGCAATCATTTTCAAATGTCAACTAAATGAATTATCTAAACTCTTTAGGTCAAAGAAAATTATATCTATAATTATAAAAGAAAATACATGTTTTTCATAACTATAGTAAGTAATCAATAAGTTAATATATCTGGATACATTTGATTGAAAAGAACACAAAGTCTTACTTGCATTGGCTTAACTCACATAATTGAAAATCAAGAGGAAATGCAGATGTTAGGCTGGATTGATGCAGTATTACAATCACGTCATCAAGGAGTAAGTTTCTTTCAGTCTCTCAGCTCTACCTTCTGTAGTATAAGCTCATCTTAAGACTGATTTCCTCCCGGTGGGGTAAAAGAAGTTGTGGCATTTATAGATTTCATATCCATAACCCATACTTTTCAAAAGGAAAAAGTGGATTAGCTTTTGCTGGTTCTTTCAGAAATCCAAGGAACTACTGCTTTTAGAATTCTGCAGGAAACTTCCTCTCAAATGTACTTGACAACATTTGGTCACATACCTATTTCTGAAATAATCTGTTTGGTTAAATAATTGTCTTATGCTTAATTAGGACTGTGTTACCTGAATCAACATTATGACAATTCAGATCAGATAACCCAAGTTAAATTCATACCATGAGGAACTACCTCTGGAGATTTTCTCCTAAACCATAAAGCACACAGTGAGCACTGCATAGAATATTTGTAGACTTTATACTACATGACAATGGACAGTGTATGACATAGAGAGGCAAGATAAAATTTATAACAAGACAGCATTTTCTTTTTTTTTTTTTGAGACGAAGTCTCTCTCTGTCACCCAGGCTGGAGAGCAGTGGCATGATCTTGGCTCACTGCAAGCTCTGCCACCCATGTTCATGCCATTTTCCTGCCTCAGCCTCCCGAGTAGCTGGGACTACAGGCGCCCACCACCACGCCTGGCTATTTTTTTTTTTTTTTTTTTTTTTTTTTGTATATTTAGCAGAGGCGGGGTTACACCTTGTTAGTCAGAATGGTCTCAATCTCCTGACCTCATGATCTGCCCACTTCAGCCTCCCAAAGTGCTGGGATTACAGGCATGAGTCACCATACCTGGCCCAAAGCAGCATTTTCTAACAGTTGAATATAAATATAGAATAAAGTGAAGAATTTTATAAAACATAAAATTAAATAACCTCATACCATATAGTATTTATTAAAAGCATTATAGAAACAATAAGTTCAAAATAATATTTTGATTTATTCATCACATGTTTGGCTTCCACCCTAGACTGTAAACTTCTAGTTTCTATCCCTAAGCAACTAACACAGTGACTTACTCATATTAGATATTTGATGAAAGCTGTTCAGTAGAATAAGCAGAAAAAAATCAATACTGGCTGAATTACTCACTTTGTTCAAATAGATGCAGCTTAAATGACAAACTTTTGGCTTTAGACTGAACTTCCAAAACAAATAGTCCACATCCTTCTCATTATTAAAATCAGAAAATAAATGAAAAAAAAATAAAGCTGAATTACCTATTTTGTTTGGTTTTGTGACCTGAGCATTACTGTTTGCCAGAGGTAATGGAGGTAACTAAAGAACAATGGAAAAAGGACAATGCAAATATTTAGGGTGTAGATGAAAGGAAATGCATCTTTATATTAATTGTCAAAAGCCTGTAGGGTATTCAAATAAAATTGTCTTTGGAGGTTGACAGGTTCTACCTACTGAGTGAAAGCTGAAATACTAGGAGATAATGAGTTCCAAATAAGAAAGAAAAGTTATCTAAATATTGAGTTTGAGTTCATACATACAGTTAGAGATAAGATGAAAGAAAATAGCTGCAATGAAATATAAATAAAAACAAGAATCCAATTAAATGAGTGTGAACAAAAAAGTAGTCAACCATATCACTCTCTTCTCCAAATTCTGAAAGGCACTAAGGATTGTGTTAACTTTATCTGATTTTAGTCTTCTTTTTGAATTAGTAGAAGGTTTTTTAATGTAAAAATTTAAGTTTTCTTTATTGTTAAACTATCAAGCATCGTATAGTGGAATGGGAGTCTTACTTGAATATCCTAAAAGATAACTTCTTACTCAGGAAATTTCTCTTGAAAAACAATGTAGTTAGATGGACTGAGAACTCTTGACAGTAACTGCAAAAGAACACAGTTGTTTATTCCCTCTACAGTCCCCTGTTCTATTTTATATTTAATTATAAATGAAAACAGACGCTTTTATCTATTTCTTGGGTCATACCTCTTCAAGATAATTCGTATTTTAAAAAATTATGCTATGATGGTTTTCATAGTCAACTCAGGCTGCCTAAGACAAAATGCTATGACTGGGTGGCTTAAACAACAGACATTTATTTCTCACGGTTCTCAGGACAGGGAAGTTCAAGATCAGGGTGCCAGTCTGGCCAGGTTCTGGAGGGGGTACTCTGGCTGACTTGTAAGTGGCTGCCTTCTTGCTGCATCTCTGGTACCTCTTCCTCTTCATATAAAGGCTCTAATCTCATCTTGGGGACTGTATCCTCATGACCGTATCTAAATTTAATTACACTGAAGGCTCCACTTCCTAATATCATCCCACTTGTGGGGACTAAGGCTTCAACATGTGCATTTGAGGCAGGAACACATTCAGTCTATAACAATGGTTGACCCTGGTTTTTGTTTTATGTGAAAAGTCCATCTGTCACTCTGTGAACGGATTTTTAAACTTTTAATAAATCAGTACAGATATCCTAACTTTGTAATGCATACCTCATGAGGACTGTTTGGCATGATTTACTAATGATATTTCCTGAGTTTAGCTAGTCATTTAAGAACTGTCAAATCCATATTGTACTCTGTCAATGGGCACAGTGGCTCACGCCTGTAATCCCAGCACTTTGGGAGACTGAGGTGGGTGGATTGAGACCATCCTGGCTAACATGGTGAAACCCCATCTCTACTGAAAATACAAAAAAATTAGCCAGGCGTGGTGGCACGCGCCTGTAGTCCCAGCTACTTGGGAGGCTGAGGCAGGAGAATGGCGTGAACCTGGGAGGCGGAGCTTGCAATGACCCAAGATTGCACCACTGCACTCCAGCCTGGGCAACAGAGCGAGACTCCGTCTCAAAAGATAAAAAAATAAATAAATTAATTAAATTAAGTAAAATAAAATAAAATAAAGAACAAATTCTCATGGGAAGAAAAACACTACCAAATTTTATAAATTACCTATTGTCTCATTGAAAATCACCTCAAAATCTAATGGCTTAAAACAATAACTGTTTTTTCCTGCTATTCTTCAATATGCCATTTAAGCTTTACTTAGCTAGGTGGTTCTTCTGGTTGGGGTTGAGCTGTGTCTTGTTATCTGTATTTGTGTCTGCAACCAGTGACTCTTCTGTGAAGTTGTCTTGGGGCTAGCTGGTAAAGACAAACCTCTACTGACCAGATCCTTGTGTTCTTTCCTCTTCCAGCAGGCTTACTAATCCCATATTGTTCACATGGTAACATGGTGGTTTTGCAGAGACGGAGAGGGAGAGGGAGTAGGGGAGAGGGAGGGAGAGGCAGGGTGGGTGGCGGAGGGGGAGAGAGAGAGAGAGAGAGAGAGAGAGAGAGAGAGAGAGAGAGAAGCAGTATTATGGCTTGCCAAAACTGTGGGGAGGCGAGGGAGTGAGAAAGCACCATATAGGAGATTTTGAGACATGGGCTCTCTAAATATACTATATTCTGTTGGTCAAGGCCCAAACCAAGTTCAAGAGGTAGAGAAGTAGTCTGTGCCTCTTGATGGAATGAGCTGCAAAGTCTTATTTTATAGGAGTTTCCATACATAGATGAAAATAATTGCAGCCATTTCCCTCAACAATATACCACACATGTCTTTGTGCCTTAGTGTCTGCAGAGTGAGTTTATGGCTTGACAATATCAATAAAGTCTTGATTCTCATTCTGCTTTTGCTAGTATAGAACCAATTCAAATTTAGCTCAAAAGATACATGTAGTATAAATAGTGTAGCCACGCATTTTGTGCATTCTAATGGATGTAGTCTCCACGTAAAATAATCTCTTCTGATGTTGATATAAATACAGTAATCCACTGTTAACTATGGAGTACAGTTAGTATAATCCCTAAAAGAATTAGCAACAAGTTTATGAAATTTAGCTGGCCTTTTCTCTCTGCATTCAGCATGTATACTCAGTCAGTTTTGAAAGACATGACTTATTATTTAGTGTGATTTCATTTAGGAGTTCCTCAATATGGGGTATAATGAATGTTAATTCAGGCTTACAATGGATGGCATCCTGTGCCCATTTATGAATATAAGAAAGAACATTTGAAAAAGAGTCATTATTTCCATCATTAATTTACTAATTCAAGCACATGGAAATGACTCATGAAGATTTTAGTTGCCTTTATTTCAAAATTCATGTTTTTTTGGTTTTTTTTTCCAGTTTTCTTTTGCTTTAGTTGAGAAGAAAAGATTTGTCAGTTGAGTAAAGATATTTCATCTCCTTCACTGATACTGCCGGGAGTTATTAATTAGGTTTCTGAGTTTGGCACTATTCTTTCCTGGTCACCATGATGTGTCATTGAAACAGGCTCATTAAAATGAGTGATGTGTGTTGTACTTTCATTAGTGTCATCAATAATATATTATGCTTTCCTTTTAGTAGTCTCTTTGTGTTGCATGTGGGTCAGGATAACTGTAGGAATTACATTTATAAGATCCAAATTGTTACATATGAGGAAAGATAGTCATGAGGGTGGAATTAATGTTATTTTACACATGATGACTACCAAAATGATTTCAATTAAATAATATTTTAATTAGGTCTGATGTCTCTACATGCCATTCTAAGATACATGTTCTGTGTATGCAAATAAGATGGTGATTTATTGAATTAGATCTATGCTAACACAATCTATTCTTCTTGCAGGGAACCTTTTGTAAATTGGACTGAAATAGGTGTGTTGAAGAGCAGGAATGATTCAATAAGGAATATGAGTCCTTGTGGTTGTAAAGGACAGACTCTTAACATGGAAACTCTTAAACTATATTCTCACCTTCTTTCCACCGTATTTTTTTTCTGCCAGACATGTACCTTTTGACTGGCTATTGGTCAATTCCTAGTCTTTCCTAATCTGAAAAATATGGGTTTATAATGGAGGAGAGACACACTTAGGCACTCTGATATAGTGTTTGTTGTTCATATCTTTTAACTCTATTTGACCAATTCAATTTTGGTGACATTACATGGGAATTCAAAGAGATTTTGAATTAGAAGCTTCCATACGAGTGTTGATCTAATTGAACTATTCACAAACAAGAAGCATTTTCATATTAAAAATGGTATAATAGTGGTTTTGCTGTCAAGAGATGATTCTGGGAGTACTTAGGATTAATGGTTGAATATGTAAAAGTTCTCAGAGCCAAGAAATGCGTGAGAACATATGTGATAAAATGTAAAAACGTGATTTTGTTTTAACCCTCCATTTAAGTATTAAAAGTAATGTAATGCTATATTTTCATAAATGATTCAAAATGCAAAAATTTATTTTATGTAAGCAGGAAGCTAAGTGGTTTTCAGTACACAAAAGAGGAACTGAAAAAGATGAGCTACTTCTGAAAATCAATAGGAGAAATGATCTTTCTCATGAAACATTAAAGGAGATATTTTTGTTAGCCCCAATTTGTTTTTAAGGTAATACAATTTATCTGGGTGAAAAACGTATTTCTACTATTATAATAAAGATCATCTAACTCAAGTAACATCAGCAGTTACCCAAAATGAAGGTTTTTTTAAATGGTGATGAAAAAAATCTCAGTCACTTGTATTCTACTAGAATCTCAGTATCCTAGCTTTATGCTGATTTGTATCCAATTTGAGTAGAAATGGATATGAGTGTTTATCTTCTGTAATAGCTTGCCACAAGCCTACTGCTTGAATCATGTAGCATATGGAAAATGTGTTTAGCTACTTGCAGAATTTCTCAAACAAAAAAAGATCCATTTCTGCTCATATGGCTTGTTTACAGTCATTATAAAAGCATGTTACTATGTTGCTTACTAGGTAGGAGAAGCAAGTGTTGGCATACTCCACATTCCATTGCATTGGTCTTTAGGAAATGTCCGTATTGATTTTCAGTTATAAAATAGTAAATCATTCTAATGTCTTGTGTTTTAGACCTGAACATTTTAGGATGTATTTTTATTCTTCTACATTATATCTCTTCTAGATATTTTACGGTAGTTATTGACACATTTTACAAAAATATAAATAGAGATGTTCATGCTTATGTGAATTGCCATCACAGGATTAATCTGTAACTTATATGAGCATATTTTAGTAATAACATCTTATCATTAAATTGAATATGGATATTTAACATTTAATAAGCACAGAATGCATACGTGGAAATGTACTTCGTGCCATTGGGTTTTGAAAATGTGGAAAAGCCATTATAACAGCCTAAGAATCTTTACACATGACCCCCATAATATACTAGTTGCAATGTTACAGCTCATTTAAGGAATAGTTCTTGATAACAATGATTATAATATTTTTGTTTGTCAGCATACTAAACAATATGTCCTCAACGTATGGAAATAAAATGTTTGATACAATTTTAAAAATATAGATTGTACTCTCTCTTAAATTCTGGAAATATATTTGCCATTTAATGATTCATAAACATGAAACTCATAAAGTGAAGGAAGAGAATTCAAAACTATAAATATGAAAAATGATTAATTTTTTATAGTAGTTTATTCTTATTAGTAAAGTAGTATAAGTTGTCTACAAAGCAGTATTTTTTACATGGCTGAATAATTAAAATGTTTTTAATCCATTTTTATGTAAAATATCTTGATTACTAAATGACTGTTTCATCATTTATATATAACTACATATACATATATCCATTTATATTTATGTTTGTTTAAATAGTAGATTATAAATGTAAATATGTTTGATATGTATCCTGGCACCAGAAGCCAATTCTTTCTCCTAAATGACAAAAAACATTATGTTAGCCTGAAAAAACTAACTTTTGTTTAGGTTCTGTCATGTACAAAAATATTCTAGGCAGCTTCATCTCCATTTTGAACAATTCTACAGTTCAGTCAAAGTGTCTCTAAAATTATTTGGTTTCTCATTTTTATGAAATAAAATTTTTCATTTAGGGAATATTTAGGGAAACTTTCAATAAGTATTTCACTAATTCTCGCTATTGCTATTTTGTTTAAGTCATTTTGAGATATTATCAAAACATTTTCAAAAGTTCTCTGTATAAAAATACATGTATACATATGTATATGTACATACATAAATAATCTCTTACATGATTACATCCGCATGGTTGAATGGCTTCCTCTGAAAATCCCTTTTAATGTTAAGAATACCTGGAGAATAGCAAAGGGAGAACGTCTGCTTTAAAGAATGTTCTGCGTCTGGAAGTAGAAACAAAATTTTCCGAGTATACATGGAGTCTAACATTTCCTGGTGCTGGATGATGAATCAATTTTGTAATTACTGAACATACAGTTTATTCCCAGATTGCACATTTCTCACCTGTAACAGAGGCCTGGAGCAGTTGTGTGTATGGGCATAGAGTGTGCATTTATTTCCCAGGCCAGGTGACCAGAATGTGGGTCAATCTAGCAGTGTTGGTGATGAGGCAGGTGGAGTTGTCCCCAGTGCCAGAGGCAGTTCTATCCCTCTTTTATGTGCTCCTTGGGCTACAGAGCTTCTTAACTCCACAAGGCCTTGCTCACAACCCTCTTGACACTCCACCTGGGAAGCAATTTTCTCCCTCCCATAATCAGGGAATATATTTTTCTTAATACAAACTATAAACCTGAATTCAAGAATATTCAGAATTTTGAGAGTATCTTTCTTGCACTGCTCTATTTTCTTAATACAATGCCAAGTTTACTCATAAGCATGAAGATCAAGGATATTGGACTATTAGAGATAGTTCCCATTTAAATTTTTCTGTCTTGAACACAATCATTGAAATAATCTCTCTATTCAAGAATCTTCTTTTCCCACCACCACTCATCATATACTCATTTCAACAGAAATTGCTCTCAAAAGATACAAAATCGACCGTTCTTCAATGAATTAGGGCTTAAAATGCAAAATAAGCTGAATTGATATAACTTATACCAACATTATTGAGGGTCTACTGAGTTCCCAGCACTGAACTAAGCCGGATAAAATTTTAACTAAATTAAATCACCATGGCTAAAGACCTCCTAGCTTCCCAGCACTGAATTAGACTTGATACAGAAGTAACATGTTCTTCACTCTGAAGTGTAAAGCAATGAGATCATAACATATCCTTGAAAATATGGATCAGGATATCACAACAGATAAGACACGGAGACAGATAAATGAATATCAGAAGCCAATTGGATATGTAAGGAAAGTGAATGATTTACAGTGTTCTGGCTTGGGGGATTAGGTAGATTTCACTCCCCATAAACGCCTACAGAGTACATGGTGAAAAGTGCTGACAAGGCTGAGACAGTGAAGCATTGCTGAGAGAGGAAATGGTGATCAAGAACTCAATCAAGTTGATGCTGGTGCTGGAGAAAATTACAAATTAATAAATTTTGTGCTGTGGCCCTGATTCCATCTTTTCAAACTCAGTCATCACTGTGTAACTTAAGTCTTTGTCACTTTTTGTCTGGACTAAGTAATCTTCTGTTCTCCAGATACTATATTACAGCTAATGTAATTATTCCGAAATGAAATATAATCACCTTTCTTTCCTGCTTATATCCTTTCACTGGTTTCTTATTGCTTATAGGAACAAGCTTAATCTTTTTACCTTGGTATACCAGGCCCTATATGATATGGCTCTGACTTGTTCTCCCATGTCTGCTCCTATCATTGCCCAGTCTGGCCCTATACTCTGATCTTACGAAAATGCTAACATGGATTTCACTAAGGATATCATGCTGTTCTATAGTTTCGTGTCTTTGCTTATGCCATTCCTTCTGCATAGGATGCTGCCCTGTCTTCATCTCTTTTAGCTTTTTTCCTTTCCTAAACTTCTGTAACTGGTAGCTCCCCTCATCTTTCAAGATGCTGTTTAAATATTCTCTGTTTTATACCTTTTTCTGACCTTTCCCAGTAGCAATCTATCATCTGTTATAGCTAGACCTTACATCTCTACTAAAACAATTAGAAAAATGGATTTAAGTTATTTACATGTTTGCCTCTTTTATTAGACCATGGGATTTTAGCTAGTTTGGGTTGGAAATAAGACAATGATGCAATGATTCATAACTTTCTAACAAAATACATCTATTGGTATCTATCAATGAATAAAGGTGACTATGTTAGACTTTCCCAAATCAAATTTATCTTTCTCAGCAATTTGACTAAGTTACAGGCCACTATTTTATTACGAATTCCACACTTGTGAGAAGATGGTATTCTAGATGTCAAACATATATAAAAGAACAGAGAACAGTGTAATGAATTCTATACCCAGTTTCCACAATTATTAACTAATGGTCAACTGTGTTGCCTCTATACTGTCTGTAGCTCTACTCTCTCATCTTCCCTCCAAATATTTGAAGCAAATTCCAGACATAATAACATTTCATTTGCAAATATTACAATGTGTATTAATATTTCTAAGTGATAAGGGCACTTTTAGAAAACATTGATGATACCATTAGCACATCTAAAATATTTGCAATTTCCAAATATCACCCAATAACTAGTGTTCAGTTTTGCACTACTTCTTAGATTTTAAACTGTTTAAATACAAGTCTAGTAAGGTCTATGCTTTCTGAATAGTTGATTTTTTTCTTTTCTTTTTTTGGGGGGGGACAATTTTGCTCTGTTATGGATATTTTGTCAATATTCAGAAACATGTTTGGTTTTTACACGAAAGGAGGAGTGCTACTGATATTTTGTGTGTGGAGGCCAGAGATACTGCAAAACATGCTACAATACACAAGGCGGCCACCACAATAGAGAATTATCTAGTGAGACTAGTAAGAGGGTGACATTGAGAAACTCGGATCTATAGGTTCCTCCTGCATTATATATTGTATTGCAATTTATTTGTTGAATAAACTGGGTCATTTGTCTTATAAAGTTTTCCACATCTATATTTTGTTAATGATACATCGTGGTATAATTTAACATTTTTTTCTGTTTCTTGCATCATCAGATTCATATACAATTTTATTTTGCTATCAAAGCTGCTTTTTTTCTGTGTCATAGATAGTGTTGTGTACTTCCACCAGGAGGCACATAATGTCTGATCATCTCTCTCTTTCTCATCAGTATGGGAAACTATTGGTGATCAATGTCTAAATTTGTTAATTCATTAGGAGTTGAAAAATAGTCATATTATATTTTTATAATTTATTCATTTATTGAAGACATCACTGACTCTTAGAAATATTGATTCCAACATTTGACAGAAAAATAGCATTGTGCATGAAACATTTATGCATTTTGTATTTCTTTTCAGAAACATCCTGTACCACCTTGATGAAAAGACAAGCCGGTTTTCAATACTTGTGGAGGCTTGGGAACACTGCAAACCCCTTGCATCAAATGAGACCCTTCAGGAAGCCCTGTCAGAGGTGTTGAACAGCATTAATTCAGCTCAGGTTTACTTCAAAACAGGACTTGATGTGTTCAGGAGTGTCTTGGATGGGAAGAATTGAGAAAACTCTGAGCATTTTTTAAAGTTTGCTTACAATTCCACAAGCAAAAGCTCTAATTTAACCAGATTTTCTGACATTGAAGGCTTATTTTTCCCCAATGGCTTTTTGACAAGTATAAAGCTATTATTACATTGTATTTTTTAAATGTAAATATAAAAAGAACATTTTGCACATTTAATATTTTTGTAGCTACATTTCTGAATATGTAAAGCAAGTTATTGAAATAGGACTTAAGAATTACCTATTAAAAAGAAATCTGTTATATATATATATGTGTATACACACACACACTATTTTGAGGAGAAAGTTTCAAGAAGTTCTGGAGTATCTTTGTTCCTATGGGCAGAGCATATAGGAACACAGTTTATTCTCTCTGATAGAGCTATTAATGACCTAGTTTCTGTAAAAGAAATGAAGAGTTGATATGGTTCAGATTAACTTCACTATTAAGTGTTCAATATGAAGAATTCAAGTATTCTGACTGAGTTGACCTAAACCACTTCGAATGTTTCTATTTTATGAAATGAAGTTTCTCTTCTTAACACAACTAGATGTAGTAATACACTGGTTATGAAATTGTATTTTTTTAAGTATTAATGAAAAAAAGAGCCATAAGCATTCCAGGGAAAAATCTCAAGGTAGCTACACAGAGCAATTTAAATGCAAATCTTTTTCATAACAACTTACAAGGTGACTAGCTTTGAAACCCTTAATTTGCCTCAGTTGATTTTCTAAGAATTTCAGGAGTGATGTATGTCTTAAGAGGGAGAAAAACATATCTTATTACTTTTTCTCTTGTTTCTTTTGGAAACACTGAAACAGAGACTACTCTAAAATGAAAGCATCTCACATTGGTTTTCTTTCTTGTATCTTTTCTGAAACTCCTTGCTGTAAGGCAGCTTTCACAGAGTACTATATATTTTCCACAGTAAAGTAGCAAAGTTTCTCTTTGAAACCCAAAATATCTTCTAAAGTATCAAATTTCTATTTCTGCCTCTGACAAAAATAACTTGCTATGAAAGAAATAGTTGTTTTTATCAATAAAAGCTCCTTAATACTATGAAGAAACTTTTGGTATTTTTTCTTCTTTATCCTTAATTGTGACTAAGATGGAAATCTAGAAAATATTCATGCTTCTAAGTTTCTACAGGGTTACTGTAAGAGAGTATCTCATCTACACTTCAATTCTTCTCTCATGTGGAAAACTAAGTTTTTTATATTGACATTGTCATTGAATAGCTCTAGCAATTACTATTATTCTCCCAAACACTAAAATTCTACCTATTAAGTGTCAGGTTAAAGTTCTAGTTTATCTTTAGAAGTTTATTTGAAAAATGATTTTCCTATACTGGATAAAGCAATTCCCCTTAGGAAACATAGCCTCAGAGTATTTCATATAAATTTTCTCTACCTAATTCGAACATACTTCCCCATCATACACCACCAGAGCAACATTGCAGACAGTCTGTGTATGTTTAAATTTTCACTTTTTATGGATGAGCATAAACCTAGTCTTAGTTTAAAGGCAAACTAAAGTTGAGGGAAGATAATTAATCAATATTCATTAATTGATTTATAAGGTTCAACACTTTCTACCCTAAATTATTTTTATACGCTCAAGGCAAAGCATGGAATTGAGGCAATTAGCTAGATAATTTAAGCAGAAACCCATTTTCATGGAAATTGCCTGTGTGCACGTATTTTTAGATGAAAAATGAAACTACCTTACAATATTATTTTTTACCAATGTATTTGTTTGAAAACATTTGCCATGTTGAAGAATGTGTATAGGAAAGGGCTAGAAATAAACAGGCTTGTGCATACCAAGACATTCATGATCTTTCTTCCTCTTCAGAGATCATCAGAAAAGAGGTGGGAATACACATGCAGGTGCATGTGAGCCCAAACGCCAGAAAGTCTTGTACCAGAAGAACTTAAATATTTAACCACAGGTTGATGTGTTCATTCCTGTTATTCATTTACAGATGAAATTAAAACAAAGAAAGGCAAACCATTATCAGTTTGGTAGTTCACTATTTTAGAGCAAATTTCTAAATGAATTTATTCCCATAACCTGCAATAGCACTGAGAGCAGAAAATATGTTTCTTCTTCATCTTTGTTTAAAGCTTGCATACCTAGGTAAGTCACATTGTATAGATAAAAACCTTCTTCTGTATTCCTCACCTCTAAATTAAATGTTATTTGCTATTTGAAAAGTGTAGTTAACTATGGTTTTTATTAGTCTATTAAGAGATACGTGGAGAAATTTAATTATAACTAAAGCAGATGTCCAAAATTCTATACATGCTGCTTTACATCTTTGCAACAAACCTCTTAACTAGCAGCATTATTTCTATAGTGTGATTACCTGAGGATGCCTCCAAATGTATATCATTTCACTCCCCTCCCCACCCCACCCCCAATAGATCCAAATAAATAAAATCCTGAGCAAGTTAATAGCAAGTGTTATGTGAATTGGTAGTAGGTTTAAATTGTTGCTGAATTGTCCATATGCCTGGTGCTTCTCACAATCTTTCATACATAGAATGATGTCTAGGAAATAATGAATCTTGAATATTCTCTGAAGAAAATGTGGCAAAGGCGTAACAGTGAAATTTATGTTCAGGCAGGGTATGCATGAAATACTGCCCTTTATGGAAAAGCGTAAGTCTCAGAATCAAAAGAAAGCCTAAGAAGGATTCTGGTCTAAGCCGTGAGATCTTGCCTTCAGCCAGAGAAGGCACTATCAGTTACCCCAACCAGATGTAGTAACTAAACCCAAAGTGAGTAAGAAACTTGGACATAGTCATGTATTTAGTTAGTAACAAAAGCACCACTGGAATTTAAGCTTCTCTGCTTTCTCATGCAGTATATCTTGCTTCTCCCTGAGGAGACAGGGTTATAAATGATCTTTTCCAGTGCATTCTATGTAACCAGCCATTCTATCAGATGTTGCATGGGCTGGTTTTAATTCAAGGCTAGTTCTTTCTCTGACTGTACCTGACAAACAAAACTGTCCCCAGGAATTCAGGCAAAGGACACAAAGACTGGGTACTTGAGAGAACGTTGAGCAAACTATTTCTGTAAGAGGGCAAGTTAGGCCAGTGTTAATTAAATAATCTAAATCACCGTTTCTCAAAATGTGAAATTTAGAAAGACAGGGCTAGGAATCTACGTCTTCAGCAGGATTTCCAGATGTTTCTTACACACACTGATGTTTAAGAATTTCTAATCTACATTAATCGTAGGTTCCAACGTAGGTTCCAAGAAAATTCTAGTTGAAATTTCTGGATAGATCGAACAGTCACAGTAACAAGAAAGACATAAATCTTTGTTATTAATGGAATCATTATGAGAAAAGAAAAGTGGACACATTTTATCCCTAAGAAAACAATTCAGGTGCAGCTTATATTTGCGCCTGCTACATCCCAGGCACTGGTGTTCTAGAATTTTTCCATGTATTTTTTTTTTTAATTCCCACAACACCACATTTAAAAATGAGAAAACTAGGTTGAGTGACTCGTCCACAGTTTCAAAGCTAATAAAAATGATGAGGCATGTTTCTCTTCTGGGCTCACTGTATTCAGTTCTTTGTTCTTACACTGAGTGCTGAAAAAAAAAAAAAATCAGACTACTTTCATTCTAGAAAGTGATATAATTGAAAATTTTAACATATTTCTCCAAAACTGATCAGACTGTGCAGTCTGTCATTTTTTTGGTATAATAAAGGAGTTTGAAGAAACAAATGACATCATTCCTGATGATGGTAGCCCCTCCAACAATGGTGTATATATGTAGGTAAAGTTTGAAGATGTCTAAAGAGCATGAAAAGGCAAGTGTGCCATTGTGGAATATCATGACAAGTAGGCTTACAAACAGTAAAAAGAGACCAGAAACCACAAGTCTTACACTTTCCTTCTCTAAATGTTTACATAATTTCAATTAAAAAAAAGAAAAGTAGGTGCTGTGATTTAGAACCACAGTTTTATGTTATTTTTAAAAATTCAGAATAACCAATTGACTTTTTAAATTAAATAAATGTAGAGCATATAGTAAGTTTCCCCAGAAGAAAGATAGATGTTCACAAAAATAAAATAAATGATTATTTGTGACCATCTTACTAATGATGAATCAGCATCTTTGCCTCAAATGAAAGTCTATAATTATTTGTACGACAAATTGGTAGACCTAGCCAAAAATATTCTCATGAGACATTCTGTGATATGTGTAACTGATTACTCCAAAAATAAAGCTTTCTCTGAGGGTAACACATTGTCATTTCATTGGTTTAATGGGCTATTTAAATGTGCCTTATCTGCACATTTGCTTAACAGAAAGGAATTGTTTTAAACTACCAATCCATATGTTGAGTGGAAAGGAAGTTGGCCCACATATTCCAATAAATACATCAGCAACATAACAGTTTCATCACGGGACCGTGGATACAGTGCAGGGAAAAAACAAACAAACAATACAATATTTGAGAAAATAAATATTCTGCCCAACCGCACTAGTGAGTTTCTATTTCTTTTATGAGTTTAAATTATCAACTTTAAAGAGCCTCATTAGAATTTGCTATTCAGAAAGACCTTAAAAACCCTCACAGAGTTCTAAGCATCCCATTCATTGAAAATACTTTTCAGTTAAGTAGATTTGTTTTGTGTACTCCACAATTTTAGGTGACGTGAATTTGAAGCACAGCAAAAGAAATGTATAAAAGATAGCCTTTTCTGGTCATTACCATGTCTACTCAAGTTTCCGTTTTCTAGGTACACACTAACATTGTAATTTTTCCCCCTGAGAAGTAATTTTAAGATCTATCAGTCTCAATTTAAATGATCTGTTAATCGGCCAGAGTTTTAGTTTTATAATATCGTTCCATTGTCTGACAAAGATATACACACTAAAGTGCCTTTAGCAGGCCTGGGACCGTCAAGAATCTTGGTACCCTGATTATTGCAAGATGACATATTTCTTAAGACATTTATAATCTTATATTTGGATTTGATCTGAATTTACAAATAAAAGGGTTAAATTGAGGCAGTTTCAAGCAGCATTTAAGAAAATGAAGTGACTTCAAATTTTAATGTTTCTGGTTAGATTATTTTGTTTAAATTATACAATTATATAATTTTCTGTAACCAAAATGGTAATTTTGATGGATTTTTTAAATGCCAAAATCCAATCATCAAGGACAAAGAAATGAACGATTACTCTGCTGTCTTATGCACGATTCAGTCAAGAATTAACTCAGAAGCATTTGATTCAGTGCTTACATCTAGACAAAGCTTTAATGAGTGCAGACACAGCCTAACAATATTTCATTTAATTTCTTTGAGGGCTTAAGCCAATAAACACTGAGGTAGCTTTTCTCAGAAGGAAACAGATTTTATTTTCCAGGTGCTAATTAATATGTACCACCTAAGTCCCCAAAGGATCACACAGGTGCCTGTATCATGCCATATGTCATGTGCTATATTCCTGCAAGCTCAAGAGAATAATATACCATCATTATTATGAATTATTATGTTGCATTGAAGTTAATGTCAGTCTTTTTTTCTAATTAAAGAACAAACTTGGCATGTGAATAGAAGCTTAGCTAGAGAAGTGGAGTTAGAGTCCCTATTTTAATGAAGTATGTATATTTTTCAATCAAAATGTTTAATTATTTAATTATCTAGCCTGCTCGGTAATCATAACTCTCCAACTTCTTCAAAGGACTTTTATTCAATGTATTACCACTCATATGGTCATTACTTGGTGTGTGTTTTATATTTTGAATTTCTTAGATGTTTTCAGTGTATGTGCTGGTGTTTTATTAATATTAAAAATTTTTGTTTACTTCTATATCAAACTGCCGCAAATGGACTACCTTATTTTGAAAGTTAGAATAAAATGCTATTACTCTCTAAGCAGAACTTGAGCATATCTGTTTGATAAGAAACACAAACAAAATATTTTTCTATGCTATTGCAAATTGTCCGCAGGAAACAAAATGCCAGATGGTTAAATTTAGCTCACATAATTATATTCCAAAGATGTTATAAATAATTCTATTTAGCATCTGAGATAGGTCTCTATTAGGCAATTTCATGTTTACTTTTCTAACAGAAAGGTTTAATGGCAAATACATGCTTTATATTCTAACTTGCTACTTGGAGAATATGGATATTCTGAAAAGAAAAACTCTTTCTAGAACACTTTGCAGGGCTAATTTTTTTTATAGACATCTAGAAAATAGCCTGGGAAACAAAGTGAAACCCTGTCTCTCTCTCTAAAAAAAAAGTTACTAGGGAGGCTGAGGCGGAAGAATCATTTGGGCCCAAGAGTTTGAAGCTGCAGTGAGCTAAAATCATGCCACTGTAGTCCAGCCTGTGTAACAGACAGAACCTATCTCAAAAAAAAAAAAAAAGAAAGGAAAAGAAAGTCACATGCTGTTGATAATAGTTTTATATGTGTTTGGAATGTTAATATGGGATACATACATTTAAATGCATTTAATACTTTAATCATGTATGCAATGTAGCAGCATTTAGATATGTAAGATTTTAGAAGTAAAATCTCAGTGGTATAACATTTAAAACACAGCCTTAAAATGAAGAATAGGGAAGAGCAGGAGAAAATTTATAAATTAACCTAAGGTAAAATTTGGAGGAAAATTTTTCCAAATAAATTTGCTTTGATTAAAAATAAATATCTCTCAAGAGTTGTCCCAATTACTAAATTATGTTGAACTGTTTTGGTGTTTAGCCTTGTTCAAAATAATTTGATTATCATCTGTGATTCAGAAATATTTTCATTGTACAGAGATTTCATTGTCATTGTAGTTGTTGTAACTGATTTCTAATGATATTGATTTAAAGGCATTTGTCTGTAGTTTTAAAATTACTATATAGGGTTGAATGTCTAATTTCTATAATGTGTGGATGCCCATCAGATATTTACTGCATTCTATATTTAGCCAAGTGTGATCACAATTTATTTTATAACTTTTTATGTGTTACATAACTCAATATGCATCTTACTTAAGAAATTATGTTGTAATTTAGAGTGACACAAATGGATTGAGATACCACGTTCATTAAAAATATAAGTGAATATTTTATATTTAAGTTGTTTAAATATTTGCACATTATTGGAAACATACTATGAAATGAAGGCACCATTTAAAAAATGTGTTCTGAGTCACAAATTTCATGAATGTGTACAGTGAAATGTTAGTGTTTAAAACACCCATTTTGAAATTATTAAATACAGGTAAAAACATTGCTATACTGTGTTTTTATGACAAAATATACAGTATTTTGTGTACGCAAACGAATTAGTTATTACTCTATTTTATTAATGAATTATTTTTACATAATATGTATGACACCCAAACAGATGTTCCCTTGTTTAGGGAAAATTCTATAGTATTTTATCATCTTTTTTGTCCTTGCCTTCCATTCTTTTCTTGAAAATTTAATTATTATATTGGGCCATTTAGATTTGTAGTTTGTGACAAGTTCGAACATCAAGTAACAGTACCTGTATCAACTGCAATGTTAAACAGTTTTATTTTCTCAGATTTGCTCTAAAAAAATCCTCTCCGTTATTTTTCACATAGAAAAGAATTTTCTGTTTGCATGGTGAGTGTGATAGATTTCATTCATTTATTCATTCAGGAAATATTTGCTAAAAACCTCTTCTAGACCAGGCACCGTATTAGGCACTAGTGATACAGAGATGATTAGCACAGATGAGCACAATTTTACTTTTGGAGTTTCACAAATAGGATACAACACTTCAGTTTAACTAGTAGCAATATCCATGGATAGTACAGTTTATTGCAAACATATTGGCAGAGCAGAGATGGTTCAGAGGTGCCATATGCTCAGGCCACATGCCAGTCCCACTGGACCTTCCTTAAGACTCTCTAAATAACAGTGTTCTTTCTCTAACATCTCTGCTATACAATAGCCTGCATTTATTAGGGGCATAGCACTGTGTCAGACTGGTTGCCAGGCATCACTTGGATGAAATCTTTTAACCTTTAAAATAACCTATGAGATGGGTGTTATATCATTTTGTTCCATTTGATGGATGAGAAAACTTATGGTTAGGGAGATTAACAACTTGTGATAGTTATTATATTACTATATACATACAACTACATAGCTATAAAAAACTTTTTAAAAATCTGCAGGAATATATATATATATATACACACACACACACATATATATATATATACACGCACACACACATATATATATATACACACCTTGTGGATATGTAGACACACACAAAGGAGGTAAAATTAAAACAACACATAAAGTTGTGTATTGCTTATAGATGTGTATATATGCATTCAAAATATTAAAATCCAGACTGAAAAAATAAACACTTTGTTTAATTCACGATAGTAGGAGGGAAACAAGTGCTAAGGGTATGATACAGAGGACAGCTTTAACTGTAATGCTTTGTTTCTTGTAAAAAGGAGCTGAAGCAAATACAATAAAACAGTAGGTGGTAGATTAGATTATTATTCTTATTTCTTTTCATCCTCCCTTGTCAATTTAGGAGGTAGGCACATGTGTGTTTATGTAATTCTTATTAGATTTGTGAATTAAAAATAAAACTCTCAAAGTAACACAAAATCCTAATAAAGTGGTCTGATTCTGGAGCCCACGCTTACAGCCACTAATCTAATCTGCCTTGTAAAATTTTATAAGCATGATCTCTTTCTCGTCTTTTTCTTCAACTCTGCTAATCTTATAAAGGCTGCTTCCATAAGGCATTTTTTCTGACATTCTAAATGCTCATAGTTGTAATTTCAATGCAGTTACATGCATTATCCAATTTTTTTCTCTTCAGTTCTTCTCTATCTCAGTAAATACACCAGATTCTCCATAAGGTATGTTTCTGACATTCTAAATGCTCATAGTTGTAATTTCAATGCAGTTACATGTATTATCCAATTTTTTTCTCTTCAGTTCTTCTCTATCGCAGTAAATACACCAGATTCTCAAATCAAGAAATAAAAATCATCTGTGATTCTTCTCTTTACCTCTCTGCTTACATCCAATCCATCATCATGTTGGCTTGCCACAAAATACAGCTCAACTCTGCACATTCCTCCATCACCACTGCTGCCATCCTACTCAATGCCACTATCTTTTCTCCCCTGCATTACACTAGTCATTATATCTATTTCAAGCAAAAGGGATTTTAAAACAGGAAAATGATTAGGAGTTTATTAAATGTCCAGAGTAATGAAAACGTAAAAGTGCTGTTTTTCAGAGACAGTAACTGCAGGAAACCACTAGCGCTGGAGAAGCATAAAGGAAGAAATCTATGATAACCCAGGAGCTAACATTCTACTGACACTCCTGGAAACTGTTGCTGCTGCTGGTGTAACCACTGCATGCCAGACTTAAACAACTGCCACAGTGTAGATCAGAAGCTTGGGAGTCTCTGCTCCCTCAGACTCCCCTACTAGAAGCACGAAAAAACAAAATGAAACAGCTTCCACATGTTTTTACCTTTTAATCCTTATAAGTGCCTTTCATTGGCAGATCCAACTGGGATCCAGCTGGCACAAGAGTCTGTGGAATGTGCATGCATGTTCCCAGCTCTAACATTATGAGAGAGGATGTAGGAGATGGGTATGGGGGTGTGTCCATACAGACCATGGCTGACACAGTCTTCAAAATGATTTTTCTATGAAAGCATAAATGAGTGCACATACCTAACTCTTATATCTTGCATGTATCAAAATCCCTTGTTTATTTTTCTCTGAAACTATGTAACTAATTTAACCATATAATATAAAATAAAATAACACAAAATGGCTTTAGTGTAACTGTTCCATGCTAATTTATAATCAACAGGGTGATTAACTTGAGTGCAGAACTAAAAGAGCAAAAGACTTGTAGACACACAGCCTTACGTTTTTTAAAGGAGGTCTATGTAAGGTGATATCAGAGCAGAGAATAAAAATAACAAAATCTTATAGAAGCCAAGAAAGGTTTCTCAAAGGAGAAAATATTGGCGTTGTGTCTGAAGGTTAACAGTAGTACTTCAGGAGGAAAAGGAGAATGATGGCATCCCAGGAAAAGGGAACAGCATATCCAAATCACACAGGATAAAGGATAGGACATTCCCTTAGTTTTGTACTTCAAAGTTTCTGTTTCTTTTTCTCAGCCTCAGCAAGGACTCAAATTTTTATATTATGGTTTTTGTGAACAGAACAACTTCCGAACTGCTTATATTTTACTTTAGACACCAAGTGATATTATAAAATGCTTAATGTGACTAACTTATAAAATAAACTGAAGAGATATTTATCATAATATGGAAGTCATAGCATTAGTAGTTTCCCATCATATTTGGCATAAAATTCATATGTCTTAGGATGATTTCTAAGACCTTTCCTGGCTGACTCCCACTCTTCCCTTTCCTTCTCAGTGCCTACCTCTTTTCCAACCCACATTTTATACTACAGCCTAATTGAAGAGCCCAAGTTTTCCTGTATGTGCCATGCTTTCTCATGTCTCAGTACCGTTGTGACTGCTTTCACTCTTTCAGTGGAACAACCCTCCGTTATGCATATACCATGGACACCTATTTTTTTAAAATAAGATCTTACTGATAAAGACATTTCAAATTTTCTGTGGAAAATTATTCAAACCTGCCTCATAGCACATTATATTGTCATGTGGGGTTCTTATAGTTCCTGGGATGTGATGAGTTAATTCTTTGTTGAGTCTCTAAGCCACCCTAAATTATGTCTGTAATTTTGTCTTTGATTAAGCTAAAAAGGCTTGGTTTCTCTTATTCCCCCCTCCGCCAAAAAAAAAAAAAAAAAAAAAAAAAAAGAAGAAGAAAAAGTTTTTAAAATATCCCACCAGATTTCTGGAAAAAATAGATACAAGTTCAGAGAAAAAAATATGCAAATTAACACTGCATTGCTAACTGGGGCGTCAGCCCCAAGTCCTTTTTTTATTTGAGCATCTTGGCTATACATGGAAAAAAATCTTCAGTTTACATTGTTTGGCCTGAATAACTTAGGAGACTGAAAGTATTGCTCTGCCTATTCAACATGAAAACCCAAAGTCATAGACAATTTGAGTTCTTCCTTGTTTGCTTCAAATATGTGGTAATCACTTTCATTCTTTCTTCTTTATTCTCAGCAGGTCGTTTCATTTCTTCCTTCTCCAAACATAGAAACTTAACTGTATTTCCATGCAAAGTATCTTCCTTTCGTCCTAAAATGTTAGATAAGTCTTGCATATTCAATTCCATTTAAGAAAAGAGAACCTCATGGACAACAAGAACAATAAAATCAATAGCCTATCTCCATTCTACTTCCACATATAGGTACTTACCTTCCTTTTGCCTCTTAGTCATAATTTAACTTTTTTCAGACACTAAATGTCATTATGCTTTTTCCTTCATCTCCTGCTAATGTTCCAATCCTGGATAATCTGGCTAGAATTCTCAATATTTTACTCATCAAAGATTTAAATAAATGCAATATAACCTTTCTAAGGGAGGTTAACTATAATTTATTGTACAAATTAGGACACTTTCTTAAAGGCAAAAGTATGCATTAATAATAATTATTCTAGAAAATCAGAAGTTGGGTATATCATGGATCAGGACATATGATCACCCTTTTATCTCCAAGGCACTATGTGTAATGAATGTGTTTAAATTCTCATCTTGTATGACTCTAGTGATATTAAAGTTTTTTGACATTTCTGCTTCCTTAAAATATTTACCCCATGACTTTCAAGAAGCAGCATTTATTAGCCTAGTTTCTCTCATTTAGAGTGCTGATGGAACTGTCATAGTGGTGCCTGACTGGAGGCTGCCAAGAGCAAAGGTAAAGGGTGTAACAGTTTACTATGACCTGTATGGCTCATTGACACTGGGAGAAGACACTACTCAAAGCTTCTCCACATGGAGGGAAGGAGAGGAGTAGAGTTTGCCTCATAGGTCACAATCCATGGCATAATAATCAGACACCAGAAGGAATTGATTATAGGCTCCTGAAAAATAAATAAAGAAATAAAAGAAATAAGAAAAAGAAACCTATCTAATTAAAAATCTATCTAATTAGAAATCTACAAGCATAAAATTTACAGAAGACATGTCCAGAGAAAAAGTCTGAGTGGATCCCAGAATCTCCATCTGGGAAGATTAGTGAAGGTTTTTTTTGTTTTTGTTTTCTTGTTTAATCAAGTCCATAAAGGTTGGGGAGACAGCCATTTCTTCAAATGTGTGGATACCAATGCAACAAACAAGTAGCAACAAGAGTCAGGGAAATATGACCCAGTCAAAGGAACAACATAAATTTTGCATAAAAAACCCTAAAGAAATAGAGGCCTATGAAATATCTAACAAGGAATTCAAAATAATTGTTTTAAAGAAGCTCAGTGGATTATAAGAAAACACAGCTGGAGAAACAAAACCAGGACAATGATACATGAACAAAATGACAATATCAAAAAAGGAATAAAACATATGACAAAAGAACCAAATGGAAATTCTAGAAGTGAAGAATACAATAACTGAAGACAAAAATTCATTAGAGTACAGTAGCAGACCTAATGAAAAAAACTGCTCATTTGGGCAGTGTGATAAAAGTCTGGGATGTTGGAGGCATATTACACCCTTCTTCCTTCCTCCCAGAATAGAAGCCACAGGTTCTGCACCTTCTTGCCTATCTAACAGATATGTGCTGACTCCATCAAATCTTTTGCTCCTTTCCTTCGTTCTTAGCTGCCACCTAAATATCCAAACTATGCCAGTGACTTCGGTGCACTACATGAGGTGAGACAGAAACCAATCTTTTGGGCAGCATCCTGATAGGATGGGTGTGTTGAATATGCACTCCACACTCTCTTCCCCCTCACCACAAGGATAAAGTTAGGGGCCAAAGAAATCTCTCTCCACACTGAGCTATGCTACCTTGCGGGAGGGGCTGACAAAGTTAAAGTAAAATTGTCCTTCTTATCTATTTGTATATGGATGTTCTCCATTTTGTGCTCTTCTGGGATACTGCAACTTCTTAACTAGATTCTGGACTTGTTATAAAGGTGTTTGGTCTGTATATCATTGTTAAGTCATGTTGCTTTAGGGGAATGAAGACTGGGACTTTCTATTCCACCATGTAACTGACATCACTCCCAAATTTGTTTAATATTTAAAAAGAATTAATCATTCAATATAGTTTATTATATTAAAACAAAAATTTAAAATAGTATACCTATCTATCTCATGCCTTACACAAAAGTAACTTAATGGATCATAAGCTCAAATATAAGAGCAGTAACTATAAAACATGTAGAAGAAAACACATTTAGAAATATTTATAACCATAGGTTAGGCAATGAGTTTTTGATAAGAAACGGAAAGCGCACTCCTGTAATTCCTGCACTTTGGGAGGCTGAGGTGGGTGGATCATTTGAGGTCAGAAGTTCAAGACCAGTCTGGCCAACATGGTGAAACCCCGTCTCTACTAAAAAAAAACACAAAAAATTACCCAGCTACTAGGGAGGCTGAAGCAAGAGAATCACTTGAGCCTGCAAGGTGGAGGTTGCGGTGAGCTGAGATGGTGCCACTGCACTCCAGCCTGGGTGAAAGAGTGGGAGACTCTGTCAAAAAACAAAAACAAACAAACAAACAAAAAAACAAAACAAAAAACAAAAAAACACAAACCCCAAACGATAAAACTTAAAAAAAAAATATAAGTAAGGTGAGACTTACTTATTTAAAACTTTGCTCTTCAAAAGACATTTTTAAGAAAAAGAAAAGGCGAGACAAAAATAGGTAGAAACTATTTACAAAGCATATCTAGTAAAGTTACTGTATTTAGAATGAATTAACAAGTCTTACATTTCAATAATAAGACCCCTCAAAAATCTAACATTTAATAACATTGGGCAAAAAAATATGAACAGATACGCCATTAAAGAAGAGTTATGAGGCTGGGCGTGGCAGCTAACTACTGTAATCTTATATTTTGGGAGGCTGAGGTGGGTAGATCACGAGGCCAGGAGTTCTAAACCAGCCTGGCCAACATGGTGAAATCCCGTCTCTACTAAAAATATTTTAAAAATTGACTGGGCGTGTTGGCCTATAATCCCAGCTACTTGGGAGGGTAAGGCAGGAGAATCACTTGAACCCTGGGAGGCAGAGATTCCAGTGGGCTAAGATAACACCACCGCACTCCAGCCTGGGTAATAGAGCAGAATCCATCTAAAAAAAAAAAAAAAAAAAAAAAAAAAAAAAAAAAAAAAAAAAACGTGGCCAGGCGTGGTGGCTCACACCTGTAATCCCAGCACTTTGGGAGGCTGAGGTGGGTTGATCATGAGGTCAGGAGATTTAGACCATCCTGGCTAACATGGTGAAACCCCGTCTCTACTAAAACTACAAAAAATTTGCTGGGCGTGGTGGCAGGCGCCTGTAGTCCCAGATACTCAGGAAGCTGAGGCAGAAGAATGATGTGAAAATGGGAGGCAGAGCTGGCAGTGAACCGAAGTGCACCACTACACTTCAGCCTGCATGACAAGGCAAGACTCCGTCTCAAAAAAAAAAAAAAAAAAAAAAGTTATGAATGGCAAAATATATGCAAGTAGGTCATATTGTGTTACCACTGCACAAAAAAGTGACAATACCACATTATTGCAGCAAGGTTATGGAGCAACCAAAACTCTTACACATTGTTGGTAGGAAGGTCATATGGTATAGCCACTCTGGAAAAAAAAGGACAGTTTCCTATAAATTTAAACATACATACAATGTGACCCAACAATCCCACCCCGAACTTGTTACTAAAAATAAATAAAAATTTATTCCTCAAGAAAATGCGCACATGTCATAATAGTTTTTTGCAGGTTTTTTTTTGATTTTTTAATAAACTAAGAACACATTGTAAGATATCCATACAACAGATTTCAGGCTTATCTCTGAGATATTCCAGGTTTAATTTCAGACCACCACAATAAAGCAAATATTGCAATAAAATGAGTTACACAAGTGTTGGGTTTCCTAGTGCATACAAAAAGCTATGTTTACACTATGCTATAAAGTGTGCAATAGCATTTTGTCTAAAAAACATGCATATCTTTATTATTATTATTATCATTATTATTATTATTAGAGATGGAATCTTGCTCTGCCACCCAGGCTGCTGTATAGTGGCAGGATCTCAGCTCACTGTGACCTCCACCTCCCAGGTTCAAGTGATTCTCTCATCTCAGCTTCCTGAGTAACTGGTACTACAGGCGTATGCCACCACATTTGGCTAATTTTTTGTGTTTTTAGTAGAGACAAGCTTTTGTCATGTTGGCCAGGTTTGTCTCAAACACCTGACCTCAGTGATCCACCTGCCTTGGCCTCCCAAAGTGCTGGTATTACAGGCATGAGCCACTGTGCCTGGCCAATTAATTTTTTTTTTACTGATAAAAGCTAATGATCACCTCAGCCTTCATGAAGTCATAATCTTCTTGTGGGTGAAGGTTCTTGTCTTGATGTTGATGGCTGCTGACTGATCACAGTGGTGGTTACTGAAGGTTGGGGTGGCTATGAACATTTCTTAAAATAAGGCAACAATGAAATTTTCCCATTGATTGACTCTTCCTTTCATGGAAGATTTATCTGCAGCATGCAATGTTGTTAGATAGATAGCATTTTACTCATAGTGGAACTTCTTTCAAAATTGGAGTCAATCTTCTCAAAACCTGCCACAGCTTTATCAACTAAGTTGCTGTAATATTATAAATCTTTTGTTGATATTTCTATGATACATCTTCTTCACAAGAAGCAGATTGTATATTAATAAACCACATGTTTTGCTTGTCCATTTAAGTATGATCATGATAAACAACAATTTCTCATCTATTTAAGTATGATCATGATAAACAACAATTCAGTACCAACTTCAGGCTCCACTTCTAAATCTAGTTTTCTTGTTATTTGCACCACTTCTGCAGTTAATTCCTCCACTGAAATCTTGAACCTCTCAAAGTCATTCATGAGGGTTCAAATCAACTTACTTCCAAACTCTTATTAACATTGATATTTTGACCTTCTCCAATGAATCATGAATGTTGTTAATGGCATCTAGAAAAGTGAATTCTTTCCAGAAGGCTTTCAACAGACTTTTCTCAGACCTATCAGAGAAGTATGTTGGAAACAAATTTTCAGTGCCACAAAGAAGAATCAGCACTCCAGCAAAATGTTTTCTCAGCAAGACAAACTTACTTCTATAGAAAGGTGCATCTCATGGATGGAGCAATGGCGAGAGCATACCAGGCAAGGAGGGGGAAGGAGTTCTTAGCCCTAATGCAGCTAGTCCCTACTGCTGTGTCTTTCCCTTATTGGCTAGGATTGGACTGCACAGTCTAAGCTAATTCTGAATGGCTATTTCAAAGAGGGCAGGGGTAGGAGCTGGAGTGGCAGGGTGAGTAGTTTCCACGGGCAGAACGGTTACAGAGCAGGTGACTAAGGATGACTAACACCAGGTGATAGAGGCTGGGGGAGGTTGTTTACTGAAACTAGGGGCAAGGAGGCATAAAGAATGAGGAAGTTAAACTTTAAAATGGAGAACAAAGAACAGGGAAGCTGAATATACTGACATATTGGTTCTTTGAAGAGGAACTCAGAACTCAATGTACTTAACAATTTTCCCCCTCTTCAATGTTAAAGGAAGTTAACAGGCTAAAACCTTTGAAGAGGAATTTGCTGTATTCTACAATTAACTATCTATGGTGACTATAGCTTTATGAGTAATAAAGCCTTAAATAATATGACTTGAGAGTAGAAATTACTCCTTGATCTACGAGCTGCAGAATGGATGTTGTGTTAGCAGGCAGGAAACCATTAATCTCCTTCTACATTTTCATCAGAGCACTTGGGTGACCAGTTGCATTATCAATGAGAAATAATATTTTGAAATTTTTCTTTTTCCTGAGTAATAGATCTCAACAGTGGGCTTAAAAGATTCAGTAAAATATGCTATAAGCAGATGTGCTGCCAGCTAGGCTTTGTTTTTCCATTCATGAAGCACAAGCAGAGTAGATCTGGCATAATTCTGAAAGGCCCTAGAATTTGATGAATGGTAAATGAGCACTGGTTTCGACTTCAAGTCACCAGTGCTTTAGTCCCTAAAAGGAGAGTTTACCTGTCCTTTGAAACTTAGAAGCCAGAAAGTAACTTCTCTCTAGCTGTGAAAGTCCTAAATGACAACTTGTTGTAATAGAAGCCTGTTTTGTTTACTTTGAAAATCTGTTGTTTAGTGTAGTCACCTTCATCAGTGATCTCAGCTAGATTTTCTGCATACCTTGCTGAAGCTTCTACGTCATCACTCGCTGCTCCACCTCACACTTGCCTGTTATGAAGATGGCTTCTTTCCTTAACCCTCATGAACCAACTTCTGTGAGTTTAAATCTTTTCTTCTGCAGCTTCATTACCTTTCTCAGCCTTCACTGAATTAAAGAGAGTTGGGGTCTTGCTCTGGATGAGGCTTTGGCTTAAGGAATGTGTGGCTTCTTTGCTCTTCTATCCACACCAATAAAACTTTCTCTATATCAGCAATAAGGCTGTTTTGCTTCTTTGTTATTTATCTGTTCACTCGAGTAGCATATTTAATATCCTTCAAGAGCTTTTCCTTTGCATTCGCAACTTGGATGTTTGGCACAAGAGTAGTAGTTTTCTACCTATCTTGGGTTTTGACACGACTTCCTCATGAAGCTTATTTCTAGTTTTTGATTTAATGTAAGAGATGTGCTACTCTTCCTTTCACTGGAATACTTAGAGGCCGTTATAGGGTTATTAGTTCGTCTAATTTCAATACTGTTGTGACTCAGGGACTAAAAAGGCCCAAAAAGGAGGGGTAGAGATTGGGAAATGGCTGGTCAGTGGAACAGTCTGAACATGCACAACATTTAATGTTGTCTCATATGGACACAGTTGGTAGTGCCCCAAAACAATTTTAGTAGTAGCATTAAAAAGCACTGATCACAGATCACCATAGCAGATGTAATAATAATTAAAAAGTTTGAAATATTGCAAGAATTACCAAAATGTTACAGAGACAGGAAGTGAGCACATGCCGTTGGAAAAATAATACTGATATTTTTTGTTGGTGCAAGGTTGCCATAAACTTTGAATTTGTTAAAAAAGTGTGGTATTTGTGAAGTGCAATAAAACAAAAAGCAATAAAACAAGGCATGCCTATACTACCTAGGAATTAAAAGGAGCAAATTATTGATATACACATTAACAAGAACAAATGATAAAAGCATTATAGTAAGTGAAGTAAGCCATATTCAGATATCTAATCTTAGGAGACAATTTACAATGGTATTTCCACACACTGTGACAACTTTTACCGAAGATTCTCTTCTTAAGAATGTTTATTATTCAAAGTCCTCAGAAGGAAGAGATAGTATCTCCCTTCCTGCCAGAAAACAGATCTGTTTACTGACCAGTATAAGGAAGATATTTTCTCCCACTTGGGTCAAAGGTTGTGCAGTTTTACCAATAGTCCTTTTAAAAGATTGGAGGTATGATACACTATGGGTTTACATAGATCCACTTGTGTGCAGCACCCTGCTGGATCTGCTTTCACACCACCAGCATGAGGTTTGGTAGGACAAGGTGAATGGATGAGAACATAAACCTCATAATGCCTACTGTGTTGTGTGTAATAAACTTTCAAATCCATCTGGGACACTCTCTTCTTACTGGTTAAATGTATGAGCCTGTGGCAAGTCAATCTAGCAGCTACACCCACTGTGTTGATGTTGCTATGGAGCTGCTTGATAATTATATCATGTAAGATTGTATTTATGTGAGATTCTAGTAGAGACTATAGTGACAGAAGCCAATCAGAGTTTGCTAGCAGCTAGATATATGTTAGGGGTAATAGTTTGATTGCAAAATGGGCAACGGGCAACTTTTGAAGAAATGTGCACATTCTATATCTTGATTGTGGGGATGGCTACATGAATATTTAAATTTGTCAAATCTCATTAAATTATGCATTTAAAATTAGTGAATTTTATTACATGTAGATTTATGCAATTTACGTAATAATGTAATTTATGTAATTTAATGAAGTTAATTAAAATTTCTACAAAGAGTTTGAAAGAAAGAACAGGAAAGTGAGGGAAAATAAAAATAATAGAGGATATAGTTTAGTACAAAGGACAGTCACCTTAAGGTCCCACTGATTTCCTAGCAAAATGAAAAAAACAGTTGGTCATTTTAGACATGCTAAAAAATTTTAAAGTACCAACTTTAGATAATTCTAAAAGTTTAGGGAAGTAAAACAAAATAAAACACAATTTTTAAAAATCAAATTTCAACAAGTTCCCAATAAATGAAGAAGCACTTAGCATCAAACCTCTCATCAATGACTTCTCAGTTTTAAGGGAAAAATAGTTTTATCCTACAATTTTATGTCCCATTAACTCTTAATGTATCGTATGCCACCCTATACATTTTGGTCTTACTTACATTTCTTATTTTCTGTGTTCTAGTCTCACTGTCCTTCTATCACAATCACGAACTTTCCCAGCACCTTCCTGGCACCGTGCTTTATACATACTACTCCCAATGCAGGGGATGCTCTTGCTCTATTTACTAGTTAGCTAAGTTTTCAGAATGCAGTTAAATTTTCACCTTTTCATGAAATTGTGCTGGGGTATATCAAATATCTCTATTGTTTGTTCTCAGAGCAACGTGTACTTTTCTGTCAGAAATTACTTCAGTTACCATTCTAATTGTACTTGTTTTGGTGTGTGAGTGAGTCCGCTACTAGAATTTAGGTTTTGTTAATGAGTCATCAATTTCTTATTTTCTCACCATTTTATCCCAAATGCCTCATGTATCTTGCACCAAGTAGGCATCCAATATTTATTTGTTCAATTAATGAATAAAATAAACAAAAATGTGTAAAAGAAACTTCTTAGAGCAGTCTGATTTATTTTCCTGCCCTTATCTGGAAAACGGAAGAGAAAGGAAAGAAACATATTTGTTTCCAGCTAATGGCTTGAACACTAAAGCCCGGAGAAAGCACTATCTCACATGGTCAGTAAAGTGCCAGTTAAACCAAACATTACCGTAACTCTCCTCTTCATGAGAGGCGGTGAGAGGTGAAAGGCAAAAAGGAGGAGTGCCCGTGTTTCTTCCTGATCCTCACCAGTATCACTTTCATCCTTAGAGATGATTGCTTCTGCACCTTTTCCTTGGAAACCACTTCATTTTCTACTTTAAGAAACTTGAGGAAAGCTCTTGTCTGGAACTATACTGCTCTTATTCTATTTATTGCTATAAATATTCACCTTCTTCTAACCTGTTTCTACCATTTTAATGGGGTCTTAAAATGGTAAAGAGAAAAATATGTTTAATGTTCCACCTTGAAATGGAAGAGCTCCACAAATTCTAAATTTCAATCGTTATTTTGAAATTCTTTACGAAGAAAACACCAGTTTCTACTGCAACTGACAGTGAATAAAATTGTTATATTTTTCTTCATTCCTGACAATAAATAACAAATTATGAAAAACATTTTGTAGAGATATAAAAATGCACAAAAAGTATAAGACTGGAAGAATAATATTATAAATAAGGGATTCTAAAGAAAAGACCCTCCGTGCATAATTGTGGGATAACAAAGTCTGAAACAACATCAGAACTTGAGCAAAATAGGAAGGAAATAGATACAAAGCTATGAACTCATTTAGTTTTTGCTAAGCAAAACAATTATTTGCAGGAAAAATATCTAACTCTTTCTTTATCACTCTCTCCCTCCTTCATATATATATATGTATACTAGCAAAATGAAAAAAACAGTTGGTCATTGTAGACATGCTGAAAAATTTTAAAGTACCAACTTTAGATAATTCTAAAAGTTCAAGGAAGTAAAACAAAATAAAACACAATTTTTAAAAATCATATATATTATAGATATATATATATAACAGTATATATATATATATATATATATATATATATATATATACTGCCTCAATTTTTTTAGCACAAAATTATTTGGATTATCTAAGACAAGCCACCTGGAGTTGTTTTGATTAGAATCAAAGTAAACATAAAACGTATTGACTCTATTTGCTTAGTGGACACAATTAAATTTATGATGTATATAACACCATCAGCTTATTTTGAAAGTAAAGTTCTCACTTCCTTAGGTTACCAAGGGGCTCCTCTGCTAATGATCCCCCCTGAAAATTTTAGCTCTTGTTATATTAGTTATAATTTATATGAAAATGTAGAATGCTAGGTAGTAAGTTAGATAACAAACCGAATCCAAAAACACTGGAAAAAAAGAGTAAAATGAGTCAACAATTCAACTGCCCAAGTAAAAGATATATAATACCTATATTAGTATCCCTATATATATAAAATTTTGACCTAGTGTGTTAGCTGATTTAATTTCAATAAGAGCAAATGTGATCTGTCAAAAGTGCTAATTTAATCTCATACTGTATTCATAGAAGTATAACGCAGGGCAAAGGAGGTGATGGCCAATCTGTTTTTTACGATGGAGCAAATCGAAGGTGTTATTCAATACTGCACACCAATTTAAAAGAACACTGATAAACCAGACTTCCTCCAAAGGAACATGACCAGAATGTTGAAAAGGAAAGGAAACATATATGTTTCCAGCTAATGGTAGAGCTCTAAAAATACGTTATAGCCTTTCAGATCTATTTTGTACTCCCAAAAATGAAAAAAAAAAGAAATATGTAACAAAACAAGTAAAAGGAAAAATTACTTAGGCTGGAGGAGGATCCCTGAGTAGGCCAGAAGCCACGCAAATTTCCAGAAACCCAGGAGTGCATAGAGAAGAGAAATGTCCTAGGCCCATGACCCCCACTAAGGCTAACCAGAGATGGAGGAGAGTCAGGAGCAACTGAGGGTGAAAATCGTGACCCAACACAGAGCATCCAAATGGAGCAACATCTGCATATGACCACCTTTTTTCCATGAAGCTCCAGCTTGATTATCGGCCCCCATGTTTAAGCAGTAGCTGAAGTATATTCTTTCAGAGAGAGAGATTTCTCTAGAAGACTGGGTGTACCAGAGACACATGGGGAGTACCTGTGATCAGAAAACACAGTAGTCTGTGTCACCTGCGTCCGTCTGTGTGAAGAGAGCACCAAACAGGTTTTGTGTGAGCAATAAACAATTTTAATCACCTGGGTGCAGGCAGGCTGAGTCAGAAAAGAGAGTCAGCAAGGAAGATAGGGGTGGGGCAGTTTTATAGGATTTAGGCATGTAGTGGAAAATTACAGTCAAAGGGGGTTGTTCTTTGGCAGGCAGGGGTGGGGGTCACAAGGTGCTCAGTGGGGGAGCTTCTGAGACTTACTGTCCAGGAGAAAGAATTTCACAAAGTTAATCCATCAGTTAGGGTGGGGCAGGAACAAATCACAATGGTAGAATGTCATCAGCTAAGGCAGGAACCGGCCGTTTTCACTTCTTTTGTGGATGTATACGTGCAGGTCACAAGGGATATGATGGCTTAGCTTGGGCTCAGAGGCCTGACAGTCTACATCTCCACACCTTAGCATTCTTTTCATTCTCACAAACTCACCTTCTTCCTCTCCCTTACTACTCAAGTGTATATGTATTAGAGGCAGCAGAGTCTAAGAGAGAATCTCAACTACCAACAGTAAACACACTGGATATATTAAATGCATTTTTAAGTTTGAGAGATATGTGAGGATAGTGCTGTCATAACATTCAGATGTGTACTTCTAGTAGGAACACATTAGGAGCTTAGGTTTCAATATTCCCACATTTTGTCTGGAAAAAAAGAAAAGAAAAATATACAGTATATCCAAATTGTGGTTTAGATCGGTTTCAAGAAAACTTACAAGTTCCAAATTACGTCTAAGTGACCAAAGTCAGAGGCTGACAGGAAGCCGACACAAGAAGCTGGGGACATAAGCCGACACAAGAAGTGGGGAAAACGAGAGTGCCAGGGGGGCCTAATTAATGAAAGATGTCAGAAATTGCTGAAAAATATTCACACCCCAAAAGAGTAGGAATGCACCTTCTAAGATAAGTGCTGTGAGCTCAGCTAAGATGAAACAGTTTAAGCAGTGGGGAAGAAGAACAAGCAGGCTTAGAGATTACTCAGTGGACTCAGAGGAGTCCCAGAAAACATTTAAAAAAAAAAAAAAAAAAAAAAAGGTGACGAGATCTGGATCATTTATTGATGGCAGCCTGTGAGAAAATCAGGAAAGAAAAGACCTAGAGGGATATACAATTGTGAACCAAGAGGGGTTCTGAGAATCCAAATGCCATTTGTGCCATTTATCAGAAGGAAATAGTCCACTGATGTAGATGAGGAGCAGGGATCTCTTGAGCTAGAAAGAGGGAGGGATCAGTGTCATGCGCCTCTGTGTGAAGAGACCACCAAACAGGCTTTGTGTGAGCAGCGGGGCTGTTTATTTCACCTGAGTGCAGGCGGGCTGAGTCTGAAAAGAGAGTCTGCAAAGGGAGATAAGGGTGGGGCCGTTTTATAGGATTTGGGTAGGTAAAGGAAAATTACAGTCAAAGGGGGGTTGTTCTCTGGCGGGCAGGAATGGGGGTCACAAAGTGCTCAGTGGGGGAGCTTTTTGAGACAGGATGAGCCAGGAAAAGGAATTTCACAAGATAATATCATCGCTTAAGGCAAGGACCGGCCATTTTCACTTCTTTTGTGGTGGAATGTCATCGGTTAAGGCGAGGCAGGGCATTTGCACTTCTTTTGTGATTCTTCAGTTACTTCGGGCCATCTGGGCATATACGTGCAAGTCACAGGGGATGCGATGACTTGGCTTGGGTTCAGAGGCCTGACAATCAGAGTCTGAAAAATCACTCTCGTCTCTCCCTGCTTCTTTTCAGAAGCCATCTGTCAAGAGTTCAAGAAAGTCCAACTGATATATTTGTGAGAAAAAAGAAATATGCATGCAAAAATACTATAAGTAAACAAGAAAGAAAGAGAGCAGTACAGTTTTCCTATAGATTATGAAAGATTTTGTAGAAAATAACTCATGTGCTCTATCTATGGATTAATTCATAGAACGATCTATCTTCTTTGCCCCAGGACGAACACCATGAGAAGAAAAAGAGGACAGAAGACAGGAGAGCAATCTGGGAAATACCACAAACCTCCTTCCTTTCCCCTCCTTCTGCTCCAAGCCTTTGGAGCCAAAGGTTTCTGTACTGGAGAAAGAAGGAAGGCTTTGAATCAAATGTAAGATTGAAAACTGTCAAAGTTTAAACAAAGTGTTGACTGAGATGAGATTGTTTTAATAAAAGTGGAAAGGTGATAGAAAAGATGAAATCACACAAACATGTCCTCTAGGAAGCCTTTTGTTCAGCTGTTGATGGGTCTTTGACAGAGAATAGTGGGAAGAAGAAACTGGCAAAAATTAAAATTTTAATCAAACCAGTCACATTATTTAATTTGATTTTCAGACCATGAAAGTAGGTATTAATATCCCCATTTTACTGTTGAGAAGTTTTGAGCCCAGAAAAGTTAAGCTTGATCATATGTGAACTATGTAATATGCAACTGAGATCCTCCAAATTCAAACAATCCTATTTTAATGTCCCTGCACCATGAAAGTACTTAAAATGAACATGACCCATTCATGTCCTTTATCTACTAACATAAACTTTTGCCATACATATCTCCACATTTCAAACTCCTCTCCATAGTTCAATGTTAATTTTAAATATTACCTTTTTATCTGAAACCTACATTTACCCATTCAAAACTATAGCCACAGAATTAATTTCTTCTTCTCCAATAATCTCACAGAATTTTATGAAGACTTCTGTTGCAGCCTACCTGTGATATCATATTTATGTCTGCTCTGTACCCATGAGATAGTAAGCTTCTTAGGAATAAATT
Source organism: Rhinopithecus roxellana (assembly GCF_007565055.1). Classification (NCBI taxonomy): domain Eukaryota; kingdom Metazoa; phylum Chordata; class Mammalia; order Primates; family Cercopithecidae; genus Rhinopithecus; species Rhinopithecus roxellana. The sequence continues at coordinate 139,719,175 of NC_044549.1, read as the reverse complement.
CTGTCTAGTTATTCTTTATGTTGCTCACACCACATAGTGCATTATTTTGCACCTATTAAGTATTCAAATTTTTTTTTTAAATTAAATTATACACGCAGTATTTTAAATGCCTTGAAGAATGGGGCTACTGAGTGTGTAATCCTGGTCTGACCCAAAGTCTTATGCACGTTGTTGCTCAGTCATTTATTGACTTGAAAGAATGAATGAGTATTAAATGTTAAGGAATATTAACAGTAAAGAAAGAATATAAATATTAATATGAAAAATAATGGAGTAAACTTTGCAGACCAGTAGAAAAACTGGGAAACTGCTCACTCATTCTCCAGCATGGATTAGATGTTATCTTAAAGCAGATCAGAGGAAATGTCAAATAAGTGCATGAAGTCACCAGTTGTCACTTCTTGAGATGGTTACTTTTACAGTCAACTCGAATGAACCAGTGGGTGTCAGCTATGTGGTTAAACACCATTCTGGTTGTCTGTGAGGGTGTTTCTGGGTGAGATGAACATTTGAATCAGGAGACAGTAAAGCAGATTGCCCTCCCAATGTGAATAGATCTCACCTAAGTCATTGGAGGCCTAAAAAGAATAACAGAAGGGTAACTAAGAAATAATTTTCTCTCAGTTTGACTGTCTCTGAGCTATAAAATCAGTCTTCTCCTGCCTTTGGACTCAAACTCAGACTGGAACTTACACTATCGACAGTCTTTGGTCTCCATTTTGCTGACCGCAGATTTTGGTACTTCTCAGTCTCCATAACCATGTGGACAGAGAGAGAGGGATTTAATGTTAATTTTAAATATTAAATCCTCTCTTAATATTAAATCCCTCTCCCTCTTGTTATATATTCATACATATTATATATTTTCAAGAAAAACACCAGACCCAATAGGATATGTGTGTGTATCTCTTCATATACCAAATATAAAACTCACACAATCAGAATCATTGTGAGTTTTCTATTAATATAAACAAATCACCTCAAACTTTGTGACTTAACAAAAAAGTAATTTATTATTCAACAGTTTCTGTAGGTCATGAGTCCAGGCACAGCTTACCTGGGTCTGCTGCTCAGGGTCTCAAAAAGTTGCAGTAAGGCATCAGACAGGCCTTCAGTGTCATTTGAGCTTGGGGTCTCCTTCCAACCTCATGTGGCTGTTGGCAGAATTCACTTTCTCGTAGCTGTGTAAGTTACAGTGTTGTTCTTCTTCAAGGCCGAAAGGAAAATGTCTCTGATCTCAAGGGAAGCCTAACCAATCTTTTAAAGGGGTTCATTTGATATGATTAAGTCCTACTGAGGATAATAACCTCTTTGATTAAATCAAAATGAAACTAATTAGGGGCCTTAATTACATCTGCAAAATCTCTTCACCTTTGCCATATGATGTAATGTAATTATGGGAGTGACTTCCATCATATTCACAGGTCATTCTTACATTCAAGGGGATACACACACACACACACACACACACACATATATATGTATATCTCAGAGGGTAGTAATATTTGGGTCATCTTAGAATTTTACTTACTTAACCTAGTTGATTGTCTTAGATTATATCTGATATGTCCTTTGCATCTTCCTTGCCTTTAATTTCTGAAGACTCACTGACATTAAAAGTTTAGAAATCCTGAGAGCTTTAAAAATGAAATGGCTAAAATGTTTGAGATCCTTAGAAATGCCCAGATTGGAACTTGAAATACAATGCTATCAGAAATAAAATAAAGCTCTAGAAAAGACTGAAAAAAAAAAAAAAAAAAAACCCAACCTTACTTCTTACTATTTATTAGAGCAGAGGATGTTTCTATGAACTATATAAAGTGAGGTCAAGATGTTCTTCTTTGGAATGGGCTGGAAATATCCCAGTGCTTTCATGAAGCCTCTGGATTTCATCAAGATGACATATTTTTTAAATCTCTATAAATCTATTATTTCCAGGATTTTTTCATCTTTTTAAAATATATAGTACAAAATACATTTAGCATATTCTGTCAAATTAGATCATCTCCCTTAAATTGGAAAGGTGTGGTTAATACATTAAACACAAGCATTTATTCTTTCATTTTCTATAATATTGAATGAAAAGAAGTTGTATAGTATATAGATTTCTAGCTCACAATGAACACTGTTCACTTTTTTTTAAGAAAGCAAGAGAAATAGTTTTACGGGGTATTCAGATTGCCAAGCACATAATTCAAACCACTGCCATGACTTTTTTTTTTTTTTTTTCTTTTCTCCTGAGATGGAGTTTTGCTCTTGTTACCCAGACTGGAGTTCAATGACACGGTCTCAGCTCACTGCAACCTTAGCCTACCAGGTTCAAGAAATTCTCCTGCCTCAGCTTCCCAAGTAGCTGGGATTACAGGCTTGCACCACCTCGCCCAGCTATTTTTTGTATTTTTAGTAGTAGAGACAGGGTTTCACCATGTTGACCAGGCTAGTCTCTAACTCCTGACCTCAGGTGATCTGCCTGCTTTGGCCTCCCCAAGTGCTGGGATTACAGGTATGAGTCACCGCACCTGGCCTGCCATGACTTCTACTTTGTGAATGATAGCAACTTTCATGGCATGTAGTGCTTCCTGTCATATAATCATGCTTGTAAGGAACTATAGTTGTTTCAATTATTAGAGAAAGGAAAATACCATCCTAAGCCTCTGCTTCCAATACAGTGTAAGTGATAAACATTCCCAATTCCAGAATAAAAAATCAGTCTCTCAATTTATTTTTATAAAAGGCTCATGTGGAAAATTGCAAAAGAGATTGGGGCATCAATTTGATCTCTAGGAGAGAATAAGCAGAAAAGTTGAAGTAGCTTTGCTTTCTTTGGCTAATTTCCATTCTTCCCTCCTCCATTCCGAAAACAAATGGCATAAGATAGCTTATCCGATAGAAATTCACTCATTTGCTTCTTACTTCACCTCTGTTGGCATCTGTGACTATAGTAAATTTCCCTTTGGTTCACTGTGGGTCAAGGACCATAGAAAACTATTCAGACTTTAGGGTGAGATAATCAGTAAGAAAAAACCATTACGGACTTCGAATTACTGGTTACCTTATATGATTCTAGTGTGACTGCTTAAAAAGGAAAGAAAAAGAAAAAAAATGAAAAAGAAAGGAAGTAAATGGAGGCAATCAGAGAAGAATGCATTAATTACTTGGAAAAATCATGTTAAACTGATCATATTCAAGCACTGTTCTCTCAAGGACTAGCTCACTCTGCATAACATTTACAGTGTTACACAGGATTGTATCCTTGGAGAAAACTCTCAGTTCTTTCTTCAATTCACAGTCACTTGTATATTATATAAATCTTTATATACAGTAATAGTCAGGAATCCAAGTAATCTATCATATTTGATCAAGACAAGCATAAATCATGTATTCATGATTTACCATTCCTAGCTTGAGTCATTGATTCCTCTCCAGACAAGACAAGGTCAGTACCAAAAAAAAAAAAAAAGATTAAGCTCCCTGCCCTTAGGAGAGAACAGCTTAACCAACAAATTCATCTTCACATCTGACCTCATGAATCTTGACACTGGGAGTACTGTAAGAATAAAAATAGCCCTTATAGATGAATCTTTACATGAAAATGTCTGTGTAAGAGTAAAAATACAGAGTGGAAGAATTAATGATGAAAATATGATGGGTGTGTCATCCTCATCCTCACAATAGGGCAATCTGATTAAACTAACTTACAATTACCTATACTTATCAGCATTTCTTTTTCATATGTTTTCCACATCAATTCATGGCTTTTGCAGCTTTACTTCTTCCCAGTCTCCTATCCTGTGGCACCTCATTTTTCACATATACCATTAGCTCATTTGTGTAGTGACGCTTAGCTATGAATTAGGAAAAGTGAGAGGTGGGATAAAACAGTAGTATCTTTTGAATCTCTCAATATGATGCCACAACAAACTATAATCAAATAGGCATGAATAATAGGCTTCTAACCCTGACTATCAGGATCAGGGCACTCTTTGGCTCTATTGATTCTTGTTCTGCTTCCCCACCTAACTTTTACCCTTTATTTCAAACACACAGACATAACAGAGTAAACCTGTATACTGTCTTAGCTCAGGCTGCTGTAACAAAATATCATAGATTGGGTGACTTAAACAACAGACATTCATTTTTTCACAGCTATGGAACCTGGAAAGTCCTTGGTCAAAATGCTGGCCCATTTGGTTTCAGCTGAGGGCCCTCTTCCTGGTTTGCAGATGACTACATTATTACTGTGACTTCACAGCATAAAGAGAGAGAGGGCTCTATTCTCTCTTCTTCTTGTTATAAGGACATTGAGCCCAGCATGGAGGGTACCAAAGTATATACAATTAGTATATACAATTCCCTCCCAAAGGCACGACTCTAAATACCATATCATCAGGGGCTAGAGCTTCAACATATAAATTTTGAAAGGAGGCAAATCAGTCTATAGCACATACATACAGTCACATGGCATACGTATTGTGTTAAATGTAGACAATATTCTTGCAAATATATCTGATAATTCTGTTTTCTGCTCAAAAGTGTTTGGATGGCTGAGTTGATTTTTCATGGTGTTTCGGATAATTTCCAACTTTCTTAACATAAGAATACAAGATAGTTTTACTACCTGACTCCAATTTACTTGATTTCTATGTTTTCCTTTGTTCTACCATTCTCACTTTGTGCTCTAACCACAATGTGTTTTTCTAACCTTCCCTCAAAATATTTGATTTTTTCTATGCCTTTGCATATACTGTTCCATTTGCTTGATATGCCCATCCATCCCTTGGTATTGGAATAAACCCGTATTCATCCTTTTAGACTGAGTTTCTAACCTCTCCTTTCTCCCAGTGGAGTTACTCTTATCTTTAATTTCATCCCATTTTTTCCACACTTTTATTACAACACTGAAGCTATGAATTTTGCCGTTACTTTATGCATCTATCTCTCCAACTGGACTGTGGTTCCCTTGAGTAATTTCTAACAAAACTTCTTAATTTGATGAACTCATACCCATGCCTGATACAAGGTAACACTTACTCTATGAAAAAAGGAATAATGAATGGATGAGTCCAGTCATTAAAGAATGAATGAGTGAGTCATTAACTTAGGCCACACAGAGAACTATGAGACAAGTTGTTTCTCGGTACTTCTTGGCCCTGTAAATACTCGCTTCTTTCACACTATACCCTCTTCTTAATCTGTTCAGTTTTGCCTGTGTTTGTGCTACTCCAGCCTTGCAAACCTGCTACTTAGCTACATCCTCCCTTGCTTCCTATTGCAAGAGATCTTGATGGTGTATGTTACCTAAGCACTTAAGCAGCGTTTCCCAAACTTACTTAACCATAAATCTCAACCGGGATGCTTATTAAAGAGACCAATTCTTGAGTATCACCTCAGACCTACTGAATATGAAACTGCAGGAAATGAGCTCAGTAATCTGCATTTTTAAACATGCTCCTCAGATAATTCTGAAGAAGTTAAGTGAGAATAACATGAACGGAGAGTATGTTATTATTAGGGATGTTTCTCCTGTTTGGCATAACTGATTCCTCGAGTGCCCACTTGTCTTTAGCTTGGGACCTTATTAAGCAAAGTTCAGCTTCCTCAAATCTAGAAAGAACACCCTCACTTGAATGCTTTTCCTAACATTGGTTCTTTGGACTTTTAGGGAAATTAAAAATTTGGCAGCAATGGCTGCTGCTAAATCCTAGACCAACTCTGGGTATTGGCATTCTGCAAACCAGTTCTTATGAGGTATGACAGTGCTTGCTCTGTGGGTTTATCACCAATCAGACTAGACTCTGAGGATGTATGGATTCTCTGTAGAAAGTACAGATTGGGTGTCACTCAGGGTTGAAAATGAGAATGAAGACTAAGTACTTATCTTAGATTCTGGCATGGAGAAGGCACTCAATAAATATTATGAATTAGTGATATATCTATTTTTGGATGGATGACATATACTTTTCTTCTTCCTTTGATTCTAGCCCAAGGAAACCCATACTATATAGATTTTTAAACTAAATTCTTAGAAATATGAAAATAGCCTAACTGTGTATACTAGTTATACTGCTAAAATTAGCTTTGATTAATTGCAAATTATAGATGTGTAGATGTTTTATATACATCTATAATTTGCAATTAATCAAAGCTAATTTTAGCATTATAACTAAAGCTCCAGGTGTTTGCCTAACTGTATTAGAATTACAGGAGCCATAAACTCATTTTGATGATCCAATAGGCATACAGATGCTTTAAGAACACTTTTATGAATACTAAGTATTACTGCTTGTGTTAATTATTACTGTATAACAAACAATCCCAAAACTGTGTGCCTTAAAACATCTACCATTTATTATTTTTCATGAGTATGTGAATTGACTGGGTGGTCTGACTTAGGCTGAACTTGGATGAGTTAGGCTGGGCTCACTCATATATTTGTGGCCAGCTCGGGGGTTGCTAGGGATAGTCTAGTTGCTATCTCAGCTGAGATTGCTTATCTTATCCTATAGAAGAGTATCCCAGGTTTGTTCAAATGGTGGTCACAGGAGTCCAAGGGAGAAAAGATGCATGCAAGTTCTCTTGACGTAGGTTTGGCACTGATACAATGTCATTTTTATGGTATTTCATGGGTCAAAACAAGTTACAAGTTTATCCCAGACCTAAGGGGTGAGAAAGACTTCATCTTTTGAAGGGAGTTGCTGAAACGTTATCGAAAAGAATACAGGTGAATCTATTATTTAAAGTTGTTAATGCAATCAATCTGCCGTGTTAGTCTTTGTGGCAAAATGTCTCACTGAGTTCTGAAATTATTTATATAAAAAAATTAGGTTGTGAGCTAAGGTCAAAATAATGTCTTTTGACTCATTATCACTCAAATATAAGAAAGCCATCAAACCCTTCAATCATTTACTTATCTTTAAAATCATAATATAAATATCATTATTTATGGGTTATCAATATTAATATAGTTATTAATAATATTATATAAGATAAATCAGGACAGGTGGGGTGGCTCACAACTATAATCCAGCACCTTGGAAAGCCAAGGCAGTTAAATTACTTGAGTCCAGGAGTTCGAGGCCAGCCTAGGCAACATGGAAAACCCTTGTCTCTACAAAAAATACAAAAATTATCCCTGCTTGGTGGCATGTGCATGTTGTCCCAGCTACCAGGGAGGCTGAAAAAAATGGTTTCAAGGGAGAAAACATGCATGCAAGGTCTTTTGCATGTATAAGGAGGTCATACATTATGCGAGGTTGGGGTTACAGTGAGCAGTGATTATGTCACTGCAGTCCAGCCTGGAAGACAGAGGTACACCCTGTCTAAAAAATGAATAAATAAATAAATAATCTATAAGATAAATAAGTGAGCACCTACCATCGTGCCGGGAAAAAGATAAATCTATAGATAAATATGAGATTTGATGGAAGTAAAAATAACAGATTGTGGCTTTTATGTTTTCTTTATAAAATGTATGAACTAGACTCACAATTTTTTTTTAGTTTCCTCCATGTATTACCATTATACTGGTTTTTCATGATATTAAAATTATTTGGTAATCTTCATCAATATCATTCATCCTTCTGAAACATAAACTTTCCAACTAATTCTTTCATCTTGACTGATGAGTAAGCATTTTTGTTCTTTTTATCAACGGGGCTTTGCATTTTTAAGAAACAAAAATGATATCTGGCTAATTTAAACAGAAAGGAAATGTGTTCAAAGAATAGTGAAACACTCATAGAATTGACAAAAGTGTTGGGAAACCAAAGTCAGAAAATGAAGGCAGAAATGTCCAGGAAAGTCACATCAGAAACAGTTTTCAATAACACTGGTTAAACTCAAATGCTCTTGACTACACTGTGGGTGCTTATGAATAATTTTTAACTCTCCTCTGTGCCTCATGTCAAACCCTCAAGATTTAAAGCCCTTTGCAGGAATATCTGATTGACTGAGGCTAGGTCACACAGCCTCACTATGACTGTCAGACAACTGAAAGAGGGATTGTTTGTCTGCTTCTGCTTTTCACTGTAGAAAGCCAGGCCCTGCAGTTAAGCTTTCTTAGGATCCCAATCAATAAAAACAATGTTTGGATGCTGGGCAGACTAAAATAAATGCCCACTGTAATCTACTCCTTCACATGCTCAGTATCAATTCGTCACATTATAGTTTAAAAAAGAATTCTATGCTCTGGCATGAAATAAATGCTAGATACTTATATCTAGCATTTACTTATATACATTTACACTTTTCCCAAAGACAGGCACCTGATGGTTCATCCTGTTTAATATCCATCCCTGTCCTACACCTGCTGTGAGTCCCACCTCAATATTCTGAAAGCTGAGTATGGAGGGGAATTGAAATGTTAACCATCACAACGTTCTGTAGTGGTAAAGAGGAAGAGAAAAGTAAAATTTCTGTATAAAAAGTAAATATGAAGATTTTAGTGAGAAAGTAAGTATGAACAGAAGCTGTAGTTTTATTTTATGCAAATTATTTATGTCATAGTAAGTGCAATTGACTATAAATTATAGTATTTATAATTTTCTTTTTATACTATGAGTTCCATATTCACATCATCCTAGCCAAAACAACCTTCTTTTTATCTGTTTGTCCCAAGTCATGTGAAACTCAAAATGGTATTTAATAAGCGTTGCAATGAGCCTTCATGAAAGCATCTCTTTTGAATACTATTAATTATTTATTGATACATAGAAATTACCCTAGAACTTAGCAAATCCAAACAATAGCAATTGTTATCTCACACCTCATATGAATTCAGGTACAACTTAGCTGGGTTGGCTTGCTAGGGTGCCTCACAAAGCTGCAGGCAAGATGTTGGCTATGCTGTAATCTCATCTGAAGTCTCTAGCAGGGGAAGACCCATTTCAAGCTAACTTATGTGATTGTGGGCAGAATTCAGTTCTTCATGGGCTGCTGGACTCAGTCCCTTTCCACTGTGGGCCTATTGAGAGATGGGGAGCTTACGGTATGACATCTGCCTTCCTTTAGAAGCGAGTGAGGAAATAAGAGTGGTAAGCATTATTAAAGCCAGAGTCATTTTGTAACCTAAGCTATTAAATGGCATCCCATCACTTTTTCTGTTTCCCATTCATTTGAAGCAAGTCATTAGGTCCAGAACACACTCAAGGAGAAGTAATTATGCTAGGTTGTTCAATGCCAAGAGGCGTGGATGACTGGAAGCAATTGTAGAAACTGACTACCACTAGCACTTAGATCTATAAGTAGCAGATCACAGTCTTGGGTATAGAAAGCAAAATTTGCTCAAGTAAGTCATTAGTTATAATTATGACAAGCATCATTCCTACTTACATGTTCTGGTTCCAGATACAGGTATTATGGCTTTGGAAGAAACAACATGTATTACTTGTCATGACAGTAATTCAAACAGGAGTCTCAAAGCTAGTGACAGAACTGCAATAAGCTGTTCTATCATTCCTTAAGTTTAGGAAATATGATATAAGAGAAATCTAAAAAGTATGATGTAAGAAAACACCAGTGGCTTCCATGAACACCAAAACAATGCTTTATTTATTTCATTGTTAAAATTTATTTCTCAGAAGAAATATTTTTCTATATATTGGATGATGTATAAAGACATTCAGTCAGTCCACATATTGCAAGGCTGGCAGAAACCTGATGGGCAGGGAAAGTAAATCTGAATTCAGTACCTATTTCAGTGAAGAAAAAATGATTTACTGTGCCAAGAGTCTGGTGGAACAAATGATCACATTACTGTCATCAGACTGGTCCCCATGGGAAGCGGCACTTCCCTGGAGAACCAGAGTTGGTACCTGCTGCTGCCAATGAGAACTTCTTGATTGTAGCAACAATGTCATCTCTGAACTTGGCCTCAATGTCTCTGGCCATTTGCTCATGTGCCTATTGAGTAAAGATAGGGGTTAAGCTGGAGACTGTGGAGGAAAGTCTATTGACATCCACAAACAATTTATCATTTTACTCTGACTATGAACAAGATTTTCTGAAGTTTACGTACTTTGTAGTAGAATATTTTCATAGGACCCAACTATTCTTACATTCTGGATCTGTTCTGAAGGGTAAAGCCTTGTACCTATCTTCGTACTTTTTGTTGATAATTTATCTATCTTAATTCTTCCAAATCCTTTGACTTTGGCTGAACCATAAGCCATTGCTTTCAAACTGTTAAGAAGCTTCAATTCAGGTTACACCTCTTTTTGGGGAAAAAGCAGGTAAAAAGCCAAACCAAACAAAAAACACAAACTGGAAACTTAAAAAAAAAAAAATACTGTGAGGATTCACCTTATGCCTTCTCTTTCCGAATAACACCAAAGTTTTGTAGCACTCTTCTTGGGAAGACCTATAGTTAGGTGTCTAAGAAAAATACACAATAAAGCCTAATATACAGATGGCATTGCAAGATACGTTACCACAAGTTAGGTATCTATCCTCATGCATTCAAAGCTGGAGCCTCAGTTAAAATATTACAATACCATTTCTTCTTAAAAAAAGGTGAAAGAGATGCAAAGTACATGAATTGTTCCTTCTGTTTTGAGGGAATACTCAGTCTCTAAATTTCTCCCATCTCTTCACTCTTTTGGGTGAAAGTTGTGTTTTCATCTATGAAGGTAGACAAAATACAGGTCATCTAGGTCATACAAAGTCATCCAGGATGCTACTTTCATGACCTGCTTTACTGTTTCTATCAGAATTATGATATTAATGTAGGGACATGCATTTTCTGCCATAAAATTATTAGATGATTAAGTTTTCCCTAGAGCTGGGAATTTGAAATAACATTGATGCAAGATGGTAAAGGTACAGCAAACCTCCTTTCCAGACAAAAGCACAATGGAATAGAAAAAAAAAAATTAAAGAGGGGGACACCAAGAGGGCCAAACAGGAAGAGCTCCAGCCTCTAGCTCCCAGCGTGAACAACACAGAAGATGGGTGATTTCTGCATTTTCAACTGAGGTGCTGGGTTCATCTCACAGGGGCATGTCAGACAGTCAGAGCTGATCTGTGGGTGCAGCCCAAACAGCGAGAGCTGAAGCACGGTGAGGCATCGCCTCACCTGAGAAGTGCAAGGGGGAAAGGAATTCCTTTTCCTAGCCAAAGGAAATTGAGATACACAACACCTGGAAAATCGGGTAACTCCCAGGCTAATACTGTGCTTTGCCAACAGTCTTAGCAAATGGCACACCAGGAGATTACATCCCACAACTGATCCAGAGGGTCCCATGCCCACGGAGCCTCCTTCACTGCTAGCACAGCAGTCTGAGACCTAATTGCAAGGTGGCAGCAAGTCTAGGGGAGGGATGCCTGCCATTGCTGAGGCTTAAGTAGATAAACAAAGCTGCTGGGGAGCTTGAATAGGGTGGAGCCCATGGCAGCTCAAGGAGGCCTGCCTGCCTTTGTAGACTCCACCTCTGGGGACAGGGCACAGCTAAACAAAAAGTAGCAGAAACCTCTGCAGATGTCAAAGTCCCTGTCTGACAGCTTTGAAGAGAGCAGTGGTTCTCCCAGCATGGAGGCTGAGACCTGAGAATGGACAGACTGCCTGCTCAAGTGTGTCCCTGACCCCTGAGCAGCCTAACTGGGAGACATCCCCCACTAGGTGCAGACTGACACCTCACACCTCACATGGCTGGGTACACCCCTGAGGCAAAGCTTCCAGAGCAAGAATCAGACAGCAACACTCACTGTTCAGCAATATTCTATCTTCTGCAGACTCTGCTGCTGATACTCAGGCAAGCAGGGTCTGGAGTGGACCTCAAACAAACTCCAACAGACCTACAGCTGAGGGTCCTGACTGTTAGAAGGAAAACTAACAAACAGAAAGGACACCCACACCAAAACCCATCAGTACATCACCATCATCAAAGACCAAAGGCAGATAAAAATACAAAGATGGGGAAAAAGCAATGCAGAAAAGCTGGAAATTCAAAAAATCAGAGTGCATCTCTCCCTCCAAAGGAAAGCAGCTCATCGCCAGCAACAGAACAAAGCTGGATGGAGAATGACTTTGATGAGTTGAGAGAAGAAGGCTTCAGTCAATCAGACTTCTCAGAGCTAAAGGAGGAACTACATAATCAACACAAAGAAACTAAAAACCTTGAAAAAGGAATGGATTGATGGATAACTAGAATAATCAATGCAGAGAAGACCTTAAAAGAGCTGATAGAGATGAAAACCATGACAGGGGAACTACGTGACAAATGTACAAGCTTCAGTAACTGACTCGATCAACTGGAAGAAAGAGTATCAGTGATTGAAGATCAAATGAATGAAATGAAGTGAGAAGAGAAATGTAGAGAAAAGAGAGTAAAAAGAAATGAACAAAGACTCCAAGAAATAGGGGATTATGTGAAAAGACCAAATCTACGTCTGATTGCTGTGCCTGAAAGTGATGGGGAAAATTGAACCAAGTTGGAAAACACTCCACAGGATATCATCCAGGAGAACTTCCCCAACCTAGTAAGTCAGGACAACATTCAAATTCAGGAAATACAGAGAACGCCACAAAGATACTCTTCGAGAAGAGCAACTCCAAGACACATAATTGTCAGATTCACCAAAGTGGAAATGAATGAAAAAATGTTAAGTGTAGCCAGAGAGAAAGGTCAGGTTATCCACAAAGGGAAGCCCATCAGACTAACAGCAGATCTCTCAGTAGAACCTCTACAAGCTACAAGAGAGTGAGGGCCAATATTCAACATTCTTTAAGAAAAGAATTTTCAACCCAGAACTTCATATGCAGCCAAACTAAGTTTCATAAGTGAAGGAGAAATAAAGTCCTTTACAGACAAGCAAATGATTAGAGATTTTGTTACCACCAGACCTGCCTTACATGAGATCCTGAAGGAAGCCCTAAACATGGAAAGGAACAACCAGTACCAGCCATTGCAAAAACATGCCAAAATGTAAAGTCCATCAATGCTAGGAAGAAACTGCATCAACTAATGAGCAAAATGACCAGCTAATATCATGAGAGGATCAAGTTCACACATAACAATATTAACCTTAAATGTAAATGGATTAAATGCTCCAATTAAAAGTCACAGACCGGCAAATTGAAGAGTCAAGACCCATCAGTTTGCTGTATTCAGAAGACCCATCTCACATGCAGAGACATACATAGGCTCAAAATAAAGGGATAGGGGATGATCTATCAAGCAAATGGAAAACAAAAAAAGGCAGGGGTTGCAATCCTAGTCTCTGATAAAACAGACTTTAAACCATCAAAGATCAAAAGAGACAAAGAAGGCCATTACATAATGGTAAAGGGATCAATTCATCAGGAAGAGCTAACTGTCCTAAATATAAATGCATCCAACACAGGAGCACCCAGATTCATAAAACAAGTCCTTAGAGACTTACAAAAAGACTTAGACTGCCATACACTAATAAAGGGAGACTTTAACACCCCACTCTCAACATTAGACAGATCAACGAGACAGAAAGTTAACAAGGATACCCAGGAATTGAACTCAACTCTACACCAAGCAGACCTAATAGACATCAACAGAACTCTCCACCCCAAATTAACAGAATATACATTCTTCTCAGCACCACATCACACTTATTCCAAAACTGACCACATAGTTGGAAGTAAAACACTCCTCAGCAAATGTAAAAGAACAGAAATTATAACAAACTGTCTCTCAGACCACAGTGCAATCAAACTAGAATTCAGGACTAAGAAATTCAGTCAAAACTGCTCAACTACATGGAAACTGAACAACCTGCTCCTGAATGACTACTGGGTACATAACAAAATGAAGGCAAAAATAAAAATATTCTTTGAAACCAATGAGAACAAAGATACAATACACCAAAATCTCTGGAACACATTTAAAGCAGTGTGTAAAGGGAAATTTATGGCACTAAATGCCCGCAAGAGAAAGAAGAAAAGGTCAAAAATTGACACCTTAACATCACAATTAAAAGAACTAGAGAAGCAATAGCAAACACATTCAAAAGCTAGCAGAAGGCAAGAAATAACTAAGATCAGAGCAGAACTGAAGGAGACAGAGACACAAAAAAAATCCTCCAAAAAATCAATGAATCCAGGAGCTGGTGTTTTGAAAAGATCAACAAAATTGATAGACCGCTAGCAAGACTAATAAAGAAGAAAAGAGAGAGGAATCAAATAGACACAATAGAAAATGACAAAGGGGATATCACCACCAACTCCATGGAAATGCAAACTACCATCAGAGAATACTATAAACACTTCTACGCAAATAAAAGTAGAAAACCTAGGAGAAATGGATAATTTCCTGGACAATTACACTCTCCCAAGACTAAACCAGGAGGAAGTTGAATCCCTGAATAAACCAATAGCAGGCTCTGAAATTGAGGCAATAATTAATAGCCTACCAACCAAAAAAAGTCCAGGACCAGATGGATTCACAGCTGAATTCTACCAGAGGTACAAGGAGGAGCTGCTACCATTCCTTCTGAAACTCTTCCAATCAATAGAAAAAGTGGGAATCGTCCCTAATTCATTTTATGAGGCCAATATCATCCAGATACCAAAGCCTGGCAGAGACACAACAAAAAAAGAAAATTTTAGACCAATATCCCTGATGAACATTGATGCAAAAATCCTCAGTAAAATACTGACAAACCAAATCCAGCAGCACATCCAAAAACTTATCCACCATGATCAAGTGGGCTTCATCCCTGGGATGCAAGGCTGGTTAAACACACGCAAATCAATAAATGTAATCCAGCATATAAACAGAACCAAAGACAAAAATCACATGATTATCTCAATAGATGCAGAGAAGGTCTTTGACAAATTTCAACAGCCCTTTGTGCTAAAAACTCTCCATAAATTCTGTATTGATGGAATGTATCTCAAAATAATAAGAGCTATTTATGACAAACTCACAGCCAATACCATACTGAATGGGCAAAAATCTGGAAGTATTCCCTTTGAAAACTGGCACAAGATGGGGATGCCCTCTCTCACCACTCCTATTCAACATAGTGTTGGAAGGTCTGGCTAGGGCAATCAGGTGAGAGAAAGAAATAAAGGGTATCCAGTTAGGAAAAGAAGAAGTAAAATTGTCCCTGTTTGCAGATGACATGACTGTATATTTAGAAAACCCCATCATCTAAGCCCAAAACCTCCTTAAGCTGATAAGCAACTTCAGCAAAGTCTCAGGATACAAAATCAATGTGCAGAAATCACAAGCATTTTTATACACCAGTAACAGACAATCCGAGAGCCAAATCATGAATGAACTCCCATTCACAATAGCTTCAAAGGGAATAAAATACCTACGAATCCAACTTACAAGGGATGTAAAGGACCTCTTCAAGGAGAACTACAAACCACTGCTCAGTGAAATAAAAGAGAACACAAACAAATGGAAGAACATACCATGCTCATGGATAGGAAGAATCAATATTGTGAAAATGGCCATACTGCTCAAGGTAATTTACACCAATGCCATCCCCATTAAGCTATCATTGACTTTCTTCACAGAATTCGAAAAAACTGCTTTAAAGTCCATATGGAACCAAAAAAGACCCTGCATTGCCAAGACAATCCTAAGCCAAAAGAACAAAGCTGTAGGCATTATGCTACCTGATTTCAAACTAGACTTCAAGGCTACAGCAACCAAAACAGCATGGTACTGGTACCAAAACAGAGATATAGACCAATGGAACAGAACAGAGCCCTCAGAAATGACCACACATCTACAGCCATCTGATCTTTGACAAACCTGAGAAAAACAAGAAATGGGGAAAGGACTCCCTATTTAATAAATGATGCTGGGAAAATTGGCTAGCCATAAGTAGAAAGCTGAAACTGGATCCTTACCTTACTCCTCATATGAAAATTAATTAAAGATGGATTCGAGACTTAAATATTAGACCTACAACCATAAAAACCCTAGAAGAAAACCTAGGTAATACCATTCAAGACATAAGCACGGGCAAGGACTTCATGTCTAAAACACCAAAAGCAACAGCAACAAAAGTCAAAATTGACAAATGGGATCTAATTAAACTAAAAAGCTTCTGCACAGCAAAAGAAACTACCATCAGAGTGAACAGGCAACCTACAGAATGGGAGAAAATTTTTGCAATCTACTCATCTGACAAAGGGCTAATATCCAGAACCTACAAAGAACTCAAACAAATTTTCAAGAAAAAAACAAACAACCCCATCAAAAAGTGGGCAAAGGATATGAACAGACACTTCTCAAAATAAGATGTTCATGCAGCCAACAGACCCATTTAAAAATGCTCATCACCACTCACCATCGGAGAAATGCAAATCAAAACCACAATGAGATACCATCTCACACCAGTTAGAATGGCAATCATTGAAAAATCAGGAAACAACAGGTGCTGGAGAGGATGTGGAGAAACAGAAACACTTTTACACTGTTGGTGGGACTGTAAACTAGTTCAACCATTGTGGAAAACAGTGTGGCAATTCCTCAAGGATCTAGAACTAGGAATACCATTTGACTCAGCCATCCCATTACTGGGTATATACCCAAAGGATTATAAATCATGCTGCTATGAAGACACATGCTCAAGTATGTTTATTGCAGCACTATTCACAGTAGCAAAGACTTGGAATCAACCCAAATGTCCATCAGTGACAGACTGGATTAAGAAAACGTGGCACATATACACCATGCAATACTATGCAGCCATAAAAAAGGATGAGTTCGTGTCCTTTATAGGGACACGGATGCAGCTGGAAACCATCATTCTCAGCAAACTATCACAAGAACAGAAAACCAAACACCGCATGTTCTCACTCATAGGTGGGAATTGAACAATGAGATCACTTGTTCAATTGAACAAGTGAACGTCACACACCAGGGCCTATTGTGAAGGGGAACGTCACACACCAGGGCCTATTGTGGGGAGGGGAGAAGGGGAGAGATAGCATTAGGAGATATACCTAATGTAAATGATGTGTTAATGGGTGCAGCACACCAAGATGGCACATGTATACATATGTAACAAACCTGCACGTTGTGCACATGTACACTAGAACTTAAAGTATAATAAAAAATATTAATGGTGATTATCTCAGGGTACTAAATTAGGAATAATTTTATATTTTAATTTTTATCTTTTCTGTAGTTTCAAAATTTGCCACAAACATGTACATTATTCTTACATTTAGAAAAAAATGAAAAATATGTATTAATGAAGTATAAAAAAAATTCAAATTAAAAGCTGGGCAACATTCATCTGGAGTCATATTAATTAGAAGAAAAAAACCTACAACAGCACATATAATCAGATTCATTTGCTGATTAAGTAACTATAATTTGTGTTGTTTTCCATGATACACCTCCAACTTTTGTACTCAGCCCAAAGTTTAAGTGGAGTTGTGACAGAAATCACTATTTTGTATCTTTAAGTTATTAATGATGGTGTTGATTACTAAAGTAATTAATGTAATGTAACCCATAGAGATGTAAAAATGTTTTTGATTTACTCTTTTTTTGTAGAAAAGGGGCCTCTGCTTGATATTGTCTGTGAAATAGTCCCACATCATATTTTCTACCAAATTAACTCACTCTTACCACACAGCTCAGGGAACCAAATTGGGGATTCTTCTTATTCCCTAAAGTATCTCCTAAAGATATAGTCTATTTTGACTAGCTATTTGAGGAAAATATGAAAAAGAATTGTTCAGGATTCCACTGAGCCACATTCCCTTCTTCATTTAATTTCCTGGGCCCTCAATCAGCTGGATAATCACAGTGGAATTCTACATCTCCGGGAAACTTCTGTTATTTCTCACCCAGTGATCAACAAGTCCCAAAATGGATATTTTCTGTTCTCCAGCACAGTCTTCCTTATAGATGATTCCAGATCTTAAAGGAAAGATAAGAGAAAGATTAAGCAAGCAAATCACGTATTTGATGTGATTTCAGAATATTTCCCAAACTGTTCTGGCTTCCTCGTAGCATAAAGGACTTTGGTTTGAGTACTCATTCAGATAGCGGAATTGGGATGAATGTCAGCAACAATCTAATCTTGTGATTCAAGTCAGGCTTCGCTCACTAAATCTGTCTCTTTTTCAAAAAGTAGCTAGCTACTCACCAAAATAGATTTCCTTTTCTCCCTTGGCCCACAGCAAGGTGACAGTTCCACCTTTTTCTGAAATTGCATGTGGCTACATGACTGAATTCTAGTCAACTGAATAGTATCAAACTGATGTTTGCCACTTACTGGTTTAACCCACAGAATCATCTTCCATGGACTCCTTCATAGTCTTTTCCCTTCCAGAGTAACCCAGGGTGCCCTGTGGAAGCTACACGCTGAAGTTGGCAGAGGCACCATCAGCCTGGGTCAACGAATGGCTTTTGGGCACCGTCACCTCTAACCTAAAGAAATCCTTTGTTAAAAAATAGAAAAAGAAAATTGTCATTCTTTCCTACCGTTTACATTTTATTATACAGATTTTTAATTTGTATCTATTTAATTTGTAAACATAATAGGGTATACATATTCTGGAATAATTGTGCACATTCTAATTGTGCATATTTTATGTCCAGGTTGAAGGGTTCCCTCAACCTACAGCCAGGACAATCTTGGAGTCTCATTTGAGCAAGAAATAAATTTTGTGGTGTTAAGCCATTATCTGTATTTACATTATACGTATTCATATATATATATATATGGTATATTTTCAGTATGTTTAGAGGGTATGTATGTGTATTTGGCATCTACCTACATGACTAATATAAGCTTTAGTGTATTTCTCACATATAGGGATTCTAAGAATCTCCACGACCAATTAGGTACCACCAAAGATCTCAGACCATACCAATTATCACAGATTCTTTCCTCCTCTCATGGTAACCATGGCCACTTTGTCTTTGAATCATATCAGGGAGCTCATTTCAACTGCATTTTCTCCTAATAATATATGGTGATTATTAAACACAACAAAAAATTTTTAAAGCACTTTTAAAAAATTCTTATATGCACCTCATTGTCTTTTCTGGGTCATTTGGGAAACACAGTAAAAGAGCAGGTCACAAATGATAAATGTTTTCTAGTATTTCTGACCACTAAATCTTTGAATTCCATGATGCCAAGAAAAATACCTTATTTCAACTTCATTTTTTATATATTCTCACTGAATTCAGGTTTTGGTAAGTAAGCTGTTTGCTTAAAATATGTCCAGGTATTAGAATGTGCCCAATATATCCTATTATGTCTACAAATTAAATAGATATGAATTAAAAATCTGAAAAATAAAATGTAAGAGGTAGGAAATAAAGACAATTTTCTTTCTTTTATTTAAATAAATTATTTCTTCAGGTTAGAGGATAAGCAGCCGCACCAGGCAAGGGAGGGAAGAAGAACTGCTTCAAATAGCAAGGCAGGTTGTGTGGAGCTTGGAATTCAGGGTATACAACATTCTCTACACCATTTCATATAGGCCCAATACCAGTTCTTGGACTCATATCATATTCTAATCAAAGCTCTAAATTTCCCAGAAGAGAACACATGATTAGTTGAATTCAACGACTATTATAATTTGACAGACTATAGATTCAAATGTTGCATTTGATTCTTGCATTTGATTCTTGGCTCCTGTAGTCCTACAAATATAGCTATAGCATGATCACAGAAAATTTGTGTACTTTCATGCTGTGAACTGAGAATTTAGGATTTTGAGCTTGTCATTCTCATTTTTAAGCCGTCCATTGTCCTAAAAAAGTAGCCAACCAACTCCATTGTTCCAGAAGTCCTCTTTTCTTTCTCATTATTTTAAAGAAGAGGCAATTCAGTTTTATAGAGCCTTGCTTTCAAAGGACATTTGATCCCAGAGGAACACCATTGAAAATTCAATTAGAAAATTTATTGTTGCAAGTTCTAGTCCTGCAGAATCATATTCCTGAACACCAGCAGGATTTTCTTTAGTTTCAGGCCCAAAGAGGCAAGATAACTGTCTTAGTTTGTGTGTGTTGCTATAAAAGAATATCTGAGGCTGGGTATTTTATAAAGACCATAAGTTTATTTGGCTTATACTTCTTTAGGCTGTACAGGAAGCATGACACCATCATCTTCTTCTGGTGAAGAACTCAGGCTACTTCCACACACAGAAGGAAAGTGAAAAGGAGCTGGCATGTGCAGATTACATAGAAAGAAAGGAACAGGAGAGAAAGAGAAGGAGGTACCAGGCTCTTTTCAACAACCAGATCCTATGGGACTAAGAGTGAGAACTCACTCATTCCCATGAGAATGGCACTGAAAACATTTATGAGTAACCGCCCCCAAAATCCAAACACTTCCCACCATGTCCCACCTCCAACACTGAAGATCAAAATTCAACATGAGACTTGGTGGAGTCAAATAAACCATATTAACATGATAGCAATAATCAATTCTAGATCCTTTGACAGTTTATTACCTGTCATGTCAGTATTCTTGTCAGTATTCTTGATTATGAACAACAGAAAACCACTCCGGTAAACCTAAGTAAAAATTAAATACATTTAAAGACAGTGGGATAGTAAAAATATCCTATAGTAGGAAGTATGGAGAGCCAGCTTTCAGAATGGGCAGACACAAAATGAGACAAGCCCAGCAAAGATTATGCCTCAGGCATGTCTCTTTAGGACACCACCTGTCTCTGGCATCCCTGTCACTAAACATTTTCTGAGTTCTTGAACTGCTTCATCTCTGAGTTCCTGCCACTGCACTATTGTACTCTGCTTTATGGGGCAGATGTTTTAAGTATAGGTCATGCAGGGATTAATCTCTGCATGCTGTGCAACTCCCAGATGACAAGACATTTGGATTAGGAGGAGCCCAAAATTACAAGTATCCACTACAGCTAATTGGGTAATGCATGAGCAAGTAGATTTAAATGTTTATTTTTCCATTATCCCTTTGAATAATTGATGCAAAATGCTCTGACTATAAGTAAAAATTTCAGCAAAATCATCCAAAGTGTAATTGTTTGGACCCAAGCAACTTATATACACACACTCACCTAACCTAATCTCTAGTTGCTTCTTCGTGGAAACATGATTATTTAGATGACAGAACCAGAGATTAGCCATGATTACTGAAAGCAGGATCATGGTTCATGTGGAGGTCATATGCACACAGCATTCTTCTGCATGCCTCCTTGCTTTAGGGGTTCACGCATCCTTCGGTGTGTTCATCATTGCTTCGGGGATTACACAAAGTGACTTAACCTCCAAATCCGATTTCTGGATTAAAGGAGACAGGTCTGATTTGGCCACCTGCTAATCCAAATACCCGTATTCCCAGATTGACCTGAGCACTGAATTTGGACATAGCAAGTACTTTGCTTCTGGATAAAACAGTAACTTTGCCCTGTTTTGATATATGTGGTTAGTTCCTTTGGAGACTTTGTAGGAATGAAGAGTGATTGTCTAAATAGAATTTGGGTATTCCTGGGTCCTCTAATTAAATAACAGAACCTATCATCAAAGCATAACTCACCACTGAAGATCCGCTTTACTAAATTAACACATGACTTTTATCTGAAATGTTGGTATTTTGCAGAGAGAACTTACTCATTCTACACTGATGAACTACTCTTTTGATTCCTTTAATGTCTGTCACTGTTTGAAATAACTAACTCAACATAGTTCCTCTTTAAATAAAATGATAGCTTGAGATAATTATAAATTCACATGCAGTTACAGGAAATAACACAGACAGATCTCATCTACCTTTTACCCACTTTCCCCTGTATTAACACTGCAAAACTCTAAAAAAGATCACATCCAGAATATTGACATTGAACCACTATGTTGAAGAGTTCCATTACCACAAGGATCTCTCATGTTGCATTCCTTATTTCTTTAATTTGCCACTTAAAGAGTGTTATATAAATTGGTTCATGTAGTATTTAACATATTTGGATTAATATTTTATACTTAGTGTATTGCTATGGAGTTTCATTCAAGTCATTACATGTTTCAATAGTTAATTTCCTTTCATTTCTTAGTATTCTATGATACGAGTGTACCACAATCTATATAACTGTTCACCAATTGCAGTACCTCTGTGGTTTTTCTAACTTTAAGCTATAACAAATAAGGCTGCTATAAATATGCGTGTACAACTTTTTGTGTGAATATAAATTTTCATATATCTGGAGTAAATGTGCAGGAGAGAAATTACTGGATTGTATGGTAGTTGAAAATTCAGGTTACCGAGAAATTTCTGAATTGTTTTCCAGAGTTTCTGTAATATTTTACATTCCTACCAGCAGTGTATTAATGATCCAGTTTCTCTGTATCCTTGCTTTAGATTTCTTTTGCCTTTCTTCTAGACTTCTTTTTGAGGTGAGAAATTAGATTATTGATTTAGGAACTTTTCATTTTTTATTGGTATATGCACTTGATATTATAAATTTCCCTCTCAGCTCTGCTTTGGCTGTATTGCACAGGTTTTTATATGATCTATTTTATTTTAATTTAGTTCATTTTATTTAGAAATTAGTTGTTTAGTTTTCAGTGTTTGGAGATTTTCCTGTTATCTTTCTATTATTGATTTCTTCTACGATTTTTTTGGTGGTGAGACACACAGTCTCTATGATTTTTTTTTTTTAATTTATTGAGGTTTGTTTTGTGGTTCAGGATATGTGCTATCTTGGTATATATTCCAAGCATACATTAGAAGAATGCATAGTCTGCTGTTGGGTGGAGTGTTCTAAAAATATCAGTTGATCTTGGTTGATAGTGTTGAATTCTTCTGAATCCTTGCATTTTTTTTCTAATTTTTTGCCACTTGTTGAAATAGAGTGTTGAAATATTCAACTAGAATTGGTTTTGTTGTTGTTGCTGTTTTCTTTTTTAATTTTAAAAATTAAAAAAATAAAGATATTGGTCTATTTTGACCAGGCTGATTTGGAACTCCTGGCCTCAAACAACCCTCCCATCTCAGCCTCCCAAACTGCTGGGATTATAGGCATGAGCCATCATGCCTGGCCTCAACTAGAATTGTAAATTTGTCTATTTCTCCTTTCAGTTCTATTAACTTTTTGCACCTCTGTTGTTTGATGAACACACATTTAGGATTTCTACATCTATTTGATGAGTTAACCTTTTTATCATTAAATAACGTAGCTTTCTGTCTCTAATTATTTTATTTGTTTTAAAATCTACCAAATCTAATATTAATAAAACCATTCATGCTTTCTTTTGATTTAATGTTTGTGTGGCATATCTTTTTTCCATCCTTTTAATTTTAAGTTGCCTCTACTACAGCTTATAGCTGAACTGAGTTTCTTGTAGATACGATATAGTTGAGTCATGACTTTTTTTTTTTTTTTGAGACTGAGTCTCAGAGTCTTGCTCTCTTGCCCAGGCTGGCAGGCAATGGTGCAATCTTGGGTCACTGCAACCTCCATCTCTTGGGTTCAAGTGATTCTCCTACCTCAGCCTCCTGAGTAGCTGGAACTACAGGCTAATTTTTGTACTTTTAGTAGAGACAGCGTTTCACCAAGGCTAGTCTTGAACTCTTGAACTCAAGTGATTTGCCAGCCTTGACATCTCAAAATGCTGAGATTACCGGTGTGCGCCACTGTGCCTGGACGAGTTGGGTCATGCTCTTTAATTCACTTTGCCAATCTCTATCTTTAATTTGGTGTATACAGGCCATATATATTTAACGCATTTATTGATAGGATAAAGCTTAAGTCTGCCTTTTTTTTTTAATTTGTTCTTCCTGTTTTTTATTTTTTCTATTGCCTTTTTCTGCTTTCAATTTTAATTCAAAAGTAAATCCACAGTAGTTTCAATGTATCTTTTCATATAGCTTTTTTAGTGTTGCCCTAGTTATTACATTATGTATACATGTTAACTATCAAATCCTACTGGTGTTGCCAGTTAAGAGAAGTGTAGACATCTTATCTCTCCTCATATTCCCTTATCCTCCATTCATAATATATTTGCCTTATGTACATTTAGAACCATATTAGACTGTGTTATAATTTTGCCTTATGAATCAAATATAATTTAGAAACTCAAGGCAAGTAGGAAAATGTATTTACCCATGGTTTTACTCCTTACATTGTTCTTTCTGCTTCTTTGATTTCCAAGATTCTTACTATTTTTCTAGTTTAGTGAACTTCCTTTAGCCCTTTTTCAGGGTCAGCTTTCAAGTGCCCTAGAAAGCTGTTTTTCCTTCAACTGAGTCTTCATTTTTCCTTCAACTGAGAAGGCCTTGATTTTCTCTTCATTCTTGAGCATATTTTCACTGGATATAAGATTCTGAGTTTAAAGTTCTTTTCTTCTGGCACTTGAAAAATTTTTGCCTTTCTTTCTGATCTTTATGGTTTCTGAAAAGAAACTGGCTGGCATCAATCTGTTTTCCCCCTGTAGATAAGGTGTCATTCTCTTTTGTTACTTTCAAGATTTCACTTTTTTTGGTTTTTAGCTTTCAGAAATTTGGCTATGATGTGTCTTGGTATAAATTTCTTTTGGTTTATACTGTCTGGGATTCATTCCACTTCTTGAATCTGCAGGTTTATATTTTTTGTCAATTTCCAAAAGTTTTTAATTTATTTCTTCAAGTTTGATTTTAGCTTCACCCTTTTTCTCCTCTTCTTCAAGACTGATGATACAAATCTTTGAACTTTTCTTATAGTACTACATATCTATAAGAATCTATTTTTTTCTTCCACTAGTGTACATTTTCTCTGGTTTTCAGATTGTATGCTTTTTATTCAAGCTCTAAGTTTATTGATTATTTCCTCTGTTGCTTTCTTTCTGTTGTTGATCCCATCCATTGAGTTTCAATTTATCTTTGTACTTTACAGTCCTAACATTTCAATTTGTTTCTTCATATCTTCTCCTTATTGACTGTGGTTTTATATTTTTTGCTGAGACTTTCTATATTCTCAATTATTCATATAATGTTTATAATTGCTCATTCAAACATTTTTATGATAGTTATTAAGATTTTTATAATTCTGACATTTTTGTCACCTTGGTCACTGTTGATGTCTATTTTTTTATTTGTTTGAACATCTTCCTGATTTTAGGTATGATGAATAATTTTTTTATTGGAATATGGACTTTTAAAATTAAATTATGAGACTGCATCTTATTTAAACTTTCTGTTTTTGCTGGCTTCCTTTCACATTTTCTCTGACAGAGGACAATTGGGTAGAGATTTGTTATTCTCACTAGACGTAGAAATCCACATTCCCCATTTGGTCTCCATTTACACTAATTGGGAAAATTATTACATCTGAGAGGAGTGAAGGAGGACATTCTGGCTCCTCACTACTAGGCATCCTCTGATAGCTCCCTGGATGGGAGAAATGAGATTGTCTTGTTACTGTTCCTTATGTGGCATCTGCTGATATTTCTGTGGTGCAGGGCAGGGTGACCTAGTTATCAGTGGGCAGGTGTGAAAGTACTGATTTTCCAAGAGGCTCCCTTTGATATCACCCAAGTGGGGAAGAGGGAGAGTTCCTCATTACCACCAAGTGGGAGTGGAAGCTCAGGCTTCCCATGTGGTCTCCTCTGACACCTCAGGGAAGAAGAGATTTGTTACCACGTGATGAAAATTAAAGCCCCAAATTCTCATTTAATCTTATTTGACATCATTTCAGTGGGGGAGTTAGGTGTCTCTTTATGCCTAGGAAAGAGTGTAAGTGTAGACTCCCAACTAAACCCTTTCTGTTATGGATGTGGTGGGGTCCCCACAGTTTCTACTGTGGTTTTTGGCCAGAGTAGAAAATTTATTGTCTAAGGTTTTGCTTCTTGTTATGCTGGCCCTTTCCAAATCTTTTGTCTGCTGACAGCAGGATTTTGTTGGGGCTTTTTTTTTTTTTCTTTTTTTTACTTGTTCCCAATGAGATGTCCAGATTGCCAGTTTCT
Organism: Rhinopithecus roxellana; assembly: GCF_007565055.1. NCBI lineage: Eukaryota > Metazoa > Chordata > Mammalia > Primates > Cercopithecidae > Rhinopithecus > Rhinopithecus roxellana. The sequence goes on along the minus strand of NC_044549.1, from coordinate 139,693,298 downwards.
TGGGTTCCAAGTCTGGTGTATATATAAGTTCAAAAGAAAAGCTCAGCAGTGCACCCTGGTGTCATTTCTGGGTTCCTGTGGTCCCAAGCCTCTTTCCTCTCAACTTTGCAGAATTTTTCTTTTTCTTTTTCTTTTTTTTTTTTTTTTGTCCAAGGATTTTAATGGCCTTCTGTGGGAGATAGAGCGAAAAATGTTCCATTTTCCTGGAAGCAGTTCAGTCTGCTTTTTAAATAATAAATTCATATTTAAATACACTTTAAATACATATTTTTTAATAAAAAGTAACTATTCACTGCATTTTTTTCCTTAAGAGGAATGATATCTCAAAGTACCTTTTAAGTCTCATTTCGTCTCTTTTTGGCTTCTGTCAGCACTTAGAGGAAAAACATACACTTAATAGTACTCTTGCATGTAGTATTAGTATAACTGAAAATGCATATGCACATCATGTTTCATCTGAGACTGAGATCTTCCATTTTCTTTCATTTTTAAAGAAAATCCAAGCTTATCAGATCTTGAGTCTATCACTTTTTTAAATAATAATATTTAAAACAACAATTTTGCAATGTGTTAATGCAGATATCTTTTATTGAATCACTCCCAAACTATCATTCCAAATATCAGCATTTACATTGGTATAAATTTGAAAATACTTCTTATGTTACAGTCATACAGTCAATATGTATTGTTCAATTATTCCAAATTTATCTGTAAATTATTCTTGCAATATTTAAAGTGGACAATCACATAATCACTTATTAGTATTAACATAATGGCCTATCATCTGAGCTTGCAATATTTGTAGAAAGTCTGAAGAATCAAGCTTGCTAATTAATCGCATCAAGTGTTATATTAATATTAAGTAGCATTATTGCTACCTGATGGCAGTGTTTGTTTAAAGAGAGGCTTGTGTCTAACTCAAAAGTTTTATTTTAAGGGACTGAACGCTCAGTATTCACTTAATTTTATTAAAGTCTTTTTTCACCTTTTAGAGTGGCAGTTCAGTTAGAGAGTAATGCATTGACTTTGAAATTTGACAGCTCAATATACAAATCCTTTTCTGTTACTAACATATGACTTTGTACTTCTATATATAAATTAAAACATAATAAGATCCATGTTGTTGCATGGGTAAATAATATGAAAGATGTATCTGCACTTCCTTGTTTATTGCAGCACTATTTATGATAGCTAAGATATGGAATCAACTTGTGTCCATCAATGGATGAATGGATAAAGAAAATGTGGTGCATATTCCATACACTATGGAATATTATTCAGCTATAAAAATGAATAAAATCCTGCAATTTGCAACAACGTGGATGGAATCAGAGGACATTAAGTGAAATAATCAAGGCACAGAAATAATAATATCCCATATTCTTACTCATACGTGGGAGGTAAAAAAAAAAAAAAATGATTTTCATAGAGATAAATATTAGAGTGATGTTTTCCAGAGGCTGGTAAGGGTAGTGAGAAGGAAGAGATAAAGAGGGGTTCATTAATGGGTGCAAAAATGCAGTTAGAAAAAAACAAGGTCTAGTGTTCAGAAGCATGATAGTGTGACTGTAGTTAACAATAATTCATTGTATATTGTATATTTCAAAATACCCAAAAGAGTGGAATTGGAATGTTCTTAACACAATGAAATGATGAAGGCTTCAGGTGATGGGTGTCCAAATTACTGATTTGATCATTACACATTGTATGCTTGTATCACAATATCATATGTAACCCATAAATATGTACAACTATTAAGTATTTACAAAAGTTAAATATATTTTGAAAATTTAAAGTTCAGTGATGTGAAGTCATTTCCCGCTGAAAAATATATATTAAAGGATTATATACACAGGTATTTTTAGTGATGCTCAGCAAACAATGAATGCACTGACTTGATGAGAACACAAGAAACATGGATTGTTATAGAGATCTAAAACATAAAATGGAAGCATATTATTGTACTCTTTATGTATTAGTTAAAGGGCGGGCTTATGTTACTTTATGTCTTTTAAAGTGAGCTTATGTCCTGATGATTTATGATACTTCATCTATATTGACACATATTATACATTAAAAGGGTGAGAAAATGGACACAGAGAGCAGAGTTAAAACAAAAATATCCAATATAGAATTATACATATTTCATAAACTCTAAAGAGGACTTGGGGTAAAAAGGGTCAAAATTAATAATAATAATAAAAGCTCTAGGGCTGGGCATGGTGGCTCACACCTCTACGCCTGTAATCTCAGCACTTTGAGAGGCCGAGGTGGGCAGATCACCTGAGGTCAGGAGTTCGAGACCAGCCTGGCCAACATGGCGAAACCACGTTTCTACTAAAAATACAAAAATTAGCCTGTTGTGGTGGCTGGTGCCTGAAATCCCAGCTACTCGGGAGGCTGAGGCAGGAGAATAGATTGAGCCCAGAAAGTGGAGGTTGCAGTGAGCACCACTACACTCTAGCCTGGGCAACAGAGGAGATAAAAAAAAAAAAGAAAGAAAGAAGAAATAAAGAAAAAAAAGAAAGAAGAAAGGAAGAAAGTAAGAAGGAAGGAAGGAAGAAGGAGGGAAGGAAGGAAGGAAGGAAGGAAGGAAGGAAGGAAGGAAGGAAGGAAGAGAGAGAAAGAAAGAAAGAACTAGTATATAAAAATAAAACATATAAAACAGTCTTTCAAATGCTGTTTCAGCCTGGCATCTGGGGTCTGTAAAATGCCCACCTCTTTAGTGTGGGCAGAACAGTGAATACAAGGACTCGCATAACTCTAAAAGGAAAGGTTAGTTCTTCCAAGTATATCCTCCGTGTCTTAGATATGTAAGTGTGGTTTGGTCCAAGATGGGAAGATGTTTTCCTGATTCATTTTGTTCCCTGTGGTTTGAAGCCAAAACAATGGCTCAATAGAAAAGAAACTAAAAGTAGGAAATTCATACTGGGAAAAAGTGTTGAGAATTGTCTTTATAGCTATAGCTCAAATCTGTAACTTCCACACTTCTATTTGGAACTCTATTCCTACATTTCTAAATGATGACTTAAAAATAGCGCCTTACCTTTGCAAGCTTTTAAAAGCATACTGTACATCAAATTATTCATTCATTAGTTAATTTACGATTTTAGTCAATAAACAATTAGTAATGTACATTTTCTAGATATTTTATTTGGTGGTGAGAAGACAAAGATAAATAAGACATGGAACCTGCTCCCAATAATAGAGCCTAGTAGTGCATATATATAAATATATATGTATGTGTATATATATATGTGTGTGTGTATATATACACACACGTATAATCAAACTGAAAACTATAAAACGATGTAAGGGGATTTAAAAATGCTTATAGATTTACTGACATATACTACTTCTCTAACACTGTAATATTTTCATAAATAATTTATAAATAGTACCTTCTCTACTCTGATGATTATTTTACAATGGTATCTAAGATTTTCATGTTCAGATTCTTTAATCTTAGTACATACTAACTTAAAATAGTAAAACTCACTTTAAAGGCCATGATTTCTGTTTTATTATTTCAAGAAACATTTATTTTAGTAAAGATATGTAATCATATAATTATTTAATGTTAGAGTTGGAGAAGATTTTGAAGAAAAACAAAATCCAGAGGACTAATCAGACCTGGCTTTTCTGAATAATAATACAATGCTCATCCCCTTAATAATGCATTAAACAAATGTTTAGTTAGTCTGTAGACATACCAATTTTATTTTGAATAAGGCAGGCTATAATACATTTCTGGCTATCATGCCTTTGAAGTACCTCTGGTTACACTGTTGTGTGTTTTGCGGTTACACTGTTGTGTGTTTTGCAGCCACACTGGGGTAGGCAGAACTCTAAGGTAAGGCTCAGGATCCCTATCCCCTAATGTGCATGTCCTGTAAAATCCTGTCCTCTTTAGTGTGGGCAGAACAGTGAATATGATAAGATATCATCACCCCCCCCCCGCCCCCAGATTAAGTTATTGATCAATTTATTTTGAGTTCAACAGAAAGCAATTTATCCTGCGTGGGTCTGACCTAATCAGAACAACCTTTACAAGAAGATGAAGGAGCAAACAATGATCTGCTAGTCTCAAAGATGAGCTAAGCTTCCATGTTTTGAGAGGAAGAAACCACATAGTAAGGACCTGAGAGAGGCCTCTGGGTGCTGAGAGCAATCCCTAGCTGACAGGTAGCAGGAAAATAGAAACCTCAGACAGACAACAGGAAAATGAATTATGCCAGCAACCTGTGAGGTTGGAAGAAAGCCCTGAGCCTTAGATGAGATTGCAGTCCTGGCTGATACCTTAACTGTAGCCTGGTAAGATCCTGAACAGAGGAGCCAGCTAATGCATAATCTTGAAGTCACACATGATGATGGCAGGAGTGAGGTAAAAATAACTCTTAAGATCTAGGTGACAACGTCTTTGCTAGAGGTAGGGGAATGTAAGCAAAAGGTTTGTAGAGGTCTGTAAATAGGGAGTATATGGGCTAAATTGGGTCTCCCCTACCCTCTTGAAAATTCATATGTTGATGTCTTAACCTCCAGTACCTCCAAATGTTATTGCATTTGGAGTTAGGGTCATTAAAGAGACAATTACATTGAAGCAAGGCAATTAGGGTGGGCCTTAACCCATAGGACTAATGTCCTTATAAGAGGAGGACATTAGGACACAAACAGAGAGGAGAGACCACAGAAAGACTCAAGGAGAAGATGGCCATCTGTAAGCCAAGGAGTGGGGTCTCAGAAGAAACTAACGCCGCCAATACCTTAATCTGACTTCTAGCTTCCAAGATTGTGAGAAAATAAATTTCTATAGTTTAAGCCACCCAGTCTAGTACTTGTCATGCCAGCCTTAAAAACCTAATACAGGGAGTAAGGTACTTATCAATCAAATAAGTATATTGGAATGCAAGTTTTGACCCTCAGTAGACCCCGGGTAAGCATGTCAATTCTGTTTTCCCATGCTTGCCTGTAAGCAGAATCAGTTGAAGGGATAATCGTGAAGTTAAAATAATGACTTTGGTAGGTCCCAGTTTCCTCACTTCTCAATTGTTTTGGCTATTGCAGGTGAGACTTATCTTTCTACTGACCTTCATGGGTCATTTATTTTAGTACATTGTTGAATATAGGAGACCTTGCCCTGCTCCCCAGAGAGCATTATCATCCCATATCATCAAAATGTTTAAGCAGAACTTAGATGATTGTATAGAGAAGACAGAATAACTCTTTTAAAGTTCGATGTTTAAAATATACTACACATATTGTTTTGGGCTAACAAATAAAATTTAATGGCTTAAATTTGAGATACTATCATTTTAAAGTTTCTCACATGCTTACAAAAAATGTCTCCCAGTATCCAGTCTTTCAAATGCTGTTTCAGCCTGGCATCTGGGGTCTGTAAAATGCCCACCTCTTTAGTGTGGGCAGAACAATGAATACAAGGACTCGCATAACTCTAAAAGGAAAGGTTAGTTCCTCCAAATATATCATCTGTGTCTTAGATATATAAGTGTGGTTTGGTCCAAGGTGGGAAGATGTTTTCCTGATTCATTTTGTTCCCTGTGGTTTGAAGCCAAAACAGTGGCTCAATAGAAAAGAAACTAAAAGAAAGAAATTCATACTGGGAAAAAGTGTTGAGAATTGAAAAATCACAATGAGCCCTAAGAAAACATATGATAAGAATAAATTCTGATAGGACTAGAAGATTTTAAAAGCCTGTGTGTGTGTGTGTGTGTGTGTGTGTGTGTGTGTATTTCACACATATTTATGCTTATGTGTGCACTGGTCATAATGTTGAATATAGTTCTTATATTCAATACCATAAGACATTCAATGTTAAAGGCTCTTTCATGTTGCAAGAGAAAGCAAATTTCTTCAATTAAAGGAAACTCATTGTCAGGATGTGCAGTAGGACCTTAAATTGGAACGTTTTGATTAAGGCATGAATCTATGTATAATATATGTTTTATTCTAATGGTGCACTTATAAAAACGGCAAATTTTTGAAATAGATAAACAGAAACTGGTTATATGACCTTAAACCCCATTACTGTTAGCAGCAATACAGAAAGGTTAAATGAGTAAGGAAGATTTTTTTGGTAGGAGCCACTACAATTTCAACCCTCCCCTTTCCCCCAACATATCTGAAGACTTCTGTGATCACAGAGTAGAGAGTTGCATCTTAATTTGTAACTGCACTTTGATGACAGTCAAAAGTATATGAATTCTGGAGAAGTGGTATGGAAACTGTCGCAGAAATTTTCGTTTGAGTCATTTTTTCTGTGGAGTGACTCCTGGAAGTGGAGGTTGAGAAGGTATTGGTAGTAACCAGTTTAAGGTGTCCTGTCCACATGAAGAGATTTTCAATTAAAGAGTCAGTCAAAAAATCCTCAGCAAATCCACAAAAGTGCCCCCATGTGAAATTCAAATGTAAATATTTATGAGGCCCAGAGAAAATAAAATGCCCTTCCCTGACTTTGAAATATCTGCTGCAACAATGGAGGGATCAGGAAAAAAAAAAAAAAAAGGATTTACAAGTTAGGCAAGGAGAAACAACGATAGGTACATAAAGAAAGAAAGACATCAACTTTTGCTGCACTGCAAGAAGCTAGTTCCAACAAGGTCTTAAACTGGGATGCAATTGAGGGAGAAGATTTAGTTTCAAATCTAATTGGAGTCCTGGCTATTACATGTAACTAGACATTTTCTTTTTCAATACTTCATTGAGACTACATTTGCAGTTTAAAGCGATTATAAGAATTTTTCTTATTTAAGAAGGATGAGAAAATTTATAGGACAGCCTGAGTTTGTATGCAGGGGCAGAGGAGTAGTTGCTCCCACCAAGCAGGGATGAAAACACAGTGGGACACAAAATAAAGTGACTTTTATGATTGGTTCTCCTTGAGTTCTGCTTGTTAGAATTACATAAGAGAATAAAGGAGAGCAGGGAACAGTCTTAGTGGCCACACACTCAGGCTTCACTGAAAATGGATTGTCCTGGAGAGAACACAGCAGCTGATTTTCAGCCACTGGGACGTCAGATCATCAGAAGGATGTCGTCACTGCTCACTGACACAGTGGCTGTGTCTGTACAGTTGCTGATTCTGAGCTTCCTCTCATATATATCAGAATGCAATATATTCTGATAATTAAAGAATATATATTATATGTATTTATAAAAGACCCCAAAGCATATTATATTGATACAGTAATTATATATAATACATATAATTGCATGGAATTATAATATATACCTATATACCTTTATACATCTGTAAACTTAAAAAAATAGATTGATATAATATGTTATATAAACTGTAGGCAACATTTCACTCTCCACCAGATTGCTAGAATAAGAAACAGTTTTGGAAGGCTAAAGTGTAAAATTTGACTATAGGCAGGGCAGTCGCAATGGACACTATCCTTAGGTCAGGAATTTAAGCTTGTTCCTTGCCCTGTGTCTACAAGTCTAGTTCTCAATTTCTTCATCCAAAAAAAAGAAAAAATATACAGGACTGGGGTCCACAGTCCCTCAGGCCCCCAACTATTCTAACATTTAATCATTCTCATAGATCAAGTAAATGAAGCTTGTACCACACAAAACTGATAATCTGGTTTTAGGTTAATTTCACAGTTTTAAGTCTCCTTCCTCAGATTCCTACTCTAGTGATCCTGCATGATAATGGATTAACCCAATAAAGCTCTGAAGGTTAAGACTTATATAATACATATAAACCTGTTAAGGTAATGTCTCTGGAAAAACTAAAAGAAGGATGAGAAAATTTATAGGACAGCCTGAGTATGTATGCAGGGGCAGAGGAGTAGTTGCTCCCACCAAGCAGGGATGAAAACACAGTGGGACCTTAAGGTATTTTCAACCTTAAGGTATTTTATGATTCTTAACTCTTCTAAAATTTCATCTTGTATGTTCCTTCTTGGTCTGGTCATAACATAGATCCTTTAAGTTAGCAGAACATGGCCTTATCTTGCCTGATGTGTAGGTAATTCCAGTTTGCAGGTGAAGACAGTTCACCTGCCTATAGGCATCAGTCTTATTTTCAAGCAGTGATGTCTTGGTTCTATAAAATACTTTTTTGGGTTCTATTTGTACTTGACAGCTTTGCTTCCTTGTGCTGTGGAACTTTTTTTTTTTTTGAAACGAAGTCTGGCTCTGTCGCCCAGCCTGGAGTGCAGTGGCGCGATCTCCACTCACTGCAAGTTCCACCTCCCGGGTTCACGCCATTCTCCTGCCTCAGCCTCCCGAGCAGCTGGGACTACAGGCGCCCGCCACCACGCCCGGCTAATTTTTTGTAATTTTAGTAGAGACGGGGTTTCACTGTGTTAGCCAGGATGGTCTCGATCTCCTGACCTCGTGATCCGCCTGCCTTGGCCTCCCGAAGTGTTGGGATTACAGGCGTGAGCCACTGCGCCCGGCCAGCCGTGGAACTATTAAAGTACTTTTTTTTTTTTCTTTCCTGTCTTTAGCAAATGACCCAGACAACAACGCTGCCAGTCCATGCTGAAAGTTTATGGCACTGAAGCCTGATCCTGTCTGGCCTCCGGGATCTTGCAGGTAACTGTGCTATTAAGTACCCTTCCCGCATTACTTTCAGAAACTGACAGCCAGTAAGGAAAGGCTTGGGGAAGTATGCTGACATTTTGGAAATATCCAACTGAAGCGTCATGAAAGAGAGAACTTAAAAATAATTCCCAGCACAACCTTCTTTGACAGACAACTTTGGGGAACTTTTCTTGCCAGATGCCAGGAGAGAAGTTTGAGTTTGGTGTCTTCCACATTCCTCATATGATCCAGTACTGAGAAAAAAACCAGATGTCCTAGAAGAGAGGAAAAAAAAAGTGCTTGAAACAAGACATATGTAAATCAGTGCTTGGAAAATAAACCCAGAATATGCTGCTCAGTGATACTCTTGGCAAACAGAGAAAAACAGAAGGACAAATAGCAAACTGACTCTAAATCATTATACCAATGATGATTTAATTAGGTCAAGGGCATTTTTGCTTATTTTCAGCCTGGATTTTATCTTATATAATTGGACTTCATAACTGATTTTCAGCTTAATGCATTTGCAAAAATGTACTTCATACTGCCTTCATTATTTTCTTGATACTTGAAAAATTAGAGACATTGCATCATTTTAAATTAAAAGCACATTTTACTCTTAGACTATGCAGATTTCTCTTGTACATTCTGAACCTGTGTTATGTATAAAATTTTAATTGACATCCATGAAAGATCCACACTCAGTATATGCAATATAGGCCAGCATGGCTAGTAAGTCCCTCAAGTTGCAGATCAGACAGTTGTACTCTTTGGGAGTACATCTGAAACAAATTTTGAAAGGTCTAGAAGTTTTGTTTGGCAAAGAATTGAGCAAGAAATCTCTTGGGCTTCCTTAGAGAAGTTTTCCTGAAGGAAATCTTTTTTGTGTGTGTATATGACATTTAGAAATGAAAGTCAAGCATTAAACCTTTGGCAAGACCCACATTCTTCTTTTGCTGTATTAGTTCATATTCAGAACATCTGAAGAACAATGTAGGCATAAAATATATTTTAGGAAAAGATGCAAACTGGGAGAATATTTTCTTAATATAATAAAATGATTTTTGGCAACATGATAGTCAAAGTTTTTACTTATTATTAACAAAAATAACTACCATTTATACTCCAAGAGTTCTTTAATCTCCATAACAAATCTGAGGTCCCTTTTTTACAGCTCTGAATCTGAGACATTAGCAACAACATCAATATAAGTCCCTTTACTTTTATAGACAACCATATTCAGTTGCTATTTTTATAAGTCAAAAATGACTAAATATCACAATCTCATATGATTCAACCTAAATGATAAAGCAAGACTATCAACAATAAATACAATCATGGAATTTCCCTATAGTTATTTTTTTTACAGACTAAATCTATCAGCATTTAACTGTAGTCTCATTAAGGTCACATATCACATTGAAATAGCAATTTTAATAATTTTTATAAATCAATAAATTACCTCTGTATTTCTATATTTCTTTTTTATTTTAATTTTTCAATGATTTAAATACTACTTAGGTGTGGCAGCCACCTTATGTGAAGATCTTATTATCTGGTTATCTGAATAACTTATGATGTAGTGAATAGAAGTATAAATGGAGACAAGACATGTAATTTTATTTCTACTAATGGACAGTAACTAGCCCATAACTTTTGTTTATGCTTATTAGTGATTGTCAATATACAGTTATATGAAATATTTTTCAAGTTATAAGTAGAACATATGCTGCACATTTGCATCCAACAAATATTTATACAGTGTCTCAAATAAAGAATACATGATTATGCAGACTTAACTTCATATTGGAGTCATGATATGAATTTATTCATCAACTTGGGAAATATGTATTGAAATTCCAGCTCCTATGGTTGGAGAAATAAAACAAAATAAGACTTGGTTTGCACCCTTAGGGAGCTAAGGGTAAACTTCCTAGTAGAGATTTAATTTTGTGAATTATCAAATGACAGAAAATTTTGAACATTTAGAATTGTATAAACGTGAAATTAATGCCTTTTGAGAGAGTGGGCTTTTTGCCTTTGATATTTTTCTTTCTTTCATTCATGTTGTTCTTTCAACAAAATTCCAAATGAGTACCTGTAATTTGTTAGAGCACTATCTTAAATGCCAGTGAAACAATGAAAAACGCAAATAGAGCTCTATTTGTCCAGATAGGGCTCACTTTCTGGTAAAGGCAGTATAATGCTGTGGCAAGAATGACTTTGGAATCAAACAGATTTAAATTTGAATCCTGGCTCCTCCTTATATTACCCATGTGTACATCTTGAGCCTTTATGTCCTTTCCAGTGAAATAGAAATACTACTTTATAGAGTTAGCAATTTTGAAAGAAAATTTGAATGCCTTGTTTTAACTGGTAAAACAGACAAACAAACAAACAAATAAACAGAATCATATTGGGATGTCCAGAATATATTTTGCTGATAGGTAACCTACCCATAACAATACAAGTAACTAGGACTAGCTGCATGCACTCTCATATCTTCAACTCTTCTTGCTGTATTCTATTTAATGTCCTGTTTCTCATATGCACACATTTGAATACATATATAATTCAAAATATTATTTTAAATGATATAGTACAATTGACTAAATTTTCCCTTTTGCATTTTACATTTTGTATTTTTTTAATCTTCGCTTTTGCATCAATATAGATACATCCTCTATGTGTTATATATCAGGCAACTTGTATTTGATGATATCCTTTTGATTTAATGTATTTTAGATTATACATACTTAATATTGACGTGTCTTATTCTGCCCTTTCTTGGATATAAACCCTTTGGTGAACTGAATACAGCAACTGACAACAATTATAAATTTCAATTTTTATGGAATCTTGTAATTTTAAGGAAAATTAAGGGTCACTTTTACTATCATGTCTGTAAACATGCTTTTCTGCTTATCTGCACAAAATCCATCTTTCAAAATACAGTTGCTAAAAGCACGAAATAATGAGATCGTGCATATAAACTACATAGCTATTCAAACAATAATTTGTACATAGTAAGTAGCTTTAGAAACTACCAATAACTAAAGAACAAGACCAATGAAGACTTTACCATGTGCTAGGCAATGCATGTCCTGCTTTACAAGTACTATCTTATTAATCAGCTTTTATTCTTTTTTTTTTTTAATTATTGCAGCAATTTAAATGAGACAAGCCTCATTTAAAAACCCATTATAGAGATTAGGAAGCTGAAACTAACAAAGGTTAAGATAATAGAACCAGGAAGCATTTTATGTAGGATACAATTAAATGCAGAATCCATCATAAAAATAGAGCAATTTTTCTGCTTGGATCAGCTGCTTCTAAGGCCTTTTGAAAAGCTTGATATCAACCTTCTGGCTTCAATTATTGAAAAACAAGATGCAGTCCTGAAGTTGTAAAGAAGTCTTGTCTGAATAGACATGCATTGTGTTCTAGGGTGCTCAGAAAGTTTTTCACAGCCCCTATTCCATCTAAGATTAGGACACTGGGGAACTTATTCAAAGACCTGAGTTTCATATGCGAAATCTACAGCCCAATGAGAGCATCTCTGACCCCACACCCCAGAAACTCTTTGTGTGTCTTTACAGTATCTGGTAAGATTGGAAAATATTCTTGTATGCAGCTTTATGATAAAGCTCTCCAGCAAGGCCTCTGAACTTAAACAAAATCTGGAAAAGCTTGTAGACAGTAAATCTTCATCATACATACTCTTCATAAAACAATAAAAACTTCTCCAGGAAGATAAAAACATATTCAGAAAATAGATATTTCACTTTCTAGCATTTGTTATAATACCAAAACTCTCCAAATAAAATCTTGCATACAATAGGACAATTATTAAAACAGATTAAAGGAATTGGATCAAGTTGCAATCTATAACCATTATATTAATATCTTTCTAGTTCAAATGCTTTATAATGACAAAAATACATGTGCATGTGCATGTATGTATGTGTGTTTATATACATACAGGCATGCCTCATTTTATTGCAATTTCCTTTAGTGTGCTTCACAGATATTTTACTTTTTTTAGAAATTGAGGGTATGTGGCAACCCTGCATCAAGTAAATCTATCAATGCCATTTTCCTAATAGCATGTGCTCTCTTCATGGCTTGGCATTACATTTTAGTAATTCTCAAAAGATTCCCCACTTTTTCATTATTATTATATCTGTTATACTGATTGGTGATCAGTAATCTTTGATGTTACTATTGCAACTGTTTTGGGGTGGCACAAACTGCACCCACATACGATGATGAACTTAATCAATAAATGTGTTTGTTCTACAGAGTGCTTCACCAACTGGCCATGACTCGTCTCTCTTCCTCTCCTCAGGCTTCCCTATATCCCAGGACACAACAATATTAAAAATAGGCCCAGTTAGTAACCTTACAATGGCCTCTAAATGTTGAAGTGAAAGGAAGAGCTGCAAGTCTCACTTTAAATGAAAAGCTAGAAGAGCTTAGAAAGGAAGGCACGTTGAAAGGTGAGAAAGGCCAAAAGTTAGAACTCTTTCCCCATTTAGCCAAGCTGTAAATGCAAAGGAAAAGCTCTTGAAGAAAATTAAATATGTTACTCCAGTGAACACATAATAATAAAGCAAGATAGCATTAATGTTGATATAGAGGAAATTATACTGGCCTGGATAGTAGAGTAAAGGAACCACAACATTCCGCTAAGCCAAAGCCTAATCCAGAGCAAGACCCTCAATTTCTTTAATTTTATGAAGGCTGAGAGAGCTGAGGAAGTTGCAGCAGAAAAGATTGCAGTGAACAGAGGTTGGTTTATGAAGGTTAAGGAAAGAAACCATCTCCATAACATAGAAGTGTAAGGTAAAGCTGCAAGTTCTAACAAGAAGCTATAGCAAGTTTTTCAGAAGATCTAGCTAAGATAATTTATGAACACTAAACAAAAGATTTTCAGTGTAGACAAAAGCCTTCTATTGGTAGAAAACGCCATCTAGAAACTTCATAGTTAGAAATAAGGAAATGCTCATGCCTATGTCCTGAATGGTATTGCCTAGGTTTTCTTCTAGGGTTTTTATGGTCTTAGGTCTTATGTGTAAGTCTTTAAACCATCTTGAGTTAATTTTTGTATAAGGTGTAAGAAAGGGGTCCAGTTTCAGTTTTCTGCATATGGCTAGCAAGTTTTCCTAACACAATTTATTAAATAGGGAATCCTTTCCCCGTTGCTTGTTTTTGTCAGATTTGTCAAAGATCAGATGGTTGTAGACGTGTAGTGTTATTTCTGAGGCCTCTGTTCTGTTCCATTGGTCTGTATCTCTGTTTTGGTACCAGTACCATGCTGTTTTGGTTACTGTAGCCTTGTAGTATAGTTTGAAGTCAGGTAGCATGATGCCTCCAGCTTTGTTCTTTTTGCTTAGGATTGTCTTGGCTATGTGGGTTCTTTTTTGGTTCCACGTGAAATTTAAAGTAGTTTCTTTTAATTCTCTGAAGAAAGTCAATGGTAGCTTGATGGGGATAGCATTGAATTTATAAATTACTTTGAGTGTTTTGACAATTTTTATGATATCGATTCTTCCTAACCATGAGCATGAAATGTTTTTCCATTTTTTGTGTCTTCTCTTACTTCCTTGAGCAGTGGTTTGTAGTTCTTCTTGAAGAGGTCCTTCACATCCCTTGTAAGTTGTATTTCTAGGTATTTTATTCTCTTTGTAGCAATTGTGAACAGGACTTCACTCATGATTTGTTTCTCTGTTTGTCTATCATTGGTGAATAGGAATGCTTGTGATTTTCGCACATTGATTTTGTATCCTGAGACTGCTGAAGTTGCTTATCAGCTTAAGGAGATTTGGGGTTGAGACAATGGGGTTTTCTAAATATGCAATCATGTCATCCGCAGACAGAGACAATTTGACTTCCTCTCTTCCTATTTGAATACCGTTTATTTCTTTCCCTTGCCTGATTGCCCTGGCCAGAATTTCCAATACTGTGTTGAATAGGAGTGGTGAGAGAGGCCATCCTTGTCTTGTGCCAGTTTTCAAAGGGAATGTTTCCAGTTTTTGCCCATTCAGTATGATATTGGCTATGGGTTTGTCAAAAGTAGCTCTTATTATTTTGAGATACGTTCCATCAATACCTAGCTTATTGAGAGTTTTTAGTATGAAGGGGTGTTGAATTTTGTGAAAGGCCTTTTCTGCATCTATTGAGATAATCATGTGTTTTTTGTCATTGGTTCTGTTTATGTGATGGATTACGTTTTTTGATTTGTGTATGTTGAACCAGCCTTGTATCCCAGGGATGAAGTTGACTTGATTGTGATGGATAAGGTTTTTGATGTGCTGCTGGATTTGGTTGGCCAGCATTTTATTGCGGATTTTCATATTGATGTTCATCAAGTACATTGGCCTGGAATTTTTTTGTTGTTGTTGTGTCTCTGCCAGGTTTTGGTGTTTGGTGTCAGGATGATACTGGCCTCATAAAATGAGTTAGGGAGAAGTCCCTCTTTTTCTATTGTTTGGATCAGTTTCAGAAGGAATGGTACCAACTCCTCTTTATACCTCTGGTAGAATTCGGCTGTGAATCCATCTGGTCCTGGACTTTTTTTGGTTGGTAGGCTATTAATTACTGCCTCAATTTCAGAACTTATGATTGGTCTATTCAGGGATTCTACTTCTTCCTGGTTTAGATTTGGGAGGGTGTATGTGTCCAGGAATCTATCAACTTCTTCTAGATTTTCTAGTTTATTTGCCTAGAGGTGTTTATAGTATTCTCTGATGGTAGTTTGTATTTCTGTGAGATCAGTGGTGATATCCCCTTTATCATTTTTAATTGCTTCTATTGGATTCTTCTCTCTTTTCTTTTTTATTAGTCTGGCTAGCGGTCTATCTATTTTGTTGATCTTTTCAAAAAAACAGCTCCTGGATTCATTGATTTTTTTGAAGGGTTTTTCATGTCTCTATCTCCTTTAGTTCTGCTCCGATCTTAGTTATTTCTCATCTTCTTCTAGCTTTAAGGCCACTACTGAGACACGATGTTCAGGGAAAAAAAAAAAAAGATTTATTTTAAAGTATTATTTCTCAATGACAAAGTACATGGTCACCCAAGAGCTCTGATGGAGATGTGCAAGGAGATTAATGTTGTTTGCATGCCTGCCAACACAGCATCCATTTTGTAGCCCATGGAACAAGGAGTAATTTTGGCTTTTAAGTCTTATTATTTAAGAAGTACATTTTTTAAGGTTATGGATGCCACAGATAGTGATTTCTCTGATGGGTTTGAGTAAATTAAATTGAAAAACTGGGGTAAAGGCCCCAGGTGGTAGGGTCTAAGTCTAGTATTGCTTTCAGGGAAGTCTTAAAACCTTGCTTTTTCTTGTACAGACCTTGCAGTAAACATTGAGCGCTCTGAACTCATAATCTATCATTTTCTTCTCCACATTCCTCTGAAAAGAAAAAAACAACCACACCCATTTTTGATATAAATACCTGCATCAATCAGGGAATTAGAGCCCCTGTATTATAGGAATCAGGTACTTATTACAGAATTAAACCTTACAGAAATATAGGCGGAGCAAGGCAAATAATGGTCTGGAATAAGGATTAGAAAGAAGAGAAATAGTTGCTAATGCATTTGCCAGAAGCACTAGCTTAGATGGACAGATCAGAACTTTCAGGAGAAGCTAATAAGCCAAGAATAGCCTGCTACAACAGGTTATGAAGGATGAACACTGAAGAAGTCTATGATAATCTGTTATCTCTGGGTAGCCACTACCTGCGGGTCTGCATCCAAGCATCTGGTAGTGCATTTAAGGCTCCTATTAGCAGGGCTACCAGCCGAAAAGCTAGCTGGACCTAGTAGAAAGGCGGGAATGACAGCCCCTGAGGCTGTCCAGCATCATATTTTACTACCGTGGACTTCTAAGAGTAAAGTTGTGGCTTTACCATTAACTTCCAAATGAAGTGAAATTTTCTCTCTGAGCAACTCTAACCAAGAAATATGTATTTAAAAAAATAATATCTTGGAAACTGCAGTGACTGTCTTAATGAAATTAACATAGCAGAATCCAGCATACTTGCTGCAGGCCTAAAGCCTGCAGTGAGATATATTTTCTCACTCCATTTCCTCTAAATCTAAATGTAACCTTTTGCTGGCTGTTTTTGTAGAACTTTTGATAACTTTAAATTTATAGCTTAAACTCCAATAAGAAATGAGAGAGTCTATCTCCTTCAAAATCTTCAAGAAAAAATGTTATCCCATCTTATTGTTTTGATTGGCTTGCAAATATGTGTCTAAACCAGTCACTGTCTCTGGTGGAATGGAATATTTTGTTTGGCTTAGGGTAGTTAGTACTCACTGTTAAAACTGGTGATGAGATCAATCCTATTCAAATATCAGGACCACCTGTATGTTTATACAGACAGCTGCATATTGTCTACGTAATGATGTTCTTCTGAAATTGGCTAAGAATGGAAGAGAAATAGTACTGGCTCTCTTACACTAACTGAAGAAAAATTCTCCATGCTGATGAAAGATATATCTTCACAGTCAAAGAGTGAATTTAGTAGCATGCAATATTAATGTAAACAAGCAAAGTATACATGGATATATCTTCATGAAACTTTTGGATTCCAAGCATAGAAATAAAACATTAAAAACTTCCACAGAGCATAAAACAAATTGTCTAGTCAGAGAAGAGGATTAGGTTGTCATCAGAAGTCCAAATGACTATATTAAATGTTTAAAAAAATAGAAAACAATCTTTAGAGTTTTAAGAATTTTAAACACATGCCCCCAACTAAAGTTCAAATATGTAGAAAATATAAAGGTATATTTGAATATGAAAGGGTTGACAAAAGTACCATCCACCATTCTGTCCAAAATTAATTACTCCAGGATGTACTGCCGCAAAATTAAAAGGATTTAAACAAGAAGATATGGAATAAATAATACTAAAAAATCAGTTAAAATAAGTAATTATTGATACAAAATGTAAAGAATTTTTTAAAATTGCCATCTATGTCAAAAATCTCAGAGCCTGTGCTGGGCAAGATACAAAGAAAGATGGTCTATTGTGGCAATCTTATTTGATTTAAAGTAAATGTGCTACTTCCAGTGTGACTTGATAAAGCAGTATAGCAGGGACATCTAGAGTAGGCATTGGCTGTTTTACAGCTGCAACTTTTACAGATCCATCTATTTTCCCTGACCACTCCTGCCTCCCTCCAAAAAAATGACTAAAATGGAATCCTTTACTCTAGCTGTATTATGTAGTGGCTAACTACTTTCTGGTTAAAAGATTTTGTCAACTGTGAAGCTGCAGAGTGACATGTATGAGACAGAGCTTTGCTGTTTACTCTTAATGCTTTATTCCATCTTAATTCATTAGTAATTAGATAGGATTTTACCAGGTAGTTAATGCTCCTTTGATTTCTTATCATTTAGTACTGCTAAGATTTAAAGTAGAAGTAATTTAGATTGTTTCGTTCCAATAAAAGATTGGCCTTTTCCCCCTTTTTCTTGTTATTATTATCCAATAGAATGGGTTTATAATCAAGTGGGAAAATGTGGAATATGTACATAAAACAAGAAATAAAAATAAGCAGATAGGAATGGAAATGGTTAAGAGAATGTTATAAAATATGCTATAGAGATGGGCACTTGCTAATTGTAGTTACAGCTCTTCTTTTATTCTCAATATTAACATTCATAATTTGTGAGACTTAGCATGTGTTGACTTTAAAAGTGCCATCAGAACTGGGATAGAATAGATATTATACACTTCAGTATTCTCCTGCCCCCTGTGAATACTTAAGACACTTTTCTTGCATCTAAAATGGACAGCGTTGATTTATTTCGGTAGGTTTCACATCTCCTGTAACTTTTGTCTTCATTAAGTCACAATAACTTTCTAGCTGTCTCTAATAAAGTCTTTGCCTTAATATATTGTAGCTTCAATAAAAGTAGGAAAATCCGTGTCTAATTTAAAAACACATATTTTATGTTTGTAGTTAATATTCCCTATGGCATATTTAATGAAACTAATCAAGTAACCATATACTTGGGGGAAAAAAAAGAAAGAAAGAAAATGCACACAAGCAAAAATCCATTCATTCATACGATTTCTTCTATAAAAATCTTTCACATGTAAGGAGAAAGAAGAATAAGAATTAAATAGCAAAAATCTCTAAATATTTATAGCTAAATCTGTATCATGGGGGATAGTATGTAGGTTATGTTCTTTATTCTCTTGAAAGATTAGTACTTTGCCAACTATTTTTAAATGAATTTTTTTGAAATGTGTCATTATTTATAGCTGATTCACTCCACTTTGAGTAAAGTGTATCTCACCTGTTCTTTAGCTTACTGTGGCAGCATGTGGGTGGAATTAAAAAAAAAATCAGTATACAGAAATATATGCAGTGCCATGGTCTCCCAACTGTTTTGTACTTTTGATTATTGAAATTACGTTAAAAGAAATTAATTGTGTTATATTACAAGTAACTTGGCATAAAAATGAAATGGTGAGTTTTATTATTTTATACATAGCACACTACACATTAACTAATTTTAATAAACAATCATAGTTTCTACTTTATAAACCAGAAATATTTTATGAAGTAGCATATTAAAGAATTTGGTGAACTCCTCGAAAAACAAATGCCAAACTTAAAATTGAGGAGAGAGAGAAGCTGAGACCTGGATCTCCATGAGGAACAGCAAACACTAGTAGAAACCTGGGAAGGTATCCCTGGTAATCTCAGCAGCACAAAGCAGCTACCTAGTGCCTTGCACACTAAGATGATTTCCTAAAGAAATGTATTTATACCATTTTGGTGTTTCTCTGTCTCAGTTATCTATCACTGTGAAACAACTCAAAACTTAGTGACTTCAGGCAATGATGATTTATTGTTTCTCATAAGTCTGTGGGTTGGGTGGGTGCTCAGCTGGTTGGTTCTTCTGATGACTTCCTCTGGAGCATTTCTTCATCTAAAGACATTCAGAAGGTTGGCAAGGCCGAAGGATCTGAGACAGCCCTATTCAGATATGCAGGGCCTTACTGCTATTTGGCTAGCCCTTCTTTTTCTCTGTCCACATGGAATCTCCTCATACGGGGGCCCAGTCCAGCCATTGCAAATGGAGCATTCTAACAGGGCAAAGGAAGAAGCTGGGGAGCTTT
Organism: Rhinopithecus roxellana; assembly: GCF_007565055.1. NCBI lineage: Eukaryota > Metazoa > Chordata > Mammalia > Primates > Cercopithecidae > Rhinopithecus > Rhinopithecus roxellana. The sequence continues at coordinate 139,673,590 of NC_044549.1, read as the reverse complement.
TCAAGGCCTAGAATTTTGAATTCATACAACGTCGCCTGCCACATTTTCTTAGTCAAAACAAGATGCAAGTTCAGTCCAGATTCAAGGTATGGTAAAGTAAATTCCCCCTCTTGATGGAAGGAGCTACAAAATATCACGGCAATGTGTTTCAAGTCAATTCCATTCTCTTTCCCTTTGTCTCTCTCTCTCTCTGTTTTAGGTTTATTTGCATGTTATCATAAAAAAGGCTGACTTTTGTCTAATGCAGGAGTCAGGAAACTTTGTGTACAAGTTTAGATAGTAAATATTGACATTTTAAGAAATTCTAAGTCCTCTGTCACAACTACTGACCTCTACAGTTGTAGCATGAAAGTGGCCATAGACAATTCATAATTCATTGGCTATATTACAATAAAACTTTATTTACAAAAATAGTGACTAGATTTGGTTCATGGGTCATTTGCTGAACACTGGTGTTACAGATTGAATCATATCCCCCTGCCAAAAAGAAGTTCTAAACTTGGGTACTTCACAATGTGATCTTTTTTTTTTTTTTTTTTTTCTTTTGAAAATAAGGTAGTGGTAGATACAATTAGCTAAAATGAAATCACACTGAAATAGGGAAGGTTCCTAATCTAGTATGACAGGTGTCATTATAAGGGCAGAAATTGGAAAGATGGCAGCTGCAAGACAAAAATGCCAAAGTTTGCCAGCAAACCAGCAGAAACTGGGAAGAATTATGAAAGAACTTTCCTACAGATATTGGTGTGGTCTTGTTGACACTTTGACTTCAGATGTCTAGCCTCCAGAAGTGTGACACAACAAATTTTTGTTGTTTTAAGCCACTCCTTGTGTGGTACTTCGTTACCATTGACTGAGGAAACCAATATACCAGATGTTATGTGTAATGTGGATACATTTCACATGTTATTTTTTTTTTATACTTTTCTCTTTCTATTTTATTTCCTGATTGCTTTTGAATCCTAGGCAATACCCACCTTCCTGAAAATAGAGTGAACCAAAAACTTTGAACTTTACCTTCCTTGACATCAAAAATGACAATTTGCATCTGACCTTTGCTTATTAATGGTAGCCAGTCTGATCAGATTATTTCTACTAAGGGATTCATAAGTGGTGTTGAATAGGATATTTTGCCTTTCTTATCTAACATTTGTATTTCAACAGAACCCTGAATGCATTTATTTAAAACAATATTTCTCAAGTTATTTGAAATTTAGCAGTAGTTTTCTGTTATTCATCCATAACAAAATTTTATCTGAAAACTCAACACATAAAAAGTAATCCTGGCATGGTTGAAGCTGATGTGGGAAGCCTGAAGCTTTTCCTCTTCATTTTCTTCCTGATTTATGTCTCCTCATCTCTTAAGGCTCACTGATGAATTCCCGCACCTTATAGAAAAGAGATGAAAACTGGTGTTGTAAAAGAGTACTCTTGTTGAGACTTCTGGCAATGAAGACAGGAATTAGGGAGAATGAAGACAATTTCAAGTGGCTAGATCTCATTAGATGCATGGTTACCAAACTCAAGCATAAGATAACTAAGTGTTTAACTGAATATCAGATTAAATAAGAAGAATAAATAAAGGTTTATTTCATAACTAACTAGATGTCATATCTATCCATCCTTTTCTCTAATGAGAGATGCTAATTTCAACAATGGCTGTTAAAGTGCCAAGATGCAAAATTGGGAAAAGTTCTCCAGGCAGTGGGCATGTTCCTGGAAGCAGCTACATAGCAATGTATGTGGTTGAAAACACAATTAATTGTTTCAAAGACTGGCAATACAATCCCTCGGAATGTACTCAGTTGCTAATCTTTTAACAATGTGTGTGTGTGTGTATGTGTGTGTGTGTCTCATGCTATTTTTAATCAAGATTCTAGACAATGCCATACAGAGCCATTACTATTATGCATACAGAATAAATAAATTTATTCTGCTTAATTATATTGGAATAAGTTTAGCCAAATAAGCTAATATTAATTATATCACATATTGTTGTCTAAAAATAAAGAGATTTTCTATGAAATACAAATGAATTTATATGATCACCATTGTTATTTGCCCCAGGCAAGAAGAGAAGAAATGCAGGTAATTTCAAAACAGACTGATACTTTAAAAAAATTACTTCATGTTTACTTTTAGACTGAGATGCTGGTTTATTTCACAGACAACTTTGCTTTCACATAGTTGAGTTACTCTCTGACTATGAACCTCACTATGATTTCTTTTTTCTTACTTTGCTAGCTCATTTATATCTCACTTTCCAGGCTTTCTCTTTCTGCAATGTTTTGTTTTGCACATTTACTTACCACTTTCTTATTGAGCAGGAACTTAAGAAACCACGTAAAGAGCTATTAGTAAGAGATGAATTGGGGATGGACGATGCATGCACACATGCAAACACCAGCAACATGTCTTCTAAGGTATATTAATTGGTTAAAATCAACTCGGTTTTAAGCAGGATAATCAAGGAGGAGGGTGAGTAAAGAAGGGGGTTGTAGATGAATCCAATCCTTCTTATAACAAAAGAAGTCAAATTCTATAAATTGAATCATATTAAAATCATTATATGAACATTACATAAAAGCACAAACCCCTTTTTTACATGCTTTTTGTTTAGGAACACAAAAGTAATGTAAATTGATCTCTGCTGTAATAGTCTGATTTTGCTATTTCTTTTTTTTTTTTTTTTTGGAGACAGAGTTTCGTTCTGCCGTCCAGGCTGGAATGTAATGGTGCGGTTTTGGCTCACTGCAACCTCTGCCTCCCGGGTTCAAGCAATTCTCTTGCCTCAGCCTCCTGAGTAGCTGGGATTACAGGCATGTGCCACCACGCCAGACTAATTTTGCACTTTTAGTAGAGATGGGATTTCACCGTGTTGGTCAGGCTGGTCTCGAACTGCTGACCTCAGATGATCCACCTACCTTGACTTCCCAAAGTCCTGGGATTACAGGCGTGAGCCAACATGCCCGGCCACTATTTCTTAAGTGAGTTCTTTTTTTCTTAGAAAAATTAGAAAAAATCCCACAAAATTCTGTACTATCTGCTAGCTCATCGCCCTCAAGATTGTAAGCATTTCTGGCCCTCCACCTAGTAAACCTCACCATGCTCTTAAGATTCACTGTGCCTAACTGGAGTGTGAGAGGTAGTTGGGATAATGAATCATCTATAAATTTTATCACTCTACCCAAATTATAGTCTACTCATTCCTCAGTGTACACTTAGCTCCCTACAGGGCAACCATTTGTACTGGTCTACAGCCAAAGATTTTTTAGTGAGAACTGACAGCTCCATATTTAGTAGACTTTGACAGCAAGTCTTAATACTGAAGTGGTCTATCTATAACCCTTTTTTTTCTCCTTTTCCTGTTTCTGCTAATAAAACAACTTGCAGCAGCTAGAGCAAATAATTCTCTTATTTTCTGACTGTGCTTGTAACATTTCCACTGCCCTCCTTCTGCATAGGGTTAAGGTTACTACTGTCCAGGACTCTGAGAAAATTAACATATGGATTTCTAGAAATTCAAGACCTGGGACAACTAAGGTGTGATTTTGATTTTTTTCTATAGGAATTATCATAGCACAGTATTATTATTGAATATTGAGGTTCTGGAGTCCATATTCCGTTCTTCTGATATCTTTCAAAAGTCTTCTGATGTGTCTCTCCCTTCTAATAATATGATAAATGAAATCCCCTACTCTTTCCCTCTTTCAATTTGGGCAATTCACAGATGGTTGTAAGTACTTAGTTTTATTTAGGACTGAAGAATGAAATCCCTTATTCATAGGTATAATCTGGCCTCTTTTTTCCTATACTTTGAACAACATTATAAATACTTAAAGTTGAACTTTTATAAAATCTTAATAATGTATATCATTAGTGTCATTATTCATAAATCTTATAGCATTTTCTATTATATAATGCTCAATAAAATGGAAATATTATACTTGTATTGCTAAATGGCAACTAAACATTTCTGAATGGTTATAAACTCATTTATCTTGTTTGTCTTCATTTATTCAAAGTATGAACATGTGTATTACTTTCTGAAATTAAGCATAACATATTCTCTGGAACACACAAAATCCAAATCAAGTTGAAATTGACTTTTCCTCCTTTTTTCGAATTAACAGCTGTAAAGAAGACCATCATCGAAACTAATTTGCAGTAATGTAGCTCTTTGATGCCAGAAATGCATGAAATACATTAAAGAAAGCTAATTGAATTTTTAAAGACCACTTGCAATGCTCAGATCAGGTATTTTTATATCAAATATACAGGAAACATTTAATTAGGATGAGACATAACAATACAAATCTTACAGATTTAAAGTGCATACCTTCTTGTACAGATGAGAGAAAATGATTTTAAACACAATTAGTTAATTAGAATGTATGCAAATCCTATCAAAAGGAATACTAAAAAGTTTCAAAGTTAAGATACTCCTGAAACTCAAGGAAATAGGAGCACTAGAGAATAAATGCTTTATACAGATTATTGTAGCATGAGTGTTATTCTCCAGCGTGTGCTGGCAATACTCTTTAATCTTCTTAAACTTCCCTAAGTGACTTCCCTTTCTGGAAGTATGGCAAACTGGATATTCTATACAGCTGTAACATTGAACATAACCATCAAACTAAATTACAAACAAACAAACAAACAAAAAACCTTGTACTAAGTCCTCTAAAATAAATACTCTGAAGCTATAAAGTGAAAAAGTGGAACTTTAGATTTTCTAGTTTATGTGCATAGAGGTGTTTATAGTATTCTCTGATGGCTGTTTGTATTTCCGTGTGGTTAGTGGTGATATCTTCTTTATCATTTTTTGTTTTGTCTATTTGATTCTTCTCTCTTCTTTATTAGTCTAGTTAGCAGTCTATCTATTTTATTAATGTTTTCAAAAAAGCAGCTCCTGGATTCATTGATTTTTTGATGGATTTTTGTGTTTCTCTCTACTTCAGTTTTATCCTGAGCGTGGTTATTTCTTGTCTTCTGCTAGCTTTGGGGTTTGTTTGCTCTTGTTTCTCCAGTTCTTTTAGTTGTGATGTTAGGGTGCCGATTTGAGATCTTTCTAGCTTTTCGATGTGGGCATTTAGTGCTATAAATTTCCCTCTTAACACTGTTTTACCTGTGTCCCAGAGATTCTGGTATGTTTTCTCTTTGTTCTCATTGGTTGTAAAAACTTCTTGATTTCTGCCTTAATTTTATTATTTACCTGGGAGTCATTCAGGAGATGGTTGTTCAATTTCCAAGTAGTTGGGTGGTTTTGAGTGAGTTTTTAAATCTTGAGTTCTAATTTGACTCCTTTGTGGTCTGAGAGACTATCTGTTATGACTTCAGTGCCTTTGCATTTGCTGAGAAGTGATTTACTTCCAATTATGTGACCAGTTTTAGAGTAAGAACCGTGTGGCACCAAGAAGATGTATATTCTGTTGTTTTGGGGTGGAGAGTTCTACAGATATCTATCAGATCTACTTGGTTCAGAGCTGAGATCAAATCCTGAATATCTTTTTAATTTTCTGTCTTGATGATCTGCCTAATACTGATATTGACAGTGGGGTGTTCCTACTAATATTGTGTGGGAGTCTAAGTCTCTTTGGAAGTGACTTATATATATTCAAAAAACTTGTTTTATGAATATGGGTGCTCCTCTTCTTTGTTTTTTTATTTTTTTTGTTTTTTGATCTTTGTTGGTTTAAAGTCTGTTTTGTCAGCACCTAGGCTTGCAGCTCCTGCTTTTTTCTGTTTTCCATTTGCTCGGTAAATTTTCCTTCTTCCTTTTGTTTTGAGTCTGTGTGTGTCTTTGCATGTGAGATAGGTCTTTTGTATACAGCACACTGATGGATCTTGACTCTATCCAGCTTGCCATTCTGTGTCTTTTCATTTGCGTATTTAGCCCATTTACATTTAAGGTTAATATTGTTATGTGTGAATTTGATACTGTCATCATGATGCTACCTGGTTATTTTGTAGACTTCTTTATGTAGTTGCTTCATAATGTCATTGGTCTATGTACTTCAGTGTGTTTTTGTAGTTGTTGGTAACGATTTTTCCTTTCTATATTTAGTGCTTCCTTCAGGGGTCTTGCAAGGCAGGCTTGGTAGTGATGAATTTCCTCAGCATTTTCTTGTCTGAATAAGATTTTATTTCTCCTCAGCTTATGAAGCTTAGTTTGGCCAGGTATGAAATTCTAGGTTGGAAAATTTTTGCTTTAAGAATGTTGAATATTGGCCCTCTCTCTCTTCTGGCCTGTAGGGTTTCTGCTGAGAGGTCTGCTGTTAGTCTGATGGGCTTCCCTTTACAGGTAATCTGGCTTTTCTCTCTGGCCACCCTTAACATTTTTTCCTTCATTTTGATCTTGGAGAATCTGATGTTTACGTGTTTTGAGGTTGATCTTCTCTTGGAGTATCTTACTGAGGTTCTCTGGATGTCCAAAATTTGAATGTTGGCCTGTCTTGAGAGTTTGGATACGTTATCGTGGATAATATCCTGAAGTGTGTTTTCCAGCTTGGTTTCATTGTCCCTGTCTCTTTCAGATACCCCAATCAGTCATAGGTTTGGTCTTCTTACATAGTCCAATGGTTCTCAGAGGTTTTGTTTGCTACTTTTCATTATTTTATCTCTAGTCTTGTCTGCCTGCCTTATTTTAGCAAGATAGTCTTGAGGCTCTGATATCCCTTCTTCTGCTTGGTCTATTCAGCTATTGATACTTGTGTTTGCATTATGAAGTTCTCGTGTTGTGTTTTTCAGCTCCATCAGGTCATTTATATTCCTCTCTAAACTGGTTATTCTGATTAACAGCTCCTGTAATGTTTTATCATGGTTCTTAGCTTCTTTGCAATGAGTTAGAAAATAATCCTTTAGATCAACAACATTCATTGTTACCCATCTTCTGAAGCCTACCTCCCTCAATTCATCCATCTCAGCCTCATCCTTGCTGGAGATGTGTTGCAATCACTGGGAGGAGAAGAGGCACTCTGGCTTTTTGAGTTTTCAGCATTTTGAGTTGATTCTTTCTCATCATCATCGGTTTATCTACCTTTGATCTTTGAGGCTGCTGGAATTTTGGGTGTGGTTTTGGTGAGGTCTTTTTCGTTGATATTGTTATTTTTGTTGCTTTCTGTTTGTTTTTCTCTTAGCAGTCAGGGCCCTCTTCCATAGGGCTGCTGCAATTTGCTAGGGGTCCACTCTAGACCCTATTCTCCTGGGTCCTTCCTGCCCCTGGAAGTATCACCAATGGAGGCTGCAGAACACCAACGATGATAGCCTGCTCCTTTCTGTGGGAGTGGGAACTCTATCCCAAAGGGGCACTGACCTGATGCCAGCGGGAATGTTCCTGTATGAGGTCTCTGGAGACCCCTGTTGGGAGGTCTCACCAAGTCAGGAGGTGCAGGATAAGGGACTCATTTAAATAAGCAGTCTGGCTACCCCTTTGCAGAGCAAGCATGCTGTGCCAGAGGGAGTCCTCCTCATCTGGGCTACCCTGACTCTCCAGAGACAGCAGGCAGAAAAGACCAAGACCGCTGATCCATGATACCATAGCCAGCCCTCCTCCTAGGGGCTCCTCTCAGGGGTATCAGAGTTCTGTCCATAAGCCCCTGGCTGGAGATGCTGAAATTCCTGCAGGAAGTTGCTGTCCAGTGAGGCCCCCACTTAAAGAAGCCTTCTGGAGTTGAACTGTCCCAGCTGTGGTGCTGTGCAGTCTCACTGGCACTGGTAGCATGGGAAAATGGCCAACTGGAGCTGCAGTGATGGTAGCCGCCCCTCCTCTGCTGGAACTCAGTCTTCTTAGGCAGTCTCCAGCCTGCTGCCCTGGCCAGTGGGGATTCCAAGCTTTTTGCTTATAGGGTTCCACGGGAGTGGGACCTGCTTAATGAGACTGCTTGGCTCCCTGGCTTCAGCCCCCCTCCCAAAGGAATGGATGGTTCTCTTGCCTCACTGGAGTTCCCAGAGCCAGAGTATGCAAAAACTCCTCTGTCTCAATATTTGCTCCAGCAGTCGCCCATCCAAGTAGCCGCCTTGAGTCTGCACACCCCTGTGCCTGGGACCCAAAATGCTGGTGGCATGGACTCATGAAGGGATCTGCTGGTTGCAAGGATCCATGGGAAGAGTGAAGTTTTTGGGGAGGGGTAGCACAATCCCTCATCACCTCCCTTGGCTGGGGGAGAGAGCTTCCTTTGCCCCATGCAGCTCCTTGGTGATCCCTCCCTCCACCTTGCTTTTTCTCACCCTCCATGTGTCACAGCAACCATCTAGTCAGTCCAAGTGAAAAAACATGGGTACCTGAATTGAAGATGCAGAATTCACCTACTGATTTCATTCTTGTTGGTGGGAGCTGCAGGGTGGAGCTGTTTCTATTTGGCCATCTAAGCTGCTCCCTCTGGTTTTCTCTTTTAAACCAGATTGTCATACAGCATTAATAAGAGTCAAAAGATTTTTGTTCGCCTTTTGAATAAAATACAGAAAAGATCCCCCCCCACACACATTTCTTTGTCAGATATGTCTTTAACCATGGCCATTTTAAGTCTTGTCCACAATTAATTGCTTTATTCTGATGCGTCTTATAAAAAATCTTTGCAAGCAGTTTTAATTCTAAAGTGTTATGTCTTAAAAAAAAGTTAACTGATTTATGTATAGTGTTCCATTATTGGAACACTAAACATGTGGGAGTTATTTATATCCTACTGCTCAAGGTCATCGCCAAGGTCTCATTGCAAAAATTTTTTAAAATTGCAACCTCAGGAATAAATGGGTTTTAATGGAAAAGATGAAAAGGACCCTTACATGAACTCTTTTGAATCAGGGTTCTAATAACTTTAGGATAATATCATTTGGATTGGGTCAGAATTCTTATAACTCTATGAAGAGACTGACCAACTTACAAAACTGTTAATCCCAGCAGGATAATAATTATTTTAAAAACGAAGAAAATACTTTGGCAGATTTTAATCCTAAGTCAAACAATAATGAAATTGTTAAGATATGCAATTTGAATGAACTCTATGATCCAAGTCAAATTACCTATGATAAGCCATTTATTAACCAGTGCTATGCATCTGAATTGGAAACACAACATTGGTATTGAAGATTATATAAATCCAATGTTAAGCACGGATTCATGGAGAGCCTGGACAGTCACTTGGTCCTTCTTCAGTCCTGAAAGTTTTCATTACTAAAATCTATGTGTTCCATGACTCATCATAAAACAGATAAAATGATCCAAATTATGAAAAAAATATTGGTGTGGTCACTGTTTTAAGTTGCTAAAATGGTTTATGACCAATGTTTGGTTGGTCAAACCCATATTCCTGAAAACATAATCAAAACTTTAGGTACATTTCTGCTACCTGCTCCTTCATTTGAATATTTATAAAGGGATCTCAGTACATTTTTATTTTCAGTACATGTTTTCTGGTTGCATAGAAGATTTCCCATGCAGAAAGTCTGATGCTATAATAGCTAAAAGATTCTTAGGAAATGCTTATTTTATGGGGTATTCCTGGAGAAATCTCCAGTGATTTGTACTTGTTTCAATATACAAGTTGTAAGACATTTAAATAAAGTATTATGGATATGATAGCTAGCTGAATTGACTGGATTGCCTTGGTCAAACATACTGAAGATTGATGACAATAAGATCCTCATCCAGTAGAAAACACAAGTTGACGCTTTTTTAAATAGTCACTGAAACAATAGAACGTTTTCTATCTTCCTCTGCTAAACTATGAAAAGACAAAATCCTGCAAGGGTTTAATGCATTATGCCAAAGTGTATTTTCACAGGTAAAAGAAGCTTTTCATGATCTACTGATCGAGGACAATCAAACTCTTTACAGTTTAGTTTGTTCTTCTGGAAACTACATCAGAGAAGGCTTGCCCTTGTCACCCATACTGAATTAATAATTTGGGATCTAGAATCTTAATTTCTAATTTCACAACTTAGAAAGGTCCCTCTAGACCCTTGGAACTGTATTCCCTGTTGGAGACTTTAAGGTAAATCTAATTAGGGAAGTTTCTTCCCATAAGCAGATGATATCCTGGATATGGATATTTCTCCCAAGATTATAGATCAAGACTTCTCAGCCATCATGAAACTCTTACTTTTCTATTTCTTTTTCCTTTTGCTTATGATTCTATGAACAGTATAACAAGAGAATGGGATTTGTGTGCACCCATGAGGTATAATTTCATTTTCAAAGAATTTTGTAGCCAACATTATACATGGGCAGTCTTATGCCTCAATGGATGGAAAATGAAGGGCCAATGTGGGCTAGGAATTTTAATGTTACCTTTGCTGCTCCATAATCACCAAAGAACAGAACATCGGTCCACTTCTCTTAACCTACATCATAGGTTAAAGGAAACATTGCCAAGAAGACATCACCTTTCTAGATGGGTATCATTTATCAAGTCCCTTTTTCTGTGCCCTTGACTACATATAAATGAGGCAATAATTAGAAATTTCTCTCTTATAATAGACTATATGGGAGATCCTACTGCAATGACTATGATTGCACAACAGACTTCTTTAAATTATTTGGCTAATGTGGTGTTACATAATAGAATTGTTCAAGATTACCTACTGGCTGAACAGAGAGGAATCTATGCAGTTGCTGATACTTCTTTTTGCGTATAGTTGATATATCAGGTTACAGAGACCCAGTTACAGGGGATTAACCAATAAGCAGTTTGGTTAAAACAGATAGACTCCTCATCTGACTCATTCTTTGGTCTATTTGATTTTGGTTGGTTTGGTTCATGGGGACCCTGGCTAGGGAAAATACTTCAAACTCTTGGTAGGATCCTCCTTATAACCATAATAGAAGTCTCCCTGCTGCACTGTATTCTCTCAAAAGGTTTAAACATTTGCAGGCAGACATCCATAGAATGTCAAATGGTCGCATGGACTGGAATGACAAAAACTCAAATAAATGTATGATCACGAGGACACAGTAACCTATAAATGACATGTCGAGACCAGAAACTAAAAATGATTGCAACCGAGAGTAATGCCAAAGCCCTAAGTTTTGTTCACATTCTCACCTATATGACAAGCTCACCAATAGGAGGAAATTGATAACCAAAATCATGGGAGGTCACTCTGTCACTCAGGCTGGAGTGTCATGGGACGATCTTGGCTCACTGCAACTCCACCTCTCTGGTTCAAGTGATTCTCCTGCCTCAGCCTCCCGAGTAGCTGGGATCACAGGAGTGCACCACCATGCCTGGCTAATTTTTGTATTTTTAGTAGAGATGAGGTTTCATCATGTTGGCTAGGCTGGTCTCAAACTACTGGCCTCAAGTATACTGCCCGCCTCGGCCTCCCAAAGTGCTGGGACTTCAAGCATGAGACACCATGCCTGGCCCTTTATCCTCAATTCTTAATGTGACATCACTCAATTACTTTTTGCTTTTCAGCAGAGGATAAGCACTAAGAGTGGCTCTCATAGATTTGCAGCTATCCCTAATAGAAATATCCCAAAGCGCCTATGGCTGTGATATTGAAAGAGAGAAATGATCTACTTTCTCCTCGGTGCTGTGTAGGGCACTGGTCTACACAGTGTGGAATGATGGAAAAAAATGTTATTTATATAAATATTTTAAAATATAACTATAGATAAATGTTTAAGTTTATTAATATTTAGAGTAAGGATAGTCAGAGGCACCTCCACACTAATCATAGTTCAGATGGTCACATGTAAAGGTATTTTGAGAGAAGAGCACACGTACTTAATATGGACATAACTCACAGTGCTGCATTCACATATTATCCACTTTTAGCAAATAGTGAAATGACATATTTTTACACGGATGATGCTGTTTACATGAATTTATAAATTATATACTTTTAATTGAAACCAGTTAGGTATATCTTACTGCATTTTAAGATAGACCAATCATGAACATTTGAGAAAATATTATATATTATAACCTAGTATATAATGTTCAAAAATGGTTATAGAAGTAGCTTAATATGTTGGGGATAAACATAAAAAAAGCAAATACAATGATTACATGTCTAGACTGTGAAACCTCAGATATCATTAAACGTATGCTATTATTATGAAATGTACAATGAATGAAGCTAGTTCTAGTTGCTGGAAGGGTGCTATAATGTCCAAGTGTTCACTTTCTTCATTACTCAAAAGGTTTCATTCTACAAATACAGCGGATCCCTTAAAAAAAAAACAACTGGCTGTGTTTTCATGGTGCCACTTCTACTTTCAGTTTGACTCACCACTCCACATTTTCTATTGCCTCAGTTTTTTTTTCCCCCTAAAGTGGGGTTCCACCTTGAATGACAGCCTTTGTTATATGTAATATGTCCTGCTTCTGTGCATGTAGACACTGCCATAATGTAAACAGACAAAATCACTTAACCAGTAAAATAACCATACAACCAAAATAGTGAAAGGTTTACATCTTATGAAGATAGTTGGTATGACAACAGAAACTCCCAGATGGATCCTCCAGCAAATTGGAGGAAAGCCAGATGATTTCCTAGATTAAATTAATTTAGAGTTTCTGTAATACACTGTTATCAAATTCCACAATTGATTTTAACAGCTTCCGTGGCAAATTTAATTAATTATCTAATATTTATTCCTATCTCCAATAATTGCAGACATGCATATCTGTCTTGCTTATCATCAGATTGATGTGGGTATAGAATAGGTACTTTATTAAATTTTCATTGGTTAAGTATATTAATCACTTAATATTGTTATCCTCTAGAAATGCCTTCAATCTGACTGTAGTTCTTTAGAATTTTGATTTCTAGTGTTTGATATAATAGTTCAGATATTTATGTACTATATAGAGGTTAGTAATATACCCTAACTTGAACTTACAATCTACTGAAGCCAGTAATATTTTTGTGTTTTTCTTCTCATAAACTGTTGAGTCATATTTTTCTCCTTAGACTCATGTATTTTTTGAAATATAAATTATTACCATGATTATATTTTAAATATTATAATATTTGATCCATCTGGAGCCCAATACTATCATTCAAAATGTCCTTCTCAGCTTTGTGATATCTGAAACAATCATTATCAAAGTCAATATCTAAATCTAAAATAAATGTTGAACAGATCAGAATTAAGGGCAAATTCTACAATATACAGTAAAAGTCACTTTCTAGTTAGCCATCTGTTCCTTTCTTAATACTACCCGAACACAAGCATTAGGCCATTGCAAATTTGCCTAATGGCATACTCATTCAACATACATTTACCCATGTTATCTATAAGCATTTCATGAGATTACTTGATAACTATGTTTCTAGATTCTAGATTTGGAATCTTAAACACTAGTTACTGAAGTTAGGTAGGAGAGTGCAGCCTGATTAATTAGATTATCGAGAAATTTTAAACAAATAACTTGAAAAATTACTGATGATAGTGATATAAAGAGCATCATCTTGTATCAAATCAGTGATCATGAAATAGGATAGTATTTCCTATTAAGGCATTAACTCTCTTGTCCTGTCTAAAACCTGAATAGTATAATAAATATTTTTCTGCTTATGTCTGCTTAGCACCTCCTACACATATTTTTTCAACAAACATTTTTTTCATGTACATCTCCCTATATAATACTGTAAAAAAATTATTTCATAAGAAGGAACTAGTTTTTGTTGACTAATCAATAGACAGAAATACATTTTCTTTACAATATTAAATGTACTCTACATAAATCTTGTCATATTAAAGAAAATACTTTTTAAATGGTTGACTAATCAGTAGAGAGAATTACATTTTCTTTACACTATTAAATGTACTCTATGTAAACCTTGCCATATTAAAGAAAATACTTTTTGAAAGTCTGAGGTGCCCAGAAAAAGGGCCATTGGTAATGAGAATGTCCTACTTGTCCCTGGTGAGAGATAAAGAGAAGTAAAAGCTCACTATCAATTCTAGAGATAACCTTCTTCCATTAGCCCCAATGAGTTGCCTTACCCAATTAAGTTTACCGGGAGTCTCAGACCCTTGACCCAGAAGACAGCTTCCTGCAGTGGCAGAGAGGCAGCTGCCTGAACATTTGTCTTTGGCGTCTCAACTTCTGGATGAGCTCTCTGGTGGCTCACGGACTCCAGAGTTTCCCCTTGAGCGATGCAATTCATCCCCTCCTTGTTTGATGCTATGGGATTCCTTCCCTCTCTCTTCCTGTTTTCTATGCCTGTTGGGACAAACAAAATTTGGCCAAGTACTTGGGAGCCAATTTTGAATTGAACTAATGAATTGAATTGAATTAAGTTGTATTGTATAGGTGATTTGATTTATTAAAATACATTAATTACTTAATATGTTTGTTTAGGCATATATACAGATATAGTGATATGTGTTGTGTCTAACTTGCTATCAAATTGGCCTATAAATAAAAGAGTGATCATAAATTAAATAAGAATAGTCAAAGCTTATCAGTTTGAAGTGAATGTAATGTCTTCTAAAATTTAACTTTAAGATTTTTACCTGGGTAAATCGTTGATTTTCATAGGCTTTTAAAATGGTTAAAATAGCTTTAAATGATGACTAGCTTTGTATTTGTACTCGGTACTTGGGGGTGGTTCATTGTTAAAAGTGAAAGAATTAAATACATGTGAATGGAATAGATGCTTACATAGTGAAATTATTCTGTTTAAATCTTAAAATGGTAGAATGTTTTTTATCTATAGAATGCCAATGTCTGGTAGGCAGTTCAGGACGTTTTCCTTCTTAAATTTATATAAAATATACCAAAGAAATGTAGTCTTTATTGGGAAAAACACTTTTGTCTAATTTGGAAGTTATTAAAAGAGAGGTTCAAAGTAAGAGGGAGCCAGTAAGTAGAAAAGAGAGATGTAAAGAATGTTATGAATAGAAAATATATTTTTTTCTGTTTTGCAAGGAAGGAATAAAAAAAAGTAAATTTATATGAGGAGAGATCTCGTATAATAAATTTCTTGTCCTAGAGTTAAATGACTGGTTATTTAAGAAAGAAAGCACAGGACAGCTCAGAAAGTTCAAGCATTTTGTAGGTGGTCTGCCTAGTCTGGGAAGGCGACAGTAGTGCCCCCTTCCAGAAAACAAAGACTGTTCAATCATCCTCACTGGAATAGGGGAAAAACATCTCTATAGACACAATAAGGCAACAAAGATAAACTTCATAGCCTATAGGCTCTCTTTGTGCGTTCCAGCTGGGCTCATTTTTGTTTGTGGTCATAAATAGGAAAAACTCACATCCTGTAACCACTCCCAACTCCCTAGAGATTCATGTGTTCTTTTAAGAGTAGCTTTCCCTTATAAATGAAAAACTTAGACCTGAGGTGAATGTACATTGGCCAGCCTTGTCCCTCAGGGGTCACTGTCTATAACCCCATAAGACTCAAGAATAACAGAGGTAAGTGAGCAGATTAATTCTGGCAGGAATCAGGGAAGTGATAAGACTAGTAGCACCCTGGGATGGCTTTGCTTACCATTGGTCAACTCTAAAGAATTTGACTCAAACCCTAGAATCCTTAGCAATCAACACAGCTCAGACAGTAAAGGAATTCAAGAGTCCCCAGATTGTTTGGCAAATGTAGTTCTCAATAACAGGCTAGTGTTGGATCATCTACTAGCTGAACAAGGTGGAGTCTGTGAAGTTATTAATAAAACCTGCTGCACATATATTAACAACTCTGGACAAGTTGAGATTAACATTCAAAAGCTCTCTGAGCAAGCTATCTGCCTACATGGATAAAACCAGGACACTGACCCCAACTATATCTGCTCAACTATGAAAAGTATCTTTACAAGTCTCACCTGTTTTTTTACTTACCTCTTTTAGGACCTTTGATAGCTGCCTTGTGGTTACTGATTTTTGCCCTTGCTTGTTTAAACTTAGTAAAGTTTGTGTCTTCTAGATTACAGCAGCTCTGGGTAAATACAATGCTGGCACAAGGCTTCCAAACCATCCCACCTGCTGACCTGGAGAATAAAAGCCTCCTGTCTGTGGGCCTCTTAGATCAGGTATCCAGAGATTTTTACTCCTTTGGTGCTAGGAAGGGCCTATGCTCATAAACTCAGCAGGAAGCAGTTACAGAAGAGAGACTTCTGCCTTTCTGCAACCCTGTTAAGATTAAGGAGGAGTTTCTAATCTCTGAGTAGGGAGTAAGCTAGGAGGCAGGCCTCGACTCTGGTGGTGGGGCTTGGACACTGGACCAAATTGAGGACTAGCTAAAACAGATCCAGGGCAAAAGTAGATTTCCATAATACATGCCTACCATGTGTGCAATGTCAGTTTACCATTGCCATGGCAACATTCAGAAGTTACTGCTCTTTTCCATGACAATAACCTGACCACCTGGAAGCTACCATTCTCATCCTAGAAATTTCTGTATAAATTGACCCTTGATTTGCATTTAATTTAAAGTGGGCCTAAAAATGACTGCGGAACTGCCTCTGAACTGCTATTCTGGGCACACTGCCTATGGGGTGGCCCTGCTCCACAAGGAGCAGTATCTAGATGCTGTACACTGTCACTTCAATAAAAGTTGCTATTTAACACCACCAGTGTACCATTGAATTATTTCCTGGGCAAAGCCAAGAACCCGATCAGGCTAAGTCCCAGTTTTGGAATGTATCTGCCCTGCATCATTATTGTATTATCATGTCTCCTTTATGGGATAGTTAACAGCATTTTCCAGCTAGTTTCAGCAACCCACAAAACCAGATTGCCAGCATATGAGCCTCTGCCACAGGGAAAGGTATTGCTGGAACAAATACAGGTGGTTGAATGCTATTTTCAAAACTGGTATTTCTGACATACATAAAATTTCAGTTTCTGTACCACCCCATTCTTCAATCTCATTTTAGAACTTGATGCTATTTGGTTTCAGTTAAAGAAAGTACATCATTCATAAAATTTGTAATTTGCTGCACAAATTGTTATATTGTAGTGAATGAATAAAGTTTAGATAAATGTATCTCTGGCATGAGTTTGGTCTCATTTAAACAGAAAGTAATAAATGCAATAAAGTCATTATCCTTTTCAAGTTCAGGAGTTCTTCAGGCTGAAGTACACACCAGTTCACTTGGTAGTATTTTGTCTCCTGCTACATGTATATTCAGTATCAGAAAATGCCAGAAACACATAGGATACATACCAAATAATTAAAATAATAAAAGTAACAGACAATAAGAATTTTTGTTTGCAGTGATGAAGGGGGAAATGGCAATCAAGGTAGATTAATGAGATGAATGATAATTCTCATATGGAAAAGAATGAATTTTCAGTTCCAGCAAGTGAAGAGGATATGCCTACTGAGAACATAAATAAGAAAAATCAGCTGTTGAAAATAGAATCTGAGGAATATTTGTTCTTATCAGATAATGAATTAGATCTTAGTGATGAGAATAATAATGATTCTATCACTGATGCAAAAGAAAACCAAAAGTAGACTTGAAAATAGGCCCATGAAATGGCTTCTTTGTGAAAAATGGAATCTATAAATTCTTAAGCAGAAAAATAGGAAAATCTAACGATAAAAGGGATGAATGAAACCTATAACAATGTCTTGAAAAAAAGATTTTTAAAACTTTTATTATTATTGGCATCAGTTATAGAACTAGTATGTTGAGAAATTCATTTATAATTTTAGCTCAAATCTCTACTACTAATCTTGAGTACACACTATAACAGTAAATCATGAAAGTTTCAGAAAAAAACTGGTTAAGTGAAACAACTGCTAATATTTTATTCTTCAATGCATCTACTAATCTATTTGAAATATTTGTTGGATATATGTCTAACTTACCTAAACTGAGAATTCTTAAATCTAAGAAAGTGTTCTAAGTTAGCATACTTGTAAAAGCGAACAGGTTATTTAAAAAGAAGGCACACATCAAGAATATAAGGTATTTATAAATATGAATATAAATAAATGACATTTATAAATATTTCTCAAGTATGTATAGAAATAGAAAAATGAGAATAATTTTCCTTCTCTTCTGGAGGTAGATAAGAGAAAGGATTTGATTCATATGTACTGAAATTGTATAGCGTTATTGACACTTGACACTTTGTTTATGAAAGACAGCTAGTGAAAAAATTCTGAGAAAATAAACAGTTTTCTAAATTTTAAGAAGGTGGATATCAAGAAGATCAGCAGAAAGATAGCTAAGTTTTCAAAGCTGATGTAATATTCATGATGCTGAAGAGTATGGGAAGATTAAAACTAGTCTTGGCAAGGCTGAGTTTTGAGGTCTGGAGCAGTTTTCACTTCCAGGACAAATTTCAGCCTATGTTTAGCTTTGAACAAAAATTTTTTTTTAAATTTCAAATTTTTGAGGAAAGATGAGGATTTGGCACGGTATTTCGGGAGTGTGGCCCAACCAGCTCTCCTGTTCCCTTACTCAAAGTGCAAAGTTAACACATAAATCCTCACATTGAAGAAGAATTCTGGCCAGGCACTGTGGCTGATGCCTGTAATCCCAGCAATTTGGGAGGCTGAGATGGGAGGATCACCAAGTCAGGAGATCGAGCCATCCTGGCCAATATGGTGAAACTCCATCTCCACTAAAAATACAAAAATTACCTGAGTGTGGTGGTGCATGCCTGTAATCCCAGCTAATCAGGAGGCTGAGGCAGGAGAATCACTTGAACCAGGGAGTCGGAGGTTGCAGTGGGCTGAGATCATGCCACTGCACTCCAGCCTGGCGACAGAGTGATACTCTGTCTCAAAAAAAAAAAAAAAAAAAAGAAGAAGAAGAAGAATTCTAAGTCAAAACTTTCCCACACAACAGAATAGAAAATCCACTTTAGCCACCAATATTAATCAGCTAAGATCTATCTTACTTTTCAAAAAATGCATGGGCAAAACTTTGCTAATTGAAGAAAACCCACAGTACCTATAAGAAGGATCATAATAACCAAAAGATCAAGCACAGGAAAGAGAGAAGTCACTGATTAAAGGAAATTTAAAAGAAAATATATAAATTTCTGCTATTAGCAAGATACTACTTTTAGAAATTAAAATAATGATAAATTAAAAAATAAAAAATGAAGGTTACAAGATCAAATGAGAAAACTTGTCTGATTATAGACTAAAGAGAAAAACTGAGACTAAAAGAAGTGAAAGTTTAAACACATAGAGGATAAGTTCAGAAGATTCAGTATCTTCTCAAAGATTGTGAAAAGATGACAATAGGTAAAATTGAGATTTAGCAATAATCTAATATTTCCTGAAAGAAAATATTTAGGGCTGAGCAAAAAGACTAGTATTCAAAGTTCATGGGTCCTCAAACTCTAAATAGAGTTCATATATACATGTATTCAACAAAATTTGTGTATGTCAACCATGTCTTGCTTTTCTAAGAACTGAGGATATAACTCTACATGTAACAGATCCTTACCTAAGGAAAAGTCCTTTTGAAAGTTAAGAACAGCAAAGAAAAAAAGAAAAAAACTCTAAAAGCATCTTGTGGAGAAAAAGCAAGCTACCTATAAAGATACAAGCATCAAGCATTCGTACTGACATTAGCTTTCTCATCAGCACACTGGATGTTGGAAAGAGTGCAGTGAAGATTTTAGAGTTTCAAGGCCAGAGGAGATTCTGCAAATCCAGACACAGAGATACCAGAAGCCATAGCTGAGAGTAAGGGCTAATGTTGCCTATCTAGGGATAAAACTGAAGCAAGTAAAAGCCAAGCATTTGTCACACTGGTTTGGTGGATTCTGCCAAGATGTGCATGAGCTTCTCTTGGGCTAAGTGCATAAAGACTCTCACTGTGCTTCCCTTCAAAATGTGCTAACAAGTAAGCCTTTCAAAACATATGAAAGCTTTTCATCAATATACTGGAGGCAATGAGAATCTTTAGTATGAGATTCAAGGTGTATATTACTCTGTTCTCACATTGCTAATAAAGACATATCTGAGACTGAGTAATTTATAATGGAAAGAGGTTTAATTGACTCACAGTTCACATGGTTAGAGAGGTCTCACAATCATGGCAACAGGCAAGAGAGCTTATGCAGGGGAACTCCCATTTATAAAACCATCAGATCATGTGAGATTTATTCACTATCATGAGAACAGTATGGGGGAACCTGCCCCTATGATTCAATTATCTCTACCCGACCCCGCCCTTGACATGTGGGCACTATTACAATTCAAGGTGAG
Source organism: Rhinopithecus roxellana (assembly GCF_007565055.1). Classification (NCBI taxonomy): domain Eukaryota; kingdom Metazoa; phylum Chordata; class Mammalia; order Primates; family Cercopithecidae; genus Rhinopithecus; species Rhinopithecus roxellana. The sequence continues at coordinate 139,653,448 of NC_044549.1, read as the reverse complement.
ATTTGAGTGGGGACACAAAGCCAAATCATATCAAGCTCGTTTAAGATCTGGCATCTATTTATCATTTCAATTGATAGGTTTTTAAAGCAATATTTATCTTCCAAACTGACTCATTCTGTCTACTCAATGTCCTTGTTCATAGTGTCCCTTTTCTTTTCTATCCCTAGGACACTTCTTATTATTAACCTTCATTTAAAATGTCATTGTTCCTGAGAAGATTCCTGCAATAGTGCTTGTTTTAGTCAGGTGCCCTCCTTCACACTTCCTAGACACCTGGTGCAAATTTCTCTTTCAGGATGGAAAACACTATTTTTGGTCATTTGAGGGCAAGCATGTGCCTTGTACATTTCTGCAATTAGAGTAACTAGAAAAGTTCTTGAACCTTGGAGGTTCTAAACAAATGCTTAGTGATTGAATGAAAAAAGAAGTGGCTGGCCTGTTGTTTGGGGCTGAGGGATAATTAAGAAAATGTAATCCAAACCGCAATGACTTTGAGATTTGAGATAGACCACAATCTATGATATTCAAAAGAGGTTTTAAACTTGAAGAGTACAAAAATAAAAACGGATCTTTAAAAATAATGATTGAATCCGCATCACATAACATTTAACTTTAGCATAAAAGTATATGGTTAGTGATAAATCCTGTTCTTTGGATTCAGGTACCAACTTCCAGTTTCGCCTCAACGAGGAACTATACAGAACACTGAGCCAGTGTTCCTGTTCTGATCTGATATGGATTCACCTTTCAGGCTTGATTGATCTTGCACTATGTGAATTGCATTGCTATTGTTCTACTAGACAAGCTTTGGTAGTTTCAAGGCTCTTATTTTTATTTGGAGACCATTTTCCTCCCTTAAATATGCGATTGCTTGAAGTTTGCTTTAATTAACTTAGCCTAACATTGATTTTTACAAAGGTTAGAATCTTCCAATAATGCAAATTTTTGAGCATCTAGGCTCAATGAAGCAATTTGCATGTGGGCTTAATGTAGCAATTTGCATCTCTGTGTTTTCTGTGTTCTGTTAAGCATCTTTCCTGCATAGGAGAGGCATTTGGTCATGGTCTAAAATTCACAGGCCTCAAATTTTGATTTTACCTTTGATACAAACCTTCTAGTGGATAGCAAAATTTCATTGCATTTTGCTTTGTTTGTGTATATTACATGCATGATTATGAAAATGTTAACATTTAAAATATCCCATGAATTTTAGATCTCTCTTTTAATATTTTAGACCTCTTGTTTATTATTTATTTCTAAGCTACCAGAAAACCCTGAAGATTAAGCATGTTTTCTCAATTGCAGAGAGGCCCTCTGGCCTTTCAGTTGTGCTTTCTCCCTTCAGCTATGAGATCTACTATGCTGAAAAAATATAAAATAAAATAAAATGTTGTGTTCTACCCATTTAAATGGGAAATAAGACTTTGTATTTGGATTCAACTTTCCTAAAAAAGCTTTACCATTAGACAATTTGGGCTTTTTATAGTTTGGCAGTGGTGAATTTTATCAATTTAAACTTTAATAAGGAGCTAGCTTTCTAAATTAGTGAAAGTTATGAAAAACTTACAAATGAAATTTAAAACCATTATTTGGGATATTTGATGGGGCATATTGAGATGCAGAAAAATTAGATGTATTCAAAGTATATTCCAAGTTCTAGAATACATTAAGAGCTAGGAGAAGCAAACAAAGCAGTAATTTAATAGAACTAGCATGGGTTCACCAAGAACAATTTGTATGAGGCTCTCATTGTTTAGTGTCTCAAACTCTGTGCCTTTTCAAATAAATCACAAATATCTTGAAACTTTATCACTCAACTTATAGCTCTTCAAGACTGTAGATGCTAGTTTACATATTGTTGAACTTCAATAAAGAAATAATTGAGTTTTGAAAAAATATAGTAGATAAATCATACCATATTTAGTCACATAAATCATCACGACATGTAAAATAATATTCTGGACAAGATAACACATATTTCATCAACTTACATGATGATGACTTAGAGATTTTTCTTCCTAGGATGTTTAGTTTGAATTGACAAAGTTGTTTCAAGGGATAAAGGGTATGCTGGGAGATAGAGTTGCCCAAGCCATCCCTAAGTTCAATTATTTCCTAGAAGAACTCACAGGACTCAACATATAGTTGTACTCATGGCTATTATTTATTATAGCAAAATGATATAAAGCACAGTCAATGGAAAGTGTACATAGAATGAATCTGGATGAAATCAAGGCTGAGATTCAAAAAGTTCTCTTCCAGCAAAATCACAGGAGACATGCTTAATTCCCCCAGCAGTTAATGTGACAGCATGCATGAAATATTGTCTAGTGGAGAATCTCATTAGAAGAGGCCAACTGGATTTTTATTGGAGACTGGCCACATAAGCATCTTTGACTTAATATGTACCAAAACCCCAGATTCTCAGAAGAAACACACATGATCTGAGCAAATCATATTGTTTATATCAACAGTTTAGGTACAGTGAGCTACTGCAGAATTCTGAGAATGGTGGGAATACTCACAAAATCCAGATGCCAGCCAAGAGCTTACTACAAACCTAAAAATAGGATTTTCATGCCTGCTATATTCACCTTTTGCTTCGCAGAAATAAATAGCAAATTACCATGTGTTTTAATTTATTTTTTGCAATGAACATTTACATTTGAATTACATATATCACTTTCTTTCTTTATTTGACTAAATTGTACATTGTTGCATCCTGAACAACGATAATGACTTATATTTAATAGGGATTCAGTAAGATTTTGTTAAGCAAGTGAATGAATAAATAAATTAATAAGAAAAGAAATTTGCTGGCCAGACACAGTGGCTCAAGCCTGTAATCCCAGCACTTTGGGAGGCCGAGGTGGGTGGATCATGAGGTCAGGAGATCGAGACCATCCTGGGTAGCACAGTGAAACTCTATCTCTACTAAAAATACAAAAAAATTAGCCCAGTGTGGTGGTGGATGCCTGTAGTCCCAGCTACTCGGGTGGCTGAGACAGGAGAATGGCATGAATCCAGGAGGCAGAAGTTGCAATGAGCCAAGATTGTGCCACTGCATTCCAGCCTGGGCAACAGAGTGAGACTCTTGTCTCAAAAAAAAAAAAAAAAAAAAAAAAAAAAGAAAGAAAGAAAATCTAAAGGAAATAACTGTTTGGTGGAGAGGAATTAGACTTGTCCTGTATGGCTGTGCTCAAATTTAAACTAGTTTCAAAGGGTCAGAACTATCAATCTAAAAGAAAACTTTCTAAGACTGAAAGTCATCTGCAAACAGAAGACCAGTACTTAGATATTGAGAGTTCAAAAACAGATAATGAGTGTTGGAATGAATGTTCTAGTTCATGTGTTGGATTTGTTGATTGATGGGTTAAAGTAGATTCCCTCACAGTTTATTCTGATGCCAAAAGTTGATGATACCTTGCTGTGTTTTCTCTAGTGTGTAAGCAGTGCAGATAAGTTTGAAGGCAGGACAAGGAAGGGTGGAGATGCAGTAGGTGTGTGCAAGCCAAATCAACTAGTGATTTTCTTACCATACAGAGTTTAGAAAATAATTTTGAAAATGTATTTTGAAAAGTATTTGGTCAGCTACTTTATGAAAATTCAGACTGAGTAAAGAGAGTGCATGGGAAGAATTCTTAAAGATGGTATTCATCAGAGTGAACAGGCAACCTATAGAATGGGAGAAAAATTTTGCAATCTACTCATCTGACAAAGGGCTAATATCCAGAACCTATAAAGAATTCACTCAAATTTACAAGAAAAAAACAAACAACCCCATCAAAAAGTGGGCAAAGGATATGAACAGACACTTCTCAAAAGAAGACATTCATACAGCCAACAGACACATGAAAAAATGCTCATCATCACTCGCCATCAGAGAAATGCAAATTAAAAGCACAATAAGATACCATCTCATACCAGTTAGAATGGCAATCATTAAAAAATCAGGAAGCAACAGGTGCTGGAGAGGATGTGGAGAAATAGGAACACTTTTACACTGTTGGTGGGACTGTAAACTAGTTCAACCATTGTGGAAAACAGTGTGGCGATTCCTCAAGGATCTAGAACTAGAAATACTATTTGACCCAGCCATTCCAGTACTGGGGATATACCCAAAGGATTATAAGTCATGCTGCTATAAAGACACATGCACATGTATGTTTTTTGTGGCACTATTCACAATAGCATAGACTTGGAATCAACCCAAATGTCCATCAGCGACAGACTGGATTAAGAAAATGTGGCATGTATACACCATGGAATACTATGCAGCCATAAAAAAGGATGAGTTTGTGTCCTTTGTAGGGACATGGATGCAGTTGGAAGCCATCATTCTCAGCAAACTATCGCAAGAACAGAAAACCAAATACCACATGTTCTCACTCATAGGTGGGAATTGAACAATGAGATCACTTGGACACAGGAAGGGGATCATCGCACGCCAGGTCCTATTGTGGGGAGAAGAGGGGAGGAGGGATAACATTAGGAGATATACCTAGTGTAAATGATGAGTTAATGGGTGCAGCACACCAAGATGACACATGTATACATATGTAACAAACCTGCACATTGTGCACATGTACCCTAGAACTTAAAGTATAATGAAAAAGAAAAGAAAAGAAAAGAAAAAGATAGCATTGGTTATTAATTACTACGAAACAAATTATGTGGTTTAAATTAATAAACATTTATTATCTTACAGTTTCTGTGCCTAAAAAAATTGTGGTTTTAGCTAGGGGTCTCTTATGAGCTTGCGTTTAAGATGTCAGCTGGGCTGCAGTCATCTGAAGGCTTAACAGAGGCTGGGCCACTCACTTCCAGAATGCCTCATTCATGTCACTGTTAGAGGCCTCCACTCACTGCTGACTCTGGCAGGAGGCCTCAGTTCTTTGTTCAGTGACTATGACCATAGACGTGATTATCTTTAATATCTTTAGGGCAAGGCAGTCAGCTTTTCCCAGTAAGAGTAACCTAAGAAAGGCAGCAGGGAAGATGCCACAATGCTTTTTATGACTTAATCTCAGAAGTTACGCAAATTACTTTTGCCACATCAGATCTTTGAGAACTGAGTCACTAAATCCAACCCATTCTCAAAGGGAGGGAATTCCTCACTAATTCTCACAAAAGGTGACAATATTCCTATTTATAATTTTTATGAGACTACCACAGTTCGATAGCAGATGTTTAGTCCATAATTCAATTGTCCACTAGTTTTTAAATCATCAGATTTTTGATTACTTTAAAATTGGGGAAATTATATCTTTTTAAAAGACTTAAAAGCTTTAATATTTAAAAATATTTTCTAAATCAAATTCTGATGAAATCTAACAAAAAGTACCTATTAGAAGGAGTCACATGTATAGCTTCATTTATCTTGACTCAAATGATGCTGTCACTCTTATGAAATCTATGGAATGCAAATGTGAAGAATAAGTGGATCAATTTACCTGAATTGCTGAGTCCCTGATTCCTGAGTTTCAAATGTAGGAACTCATCCTAGGTAACTAGCGTAGCCTGACCAGGATCCTTAAAATAATTCCATGCAGAGAAGATAGTTTAAACTAGAGGTTCAAGCTAATGCATTACCCTAACAGCTTGTTGGGAGAGCTCAGTTCTGTCTTGTCATGAATCTGAGACTAGAAGTCCTTTAGAGCGCTGTCTAATACTGCGTTCTGCTTTGGGGAGCAGCGAGAAGCAGACTGTAAACTAAGAGAATTGTGAACTTAATTTCAAACTGGGGAAATTCTTAAGTCTAGGTATTGATATAGATCACCAAGGGCTCTTTGTAGATTATAAAAATGCCCATGGGACTAGGCAGTTTTGACTATCTACCCTCAATCATGTGGTCATGAGAAATGGTGTGGCTTTTAGAAGTGGGTCTCTGCCCTCACCTTTGGATTGCTCAAATCCCACATTCTTAAACAATGATCTGTGAGGGGTGGATGAAGAGAGAGATATAAGACATTGTTCACCTTATGTCAGTGGACTTTTAAGTAATTAGAAATATAAAAGAGATATGAGCTTATTTGTGATATAAATTGATGAAATATGTGGTTATAGTATTGCATTATAACACATGATATGTAAACTATAAAGTGAATGTGTTTTAAGGGGTGGAAGTGTCTTTCAAGTTAGAAATAAAAATGTACACAAAGTGTGAGAAAAACATGTTTGTGTGTGTGTGTGAATGTAGCTGACATTATTGTGCTAAATGTGTGTTGTCTTTATTTGTATTATAGATGAGGAAGAGATTTAACATCTGTTTTCTGCTTTATGTATATTTAAAGGCCTGCATGATGCCTGTCACAAGGAACTTAAGGAAAGTAGTCAGTTATAATTTAAGGCTCAAGTATAATGAAAAAGGGAGAAATTACATTTAAGAAAATCACTTCAAGTCACTATGGAGCCTGTTCCTAATGACAATATGACTGGCAGAACCTTTGAATTTCTTACTTATTTTTCCAGGTTATTGCAGGAGGTTTACAACAGTAGGCGAATCTGCACCTGAATGAAATTGCTGAATCAGTTGTGCTGTTTTAATAGCAAATCTAGTGAGTTGAATAACTGCCAAAATACTTTAGTTCTCAAGGAGAACCATAAATATTCATCTTAGACTGAGCCTTTGCACACAAACTAAATTGAAGGACTTAGGATTATTACTAGATATTTCAGGCCAGAAAAGAAAATAAAAGTAGAAATTTCACCTGAGATGTCAGATAATAGAGACCAAGGGGAATGTTTTCTCTTCAATTATCCTGGTATTTTCTTTCATCTTCTGTTTCAGATTCAGATAAATTCAACAAACATCTTTCTATTATGTAAAGCATTTAAGTAGACACAGTGGAGAATGTGGAGATAAATGACTTTGTCTTTGCTCAGGATAAGATGGGAGCAGTAATGGAGTGGAAATGGCTACCATTCAGTTTGGTGAGAACACACTGTACATCTGTCGCTGTATTAGCCATTTTTTATGTATTTTTATCTTCTTATAACAGATTTTCTTCCTCCTGTAACTATGTATTAGTTAAGTACTGTTTTTCTGGGTGTCCAGAAAATAAATCTGATAACTGGAGAACTTATGTAACTGAACTAAGAAACTCACATTTCTGGTTTGTAAATAAGGCAGAATTCAAATTCAAGTCACTCATATTTCAGAACTGACAATGAATAATTAATATTTATTTGTTGAAGTCAATTGGAGGGGTATGTGTCTTTAAGAGTAAACATTCTTTGGACAGACATTCAATTAGAACTCATCATCCCAGCTCTCCTAATTTATGAAATTTATGAAGAATATAGGCAATATACAATCACTTTATGACAGTGTTGTTTCTACTATTTACATTTCAATGATGTACTTTCAGTACAAGTCATGTACAATTTCAGAATTCTATGTAATTCCCTGGTTACCATTTATATTTTGTCTACATTCTCATTTTACTTACATACCATATGGATGTTGGAACACTGCAACAAATAAAATCAGTCATTTTTGATAAGCAATTTTAGAGAGTTTAAAATGAGACATACGGGCCAAATGACAAACTCTAGAAACTGCCTTTGTGTTATATACAAAAATGTTTTACCCAACAAATGCATACATATGAAGAAGGAGGCCAAAAGGATCTAACCATAGCTTCCCTTGTGCCATTGTGTAACTGTCGCCAGCTGTCACGCCAGAAGTTGTAGATCAATTATTTACAGTTATAAAAGCAAAATGAAAATAATGATCTAAGTTTGGACTCCTTAAGTTTAATCATGATTAGATTTTGTTGTAAAACCAAGGCATTTTAAGGAATCACTTCCAGAAGATAAAAAAGTATAAAAAAGACAGACTTCTGACTTTGATTCACAGTGATCTCACACCAAATGTGAACAATTCACTTCACCATGGTTACCAATGAAATTGTTTATGCAACTCACACATATGGATGTCTCTACTTATAGTCCATGACTCAAGAACATGGATGTTTCTTATAGATACAGTCCCTTGAATATTGTCATTATCTTCTTCATGTCCAAAAAAAGCACCCAGTACATATTAAGCATATGTTTCTTAATTTGTATTTTATAATATAAAAGAAAATAAATCTCCCACAATGTGACTCCCTACAAAATCAATTGTCCTTTCAATGTAGAATAAGTTTGACAGACACAATGTTTTTATTCTCAAAAACTTTAGTGGAAAACAAATAGCACCAACACAACTATACAAAATATAAGCAAGAAAATGATAGTATTGGACTCACACAGACTAGAAAACATTAGCATTATGTTTATTCAACACAAAGTAGTATAAATAATGATTTGGCATGACTGATCTTATATCTACATTTTCTGGTGGCATAGTTAAACTTCCATGTATTTATCAAAGTCCAGCTTTGTACACAAATGTTTCTCTAGGTACATGGCTGCCCACCTAGAAAATATTGTGTAGTCTAACTTAAAGTTAAGTGTGATTGTGTGACTAAGCTCACCAATAGAATGTGACATGGATGACAAGGATCTGAGCCTTTCATCCCAGGACACATTTATCCATGTCCTGTTGTTAGGAATGTATTTGAGGCAGTGTCTCAGCTTCTACCACGCAGAAGATTACAATACTACAGGTGAAATTGGAACAACAAAGAACAGAAACCTGGCTCTCTGACAAAATGTAGCAGAGATTCCATGATGATCTAGGCCTTTCACTTAAGGACTACTACAATAAAGAGGGGAAAATAAACTTTTTTTATAGTTCTTGTACTTTTGGGTCACTACTGCAGCAGTGTCATTCTAATTAAAGCACATGGAACAGACCCCTCTTTTAGCCCTGGTTTCCTCATTAAAAAAATAATTATATTGTACTAGATGGTCTCTAAAGTCTCATCAAAACATAATATTCCATAAAATTGATTATTTTATTTCATAGCGAATTGTTCAAAAGCTGGAAAATAAAGACTGAAAGAGACTCACCTTAGTTAGCAATTATTCTTTTTTATTTTTATCTATTTATTTGTTTTGAGATGGAGTTTCACTCTTGTTGCCCAGGCTGGAGTGCAATGGCGCAATCTCGGCTCAACATGACCTCTGCCTCCCAGGTTTAAGCGATTCTCCTGCCTCAGCCTCCCTAGTAGCTGGGATTACAGGCATGTGCCTCCACGCTCAGCTAATTTTGTATTTTTAGTAGAGACAGGATTTCTGCATGTTGGTCAGGCTGGTCTCAAACTCTTGACCTCAGGGGATCTGCTGGCCTCAGCCTCCCAAAGTGCTAGGATTACAGGCGTGAGCCACCGTGCCTAGGCTTTAGTTAGCAATTATTACATAAATATAATGAAAATAAATTACAAATTAAAAAATATATAAACATTTATATGGTCTTGATAGACTTTAGTTCTTTTACATTCCTTTAACTGGGAAGAAAAAACCTGTGGAGATTCCACAGAGAAATAGGCTTCAAATGTATTACTAATTTCTTTATTAAATTTACTACCACCTTCTCCATAATGCTATAGGAAATTGACATATGGTGTTATACAGAACTGATTAGAGAGAGATAAGACAAAAATAAGAGTGAATAGTTTATGCCATAATTCAAGATTAAGAAGTTCTGAGGCTGATAAAATTGGTATTAGAAATCGAGTGACTTGTGATTTTTAGACCAGCCAACCTGGTAGGTATACAGATGATGACATTTATCTGTAAGTATGTGATGTTGGGCAAGTTGTTCAACCTTTCAGTTCCCTCATGGGTAAAATGAAAGTGAAAATAAGGTCTATCTCAGGGTATTGCAGTAAGGTTTAAAACAGGCAATGCCCATAAAGGACTAAAGTGCCTAGTAAGTGTTGAATAAGTGCTAGCTATTTTTGTTATGATAATATTGTTATTATTAGGAGAAGTAGTCTTGTAAGTTATCAAAGATACTGTTTGCCCAAACATTGAAAAATGTAAGCACCAAGTTAAATAAGATAAGTGATCTTCAAGGAGTTTGCAATTGACTTGAAACTAAGACTTGAATATGGAGAATTAATTCATGAATAACAGATTATATGCTCTTGCACAGAAATACAGTAAGTATTCAAAAGAAGGAGAGAACATTGTGAAGTGCAGTGGGCTTTATGGAGAAAATAACATTGAAAACCTCCAATAAGAGTAATGAAGTCTTGAGGCATCTTATGTGCTGAGTATTATTCTAAAATTTTTATGCACTTGGTTTACCTAATCTTTATAATAATTATATGACTATATAACTTTCATCTCTATTTAATAGATAAGTAAACTGAGATATAGAGAGCTCAAATAACTTGTCCAAAATTGGTAGTATGTAATGAAAGCTGTATGGGAACTGGCAAACCGAAACTGGGGCCAGGTCACTACAGCGTGAAATTATACCAAGTTCTTATAAAGAAGAAATCAATGAATGAAAAGGCTATACCATTCCAACTGGTGAAGCTATGAACAAAATCAAGAAGAGTTTGAGTATAGCTTACATATTAATCACAGAGGAAGCATCTTATTGGAGCATTGACTGAATAATTATAGTCACTCAGTTATTAAATTCTGCGAATTTATATACATATAATTACATTTTAATATAAAGAAATGTCATTTTTACAGAAATCTTGAAACTATATTTTAATCATTAACCAGTGTTACTTATTTGGTTACATAATTCTACTGATATATGTCTAATCCCTGGCTGATGAAATATTAAGAGAAATATAGTTCTCTCCTTATAGTTCTGAGCCTTTTGGAATGCATAAAAAATTAGGCCAGGAAAATGATAAGTAAGCTTCTACTCTTTAATAGAAATGACGTTAAAATACATCCCTCTTTTCAGCCACTAGCCCATTGTATTAGTCTGTTCTCATGCAATTTATAAAGAAAAGAGGTTTAATTGACTCACAGTTCTGCATTGCTGGGGAGGCCTCCAGAAATTTAGAATTTTTGTGGAAGGGGAGGTAAACACATCCTTCTTCACATGACAGCAGGAGAGAGAAGGGCAGAGAGAATCGGGGGAAAGCCCCTTATAAAACAATCAGATCTCATGTGAAGTCACTCACTATCATGAGACTAGCATAGGGGAACCGCCCCTATGATCTAATCACCTTCCATGAGGACTCTCCCTCGACATGTGGGGATTGCAATTTGGATTACAATTCAAGATGAGATTTTGGGTGGAGACACAGTCAAACCATATCACTCATTTTAAAATAAGTTTTCTACATGAACAACTTAAACTAAAAAATGCAAGAATTTTATTTAAAGAAAAATTGATTGGCTCAAAAAATATTACACAAGTCTACTGTGAAGTATTTGCTGGCATAATAAAACCCATGCAAAAATATGTCTTGCTTTTAACTAAATTTAATTTTATAAATCAAGCCCACTTTCAAAAGAAGGAAAATAGCATCTAGTGTCATTTTTTAGCAATAGTTTTACAGCTGAATGTTTCAACAGTGAGTCTTGGCATCCATAAAAGGGTTTAAACATCAATTAAAAATAAATAAATAAAAGCTGACCAAATGGCAGTGACACTGTGGTAATTCTGCTGACTTTCCAAGCAAAAAATATTCTGAGGTCTATTTCCCTGATGTCATTTACATGCTACATTAAAAATTTAAAATCATATCTTGTTTAAAAATGTTCTCAAATAATGGTTTGTCTTTGTGGAAAAATACAAATTGGTATTTGATACCCAGATTAAATACATAGTCATTTTAAAAGTATTTCTTGTTATGTTGGTGTGCTAAAAGTCTTTTATTTTATAAATATAAATTAAAGTGCTCAGTTATATTTTTAGACTAGAACTTATTTTATATCAACAATCAACGGTTAAATTAAAACAACAAAACAAAATATAGCAGATGTCAAACCTAACAATGCTCTTATTCTTACTGGATTAGTTTTTATAAATATCAAACTGAGACATCAACATTTATCAGTTTCTTATAATGTAAACAAATTAAATATATCTAGTTCATCTTTATTCTTGCTATTTTGTTTAAATTGTCAGGTAAGTCTTATTACTATCATTCTGCTATTTACAAATAAACTTGTATTTTCAATATAGATGAATTTATTTACTCAAGAATTGTGTTAGGCTCTAGGCCATAGAGCTAAATAAAAAAACTATGATCCCTGCTCACGTGAAATTTATAATTTACCATGAAGGGTTCCTCTAAAAAATAATAATTTTTAAATCAATAATTTAAAAAATGAATTTGTCATAATGGTATATTTTGAATGGCTTTAGCAGAATGTTTCCTGTCAGACACTTCCAAGTTTTAACAGGAATAATAACTAGAATGCTTTATTTCCTTGTATTTATTTACCTAATTTTTAGATCATAGAATTAGGGTTTTTAATCTTTCTTACTCTGATTTTCTTTTATGCAAAGCACCTGAATATAAAGGTGTCTGGAGAGACACACATGTTTAGAGGGGGCTGTATTTGAGTTCGGCCCAGAATTCTTTGGACGTATTGAGATTCATGAAATGCACATATAAATACTTCATTCTTATAACCAAAAGTAAGAGTTCAGAAAAGTTCTTAACACTTACAAAAGACATCAGTCATGCACTTTGCAGCACATAGATATGTTTCTATTCACATTATTCCAAACATTGGAGAAATGTAGACAAGCTAAATGTGAGTAAATTTCAGTAACTCTATGTTGTTCTATTCTAAACTGTATCTGCCTTTCTTTAAAAATATTAACATCTATTAAAAACAACTGAAATGTAATCCATATATTTATAAAAGAATTTCTATTTTCTCTTCCAGATATACTATTAAAAATAATTTACTTTATTCATGGAAAAAATCGATTGATTTTTTCTGTTCAAAAGGGATGGAATGACTGATGTTCATAATGATGCAAGAAATGTGATGGAGGCTTTAGGGAAAGGGAATATATTTGCCATGGGGTCCCCTTTATTACTTTCTACATTTTGCCAAAACTTTCAAACAGAATTTGGTCTGCTTTCCTTCTTCCAGAGGTATTCCTGTATCACATTTTCCTATTGCCCTGTATTTCCATTATTATATCTGTTATTCATATAGTTATCCTGAAATTTAATGACCTTGATCATTCTCTAATTAAGCTATGTGAGGTGAGGCTCTAACTCCCACTTACAGTTCCAATGACTGTGGAGGCCTCACAATCATTGCAGAAGGTAAGGAGCAGCAAATCACATCTAATATGGATGGCAGTAGGAAAAGAGAGAGAGTTTCTTCAGGGCAACATCTCTTTTTAAAACCATCAGATCTCATGAGACTTATTATGAGAACAGCACAGAAAAGACTGGCCCCCATGATTCAATTACCTTCCACCTTGTCCCTCCCACAACACATGGGAATTCAAGATGAGATTTGGGTGGGAACACAGCCAAACCATATCATTCTGCCCCTTGTCCCTCCCAAATCTCGTGTCCTCACATTTCAAAACCAATCACGCCTTCCCAACAGTCCCCCGAAGTCTTATCTCATTTCAACATTAACTCAAAATCCCACAGTCCAAATTCTCATTTGAGACAAGGCAAGACTTCTCCACCTTTGAGTCTGTAGAGTCAAAAGGAAGTTGATTACTTCCTAGGTACAATGAGAGTACAGGCATGGGGTAAATACAGCCATTCCAAAACAGAGAAATTGGCAAAAACAAAGGGCTGCAGGCCCTATGCAAGTCTGAAATCCAGCAAGGCAGTCAAGTCTTAAAGCTACAAAATTATCTGCTTTGACTCCAAGTCTCACATCCAGGTCACGCTGATACAAAAGATGGGTTCCCACGGTGTTGGGGAGCTCAACCCCTGTGGCTTTGCAAGTACAGCCCCTCTCCTGGCTGCCTTCATGGACTGCCATTGAGTGTCTGCAGCTTTTCCAGGCATATGGTGCAAGCTGTCAGTGGATCTACCATTCTGGGTTCTGCAGAAAGCTGACCCTCTTCTCACAGCTCCACTAGGCAGTACCCCAGTAGGGACTCTGTGTGGAGGCTCTGACCCCACATTTCCCTTCTGCACTGCCCTAGCAGCGGCTCTCCATGAGGGCCCCACTCCTGCTGCAAACTTCTACCTTTACATCCAGGCATTTCCACACATTTTTCTGAAATCTAGGCAGAGGTTTCCAAACCCCAATTCTTGACTTCTGTGCATGCACAGGCTCAACACTATGTGGAAGCTCCCAAGGCTTGGGTCTTACACTCTCTGAAGCTATGGCCTGACCTCTACGTTGGCCCTTTTCAACCTCAGCTGGAGCAGCTGGGAGGCAGGACACCAAGTTAGGCAGCACACAGCATGGTAACCCTGGGCTCCAGCCTACAAAACCACTTTTTCCTCCTCAGTCTCTGGGCCTTTGATGGATGGAAGAAGCTGCCTTGAAGACCTGTGACGTGCCCTGGAGACATTTTCCTTATTGTCTTGGCAATTAACATTCATCTCCTAGTTACTTGTGCAAATTTCTGCAGCTGGCTTGAATTTCTCCTCAGAAAATGGGATTTTCTTTTCTATTGCAGTGTCAAGCAGCAAATTTTTGGAACTTTTATGCTCTGCTTCCTTTATAAATTCAATGTCTTTACCAGCATCCAAGTCACCACTTGAATGCTTTGTTGTTTAGAAATTTCTTCCACCAGATACTCTAAATCATCTCTCTCAAGTTCAAAGTTCCACAAATCCCCTAGAGCAGGGGCAAATTCCCCTAGAGCAGAGGCAAAATTCCCCTAAAGCAGGGGCAAAAATGCCTCCAGTCTCTTTGCTGAAACATAACAAGAGTCACCTTTACTCCAGTTCCCAACAAATTCCTCATCTCCATCTGAGACAATCTCAGCCTGGATTTCATTGTCCATTTCATTATCAGCATTTTAGTTAACGCCATTCAGCAAGTCTCTAAGGACTTCCAAACTTTCCCACATGTTCCTGTTTTCTTCTGAATCCTTCAAACTGTTGCAACCTCTGCCTGTTACCCAGTTCCAAAGTCCCTTCCACATTTTCTGGTATCTTTTCAGCAGTGCCCCACTCTACTGATACTAATTTAATGTATTAGTCTGTTCTCATGCTGCTGATAAAAACATACCTGAGACAGGGCAATTTACCAAAGAAAGAGGTTTAATGGACTTACAGCTCCACATGTCTAGGGAGGCCTCATGATCAGGATGGAAAGCAAGGAAGAGGAAGTCACATCTTACATGAATGGCAGCAGGCAAAGAGTGAGAGCTTCTGCAGGGAACACCTCTTTATAAAACCATCAGATCTTGTGAGACTTATTCACTATTACGAGTACAACATGGGAAAGACTAGTCCCCAGAATTCAATTACCTCCCACATGGTCCCTCCCACAACACGTGGGAATTCAAGATGAGATTATGGTGGGGACACGGCCAAATCATATCACTCAATTAACATATGTCATGTGGAGAACACTCTATTTATTTCAAACACTGCTGACATTCTCCCATTGTAAGTTGATTCATAGAATCATGTATTCTTTTTACAATTCATTTAAAGACTGAGTGATGCTTTAATTTTTATTCAATTAACACTTTTTTTAGCACTTAAGTTTGAAGATGTAAATAGAATATGTATTGGATTCTTTATGACTTGGAACTATTACAATTTACTAAAACAAGAGTAAGTGTAAGGAGTATTCACCTGCTGTCTACTTACCTTTTACTTTTTAAATACAAAATGCTGTAATTTTTTAACCTACCCCTTTTTTCCCCCCCAAAAAAAACCCAAACTATAGTATCTACTTCTAAAGACTGCTTTTCTATAAATAAACAGTGAGCTTTTTTGTTATTTGGTCTTTCTAGACTTGGGGAAGTTACATAGATTTTTAAAGAACTTAGTACACTTTCCTTCTTAGATCATTAAAATTTTGAAGTTATTAGAATAAGTAAAAGTGTTTTATATGTAAGTTAAAATGCTAAATTGTAAATACCCTAATATATAAAGTATTAGAAATCAAGAGGTGATTCAATGAAAAGAAAATAAAATAAACATCAAATGTGTGCAGATGCTCCTTGACTTACAACGTGGTTACATCCAGACAAACTGATTATAAGTCAAAAAATACTGTAAATTGAAAAGGCATTTGATGCCTGGATGAACCCATTGTAAAGTTGACAAATTGTAATTTGAACCATCATAAGTAAGCGACTGTCTGCATTTAATAAGATAGATGAAAATATAGAGATTGAAAAATCTAATTCTAGCGGCATTGGATTTCTCAGCTGTGAAACAATCACGATGGAGAGTCATCTGTATCAAAGGGTTTATTGTCTATAACCATGAAAATAATTTAAGTGTACTTCAGTGTTAGTAGTGTATGTTTCAGTACATCATAATATTTCCAAGTTATAAAGAATCTAATATAAATTATATTTATAACTTCAAATTTAAGTGCTACAAAATTTGTTAATTGATTAAAAATAAGTGCATCACTGAGTCTTTGGAGGAACCTTGAAAATAATACATATGAAAAGCAAATAATTTTTTGTTTAAGTTTAGAATTATTTTCACTAAATTGTTTTTCTTGGTAAGAATTATTTTCTGTAAATGGATCTTAATGGTCTTATGTTATACAACTCCAGGGGGCAATATTCAAGTGCCATTAATGCAAAGCACCATGTGAATGACAACCTCAGGGTTGAGCATCATGGAGGCCCTGCTGTCTATACTCTATACTGGTCCTCCTCTGGTTATTGTGAGACTAATAAACACAGAATCTGTCATGTCACATCACTATTCGTATTAAAATGACAACCATCACTAACTGCATAATTTCCAGGGCCCACCGCAAAATGAGAATGTGGAATTCCTTGTTCAACAAAACAAGAAAAAACGTTTAAAAATTTTATTTTACAATCTCTATTTTCCTTCCATGGGGTTTTTCACTTTTCTATTTAATGTTACACTCCTTCAGTCCCAGAAAAAAAAAAAGAAACAATTACAGAAGGAGTCCAATACCTGACAGGTTCATGAGTTCCTGCCCTGAAACGTGTTGAGCCAACCCTAATCTTCTCTGTCACTGGGCCCAGAACCCAGGGGAACTTTTCTGAGCATCATTTCCTGCGCTACTGCACTGTTTGTAAACCCCTGAAGCAGGTTCTGGTGACTATATATCATATAAATTAAGGTAAGTTTTATAATTAAGGGGCACCTTTAATAACCTCCCTGGAAAAAGAAGCATAAACCAGCCTGATATAGGACAAATGAAAAAATGAGTAAAAATGCTTTATATATAAGTTAAAATGCTAAATTTTAAATACCCTAAAATAGAAAACATTATAAATCAATAGGTGATTTAATTAAAATAAAAGACACTAAACATGTGCAGATGCTCCTTGACTGATAACGTGGTTACATCCAAACAAACTGACTGCAAGTCAAAAAAATACTGCAAATTGAAAAGCATTTAATGCCTGGAAAAACCCATTGTAAATTTGACAAATTGTAATTTGAACCATTGTAAACTTTTTGTAGGATAGTCACCCTACAGAAAGTAAAACTCAAGTTGGCCTTGGAGTTCACCCATCACAGGGGATGGCCAGAAGACCAGTCACTGGGGCAACCATCACAGAGGAGGGCCAGTCGCTGAAATGAAATGAAATAAAAATAGTAAATTTTATAGGAACCCATGAGTGAAAGTCCAGAGGTGAGGTTAGCTTAAATATTAGATTAATCCAGTGATTCTTGTTCTATTTCTATATGATTCTCTTTGCCCCTCTTCAGATCTTTTCATCCTGAGGCAGGTACTATGATAGTTACAATAGTTCCAGGCCTAATATCTGGTTAAAACAATGTCCAGGAGAAGAGTAAAGTTCTCAGTCACCCAACTCCAGGCACTTTCAGAACAAAAACAGCCCCTGAAGATGCCTTGTAAACCTCTGTTGGAGTTTCACTGACCTGGATTGAATCACATGCCCATTTGTGAACAACTTACTGTCAAAAAATTCTAAATAAACTTTACGCCTATTAGAACCATCCCTGGAGATGGGAGTGGGTTCCAGTGAAAAGTGTAAATCTTGAGAAAAATCAGATTTTTATTAAAAAATTTCTACTGGGAAACGGAAATAGTGAATAGTGTACATAAAGAATTGTCATTAAATAATGCTGATAAGGTATGTTTATTGATTTTTCCTGGGTAGATAGAGGAGTTATAATGGTATGATCCTTGGTCATACCTGCAGTGGCATTTATGTAGGCACAGCCAAGCCAGACAGACACAGTTTTCAGACAGTTTTATTTTATTTTACTTTTTCTTTCCTTCTTGAACTGTTATTTATTATTTATTTATTGTATTAGTCTGTTTTTACCACTGCTGTTAAAGACATACCAGAGATTGGGAAGAAAAGGAGGTTTAATTGTAGTTACAATTCCTCTTGGCTAAGGAGGCCTCAGAATCATGCTGAGAGGTGAAAGGTACTTCTTACATGGTGGCAGCAAAAGAAAAATGAGGAAGAAGTAAAAGCAGAAACCTGCCAAGGCTTGGGGCTTCCACCCTCTGAAGCCACAGCCCAAACTGTACATTGGTCCCTTTCAGCCATGGCTGGAGGGACTGGGACATAAGGCTTTGTCCCTAGACTGCCCACAGAACAGGAACTCTGGGCCTGGCCCATGAAACCACTTTTCCCCCTGGGTCTCTAGGCCCGTGATGGGAGGGGTTGCTGTGAAGACCTCTGACATGCCCTGGAGACATTTTCCTCATGATTTGGGGGATTAATATTTGGTTTCTTGCTGCTTATGTAAATTTCTGCAGCCAGCTTGAAGTCCTCCCTAGAAAATGGGTTTCTCTTTTCTATCACATATTCAGGTTTCAAATTTTCCAAATTTTTATGCTCTGCTTCTCTTATAAAACTGAATGCCTTCAACAGCATGCAAGTCACATCTTGAATGCTTTGCTGCTTAGAAATTTCTTCCACCAGATACCCTAAATCACCTACCTCAAGTTCAAAGTCTCACAGATCTCCAGGGCAGGGGCAAAATGCTGCCAATCTCTTTGCTAAAACATAACAATAGTCACCTTTGCTCCAGTTCCCAGCAAGTTTCTCATCTCTATGTGAGAATACCTCAGCCTGGACCTTATTGTCCATATTGCTGTCAACATTTGGGGCAAAGTCAGCCAACAAACCTCTAGGAAGTTCCAAACTTTCCCACATTTTCCTGTGTTCTTCTGAGCCCTCCAAACTGTCCCAACTTCTGCCTGTTACCCAGTTCCAAGATCGCTTCCACAGTTTTGGGTATCTTTTCAACAGTGCCCTACTCTACTGGTAGCAATTTACTATATTAGTCTGTTTTCACACTGCTGATAAAGACATACCTGAGACTGGGAAGAAAGAGATTTAATTGGACTTCCAGTTCCACGTGGCAGGGGAGGCCTCAGAAGCACAGCGGGAGGCAAAAAGCACTTCTTACATGGCAGTAGCAAGAGAAAAATGAAGAAGAAACAAAAGCAGAAACCCCTGATAAACCCATCAGATGTTGTGAGACTTAATTCACTATCACAAGAATAGCATGGCAAAGACCGACCACCATGATTCAATTACCTTCCCTTGAGTCCCTCCCACAACATGTGAGAATTCAGGGAGATACAATTCAAGTCGAGATTTGGGTGGAGACACAACCAAACTGTATCATTTCCTTATTTATTTTTATTTACAATTGATACATAATAATTATACATAATTATACATATTAATAATTGTACATATTATAGGGTACAATATTAATAGGTTTCAATGCATGTATACATAGTACAATGATCAAGTCACAGTAATTACTTATTCATCACTTTAAACTTATTATTTCTCATATGGTCTCACTCATATATGGAATCTAAAAAAGTTTTGTTCATGGAAGTAGAGAGTAGAATAGTGATTACCAGAGGCTGGGAGGGTAGAGGGCAGAGAGGTACGTGGGGAGGTTGTTCAATGGATAGAAAGTTACAGTTAGACAGGAAGAATAAGTTTTGGTGATTTATTACACAGTAGGGTGATGACAGCAAATTACACTGTAGTGTATATTTCAACGTAGCTAAAAGAGAATATTTTGAATGCTGTCACCACAATAAATGATAAAAATTTAATCTTAACATGTCTTTCAGGGCCCCTTATAATTTTTTCTTCCCTTAATATATCTCACTATATAACCAACAAACAAATGAATTAACCATAAAGAAATACTTGAATAGTCCAAATGTATGGTGCTCTATTATTTTTTTTCATCCCAAGTTTCTAGCACTTACTGAACTTTGAAAGCATACACATGAAATTAATAAAGGATAAGAGCATTAGGGCTGAAAGGTATCACATTTTGGTAAAAGTTCAGTAAGATAAAACATTTCATACTTACATATATCTAAAAAATAGTTAAAACACATGAAGAAAAATGACAAAAGTACAAGAAAATTTTCATAAATTTATAATCATAGTGATTATCAAATTTTCTAAAATCTACAGATTCAATGTAATTCAAATAAAATTCCAAATACTTTTTTTCTTCTAAAATACAGATAGGAAAGCAAAAGGCCAAGAATATCCAAAGCATTATTGAAAAAGAGCAAGATAAAGTGACTTGCCTACCAGATATTAAGATTTAAATTTATTTTTTTGAGATAGTCTTCCTCTCTTGCCCAGACTAGAGTGCAGTGGCCTCACTGCAGCTTGAACTTTCCAGGCTCAAGTGATCCTCCCACCTCAGCCTCCTGAGTAGCTGGGGGTATGGGCATGTACCACTACACCCAGCTAAAAGACTTACTCTTATTAGAGTAAGCAAGTTATAAAAAATAAATTGACCAATGTAATCTCTTAAAGCCCTGATATTTGACAAAACATGGTATTGAAAATTCACGAAGACAGCATGGACCTTTTTCTTATGCAATGTTGGGATAATTCATTGTCCATATGGGGGAAATAAATAGAGTCTAGTGTTTATTTTATTTCTTATGCAAAAATTTATTCCAGATAGAGAAAGGACATCAAGACAAAACTTTGAAATACTTCAAATAATATCTTCTTAAGTTTAGAATTGAAAAGTTTCCCTAAACAATTTACTAAGGAACCTATCGTAAAATTTTGACAAATTTGTCTACTTAAAAATGAAGTATTTTTGTTTACTAAGATGTCATAAAAATGGGGATATATTTTCAACAAAGTATTATTATTCAGAATGCATAAAAGGCTTTCAAATTAACATAAAGAAGACAAAAAAATCAATAGAAAAAGGAAGGTAGGACATGAACACATATTTTACCAAAATAAGAAAATATGAATGGTAAGTAAACATTAAAAGGATGTTCAACCTCACTTGCTATAAGAAAATGAAAATTAGATTTTATTATTTTATCCAGTAGATTGACTGATGTTTATAGTCTGGTAACACCAACTGTTGGAGAGGATGTGATCAACTCTTGTTTACTGTTGATTGGTGTGAAAATTCTTTTAAATACATGTAAAAGATATTTAATGTTAATAAAATTTTAACATTTTATAAATCAGAATGTATGGAGAGTCTATGATAAATAGTTCCTACATGTGACATGTAAGATATTCATCTCACTGTAACATAAGTTCCATGAAAACTGGGAAACTTTTTGTCTGTTTTCATTTTCTATTAAAATAGTGCCTGGCACCTGGAAGATGTTTAATTGACATATACTAAATGAAATAATGAGGAAAATCACCAAAACCTTTCTTCTCAGAAGAATAGGTAAAATATAGTATATTCATATAATAAAATTAATATCAAATTAAAAATTAATAAACTGTGGCTAAATAGTATGTTCAAAAAATAACATGATATGTTACTTTTGTGGAATTTGAAAGCAAAAAGAAATAACTTACATTTCAGGGAGATAAACATATATGATAAACCTGTTAAGACTTCAAAAAAATTATAAACAAGGGGTAGGGGAGGGAGGGCAAAGGCTTGAGGAGGAACATATGTAAATCAAAGAGTACTGAAATGTTCTTTATTAAGTTAATAATGCTAGGTATTAAGTTACTAAGTTAATAATGTTAGCTAATTTAAGGGGGTGTTCAAAGGAATTATTATACATTTTAATTTATGTATACTAGATGTTTCCTGTATGCATTATTTATATAATTAAAATAATAAAAAACACAACTCTAGAAAACAAATTAATAAACCCCTTTTAAAAAATGTATACATAATTCTGCACTTGTGACACTCAGACAAAACCTATAAAATATTTTTGCAATTACATAGTTAGCCAGTATAATCTGGCGCAGGGACAAAGTTTCCCACTACCTACCTTGTTACAGTTTCAAAAAGTACATACCTTCCAATTTGCTAGATTAATAGTTAGAATTTTGTAAGATTTAATGTTTTTAACTAGATTTTAAAACTTTAAATAAGAGTTCAGAGCCTACCAATTTGGAATTGGCAACAAGTGAGGGTGAACCAGGTCAATATGTACCATTGCACTATTTAACAAGAATTGGTACTTTAAGCAATTCATTATACTAAGGTTTGAAGTTTAAAAAAGATTTTTATTTTTCAGTTGTTTAAACTTTTCATGGATATAAGAACATACTGTTTAAACTATAAATAATTACTCTTCGAATCACATAGAAGGCTTATCTATTTATGTGAGCAGGATCTGAGGACTTCGTTCATCAAGAGATGATCTTTTTCTCCAGAAACTTAAATATATAAAACTTAACTGTTTACAAAATACTAATGAACCTTATTTTCCAATAATTCCAGTCACTTTCTTTACTTGTGGCTTAAAAAATGGGAGCTTTTTATATAAAATCCCCTTTTTAAAAGATTAGGAATTTCCAATACTTGAAAGACAATACCAAATACTCCTTAATTCTAAATTCTATAACCCAATTTGATTAGGATTCAATATGGTTTGTATTGACCTAATCCAAAAATAGCCATAGAAAGAACAATTGGAAATGTTCCAGATGAATAAGAATGATAGTAAAAGGAGGGTAATTAGGCTAATATGTTTAATGTTCTGAAAAGAAAACACATGGAAAAGAATTTCTCCTATTCCCAGGAACATAAGTCGTCTCAGTGTTAAAGAATCACTGAAAGAAATGTTGAATAATCTATCTCCATGAAAAACATACTATTTAAATATAATGTGTTAAAGCACTTAAAAGACAGAATATTTTAAAAGCATATTTAGAGTATATTGATTATAGCCATAAATTTATATACTTCTTGTGTAAATTCATTACTATAATCCATTAAAAATTACCATTTTAGATGGTATTGCTCTATATAGCATGCTAGCAAACTGTAGTAAAGCTGATTTATTCAAGGGAATTATTCATTTAATTTCACCATTTAGTATTTATGTTCAGTTTCCATTCATTTATTCATTTCATCTTTATTCATTTATACATTTATCAAATATTCATTTAAATGATTTTCATTATAACTACCAAAACTAGAGGGTGAGATTTGCAGTAAATTTATTTTTTAATAGTTTTATTCTTACAAAATCCTCTGAGCAAATAAAAGCTGCTTGACCCATCATACTCACATCTCTTTAAATTTTTACAAATGTTGCCTATTCATTTTCTTTCTTTATTTGGCAGTTTTTTTGCAATTTCACAGAATTGCTTCACATTACTCTTAGTAGTTTATTTAATATATGACACATTAAATATTTACTTATACAATGAGTATGTTATATGTTATAGTATAGATTTCAGATAGTAGTCATTGAGGAATCTTTACTATTCAACAGCCAAGCAAACTTTTTTCACACTAGACAGTATAATAATTTGCTAGTTTTCATTTGTTCCCTATTCATGTTTCATTAACACTGTCCATGGTCATCTGAGATTTTTTTTTCTGCCTTATAATTTCTTTTTGTTGTTTATCCAGTAAATCCAATCTTGCTACTTACAAAAACATAAACTAATTAAAATTTACACTGCTAATGGAGCCGTTATTATTATTATTTGTTTAATGATGATTGTGTATAGAGTCTTGCTAGTCCAATGGAGCTTAACATATTGCTTTCCTTTCAGCTTTAGTTTGGCCATACGGCTTCCCTTTTCTGCAAATGAGCATTTTCCCACATGTATCAACACAGAGAGAGAGGGACAAAGCCAGAGGCACAGAGAATGGGACAATTTTTCCTATTTTGAATTTGATTATTGGTTTTATTAAGGGTAGTCACTTAAGAGAGAGTTTTTATTTTTTTGCAGTTGTTGATTTTTCCTCCCACCCTTATCATTCATGTGCTCTCATTTTCTGTGTTTATTTCTGCCCATACCTTTTACTCTATTTCAGCTCTTTTGTGTGTTATTGATTTTGGTTTCTTGCCTAGTCTTGGTTTTTTACTCTTCTTCTGAAAATCTGAAGTTAGAGTCCCTTGCTCAGAACAGTTCTAGTCCAATAGATTAATGATCAGGAGGTCTGATTCTAGTCAAGGATAATTCTTTCTCCCAACTCTTCTTGCGATAGTTTCAGAGAACAATCTAATAAAATCTGCTCAACATTTTTGCATGTAATTTCCTCCCAATTTAAATTGCTACTATTGAGTGAGAGTAAAGGAATTAGGCAACACCCCTTATACTAGTCTGTATTTCTGACACCAGAAGGTAGGAACACCAGTATTTCCTGTTTAATTATTTAGATATTAGTCTTCTTGTCTGTACTGTTACATATTAGGCTTCCTGTTAAAGGGTGGGAGATAAAAGGTAGCAAGATCCAAGGTAGGAAGCCATTGTCATGTTCTTCCCTTTGAGTTTCAAATTTTATTTAAGGTCAGCATGGATGCATAGTTAAGCTCAACAATGCCAGTACAGATACATAGAAGTATGAAAATTGTGGAGAAAAATGAGTGCTAATATAGTAGCCAAGTAGTAAAGAGTTGAGCAAAAATTCCATTTGCCATAAATTGATCTACAGAAGATCTGGAAGAACATTGCTGAGGGGTATACAAACAATCCCAAAGGTTTTTATAGAACTTACAGAAAAAAGGATGGAATAGGTTCCTCCTTATATGTAACTTGATGATTATACTAAGTCACAAGTGTGCTTGGGTAAAAGAGCATTCTGGAGCCGTGTTGCCTAATGTTTGTTTAAATTCCTTTTCTTGAAACTGTGATTATGTTCAATTTTTCTACAGGGTATATTTTCTACAGAAATATTTTGAGGGTATGTATGGTACTTATCATTTTTGAATTTTAAATGAAATTTTTATAACGACATAATTTATATAAATCATAATAGTTATGTAAACAATGAACACTAGCCTCTTAGTTCAAGTATCTTCAATGTCAGTAGTCAAAACATAGAGAAAAATTCTTGTGTTATTCCATTTTATATATTTATAAAGAAATACTGGAGGCTGGGTAATTTACAGGGAAAAGAGGTTTCATTGTCTCATGGTTCTGTAGGTTATACAGGAAGCATGGAGTCAACATCTACTCGGTGCTGGTGAGGACCTCAGGAAGCTTACAATGATGGTGGAAGACAAAGGGGGAAACCCACATATTACATGGTGAGAGAAAGAATAAGAGAGAGGTGGGGAGTTGGAACACTTGTATACAATAGAGGTCTTACATTAACTATCAGAGAAATAATTCACTCATCACCAAGGAGATAGCACTAAGACATTCATGAGAGATCCACCTCCGTGATCAAAATACCTCACACCAGGCTCCACCTCAACATTGGGGATTACAAGTCAACATAATATATGGAGGAGACAAACATCCAAACCATGTCAATTCTCAAGAAAGCCATTTACCCTAGGTGCTATGTACTAATGAGAACTTTAGGTAGCAACAAAAAGCTTGGAGAGATTTAAGTCAACATCTTAAGAGATTGTGTTTTAATGCTTTAGTTTTGTCCACAAGAGAATCAAACATTATATATAAATGCTCTCATACATAAACACATAATCGTCATGTTTTATTTTTGCCTTAGTTACAGTCTCTTAGATAAGTACTTGTTACCCATCTATTGTGGGTCATCTTTCTATGCATTCTTTATTACTTTAAAAAACTATTTTTTATTATTTGTCAGTTACAATATCAATGACATACAAAGTCATTGATATTGTAACTGACACAGAGCCTATCTCCAGATCTATGAGTGGCCTGACAATATAACCTCTACCTCAACAACTTAATCTGAAAAAATGGCATTCTTTTAAAATATTTATTTGTCTTTAAGCCTGTTGTTTCTTTCCTTAAAACTTTCTACCCTCCCTTGCCTAGTAAACTCCTCATTCTCTGCACCAGCTCATTTGTCAGCACTTTCATGAAGCTTTCCTATATAGTTAGTCCCTAAAGTTTGTCGCTCCTTTTCATTGCTTCACTATAGTTTTGTTCACTTCTTTAATACTGTTATTTTATACAGCACAGAAGGAGTGTATCATAGTGGTTAAGATCACGGCTACCAGAATCAGACTATCTGAGGTCAACTCATGACTCAGAAATTCCCAGAACATGACCTTTGGCAAGTTATATGAGCTGTCTGGCCTTCATTCATTCATTCAAAGAGAGGTAATACTAGTAAGTTAAAAGTGGTTGGATATTTCCTGCTTCAGTTGTGACATGTAAAGAGCTTGGAAGTCACATTCCTGTCCTCACAGCAAGAAAAAGGTGAACAAACTGAAACTCAATTACTTTTTGTGACCCCAACAGAGAACTGAAGTTTCAGGGCAAAACAGAAATCTAGAGAGACGGGACCATCCAGAGTCAGAGATGAGAGCTATCTACTTGAAGCAAAAGACTCTGAAGCTATGAACTGGTAGAAACACTTATGAGGTACTTTGGATGAATTGTGAGAGGCTGAGTATAGACTAGTATGAGAGTGAGAGTGAGAAATGCCTGGGGTCAGCAGTCGTAGAGGGCCTCATATTTTGGGGAGCTTTACCTGTGGGAGCCCTGTTGAGTTCTCACAGTGAAGATCAGAGACACTCCCTCATGACTCTGACAGTGACCAGGGAAAAATAAATTATGAAATATGCCTAGACTTCTGTACAAAAAATAGACTCTGCTCCAGGGGTGAAGACTTGGTGGACTTATCCCATTGGAGAAAGTGTATTCCTCCCACTCCTGCCTCCTCTAGCTTCATGGTGGAAGTCAATAAAGTTTTAGGAAAATGGATTGGGACACAGCAAACAGAAAAAGGAGCAGGAGACAGGGAGAAAAAAACAAAAGACAAAAAAGCTACATCACTGGAGAAGTACTTTTGAATGTCACAGTTCTAAGATATAGGTCTGTTAAAACAGTGAGATGTAATAAGATGTAATAAGAAGACTACAGAACGCTCTCCATTCCCTACACCTTATCATTACACTAACAGAACTCCAATATAGTAATAGTTGAAAGAGCTACAAGACAGACTGTTTAAGACAATAGTGTTTAGGTAAATCCAAAGTCAAGGGGTGAGACAAAAACAAGTGTCTAGCACCTATAGCTACAGGACACATTGCAGTCCAAACCATATTAGCATAAATCCTCATAATAAAGGCCTATTTAGCTTATTTCATGTTATCCAATATAACATGCTCTTGGCTTTCAACAAAAAGTTATAAGATACATCAAATGCAACTATTACACAATCTGAAGCAATAAAGCGATCATCAGAACCAGATTCAGGTATGACACAGATGTTGGAATTATCAGACAGGGATTTTGAAACGATCGTGATTAATATATTAAATTCTCTAATGAAAAATACAACATTTAAGAGCAGATAGTTAATTTAAGCAGAGGTACAAAGTTTAAGAAAGAATCAAAAAGAGGTGCTAGAAGTCAGAATCACTGTAACAAAAATAAAGGATGCCTTTGATGGATTTGTTAGTAGACTTGACATAGCTGAGGAAAACATCAGTGAGCTTGAAGATAGGTCAATAGAAACTTCTCCTCAAAAAAGTTCAGAAAGTAAAAGAAATGTAAAATGCAGAATAGAATATCCCCAAACTGTAGAACAATATCAAAATATACTTGTTGGAATACCAGAAGGCAAAGAAAGGGAGAATGGAGCAGACAAATATTTGAAATAATAATGCCTGAGAACTTTTCAAAATTAATGACACTAAACTACAGGTTTGGAAATTTCAGAGAACAGCATTCAGAATAAATACCAAAGGAGAAGGAGATAAACCATATCTAGAAATATTATATTCAGAAAGGGGAAGTTCCTTACATAGATGACCAAGAATAAGATTTACAGGGGATTTTACTTCAGAAAGTGTGCAAGCAAAAAAAGAGTACAGTAAAACTTATAATATGTTGGATGAAATAGATCCTACTAACACAGAAGTGAAATTATCCTTCAAAAGTGAAGGAGAAATATATTTTCTCAGACTAAATTTAGAAAAAGAAGAAGAAGAAGAAAGAAGGGAGGGGCATTAATTAGTAGTAGTCCTGAACTGCAAAAAAAAAAAAAAAAAAAAAAAAAAAAAAACAGTAAAAGTTCTTTAGGCAGAAAGAAAAATGGCATGCCATTTGTTATCTATATAAAAAAGAAAAAGCACCACAGAAGAAAAAACATGAAAGTAAAATAAAATATTCATTCTCTTATTTTCAATTTGTTTAAAATATGATTATCTGTTTAAAATAATATTATCAGGATATTGGGTGACTAAAGTATGAAGATCAGTGAAATAAATGCCAACAATGTTATGAAGAATAAAAAGGAAGAATTTGGAATACTCTGTATAGTGTGTTTCTGATATGGTTTGGATCTGTGACCCTGCCCAAATCTCACTTTGAATTGTAACCCCCAATGTTGGAAGTGGGGCCTGGTGGGAGGTGATTGGCTTATGGGGGGAGGTTCTAATGGTTTAGAACCATCTCCCTAGTGCTGTCTTGTGATAAGAGTTCTCATGACATTTGGTTGTTTAAAAGTGTGTGGCACCTCCCCTGCCCCCTCTTCCTCTTGCTCTGACCATGTAAGACATGCCTGCACCCCATTCACCTTCTATCATGATTGAAAGTCTCCTGAGGCCTCTCCAGAAGCCATCATGCTTCCCTAAAGCCTGGAGAACATTGAACCTCTTGTCTTTATAAATTACCCAGTCTCAGATATTTCCTTATAGCAGTGTGAGAATGGATTAATACAGAAAATTGTTACTGGGAGTGAAGTATTGCTATAAAGATACCTAAAAATGTAGAAGAGACTTTGGAACTGGGTAATTAGCAGAGGTTGGAACAGTGTGGAGGACTCAGAAGAAGACAGAATAATGAGGGAAAGTTTGGAACTTCCTAGAGACTAGTTGAATGGTTGTGATCGAAATTCAGGTAGTGATATGGGCAGTAAGGTCAGGCTGATGAGGTCTCAGATAGAAATGAGAAACTTATTGGGAAATGGAGCAAAGGTCACTTCTGTTTCTTAGCAAAGCAATTGGTTGCATTGTACCCCTGCTCTAAGGATCTATGGAACTTTGATCTTGAGAATGATGATTTAGGGTATCTGTTGGAAGAAATTTCTAAGCAGTAAAGCATTTAGGATGTTGCCTGGCTGCTTCTAGCAGGCTAACTCATATTTGTGAGCAAAGAAATGACGTAGAATTGGAACTTATATTTAAATAAGAGCATAAAAGTTTGGAAAATATACAGCCTGGCCATGTGGTAGAAAAGAAAAATTCGCTGTCTGGGCAAAAATGTAAGCCTACTGCAGAAATTTGCACAAGTAGAAAAGAGCCAAATGTTGATAAATAAGACAATGGGGAAAACACCTTAAAGGTATTTCCAGACACTTTCTTGGCAGCCCCTCCCATAACAGGCCTAGAGGCCTAGGAGGAAATAATGGTTTGGTGGGCCAAGTCCTGGGCCCCTCTGCTTTGTGCAGCCTCCAGACACTGCTCCCCACATCCCAGTCTCTCCAGCTCCAGCTGTGACTAAAAGGGGTCAAGTTACATAAATCTGGGGCCGTTGCTCCAGAGAATGCTAGCCATAAGCCTTGGCAGCCTCCCTGTAGTGTCAGGCCTGTGGGTGTGCAGAGTACAAGAGCTGATGCTTGGGAGTTTCACCTAGATTTCAAAAGTTATATGGAAAAGCCTGGATGTCCAAGCAGAAACCTGGTGCTGGGTGAAGCCATCATGGAGAACAGCTACTAGGGCAGTGTGGGGAGGAAACCTTGGGTTGGAGGCCCCAAACTGAGTTCCCACTGCAGTGCTCCATAGTGAAGCTGTGAGAAGAGGACCACTGTCCTCCAGAACCTGGAATGATATATCCACTGACAGCTTGCATTGTGCACCTAGAAAAGCTGCAGGCACTCAGCACCAGCCCTTGAGAACAGTTATGGGAGCTGAGCCCTGAAGAGCTACCTTGGGAGCCCACCCACTGCATCAGTGTGCTCTGGATGTGGGACACAGAGTCAAAAATTATTTTTGAGCTTTCAGATTTATTGACTGCCCTTCTGGGTTTTAGACAGTTCTTTTGGCTGAAATCCCCCTTTCAGGAATGGGAGTATTTACTCAATGCCTGTACCCCCACTGTATCTTGAAAATAACTAATTCCTTTTGATTTTGTAGGCTCACAGGAAGAAGGGATTTGCTTTGTCTCAGATGAGACTTTGGACTATGGACTTTTGAGTTAATACTGAAATAAGACTTCAGGAGCCTGTTGGGAAGGCATAATTGTATTTTGAAATGTGAGACAGACATGAAATTTAGGAGGGGCCAGAGGTGGAATAATATGGTTTGGTTCTGTGTCTCTGTCCAAATCTCATGTCAAACTGTAATCCCCAATGTTGGAGGCAGGCCATGGTGGGAGATGATTGGATCATGGGGGGGGGGGGGTTTAATGATTTAAGACTATCCCTCTAGTGCTATCTGGTGATAGAGTTCTCAGAAGATCTGGTTATTTACAAATGTGTGGTACCTTCCCTCTTTCTCTCTCTTCCTACTGCTCCAGCCATGTAAAATGTGCCTGCTAACCCTTTCACTTTCTGCCATGATTGAAAATTCCTGAGGCCTCCCCAGAAACCATCATGCTTCTTGTATAGCGTGTAGAATAGTGGGCCAATTAAACCTCTTGTCTTTACAAATTACTCAGGCTCACGTATTTCTTTATGGAAGTGTGAGAATGAACTAATACAATATCCAATACACATAAAGTGGTATAGGGTTGTTTGATGTAAAATAGATTAACTTACATTTTATTTGGTAAATTCTATAGTGACCAATTTTTTTTAGAAGACAAGTACAATTAATACACTAATATATGATATAAATGAATCATATATATGGTCAGTTAAAATCACAGAATTCGGAAAAAATTGAAGGAAAAAATAAACAAGGAAAAAACTACAAGAAATAGAATACAGTTACAAGCATAATAGATAGTCACCCAACTATAGCATTCAATAATCTCTTTAGATGTTAATGTTCTAAATATACCAATTAAAGATAGAAATTGTTGAAGAGGATAACAAAACCAAACCTAGCTATATGTCATTTACAAGAAACCCATTTTAAATATAAAGATACATCTGGGTTAAAAGTAAAAAGATAAAGAAACACGCAAAGTGCTAATCAAAAGAAAGCAAAGGAGCTATATTAATTTCAGACAAAGCAGACATCAGGAAAGATAGAGATTATTAGGGCTAAAGAGCGTTATCTAATGATAAAAGGGTTAATTCTCCAAAAAGACATAACAATCCAAAATGTGTATACCTCAAACAAGAGAACATTAAAATACATGCAGTGATATTGATAAAACTGAAGGAGAAATAGGCTAACAGAGGCACTATTACGGCTGGAGCTTTCAATACTCCCCCATTAGTAAGTGACAGATGCAACAAGAAGAAAATAAAAATATATTTAAATTGAACAGCTTTATCACTGGTGTTCAGTGATTTTTTTTTTTTCATGATCACATGGAACATTCTTCAAGGTTGACCACATTTGGGCCATAGAAGGCATCTTAAAAATATAAAATAATAGAATTAATACAAAGTATGTTCTCTTACTACAATGAAGTTCAAGTAGAAGTCAGTAACATGTAGATAACTGAAACAGCTCCAAATATCTGAAAATTGACACATTTCTAAATAAGCGAGAAGTCAAAATAGAAGTCTCAGTAAAACTTTAAAACTTTTGAAGTAAATAAAAATGAAAACAAAATGTATCGATACTTAGCATTTTGTCCTCCAAGATGGAGGCATAGAGGCTTTGTTAGCAAACCTCATTTACTTGGAAATAGCAAAAGAGTGTGTAGAGATTCACATTGTGAACTTTTATCAAGGAAGGAATATGGAAGCTCAACACAAAAATGAAACAAAGTTTGGATACTTTGAAAAATATGGTGGGCAGCAGACCACACTGTGGGTCTGACAGAAAGTTGTGAGTCCCAAGTTCCTGAGAGGGGAAGAGTGTCTTCACAGCATATATTTCCACTTGGGAGTCAGGCAATCCAGGCCACAGAGGAGCTCCTTGACTCTTCCAAGTGCAGGATCCAACTCGGGGATAAGTGAAGAGACTGTGAGAAGGAGAGGCAGTAGGAAGTACTTTGCACATGCTCCCAGACCTTGACACTAATAGGAGAACATTCCTGATCTTAACTCGCAGGGGGCTGCACAGAAATCTGTCATCCAGAACGAGCATTAGTCACTGGTTTAGAGAATCTCAAGAACGAGATTTTCAATCTAGTCTTAAGAGGAGGAGGAGCCCCATGACCAGATCTGAGAGATGAGTGTAGCATGGGTTTGAACCATGGGCATAAGAGTTGGGCTGTCCCTCTTTGCAGGACTGGAGTCAGAGGGGTGTGGCCTGGGAGTCCAAGTTTTTGTCCCTGGCGGAGAGTTTTGTGGCAAAGGGCAGTTTCGTAATCTGAAGACAGATTGCTTGTGTCTTGACTTACTGTTTCAACTTGCTGCCAGGAGTGGGTCATGGGAGGGAGCCTTGCTGGGTCAAGGGTGTGGGAGTGAGGCAGGTGTCACTACCATCTGCTAGGTTGTGGAGCACAAACTGCTTCTCTTTTCCCATGCTGACTCTTTGGCACAAAATAAATTGCTCTGCTCCTTCTTGAATCTTTGCCTTAGTTGCCTGAGCACTGCCTTCTGATCCCTGTTATGGCTGTTGCTTGTGCCTATCATTGGGGAGCCTGAGTACAGCCCTGCCTGCCTCAGCCCTGCTTAGTTTTACCCCAACAACCTGCCTCAGAGACAGAGCATGGGACTGGGATTCCTGGAAGTCCCACAGCACAGCCTATTGCCCGCAGCTTCCCAGTATTTCCGGTTAACAAAGGTCAAGCAAAAGCCCAACTGCCATTATCACAGTTGGCTCTCACCTGCAAGTGCCACCTACTGGCCGGGAGACAAACCTGCAAAGCTCTTTTTGTTTTTCACATCTGCTGATACAATTGCACTACATTTGAAAAACAAAAGAGATTTGCATGACCAGTGTTCACACCACACTCTACTCAGAGGAATTTGAGCCTGCTCCCTGACAGGGCACGTTACTACTACACCAGGCATTTGGGAAAGCCACCATAATAAGACTATCTGTAACCAAGAAAATCATATAGTCTATGGAACTTTCTTGCCACCTGTATCACAGGTGGTACTTGTGCCCGCCATTGCAGGACACTAGAGCAGGCCAGCCCGGTCCAGCTCCACCCAGCATCACTCCCACACCTCAGGACTGACTGCAGAGCGCTGGACACTCTGCATTTTATGGGTCAACCCATTGCTTGAGGCTGTGGAGAGGTTCTCCTGGTAAAGATCAAGTATCATCCTTCCTGCCACTCCTGCAGCCAACTCTTACCTGAAAGTGCCACCTACTGGCCTGGAGGTTGAACTGCACAACCCAATACAAAATCTGCTGCCAGAAGCACACAGCTCTTAGAAATGAAGTAAGCTTTTTAAGACCTCTGTCAACCCTGCTCTACAGGAGGCCATGAGTCTGTTCATATGCTCAGTACACTACTACTACAACTGGTGTTTGAGAAAGCCACACACTAAGGCTATCTTTAACCAAAGAATTCATACAGGGACTTGCCCGTGAAAGTACCCAGAAGCAAAGCCAAATGATCCCTGTTCAACAGACAATATAGTCACATCATTAAGGTGGGAAAACAAAAATCCCATTTAAATAAAACTAAATTATAAAATAAGAAGTGACATTTTTCCAAAGGAGAAGGAAACAGCACAACAAATCTGTAGAAGAAACTGGGTGTTACACCACCACCAAGAATCACTCTAACTTTCTAGAAATGGATCCTAAACAAAATGAATATTTTGAAATAGCGGATAAATAATTTAAAATATTTACTTTAAAAAAACTCAATGAGATGCAAGCCAATACAAATAAATCAGAATATGAATTTAGGATATGGTTTAGGATATGATAGAAATTTACCCAAGAGGTAGATATTTTTTTAAAAATAAAACTTATGAAAATTAAAAAAGAAACTGAAGAAATTATGAAGTACAGTTGAAAGCTTCAACAATAGATTAAATCAAACAGAAGAAAGAATCTGAGAACTTGAATACAAGTTTTTCAAAAACACAATCCGATAAAGATGAAGAAAGATAATGTTTAAAAATGAACGAAGCCTTCAAGAAGTATAGGACTTCTTAAATATCTGAACCTATGAAGCATAAATATTTCTGAGGGAGAAGAACAAACAAAAAAGTTTTAAAACCAATTTGTGGAAATAATTGAAGAAAACTTCCCTATTCTAACAAGAGATCTAGACATTCAGATACAAGAGGACCAACAACTTCAGAAAAATACATTGAAAAAAGATCCTCATCATGATATATACTCATCAGATTGTCTAAGGTCAACCAAGATTAAAAAAAACAAAACTAAACTAAACTAAAACTAAAATCAACTAGAGAAAATATCCAGCCATCTACAAAGAAAACTCCATCAGACCAACAATGAACTTCGCAACAAAAACTTTATAAGCCAGAAGAGACTGGGGTTCTATTTTCATAGCGCTTAAAAAACCAAATCAAAATTGTCAACTCTACATTTTGTATCCTTCTGGAATATACCTCATGAATGAAGGAGAAGTAAAGTGTTTACCAAACAAGCAAATGATGAGAGAATTTGTCACTGGTACTACAAGAAGTGCGCAAAGGAGTTCTAAACATGGAAACAAAAGGTCAATAATAGTCATCACAAAAACACATGAAATATAAAACTCACAAGTCTTATAAAACAGGTAAACAAATGAGGAAGAGAAAGAAATGAAATGGCAATGTAAAAGAACTTCACCAAACCACAAAGATAAACAGCAAAAAAAAAAAAAAAAAAAAAAAAAAAAAGAAAGAAACAAAAAATCTGTAAAGCAACTATATGACAATTAACATTCTGAAAAGAACAGAACCTCAGATTATTTTTACATTCAAGATATTAATCTTGAATGTGAAAAGAGTACATGCTCCAATTAAAAGGTATAGATTGGTAAAATGTATAAAAGAAAGGAACCAACCATATGCTGCCTACAAGAAACTCACCTTACTGGTGAACACACTTATAGACTGAAGGTGAGGGGTTGGAAGAAGATATTCCATGAAAAAGGAAACCAAAAGCAAGCAAGAATAGCTACACTTGTATTCAGTAAAACAAACTTTATGTCAAAAACCGTAAAAAAAGATAAGCAATTATATATTTATAAAAAGATCAATTCAACAAGAAGGTATAACAATCCTAACTATGTATACATTTGACTCTGGAACACTGAAACTTGTGAAACAAATATGACTAGATCTAAGAAATACAGAAAAACAATAACAGTGAGAGACTTCAACACCATACTAACAACACTAGACAGATCATCACAACAGAAAATCAAGAAAGAAACACTGAACTTAAATTGAACTCAATATCAAATGGACTTAACAGACATTTACAGAACATTCTATGAAACAACCACAGAATGTATATTCTCAGCAACATGTGGAATATTTTTCAAAAATAGACCATGTATTCGGCCATAAAACAAGTCTCAATACATTTTTAAAATTGAAATCATACCAAGTATCTTCTCAAACCACAGTGGAATAAAACTAGAGAACAATTCCATGGATGTAAACAAAGTTATCTTGGATGATCTTTGGGTAAAGGATTTAATTAAGACAAATATTAGAATATCTTTGAAATGAACAAAAAGTGAGATAAAATATACCAAACCCTCTGGGATATAGCAAATGCAGTGTGAAGAGAGAAGTTTATAGTGGTAAATGACCATATCAAAATAATGGAAAAATCACAAATTGACAATCTAACATCACACCTTAGGAAAATAGAAAAATAAGCGTGCACAAACCAAAAAGCTAGGATAAGTACAGAAATAACAAAGATTAGAGAAGAACTAAATGGAATTGAGACAAAAAATACAAAGTTTAACGAAACAAAAGTTAACTTCTTTGAAAAGATGAACAAAATTGATAGATTTTTGGCTAAACAAACCTAGAAGATAGACAATTCAAATAAACACAATGAGAAATGAAAAAGGAGACATTACAACTGATACCACAGAAATAAAAACCATCATCAAACACTATTATGAGTAACTTTACACTCACAAACTAGAAAAGCTAGAGGAAATGGATAAATCCCTGGAAACATACAACCTTCTAAAAGTGAACAAAGAAGAAATAGAAATCTTGAACAGATCAATAACCAGTAGCAAGACTGAATCAATAATGAAAAATCCCTCAACAATCAAAGCTCAGAAACAGAACGATTTACAGCTGAATTCTACCAGAGGTACAAAGAACTGGTACCAGTCTTACTGAAACTGTTCCAACAAAATTGAGGAGAAGGGAATTCTCCTTAACTTTTTACATAAATTCAGTAGCAACATGATACTCAAACCAGAAAAGGACACAAGAAGAAAAGAAAGCTACAGACCAGTGTTCTTGATGAGCATACATGCAGAAATCCTCAAGAAAATACTAACACACTGAATCCAACATTACATCAAAACTATAATATACCACAATCAATTTGGTTTTATTCTAGGGATGAATGGATGGTCCAACATACACAAATGAATAAATGTTATTCACCACATAAACAGAATAAAAAACACAAACCATATGATTATCTCAATAGATGCAGAATGAGCATATGATAAAATACAGCATGACTTCATGATAAAAACCCTTAACAAAGTAGGTATAGAAGCAGCATACCTGAAAATAATAAAAACCATTTATGACAAACTCACAAGCAACCTTATACTGAATGGGGAAAAGTTGAAAGCATTACTCATAAGAATTGGAACAAGACCAGAATGCCCATTTTCACCACACCCATTCAGCACAGTACTAGAAGCCCTAGTCAAAGTAATCAGGTAAAAAGAATAAATAAATAAAAGGCATCCAAATTGGAGATGAAGAAGTCAAATTATCATGTTTGCTGACAATATGATAAGAAAACCCTAAGACTCCACTAAAAGGCTAGATCTGATAAATAATTTCAGTAAAGTTTCAGGATATAAAATCAATAGCATTTTGGAACACTGGTAATGATCAAGCTGAGAACAAAATCAAGAAGTCAATCTCATTTACTGAAGCTAAAAAACCCAAAAATATAGGAGTATATTTAGCCAAGGAGATTAAAGATCTCTACAAAGAAGCTACAAAACAATGCTGAAAAAAATTATATTTGATAGAAGTAAATGGAAAAATATTTTATGTATATGGATCAGATGAAAATAAATATAATTAAAATGACCATACAGCTCAAAGCAGTCTACAGATTCAATGAAATTACTATCAAAATACAAATGTCATTTTTCACAGCATTAGAAAAAGCAACCCTAAAATTCACATGGAACTAAAAAAGATCCCAAATAGCCAAAGCAACCCTCAGCAATAAGAACAAAGCTGGAGGCACCATATTACGTGACTTTAAATTATATTACAAAGCTATAGTAACCAAAACAGCATGGTATTAATATAAAAATAGGCACATAGATCAATAGAACAGAATAAAAAACCCAGAAATGAAGTCACATGGCTATAGTCACAAATATTTGTGGTATGTCTAAAGAAAAATGGAATAAACTTAAAGAGTTCCAAATACTCAAAGCTGAAACAATTTGAGCAACAACAACAACAAAGTGGTATTGGATTATAATCTAAATAATAAAATAAATATGCCTGCATCCATAATAATATAAATAACTGATTGAATACATAAATAAGTGGTGTAGAATAGAAAAACTCACATGTGGAAGGATTTCAAATTATATATGTGGATACCCTGAGCATAACTTCTCACTAGTAAGTGTTAGCTGCGTATAATGACTCTTCAGAAGAGTACAGTCTAAAAAAGGGAAAAAAGTAACTACTCTGAAGAAACCTGAAAAATACTATCTCAACCAGTTTTTCGATGTTACCACCAATAGTGATAAGTCTTTGATATTATTTACCTTTGATGTGATGAAAATAGTACTTTACCTCTGTGTTCTTTTCAAAAACCTGAAAGCCCAGTCTACTCATGAGAAAAAACATCAGATAATTTTAAATAATACAACATAAAACCAAATCCCTGACCAGTATTCACGAAAGCTTTCAATTTTATCAAAAATAAGGAAAGTCTGAAAAACTGTCAAAGCCAAGTAACCTAAAGAGACATGAAAACATACTGTAATGTGATATCCAGGTAAGATTTTAGAGTCAAAAAAGAACATTAGGTGAATACAGGAAATCTAAGTATGGACATTATTTAAAATCGTGTATAACATTGGTTCATTACTGTGATTTTATTAGTCCATTTTCACACTGCTGTAAAGAACTACCTGAGATTGGGTAATATATAAAGGAAAGAGGTTTAATTGACTCACAGTTCCACATGGCTGGGGAAGCTTCAGGAAACTTACAATCATGGTGGAAGGCAAAGGGGAGGCAAGGCACATCTTACATGGCAGCAGGAGAGAGAGAGAGCAAAAGGGAAAGTGCCACACTTTTAAACCATCAGAGCTCATGAGAACTAACTGTTACAAGAACACCATGAGGAAAACCACTCCCATGGACCAATCACCTCACACCAAGTCCCTCCTTTAACACAAGAGGACTACAATTTGAGATGAAATTTGGGTGGGAACACAAAGGCAAACAATATCAGGAACAAATGTTCCATGCTATAATGGTTAATTTTATGTACCATTTTGGAGAATCAGGTGCTCAGTTATTTGGTTAAACATTATTCTAGCTGTGTGTAGGAGGATGATTCTAGATGAGATTAACATTTGAGTTAGCAGGCTGAGTCAAGTAGATTGCTGTCCCTGATATGGGTGAGCTTCATCCAA
Organism: Rhinopithecus roxellana; assembly: GCF_007565055.1. Taxonomy (NCBI): domain Eukaryota; kingdom Metazoa; phylum Chordata; class Mammalia; order Primates; family Cercopithecidae; genus Rhinopithecus; species Rhinopithecus roxellana. The sequence goes on along the minus strand of NC_044549.1, from coordinate 139,614,243 downwards.
TCCATTGGGAGCTTGAGTAAAACAAAACAGGAGATAAATGAGAACGTGCTGTCTTTGCTGATTGTTTTCAAGCTGGAACTTGTCCTTCACTGGAACTGATACTTACACCACAGAATTCTCTGATTCTCAGACCTTTAGACATAAGCTGGAATTTATACCATTGGTTTTCCTGATTCTCAGGTCTTTGCAGTCAGTCTGAAACTAAACCACTGGCTCTCGTGGGTCTTCAACTTGCAGATCACAGATCTTGGGACTTCTCAAGCTTCATTGTCACAAGATCCAAGTCTCTCTATATATCTATGTCTATAGATAGATATCCATATATCAATCTCTATATATCTGTAAAAATATAGAGAGATATATCTATGTGTGTATGGGTATATATATGTATACACACACACACAGGCACATATCTATATCTGTTTCTGTTCCTGTTAGTCTACAGAATCCTGACTAATACACCAATCACTTACAGACTCAATGCTATTCCTATTAAATTGCGAATGACATTCTTCACAGAATTAGGAAAAAGAAATAATTTTAAAATTTATATGGAACCATAAAAGAGCCTGAATAGCCAAGGCAATCCTAAGCAAAAGAGATAAGCTGGAGGCATCACATTACCCAACTTCAAACTATACTATAGTATTCAAAAACGCTGCAGTAACAAAAACAGCATTGTATCAGTACAGCATGGTACAAAAACAGACATATAGAGCATTGGAATAAAATAAAGAGCCCAGACATAAAGCCACACCCAGAACCATATGACCTTCGACAAAATTGAGAAAAAGCAAACAGAGGAAAGGACTCCCTATTCAGTAACTGACGTTGGGATTACTGGTTAGCCATGTATGGAAGATTGAAACTGGACCCTTTCTTTATGTCACATACAAAAATTAATTCAAGATGGATTAAGAATTAAATTTAAAACTGAAAACAATAAAAACCCTGGAAGGTAAAGTAGGAAATACTATTCTGGACATAGGACCTGGCAAAGAATTCATGATGAAGACATCAAACGCAATTGCATCAAAACAAAAATTGACAAACGGGACATAATTAAACTAAAAGCTTCCACACAGCAAAAGAAACTATCAACCGAGTAAACAGACGGCCTACAAAGTGGGAGGAAATGTTTGCCAAGTATTCATCCGACAAAGGTCTCATATCCATCAACAAGGGATTTAAACAGATTTACAAGCAAAAATCAAACAACTCCATAAAAAAGTAGGCAAAGAACATGAACAGACAAGTGTCAAAAGAAGACATATACATGGCCAACAAGCACATAAAAAATGCTCAAGATCACTAATCATTAGAGAAATACCAATTCAAACCACAATGAGATACTAACTCACACCAATCAGAATGGCTGTTACTAAATAGTCACAAAATAACAGACACTGGAAAGGTTGTAGAGAAAAGGGAATGCTTATACACCACTGATGGGAATGTAAATTAGTTCAGCCATTGTGGAAAGCAGTTTGATGATTTTTCAAAGGACTTAGAATTATCACTTGACCCAGCAATCTCATTATTGGGTATATACATAAAGCAACGCAAATCGTTCTACCAAAAAGACACACACACATGTTCGTTGCAGCGTTATTCACAAAAGCAAAGACATAGAATCAACCTGGGTGTCCATCAATGATAGACTAGATAAAAGAAAATGTAATACATATACACCATGGAATACTATACAACCATAAAAATTAATTATTTCATGTCCTTTGCAGCAACATGGATGGAGCTGAGGGCCATTATCCTAAGCAAACTAACACAGGAACAGAAAACCAAATACCACATGTTCTCACTTATAAGTAGGCACTAAATGTTGATTGCATATGGTCACTAAGAAGGATTAACAGATATGGGGGCCTACTTGAGGATGAAAGGTTGGGGAAGGGCAAGTAGTGAAGATTATAAAGAGGATACTATGCTTATTACTTGGGTGATTAAATAATCTGTATGCAAAATCCCCTCAACACGCAATTTACCTATTTAACAAACATGCACATGTACCCTTGAACCTAAAATAAAAGTTAAAAAACATTAATTAAAAAATTTATTCTAAAGAAATGATGGTGTGGAGTATACGGGAATTCTCTGTCTCCTATTTTTGCACTTTTTTGGTAAGTCTAAAACTATCTAAAGCAAAAAGGTGAATTTTCAAAAATTAAATTCATTAATGTTGGTTTAATTCTTCATAGTATTGTAATGTAGATTAATGAGGCCAACCTATGTAAAGCTTTTAAGACAATGCCAAGCACAAACTAAATGTCAACAAATACTACCTATTATTATTAATGTATCGTGCATTTTTTTATCAATTTCTTACAAGACTGCAATTTTCTTGTCTCTGCCTGAGACTTATTATTTATTTTTGTAATCTCTTGGGATTGATTTTATTATTTCTGCATATGACAGACTGTGGAAATTGAAAAAGAAAACCTGAAATGAATTATTCAATAAGTAAGTATGGAGAATATATTTTGTGTTTTGTACTAGTCTGTTTATTACAGAAGTAAACAAACAAACAAAACATAAAATGTTTTTTTTTATTTTTTTATTTTTATTATACTTTAAGTTCTAGGGTACATGTGCATAACGTGCTGGTTTGTTACATATGTATACTTGTGCCATGTTGGTGTGCTGCACCCATCAACTCGTCAGCACCCATCAAGTCATCATTTATATCATGTATAACTCCCCAATGCAATTCCTCCCCCCTCCCCCCTCCCCATGATAGGCCCCAGTGTGTGATGTTCCCCTTCCCGAGTCCAAGTTTCCTCATTATTCAGTTCCCACCTATGAGTGAGAACATGCGGTGTTTGGTTTTCTGTTCTTGTGATAGTTTGCTAAGAATGATGGTTTCCAGCTGCATCCATGTCCCTACAAAGGACACAAACTCATCCTTTTTTATGGCTGCATAGTATTCCATGGTGTATATGTGCCACATTTTCTTAATCCAGTCTGTCACAGATGGACATTTGGGTTGATTCCAAGTCTTTGCTATTGTGAATAGTGCCGCAATAAACATATGTGTGCATGTGTCTTTGTAGTAGAATAATTTATAATCCTTTGGGTATATACCCAGTAGTGGGATGGCTGGGTCATATGGTACATCTAGTTCTAGATCCTTGAGGAATTGCCATACTGTTTTCCATAATGGTTGAACTAGTTTACAATCCCACCAACAGTGTAAAAGTGTTCCTATTTCTCCACATCCTCTCCAACACCTGTTGTTTCCTGATTTTTTAATGATTGCCATTCTAACTGGTGTGAGATGGTATCTCATTGTGGTTTTGATTTGCATTTCTCTGATGGCCAGTGATGATGAGCATTTTTTCATGTGTCTATTGGCTGTATGAATGTCTTCTTTTGTGAAATGTCTGCTCATATCCTTTCCCCACTTTTTGATGGGGTTGTTTGTTTTTTTCTTGTATATTTGTTTGAGTTCTTTGTAGATTCTGGATATCAGCCCTTTGTCAGATGAGTAGGTTGCAAAAATGTTCTCCCATTCTGTAGGTTGCCTGTTCACTCTGATGGTAGTTTCTTTTGCTGTGCAGAAGCTCTTTAGTTTAATGAGATCCCATTTGTCAATTTTTGCTTTTGCTGCCGTTGCTTTTGGTGTTTTAGACATGAAGTCCTTGCCCATGCCTATGTCCTGAATGGTACTACCTAGATTTTCTTCTAGGGTTTTTATGGTATTAGGTCTAAATGTTTTAAAGAAACCTAAATCTTATCTGGTGGGACTTACATTTTATTGATTTATTTATTTTTTGCTATTTTCTATTTTTGAACTTTTTTTACTCCATCTTACTCTGAATAGAGTTAATATAAATATATGAGTTAACTAGATAATAAATAAAAAGACATAGAAGTAATAATATGGTGTCCAATATATACATAACTCTCCCAGTTACACATACTAACTCTTTCTGGGAAGAAATGTTTAAGGGCTGAGTGACCTGAAGTCACACCTTGCAAGCTGTGTGCTTTTAGCAAGTTTCTTAGCCTCCAAGTTTCAGTTTATCCCATTTATAGATAAAGGAGTGGTTATTATGAGAAATAGACTACATAGATGAAGGAGCTAAAATAAATAATGCATGCTCAATAAATTGCCACTAGTTTATGCAGTTATTCCAGCAATAAATATTCATTATTTATCATTTTTGAACCTTGGGTGTTGAAGAAAAAGTGTATCACTGACTAGGTAGGATGTTAAATATGTTCTATATTATCTGATACTGATATTATGATAAGTGAGTAGCATCAAATTGCTTCCCAATTAAGGAATTTTCAGAGGTCTTTTTCCTCCATCTCTCTATTACAAATAGAATCACAGCTTAATATTGCACCTACAAATTATGTCCCTTACAATATGCTTTTTTCCTGTATTTGATGTCTGAGACTAAAAATAAAAAAATTCTAGAAATGCCAGCACATTTATTATAGATTGTTTTTCACCTTCAAAATCATTTCATGTCTCATTGATGCATTACTCCTCTGTCATTAATTTTCCTCATCCCATCTTTGGTATCTCATTTTTCTTGTCACTCTTATTTCTCTTTTATCTGTCTATGACTGTGTATATGTAAAGATTGTCATATTTTATTGCCAATTTTGGTTATGAAGTATATTTTCCATCTATTCAGGTTTTCCCCCTCAAATTACTTCTGTTTTATTTTTGTTTTCATAAACCATATATTCACAGGTCTAATGACATTCTTAGGCACACAAATGATTTCCTGTCTCTGCTGCCCTCATTCTTGAGAGCATGTGACTTTCAGATGAATCTATTTTTACTGAAACTCTTGCTCATCATTTTGTTTCTCTCTTATTCTAATCATGGATTTCTTTAAAGTGACTCTTAAAATCTTAGTTTCTATGCTTCTCAAAGAAGCAACTCTGTTTTATTGCCTGAATCAGTGTCAAGAAACCTCCCAGTAGCCTTGTTCCTCGGTTTGAAAATGATTGTCTACAAGATGTGACATGTATGATGAATTGAAGTTTGCCAAGCCTTTAGGTTCCTTGGATGAAGTTGAAATATGAGTTGAAATCTTGCTTGCATTGATGCAGGGGATGATGATTTCAGAGTTAACTTTGTTTCACCATACACCACTAAGCAGCAGTTTTTGGCAGAGTCTTTGCTGGGGATTTCTCCAGCAGCTCAGGTAAAACTGCAAAACTCAACAAAAAATTCCTCTAGTTTACTTCTAAGTGGAAGAGAGAGTAGATGCTCTTTCACAGGCTGGAAAGGCACTTATCATGTTGAAAGGATCAGTTTGGCACTGAAGATTGCTAATGGGGTCTGCAAGATGAGTCACAATTTATAAGCATTTCTGGCAGAGGGTTGAAGGTTTTATAACTTAGTGAACTGAGGGCCAAAGAACTGTGTCTTAATTTATGGGGAAATAGAAAAGATTTAACATCATTCTTCTCTTGTCAAAAAGTAAAGTTTTACTTTTTTCCCCATGGAGTGTCGTGTGTGTGTGTATCTAGCTCAGTGTGGTTACATTAAAAATACCAGAGGCCTCATGAATGTCCCTGAGACAAGTGGCTGCCTTGAGGGGGCTGCACTGGACTAATGCATCTCAGAGTTGAACCTGCCCTGACGCCGTGTTTTTGAGGTCAGTCCACCCACTGCTCTCATCTTGCTACTCAGATTACTGGGGAAATACACCTAGTCTTCAACGAAAAACTTTGAGTAAAGGTTTGGGATTCTAAAATGAGGTCTTTTCTTCTGTTCTCTTCCTTTTATTTATAAATTGAAAGAAAGGATTAGTATAAGCCATTATGGCATTACATAAACAAAAAAAAGCAACTGTTGATTGAGTGCCTTCTGTGAGTTAAGTACTTTTCTTGAGCTTTACATAAATTATTTCATTGAGTCCAACAAGAGATGTTATGTTCATTTTAGGATTGGTGTAAAGCAAGCCTTTCTGAGGTCAAGCAATGTGCTTGAAATCACTCAGCTAGAAACAGGGGAGGCTGAATTCAAACCCAGATTTCTGACTCTAAAGTTTGTATCTTCAATCAACTTTTCACTTTATTAACACACTCTTTGCCACTCTCTTTCCATGCCAAAATATGCCCTAGGATGACATAAAGGAGATAACTTTTCCCCTACAACCTAAGCAATCAATATGCTTATTACCTTACAAAGAGTTGTTCAGAGAAATAATAACATCAGGCACATGTATCACATTGATGCTTCAGAAATTGTATCGGTGCCCCACCAAATAAGCTACTCTGGGGACTCTGGGGCTCCATAAATAATACTTGAGATGTATAATTTCAACTTTGGCTTTTTTCTTAGCTCTGGTAACATTTTGCGTCCTCTGTGAGGTAAACTCTGAAGACTAGTACAAACAGAATGTAATAGTTATTTTAACAAAACCAAATCTGGCTTAAGCTTTATAAGACAGATCTGCTTAAGACCCAGTGGAATACCCTCAAAAAATTGTCCCATAAAAGTCCAAACTACACATCTTTATTAGATCCTGCCTCAACCTTTGAATCTTATTTTCATCTCTACCTTTACCAATTCAGTTCCCTTTTGACTGAAATACTATCATCCCCTTCTTTACTCTTCCTGCCTCTCTGAAAAAAATCCTAATCAGCCTCCTTCTTAGTAATTACTTTTTTCACTAACAGAAACTGAAGATTCTCTTGAGCAGTGGAAGGAGGCTTGGATAGTTGAAGCAAGTAGAAAATTTTAGAGAGGAGGCAAGCTCATTGTTGATTGTAGAGAGGAGGCAAGCTCATTGTTGAATGTTCACTACCTGCTCAAGAATTTTAAAAAGGTGAAATTTTGTGGAGAAGCTACACATCAAGAAGTAGAGATGAAGACAGGGAGTATAGAGAAGAGCCAATGAGAATTAAAAGAGTGTTACAGCACAGTCAATGAGAGGCATGGATTTGAAGTCAGATAGCCTGGGCTCAAAGCCAGTTTTAAACTCTCTAACTTTGTGATTGTGGATGTGTTATTCCACTTCCATAAACTTGAATTTTCTCTTTGAGAAAACTGGGATGATATCTATAACAATAAGTTGTTGTGAGCATTAAATGAGTTAATCATCATAAAATAATTAACTCAGAGTGAACTGTTAAATTAGTAGTAGCTATAAGGATTCAGTGAAGAAACCTTGTGAGAGAAGATAAGTTACATCTTACTTATCTTTGTGCCTGGCATGTGGTAGACATTTGGTAAATGTTGGCTTAATGAATGATTCATGTATTTGGCAGAATGGATTAGAGAAATGGATTGTAAAATAAAACAGAAGTGTTATGAACTGAATATTTATGTCCCCCAAAATTCATATGTTGAAGCCCTATCCTAATATATAGGTGTTTGGAGATGGGGCTTTTGATAGGTAACTAGGTTTTGGTGAGATCATGAAGGTAGAGACACCGTGATGGAATTTACATCCTTGTAAGAAGAGAAAGAGGAAACAGAGCTTTCTTTCCCATCACCATGTGACGATGCAGTGAGAAGGCTGTCTGCAAGACAGCAAAAGGGCCTCTTATCAGCACTGAATATGCTGGCACCTTGAACTTGGACTTCCCACACTCCAGAAATGTGAAAAATAAATGTCTGATGTTGAAGTCACTCAGTCTATGGTATTTTCTTATTGCAGCCCAAGCTGATTAATACAAGAAGAACAAGTTAAAAATCACCCATATAAAGAACAAGCTCAAACCAAAATCTATTTCTTTGAATATTTTTATCGAGAGACAAATGTCATCATCTCTATTCATTAATTGTTAGTAGTCAATATTGCTGTCCCACACTATCAATACCTTCTTTGGGATCCTTCTCTCAATTCCTAGAAATGTTTTTTCAGGGCATGCCTTATGTCAGGCTGAAGGGGTTTCAGTGGAAACAACCAGGATGTCTCTAATTCATGAGACCATTTATAATACTTGATAAATGAGTTCATCCTATGAAAATGCATATTTCAAAACTGGCTAACTTTAAAGCTATCTCATTGAGCGCTTAAGATATTTTCAGAAGAAAATATTATATTTTGCAGAGTGAAGGGAACAGGCCAATTTCCACAGTTAGCTCCACTGCTGATATCTAGGAGCTAAAATTCTTTGCTTTAAAAAATGTGCTTTAGCACAGAGCATTTCTCATAGTTCTGCCTTTAAGGGAAGATAAGGTGTTTTAGTTCCTTGTCTTACAGAAATAGTGAACATTAGGTTACATTTAAAGTATTACATTGATCCAACCAATAACTCTAGAATTTTACTGTAGGGTATTCACATGTAACTTCAGGTATGAATTACTGTTCTCTAATTATGACTCTAATTATCTTTTTATACTCCGGTCAGTTCATTAAAACTGTGCTGTTCAGTGACTACTCTTTTATCTTCTTCAGTACATCCATTGTTGCAACCTTTTGGCCAAATGCTCATCTTCACATACTAAACTGAGGTTTGCCTGCAGTCTGCAGCTGACTTTTTTATACATTTAGACACATATTTTGTCTAAGTGCATTGGCTATACTTTGAGACATCTTTAAAGACTTAAAGAAAATAATTTAAGCTATTAGTAGCAATGCTAAAGTGCATTTCAACAAGGTGGGAGAATGTAAATCTTTATTTCAAGGCTTAAAAGCCTTCACTTTTTTCCTAACATGGAAACTACATGGCTTAGGATATTCATGTACCCTAGAGTAATTTTGAAAGTAAGAAATATAGTGAGACCAATTGTTTGGTCTTGATGTATGCATAAAAGCGGGTACGAGGAGAAGGAGAAGGGGCAAAATAATAAAATAATTTTGAAAAAATAATTCATAATTTTATTATGACTGGTTTTACTGTGAGTTTAATCATGGCCCTCAAATTGTTATGTCCATATCCTGACCACTAGAACCTGAAAATGTTACCTTATTAGACAAAAGGGTCTTTGCAGACATAATTAGGAATCTTGAGATGAGATTGTTTTGAATTAGCCTGGTGCCCTAAATCCAATGACAAGTATCCTTTTAATACAAAAGAGAACACACAGACATACAGAAGAAAAAAGTGTGTTAGAAAGACAGAGATTAGAGTGATAGAGCTGAGGAGGCCAAGGAATCTCTACAGCCACCAGGAGCTGGAAGAAGTGGGATCTCCTCTAGAGCCTTCAGAAGAATAACAACCTTGCTGACACCCTGATTTTAAATTTCTGACCTCCAGAACTTTGAAAAAAAAATATTTCTGTTGTTTTAAACCACTAAGGTTATGATTATTTGTTATAGCAGCTGCTATACATTGGTTAAACAGGAACTATTCAAGGCATTCTTATTGGTCATATTTCTCTTGACATTTTTATCCTATGTAAACATATCGAAAATACTGTTTTCAGTATTTGAAAGTAAACAGCATTTGGAAAAGCTTTGAAAAATGTTATTCATTTTAATCTGCATTTTATCATCCTCATTGATGGTCTATTTTTGGTTTAATGAAGAAATAATAACTTACTTCAGAAGATTATATTAATAGTTATTTAGGAATACACTACTATCACTCCAATTGTACAACACTTTGTATCTACAAAAGAATGTTTGTTTTATCTGGAAAGAAGGCTAAGGCAGAAATCATCTGTTTTATTGATGATAAATTTGAGATTTTTCATTCATTCATTGATTAAATAAACATTTATTGAACACCTAAGTACCATCATTTGGAAGAAATTCAACAGGAAATACCTAAACAAACATCCTTTCTTATGAATCTTACATTCTATTACAGTTAGAGAAGAGATTTTCAAAAAAGATAACAAATAATGAAGTGTATATTATTAAAACAGGTTAAGGAGCAAAGAGAGCTGTGTTAGAAGGGTTACAAATGATATAATCAAATATCTGAGAAACTCTTCAAGAAGGTGAGGAAGTGAGTTGTGAGGATACATGGGGAAATGATTTCCAAACATAATACATAGTCAGTGTGAATATCTGTGCCCTGTCACTCAAGGAACTGTAAACAGGACAGAGAAAGCACCCAGGAGGCTAACAGTAAATGAAGTCAAAGAGATAATAATTTTATTTAAATTTAAATTTCAAATATGTTTTGTGCTACTTGAGGATTTTGACTTTTTTTTTTTTTCTGAATGAAATGCAAAATATCAGAAGGTTTGAATAAAGGGGATAAGGTCTAATTTGTGATTTAAAAGGCATGTTCTCTCTGCTGTGTATAGATGATAGGTGTGAAAAGGTAGAATGAAGAAAATCAGGAGACTGTTGGAAGCCTATTCCAAACAACTGTGACCAGATTGTTTGTATCAAGCAATGTAGATAGTGAGAAATATAAAATTAAATATGGCTTACTACCAGATTGGATTTAGTGTGTATATTATACATTTTTAAACTTTATATATTTCAGGTGCCTCAACATCCCTGTATTAGTCTGTTCTGACACTGCTAATAAAGACATACCTGAGACTGGGTAATTTATAAAGGCAAGAGGTTTAATTGACTCACAGTTCCACATGGCTGGGGAGGCTTCACAATCATGGTGGAGGATGAATGAGGAGCAAAGTCACTTCTTACATGGTGGCAAGCAAGAGAATGAGAGCCAGTGGGGGAAATGCCAGACACTTATAAATCCTTTAGATCTTGTGAGCACTCACTCACTATCAAGAGAAAAGTATAGGTGGAAAACCACTCCCATGATTCCACTATCTCCACCTGGTCCCACCCTTGACACATGGGGGTTATTACAATTCAAGGTGAGATTTGGGTGGGGACACAGAGTCACGCCATATCAATCTCCACAAACAAGCTGTGAGCACCCCACCCAGGTGACCTGATGCACCAGTGTGATAAGGCAGGTTCCTGCCACAAGTTCCCCTTCTTGCCCTTCCCTGACTATAACCTAGGGACATTTCAATGTACCAGCAAAATTTTCTCATGCCTTTTGCTTGTGTACTTCACTCTGACCCCCCAATAAAAGCATTTGCCCATGGATCATCACTCTCTCTCGGCTCCCCATCTGCTTGGTTGAACCTGCTCCCTAGGAACTCCTTCCATAAGACCCTACTGCATGGCTTGCCATGCCTCCTGTTTTTAGAACCTGTGCATATAATAAATTCTTTACTTTTATATGCCTTGCTGAGTGTAATATCTGTGGTCATGTTGGAATAATCCTTAAAGACCCCACAAGACGGCCATACTCTCCTGTTTGCTACACAGGATGGGAGAAAAAGAGGAATCAAAGCTTATCCCAAGATGTTTAACCTGTTTTACTGGAAAGATTAAGCTGTCATTAACTGGAAGAAAGACGACAATAGATAGATTATATGTGGAGACATAAGATCATGGATATGATAGCTTTCAGATATTTATTTAATCTACAAAATGTTGAGTAGGTAGTCAGAAATATACTGAACTGAAGTTCAAGGAAGAGGTCCAGGATAGGGATGTTTATTTGGAAATCATTAGGATACAGATATTATTTAAAAGGCTGCAACTGAATAAAATCAAGTTACATAAATAGAAAAAAGAAGAGGTCCAAGGACTGATTCCTGGGGCACTTCAAAGTTTGACCTCAATGACATAAGAGGAAGAAAACAAAAAGTTTGTGGTTCCAGAAGCCATTAGAAAAAAGCGACACCAAAAAAGGTTCTTAAGGAGGAAGCTAGATCAGCTGGACAGCTAGCAAGTCACTATTATGATAGCTATTAGTTGACTATTGGATTTGGCAATGTGGAAGTCATTGCTAACCTGAGAAGAAGTTTGGTGTAGTGGTAGGGACAATTTCAAGATTAGAGTGGATTTAAAAGACAGTAAGAAGAGAGGAAATGGAGAGAAAAAATATTGACAACTCTTTCAAGGGATTTAACTATAAAGAACGAGAAATGAAACCGTGATTATGTAGAATGAAGAGGAGCTGTGTCAAAATGACTCTTTAAAACAGGCAAACTAGCAGGAACAATCCAACACAGGGAAAAAGCTTGATAATACAATAATAAAATGAGGAAGTTCTAAAGATACTTTAGAGTAGGTGGGGGAGAAGTAAACTTTAGAGTATAAGTCAAATATTTGCTATTAAGTAGGACCATAATCACTTCAACTCTACTAACAGAAGAGAGGAGACTTTGGGTCCAGATACCAGAGGGTACCAAGATGTAATGTTGAGACAATGTCCTTCAGATTGCTTTTATTTTCCTAGTGAATTAGAAAAAAATCATCAACTGAGAAAAAGATGGGGTAGGGGATATTGGCAGATTAAAAAGAGAATGAGGTATAATATTCAACAAGGAGTGTGACAGAATGAGTGAAGAAATGTTTGTTCCATGTTAGATTAAGGTTGTGTAACTTTGCCAAGAATACCACAGAAGAAAATGTTTTTCTCTTTTAGGTTCATCATATCAGGGGTACATGATATGAACAGGGCTTATCACTGGTGATGTTGACTTTAATCTCTTGTTTTCATGTGGTTTCTGCCAGGTTTCTCCACTATAAGGTTGTAATTTCCATCTTGTAACTAGTAAATACCATGCATGGGAAAACTATTCTATGACCCTACTTTTAATCACAATTGTTCTCACTAATTTAGTACCATTTAATGACTCTTGTCTGTAATAATTATTACTGTGTCACTGGTACAATGAAGATTTGCTATTTCCATCATTCCTTCCATGTTTATTAATTAGAATCCTACTTCTCAGGAAGTGCTGCCCCTTTTCCGACATTTATTTATTTAATTAGTTAATGATTTCTATCAGAATGAACTTCTTTATATTATTCTGGAGAACACAATCAAATATCATACTTGTTCATATTCTTGCTCAAATTGTTCCATCTCTGACCATTGTGTTATTCCAACATGCCTCTATCTTTTCTGAGTCACCCTGTGTCATTCCAACATGCCCCTATCTTTTCTGAGCACTTCCTTACTTTCTGGAACTGCAAGATATTATTATAGTTTCATCTTGTATTTGCTCCACTTCAACCCTAGAATCAGCTGTTTCTTCAAGAATTCCTAGTTCTTTCATTGGTAAATAGTGTTTAGAATTCAAAAATCTTCATGCTGGGTGTGCTTTTTGCTTGTAGGTCCTCTCAGTGGACAGAACTAAGGAATATATTTATGCATAAAGACACTTCTACATGTATCTACACGTGTCTATTTCTCTGTCTCTCTCTCTCTCTATAGAGAGAGAGAATATATATATACTCATATATATTCATATATATATATATATACTCAAGGAAATAAGACAGGACAAAAACAAATGGAAAAACATTCCATGCTCATGAATAGGAAGAATCAATATCGTGAAAATGGCCATAGCGTCCAAAGTAATTTCTAGTGGATATATATGCATATATAGATCTATATATATAGATCTCTATATATATCCAATAGTTCATGCTGTGCATGTGTGAGTATATATATATATGTACTAGTTCATGCTGATATATTGGATTCTGATTTAGTGCTACGGGGTTTATTGTAGCCTTTTCCCTTTGAATATTTGTAACTCCTTTTCCCCACTGTGAGACATTTACCTCTTGTTACCCAAAATGTATTCATTTGCTTGATCCTATTACACACATAGTTTCCGAATTGTTAATCCATATCCCTATGGAGGAAAACTACTCACAAGAACAGTATTTGTGTGTACTTCTTTTGAATGTAATCTTACAGTATAAAGTTGAAATGTTGTTGTGTTCCAGTGTTGTTAGGTTAGGTTAGTATTTATTCCCACTTATTTAATTTTTCTTGTTATTTATTTATAGTACAGTTAAATCTGCATATTGGTGTTTGTATTCCATTTTAAGTTCCCCTCACGTCCTATTTGATTTAAATTATTTATTTATGTTTGGAGTATGTGAAACATTTCCACAGTTCTAAGTCAGAGTGATACGAAAAGATACTCACAGAAATATCACCTTCTCCCTGTCCCTACTATCCCATTCCCATTTTCTCAATACTCTCCAACCTACCCCCCTTAAATCTTTAGGTAATAAATTCCATGAGTGTGTGGTTTAAACTTCCTGTATTTATTTTTCAGAAACAAGTAGATGCATTAACATTTTCTTACATTCATCTTTTTTAATACATAAAGGATCTCATGCTATAGGTATACTGTTGTATTTTGCTTTCTTGGTTTTTTAACATATATCTGAAATGACATCATATCAGTTCAGAGACATATTCCTCATTCTTTTTATAGATTCATAATCTTGTGGAGTTATCATAGCTTATTCAAACATCTTATTCAGATGGGTCCACATGAGGCCTTTTCTGTATGAGCATTGAAGAGTATTTTATTTATTTATTTATTTATTTATTTATTTATTTATAAATATCTTTATTATTTGGAACCAAACAGTAGAGAATTTAGGGCATTAAGTAAATTATATTAACTATTCAAATTTAAATATGCACTGGGTTAATCTTTATAAAAATATTCAACAGTTTTAAAAGAATAAGATCAAAGAGCCTAAATAATTTGCACATTTTGGTTGCATTGGAGACTGAAATACTGTTGATCTTTTTTTTTTTTTTTTATTATACTTCAAGTTCTAGGGTACATGTGCATAATGTGCAGGTTTGTTACATATGTATACTTGTGCCATGTTGGTGTGCTGCACCCATCAACTCGTCAGCACCCATCAATTCATCATTTATATCATGTATAACTCCCCAATGCAATCCCTCCCCCCTCCCCCCTCCCCGTGATAGGCCCCAGTGTGTGATGTTCCCCTTCCCGAGTCCAAGTGATCTCATTGTTCAGTTCCCACCTATGAGTGAGAACACGCGGTGTTTGGTTTTCTCTTCTTGTGATAGTTTGCTAAGAATGATGGTTTCCAGCTGCATCCATGTCCCCACAAAGGATGCAAACTCATCCTTTTTTATCGCTGCAGAGTATTCCATGGTGTATATGTGCCACATTTTCTTAATCCAGTCTGTCACAGATGGACATTTGGGTTGATTCCAAGTCTTTGCTATTGTGAATAGTGCTGCAATAAACATACGTGTGCATGTGTCTTTGTAGTAGACTAATTTATAATCCTTTGGGTACATACCCAGTAGTGGGATGGCTGGGTCATATGGTACATCTAGTTCTAGATCCTTGAGGAATTGCCATACTGTTTTCCATAATGGTTGAACTAGTTTACAATCCCACCAACAGTGTCAAAGTGTTCCTATTTCTCCACATCCTCTCCAAAACTTCTTGTTTCCTGTTTTTTTTAATGATTGCCATTCTAACTGGTGTGAGATGGTATCTCATTGTGGTTTTGATTTGCATTTCTCTGATGGCGAGTGATGATGAGCATTTTTTCATGTGTCTGTTAGCTGTATGAATGTCTTCTTTTGAGAAATGTCTGTTCATATCCTTTGCCCACTTTTTGATGGGGTTGTTTGTTTTTTTCTTGTATATTTGTTTGAATTCTTTGTAGATTCTGGATATTAGCCCTTTGTCAGATGAGTAGATTGCAAAAATTTTCTCCCATTCTGTAGGTTGCCTGTTCACTCTGATGGAAGTTTCTTTTGCTATGCAGAAGCTCTTTAGTTTAATTAGATCCCATTTGTCAATTTTGGCTTATGCTGCCATTGTTTTGGTGTTTTAGACATGAAGTCCTTGCCCATGCCTATGTCCTGAATGGTACTACCTAGGTTTTCTTCTAGGGTTTTTATGGTATTAGGTCTAACATTTAAGTCTCTAATCCATCTTGAATTAATCTTCGTATAAGGAGTAAGGAAAGGATCCAGTTTCAGCTTTCTACTTATGGCTAGCCAATTTTCCCAGCACCATTTATTAAATAGGGAATCCTTTCCCCATTTCTTGTTTCTCTCAGGTTTGTCAAAGATCAGATGGCTGTAGATGTGTGGTTTTATTTCTGAGGACTCTGTTCTGTTCCATTGGTCTATAGCTCTGTTTTGGTATCAGTACCATGCTGTTTTGGTTACTGTAGCCTTGTAGTATAGTTTGAAGTCAGGTAGTGTGAGGCCTCCAGCTTTGTCCTTTTGACTTAGGATTGTCTTGGCAATGCAGGCTCTTTTTTGGTTCCATATGAACTTTAAAGCAGTTTTTTTCCAATTCTGTGAAGAAACTCATTGGTAGCTTGATGGGGATGGCATTGAATCTATAAATAACCTTGGGCAGTATGGCCATTTTCACGATATTGATTCTTCCTATCCATGAGCATGGTATGTTCTTCCATTTGTTTGTGTCCTCTTTGATTTCACTGAGCAGTGGTTTGTAATTCTCCTTGAAGAGGTCCTTTACATCCCTTGTAAGTTGGATTCCTAGGTATTTTATTCTCTTTGAAGCAATTGTGAATGGAAGTTCATTCATGAATTAGCTCTCTGTTTGTCTGTTACTGGTGTATAAGAATGCTTGTGATTTTTGCACAGTAATTTTGTATCCTGAGACTTTGCTGAAGTTGCTTATCAGTTTAAGGAGATTCCGGGCTGAGACAATGGGGTTTTCTAAATATACAATCATGTCATCTGCAAACAGAGACAATTTGACTTCTTCTTTTCCTAACTGAATACGCTTGATTTCTTTCTCTTGCCTGATTGACCTAGCCAGAACTTCCAACACTCTCTTGAATAGGAGTGGTGAGAGAGGGCATCCCTGTCTTGTGCCAGTCTTCAAAGGGAATTTTTCCAGTTTTTGCCCATTCAGTATGATATTAGCTGTGGGTTTGTCATAAATAGCTCTTATTATTTTGAGGTACGTTCCATCAATACCGAATTTATTGAGCATTTTTAGCATGAAGAGCTGTTGAATTTTGTCAAAAGCCTTTTCTGCATCTATTGAGATAATCATGTGGTTCTTGTCTTTGGTTCTGTTTATATGCTGGATTACGTTTATTGATTTGCGAATGTTGAACCAGCCTTGCATCCCAGGGATGAAGCCCACTTGATCATGGTGGATAAGCTTTTTGATGTGCTGCTGAATCCGGTTTGCCAGTATTTTATTGAGAATATTTGCATCGATGTTCATCAGGGATATTGGTCTAAAATTCTCTTTTTTTGTTGTGTCTCTGCCAGGCTTTGGTATCAGGATAATGTTGGCCTCATAAAATGAGTTCGGGAGGATTCCCTCTTTTTCTATTGATTGGAATAGTTTCAGAAGGAATGGTACCAGCTCCTTCTTGTACCTCTGGTAGAATTCAGCTGTGAATCCATCTGGTCCTGGACTTTTTTTTGGTGGGTAGGCTATTAATTGTTGCCTCAATTTCAGAGCCTGCTATTGGTCTATTCAGGGATTCAACTTCTTCCTGGTTTAGTCTTGGGAGAGTGTAAGTGTCCAGGAAATTATCCATTTCTTCTAGATTTTCTAGTTGATTTGCATAGAGGTGTTTATAGTATTCTCTGATGGTAGTTTGTATTTCTGTGGGGTCGGTGGTGATATCCCCTTTATCATTTTTTATTGCGTCTATTTGATTCCTCTCTCTTTTCTTCTTTATTAGTCTTGCTAGCGGTCTCTCAATTTTGTTGATCTTTTCAAAAAACCAACTGCTGGATTCATTGATTTTTTGGAGGGTTTTTTGTGTCTCTATCTCCTTCAGTTCTGCTCTGATCTTAGTCATTTCTTGCCTTCTGCTAGCTTTTGAATGTGTTTGCTCTTGCCTCTCTAGTTCTTTTAATTGTGATGTTAGAGTGTCCATTTTAGATCTTTCCTGCTTTCTCTTGTGGGCATTTAGTGCTATCAATTTCCCTCTACACACTGCTTTAAATGTGTCCCAGAGATTCTGATATGTTGTATCTTTGTTCTCATTGGTTTCAAAGAACATCTTTATTTCTGCTTTTATTTCGTTATGTACCCAGTAGTCATTCAGGAGCAGGTTGTTCAGTTTCCGTGTAGTTGAGCGGTTTTGATTGAGTTTCTTAGTCGTGAGTTCTAGTTTGATTGCACTGTGGTCTGAGAGACAGTTTGTTATAATTTCTGTTCTTTTACATTTGCTGAGGAGTGCTTTACTTCCAATTGTGTGGTCAATTTTGGAATAAGTGCAATGTGGTGCTGAGAAGAATGTATATTCTGTTGATTTGGGGTGGAGAGTTCTATAGATGTCTATTAGGTCTGCTTGGTGCAGAGATGAGTTCAATTCCTGGATATCCTTGTTAACTTTCTGTCTCATTGATCTGTCTAATGTTGACAGTGGAGTGTTGAAGTCTCCCATTATTATTGTATGGGAATCTAAGTCTCTTTGTAAGTCTCTAAGGACTTGCTTTATGAATCTGGGTGCTCCTATATTGGGTGCATATATATTTGGGATAGTTAGCTCTTCCTGTTGAATTGATCCCTTTACCATTATGTAATGGCCTTCTTTGTCTCTTTTGATCTTTGATGGTTTAAAGTCTGTTTTATCAGAGACTAGGATTGCAACCCCTGCTTTTTTTTGTTCTCCATTTGCTTGGTAGATCTTCCTCCATCCCTTTATTTTGAGCCTGTGTATGTCTCTGCATGTGAGATGGGTCTCCTGAATACAGCAGACTGATGGGTCTTGACTCTTTATCCAGTTTGCCTGTCTGTGTCTTTTAATTGGAGCATTTAGTCCATGAACATTTAAGGTTAATATTGTTAGGTGTGAACTTGATCCTGCCATTATGATATTAACTGGTTTTTTTGCTCCTTAGTTTATGCAGTTTCTTCCTAGCCTCGATGGTCTTTACATTTTGGCATGTTTTTGCAATGGCTGGTACTGTTTGTTCCTTTCCATGTTTAGTGCTTCCTTCAGAGTCTCTTGTAAGGCAGGCCTGGTGGTGACAAAATCTCTAAGCATTTGCTTATCTGTAAAGGATTTTATTTCTCCTTCACTTATGAAACTTAGTTTGGCTGGATATGAAATTCTGGGTTTAAAATTCTTTTCTTTAAGAACGTTGAATATTGGCCCCCACTCTCTTCTGGCTTGTAGAGTTTCTGCCGAGAGATCTGCTGTTAGTCTGATGGGCTTCCCTTTGTGGGTAACCCGACCTTTCTCTCTGGCTGCCCTTAAGATTTTTTCCTTCATTTCAACTTTGGTGAATCTGGCAATTGTGTGTCTTGGAGTTGCTCTTCTCGAGGAGTATCTTTGTGGCGTTCCCTGTATTTCCTGAATTTGAATGTTGGCCTGCCCTACTAGGTTGGGGAAGTCCTCCTGGATGATATCCTGAAGAGTGTTTTCCAACTTGGTTCCATTTTCCCCCTCACTTTCAGGCACCCCAATCAGACGTAGATTTGGTCTTTTTACATAATCCCATACTTCTTGCAGGCTTTGTTGATTTCTTTTTCTTCTTTTTTATTTTGGTTTCTCTTCTCGCTTCATTTCATTCATTTGATCCTCAATCGCTGATACTCTTTCTTCCAGTTGATCGAGTCAGTTACTGAAGCTTGTGCATTTGTCACGTATTTCTCGTGTCATGGTTTTCATCTCTGTCATTTCATTTATGACCTTCTCTGCATTAATTAGTCTAGCTGTCAATTCTTCCACTCTTTTTTCAAGATTTTTAGTTTCTTTGCGTTGGGTACGTAATTCCTCCTTTAGCTCTGAGAAGTTTGATGGACTGAAGCCTTCTTCTCTCCTCTCGTCCAAGTCATTCTCTGACCGGCTTTGATCCGTTGCTGGCGATGGGCTGCGCTCCTTTGCAGGCGGAGATATGCTCTTATTTTTTGAATTTCCAACTTTTCTACCCTGCTTTTTCCCCATCTTTGTGGTTTTATCTGTCTCTGGTCTTTGATGATGGTGATGTACTGATGGGGTTTTGGTATAGGTGTCCTTCCTGTTTGATAGTTTTCCTTCTGACAGTCAGGACCCTCAGCTGTAGGTCTGTTGGAGATTGCTTGAGGTCCACTCCAGACCCTGTTTGCCTGGGTATCAGCAGCAGAGTTTGCAGAAGATAGAAAATTGCTGAACAGCGAGTGTACCTGTCTGATTCTTACTTTGGAAGCTTCCTCTCAGGGGTGTACTCCACCCTGTGAGGTGTGGGGTGTCAGACTGCCCCTAGTGGGGGATGTCTCCCAGTTAGGCTACTCAGGGGTCAGGGACCCACTTGAGCAGGCAGTCTGTCCGTTCTCAGATCTCAACCTCCGTGTTGGGAGATCCACTGCTCTCTTCAAAGCTGTCAGAATCATTCGCGTCTGCACAGGCCTCTGCTGCTTCCCCTGTTGTTTTTTAGCTGTGCTCTGTCCCCAGAGGTGGAGTCTACAGAGACAGGCAGGTTTCCTTGAGCTGCTGTGAGCTCCACCCAGTTCCAGCTTCCCAGCGGCTTTGTTTACCTACTTAAGCCTCAGCAATGGTGGGCGCCCCTCCCCCAGCCTCGCTGCTGCCTTGCGGTTAGATCGCTGCAGACTGCTGTGTTAGCAATGAGGGAGGCTCCGTGGGCGTGGGACCCTACCGGCCAGGTGTGGGATATTTTCTCCTGGTGTGCCCGTTTGCTTAAAGCGCATTATTGCAGTGGGAGTTACCCAATTTTCCAGGTGTTGTGTGTCTCAGTTCCCCTGGCTAGGAAAAGGGATTCCCTTTCCCCTTGTGCTTCCCAGGTGAGGCGATGCCTCACCCTGCTTCAGCTCTCCCTGGTCCGGCTGCAGCAGCTGACCAGAACCGATTGTCCGGCACTCCCCAGTGAGATGACCCCAGTACCTCAGTTGAAAATGCAGAAATCATCGGTCTTCTGTGTTGCTCGCTCTGGGAGTTGGAGACTGGAGCTGTTCCTATTAGGCCATCTTGCTCCGCCCCCCCCCCCCCCCCCAAGTATTTTATTTAAAAGAGCGTTATCAACTTCCTAGGTAAGAAAGTTTGTGTGACTTATTCTACTATTGCAGGTTATATATTGCTATGGCAGATTATATATTTCTCCTTTTTCCAGTAGAAGGATTATACTTCATTGTCCCTTTAATGTAAAGAGTGGTTGTGTGGTTTGTTTTGGCCAATAATATGTATACAGAAATAAAATGTGTACTTTTCAATTATAAGTTTTAAGAACTAGCTCATTGTTCCCCAGGGCTTTTTGTCCTTCTGCCACAAGATGGGCAATGTCTTTGTTAGAGTTTTCTCTGGCAGTCTGGAATCTGGAATGAAGGCAGTGTAGAGCAGAGTTGAAGCCACAGCACAGTGATTGTGAAATGTGATGAAAAAATAAACCATCATAGTTATAGGCCACTAAGACTTGGGATTTTATGTTAGTACAATAAAATTTAGACTAACCTTCTTGAAATTACTAAGTGGCATATCACATATGAGTTAACGTAATAAATAGAATTCATATCATCTGTGTCAATTTCCTTGGCTGTTACAACAAGACACCACAGAGTGGGGTTCTCAAATAAGAATTTATTCTTATTCTTAAATCTTATTCTTAAATCTTATTCTTAAATAAGATTTACTTCTCACATTTCTAAAGCCTAGTAGTCCAAGACCAAAGTGCTGGCAGAGTTGGTGTCTTTAAGATCTTTTTTGGTAGCCTGTAGATGTCTGATTTCTCATTTTGTCCCCGTATGGCCTTTACTCTGTACATGTTCAGTGAGCTGAAGGGATCTCTGATGTTTCTTTCTCTTCTTATGAGGATATTAGCACTACCACATTAGGGTCCCTATCTTTATTATCTCCCTTAACTTTATTTCCGTAAAGGCTCTACCTCCAAATACACTCACATTCAGGGTTCAGGTTTTAACGTGTAAATTTTGGGTTGCATAATTTGGTCTATAACATGTTCCTACCAGGAATTAAGTTGTTGGAGAATTTTGAAAATGTACCTTTAAAGTACCCTAAGCATAATTATTATTAACTCTGAAATATGAAGTTATTTATATCATCTAATATATAACATTATTTTAAAGTTTTGTCCAATTGGTTAGAAATTACAATATTGATATTATACATTAATGTTTCTCAGAAAATTTTCCTTGGTTTATGTTCTTTATGTTAAAAAATTGCCCTAGGTGCAAGTGTTTTGGTAATTCAGAAATGTACATTCTTAAGGTGGTAATTGATGACTGCTTATATATAATCTTACTATACTTACAAATTTTGTCTATTCTTAAGATGTAAGAGTTGGTCTTGTGTTTACATTCTTTGAAGGAAAATATGGAATAATATAGCAATTCATGTAGCTATTTAGCTATATAATCTTGATCAGTATCATTAGCTGTAAAATGGCAATGGTATTATGTACCTCACAAGCCTGTTCTCAGGATGCAATGAGCTGATTACATACATAAAGTCTGTAGCCCTATGTGAGTGCTTTATAAAGTGATCTTCAGGATAAAAATAAAAGTTATCTTGATTATATGACCATAAAACCCATCATTTAATTTAATCATACAAATTAATTTAAAGACATATGACAGTTAATAGGAATAAATTTTTCTTTGAGTATAAAAAAACTATAAGACTTCTTAGGTTTTATGATGCTTAATCTATTATATTCTCTATTTCAGGGAGAAAAATATGACTTTAAGGCAAGATTATGAATATTATGGTTTTGCTTTTCCAGAGATGATTGTTTAGTATTCTAGACTAAGATATGGGGAAATTGGTGGCATAAGAAAATATCCTTGTAATTATGAGTAAACTTCCCATTACTCATTTTTTGTAAAAATAAATAAAGCTAGAAATATTTTCTGCTAAAATCATATGAAACTTCTCTATGTGGCTCTTTGGCAGCAGTATCCCTTTAACCTAAAATATAAGAAGATACTTTTTATTTTCCTCTTTGTTTATAGCTATCATTTAATTTAACGATGGCCTCTTCTAGGCACTCCCCATCTTTTGTCCACTCCTTTTCCTTCTATTGTATGTAGATAGATAATAAGAGTATTAATTATATCACTTTTATTGGATTACATCTGGATATCCCTCAGAAGTTTTATTCCATTTATTACAATAAAAGTAAATTGTTTATTTTGCTCTTAAATAACGGTAATGATTCATGACTGGACTTAAGAGAAAAGCTTTAGAAATGTAAAAAAGTAAATTTCAATATTATAAAAATATTAAATTCTATAAAAATTAATATTGTTATTAATGATATTTTTGAAAATAGGGTGCTCCCCTCCAATTATTTCAGGAATATTTTTTATGAGTATCTCTATCAAAGGAATGCATGTACGCATAGTTTATACCATAACATTCATGACAAAGTCAATATCCTAGAAGCTGGCTAGTTCCTATGAGCTCATATTCCAATTCTCTTATCTTTTCTTTACTCATTAGCTTTCTAAAAGTTATTTGTGTTATATGTTTCTTCCATAATTTAATTTTTGAAGAAAAGCCCATATCTTCTGCATTTGACTTTCTCTTTAATCCCCATTAGATTACTTTTTCCATAATTTATTTCTAAGAATCATTTTACAGTATAATTTAAAATATATAGTATTTGTAGAAGGAGAAACTGAGCAAGGTGAGTACATCTATGTGGGGATGGGAGAGAGTCCAATCCTGGATGTAAGAACCCAAGTTAAGTGTGGATGGAGAAGATAGGAGGAGCAGAACGGGATGGGGTACTTGTAGGTTGTGTGTCCCAGCACATGGTTTTGGAGTTTCAGCAGGGTAAGGATGACATGCAGGCAAGGAAGAGTGGAGACTGTTTCAGTGTGAGGTATAAAAGTCCAAATGAAGTCAGGAAAATAACTGTGCAGGAGGCAGCTGTGGTGACAACTTGGCAAAAAGGTTTAGGTCCAAAGTGGATCGAGTATCCAAGAGAGGGTAAAGTATATAACTCTTGGCAATAGGAGATTGGTTATATTCAGGGAAACTGATCAAATAAGTTCCTGTGTTAAAGAAAATGAAGGCCTTGGATAAAAGGTTAACCAGTATGAAAAGGGAGAAAACTAGAATTAACCTGTGTTGGATTGGAATTGGAGATATTGGTGGGAATTCGTGGATTCCAATATATCTAAAGACACATTTATTACAAAATAATCACAGATGCAATTTTTACATGTGTATACATGTATGTTTATGTGCATTTACGTATATATGTGCAAGTGTATGTGTATAGGTACGTGCAAGTCTACATAAAAACATGCATGTGCACAAGATCTCTGTCCACTGAAAGGTCTAAGGAGCAGGTCACTCTAACAGCAAGGAGCACATTTAGAACCTAGTTTTTAATTCTAATTACCATTTCACTAAAATGGACCAGGGATCCTTCAGCAATAGGTGATTCTAGGTTTGAGCCAGGAAAAAAATGAGATGGACCTGAATAGCTTCTTGTGTTACAAAGTAAGGAAATACTCAAAAATTTGAAAGAACATGTCAGACTCACACAGAAACCAGTTTGAAAGAATGCAACTGGCAAGAGGTAGAATGATTGGAGCTTCAAAATACATGATAATAATGGGTAAGAATTCACTGAATAAAATAAGAATTAATAAATGAATAATAAAATAAATCCATAACTAGAAATCTTGATGAGAACAAGATATTTAAGGAACTACAAGTACTTATCCACGAAATATTTCATAAATGTAAAAGAACAAATGTAATATTACAGTGGAAAGGCTTGGCAGATACCATTTTCATTAAGTAATCAGTGTAAACAACACCAGTAATGAGAAATCAAAACTGTGTGCCACCTGATGAAAGTTAGAAGAACATAACATCACATCTGTGATTCTTTTCAAAGATGTAGAACTTTAGTGTAATAATGAGGAAACATTAAACATACCAAATTGAGGAACATCCTTCAAATAACCGGCCTGTAATCTTCAATTTTCATTTTAGACTCAGGGAGTACATGGGGAGATTTTTTTACAAGGGTATATTTCCCGATGCTGATATTTGGCTTCTTCTGATCCTGTCACCCAGAAAGGGACAGTGCCCAATGGGAAGTTTTCCAGTCCTTGGCCCCCTCTCTCCCTCCCTCCTTTCCTTTTCTTCATCTTTCTTTTTCTTTTTTTTGAGCCAGGCTGGATTGCAATGGCACAATCTTGGCTCACTGCAACCTCCTCCTCCTGGGTTCAAGTGATTCTCCTGCCTCAGCCTTCTGAGTAGCTGGAATTACAGGCTCACACTACACACCTGAGTAATTTTTGTATTTTTTAGTAGAGATGGAGTTTCTCTGTGTTGGCCTGGCTGGTCTTGAACTCCTGACCTTAGGTGATCCTTCCACTTTGGCCTCCCAAAGTGCTGGAATTACAGGCATGAGCCACAACTCCAGGCCCCTTCCTCCTTTCATAGTCCCCAGTGACAATTGTTCTTGTCTTTATGTCTGTGCGTACCCAAGGTTTAACTCTCACTTATAAGTGAGAACATGTGATATTTGGTTTTCTGTTTTTCTGTTAATTTGCTTAGGATAATGTCTTCTTACTGCATTTGCATTGCTGCAAAGGATATGGTTTCAAATGTACCACATTTTCTTTAATCATCCCTTGATGAGCTCCTAGGTTGGTTCCACATCTTTGCTATTGCGAATAGTGTTGTGATGAAAATATGAGTGCATGTATCTTTTTGGTAGAATTATTTATATTCCTTTGAGTATATATCCAGTAATGGGATTGTTAGGTCAAATGGTAGTCCTGATTTTAGTTGTTTGAAAAATCTCCAAACTCCCTTCCACAGTGGCTGAACTAATTTACATTCCCACCACCAGTGCATAAGTTTTCCCTTTCTTCTGCAGCCTTGCCAACAAGCAGCAATAAACATGAAAAAATGCTCACCACCACTAATCAGAGAAATGCAAATCAAAACCACAATGTGATATCATCTCACACCAGTCAGAATGGCTGTTAAGAAAAAGTTTCTTTATTTTGATTTTTCAAAGGAAGTAAAGGGTGAATAGAATAACCAGATGAAAAGGAGGAAAGGAGTTTTTGTTGTCGTTTTGTTTTATTCTTTAAAAGAATAACATCGCCATATTCTATCAGAGATAGATTGAAATTTAGACATTTTTACATAAATATTTTATGCATTACTTTATAGTTAACTTCTAAGTACTT
This sequence comes from Rhinopithecus roxellana, assembly GCF_007565055.1. Classification (NCBI taxonomy): domain Eukaryota; kingdom Metazoa; phylum Chordata; class Mammalia; order Primates; family Cercopithecidae; genus Rhinopithecus; species Rhinopithecus roxellana. Next base: position 139,588,367 of record NC_044549.1, on the reverse strand, counting down.
CTAGATTTTTGTTAATGTTGCAAATGGTTATTCTTTTTATGAAAGATTTGGAAGAAAAAATATGTAGTAATAACTGAAAGAGTGAAAATTACTAGTATTTGTAGATACTATAAACGTTAACATAGAAAACCTCAAAACAGTAATAGAGTATTGAACTATTGAAACAAATAAAAGAGGAGTAGGATGTCCAAACTATTTGAGTGAAAAACGGGAAGTTCTCTCCCCAAAATGCATGAAGAGAAAACTGAGCAAAATTGTGAAACACAATCATTTAAATATCTTAAAACTTGACAAAAGTAATAAAATAATTTAAGATGCATATCTACTAAATCTTGGGAATAAAATTGAAAGTCTGTGGTGATTTCACCTCACACAGCTTTGGTATTCACCCTTCCAGCGTCATAGAATGAAGATTTTGTATGGAAATTCGAACAAGGCAGACAGAGCAAGCTGTGAGGTCTGGCAGGTCTCTTGCCCTGCCTGATGGGAATGACTTTATTTGGAGTAGAACATGAAAAATTCCATGCCCAGAAGCATTATCAAAAATAACGATATCAAAGGACTAACACTAGCAAAGCCCAACATTACAGCTATCCCGAGGTCATAGTAGTAGTTGGGCAAAGTAGAACTTAGCAGGGAGATCAAGTAAGCTGGAGAGACAAAGAGGAATTTGCTAAAAACCTACTTATCTCTGGCATTCTGGAAACACGTGCACATATGAAAGGTTAAGCCCATTTAGGCAAGATTAGAAAGGACTTTGACAAGCTGTTCATCTCTAGCTGAATATAATATCCTGAGAATGCAGAAAACATAAAATGGGAAAGATTTGAAAAGTGCCTGAATTTTGAAAGCACTTCTGAAGCCATGCATAGATTCATTGACAATGTGTATAAGCCTTTCTGGGACAAGGTGATAAGTAAAATCTCTGACCTATCACTAAGGTATGCTAACCCAGAGATAACACTAAGAAGCCAAGGCTAGAGATAAAAACAAGAATTTAAAAGTAATTGAGATGAGACCCCAGAGGGTATACACCAGTGAAAGAAACAGTCCAAATAATTAATCTAGGTAATTCACTGTATAAACAACTAAGAAACCAACATCAGATTAGGGGAGAGAACTCAGAGTTAATATAATAAATTATTTTCAAATTAAAGTTTTCAACAACAACAAGTTAAGAGACATGCAGAGAAACAAGAAGATGTGACTCCACAGAAGAAAAAGAGCAGATAATCAAAATTGTTTCTGAAGGGACCACAGAGGTAAACTTAGCAAAGACTTCAAAACTAACTGTTATGCATCTGTTCAAACAACTAAAGGAAACCATGTTTAAAATTTTAAGGAAACTATAATGACAAAAATTTATAAAATAGATAATAAATAGAAAATATAAAAAAAAATCAAGTCGAAATTCTGGGAAAAAGAATGAAGAAAAATAAAAAGATTTTGAAAGACATCAATGTATATATGCCATGGAGTTTCCCTAAGAAGAGAAAAAAAAAATAGACACAAATTATTTGAAAAAGTAATGACAAAAAATTCTAGAGATTTGATGCAAAATGTTCATTTACTCACTTCAAACCTCAACTTTGAGTCAGATAAATATACATTCATAGTAAAATGAATGTATCTGATCATAGTAAAACTTGAAAGACGAAGAAAAACAATTTTGAAAGCAGCAAGAGAAAAAAGCACTTGTCATATCTAAAGAAACTGTAATAAGATTGATGGCTAACTACTCATCAGGTACAATAGGGGCCAGAAGAAAGTGAGAAGACATGTTCAAAGTGCTAAAGAAAACTCAGTCAACCAAGATTTCTATATCTAGCAAAAGTATCCTTAAAAATGAAAGGAAAATAATGGCATTTTCAGAAAATAAAGGCCAAGAAAATTTGTTGCTAGCAAACCTGCCTGACAATAAATACTAAAGAAGATTTCTCAGAATTAGAAACTCCTTTAAATTTAATATGGAACCAGAAAAGAGCCTATAGAGCCAAGACAATCCTAAGCAAGAAGAACAAAGCTGAAGGCATCATGCTACCTGACTTCAAACTATGCTACAAGACTATGGTAACCAAAACAGCACAGTACTTGTACTAAAACACATATAGAGACCAATAGAACAGAACAGAGGCCTCAGAAATAATGCCACACATCTACAACCATCTGATCTTTAGCAAACCTGACAAGAACAAGCAATAGAGAAATGATTCCATACTTAATAAATAGTGTTAGGAAAAGTGGCTAGCCATATGCAGATAACTGAAACTGGACCCCTTCCTTACACCTTATACAAAAATTAACTCGGCCGGGCGCGGTGGCTCAAGCCTGTAATCCCAGCACTTTGGGAGGCCGAGACGGGCAGATCACGAGGTCAGAAGATTGAAACCATCCTGGCTAACACAGTGAAACCCCATCTCTGCTAAAAAATACAAAAAACTAGCCAGGCGAGGTGGTGGGCGCCTATAGTCCCAGCTACTCGGGAGGCTGAGGCAGGAGAATGGCGTAAACCCGGGAGGCGGAGCTTGCAGTGAGCTGAGATCTGGCCACTGCACTCCAGCCTGGGCGACAGAGCGAGACTCCATCTCAAAAAAAAAAAAAAAAAAAAAAAAAAAAAAAAAAAAAAAAAAAAACAAATTAACTCAAGACGGATCAAAGACTTAAGGGTGAGAACTAAAACCATAAAAAACCTAGAAGAAAGCCTAGGCAATACCATTCAGGACATAGCTATGAGCAAAGACTTCATGACTAAAACACCAAAAGCAATGGCAACAAAAGCCAAAATTGACAAATGGGATCCAATTAAACTAAAGAGTTTCTGCATAACAAAAGAAACTATCATCAGAGTGAATAGGCAACCTACAGGAGAAAATTTTTGCAGTCTATCCATCTGACAAAGGGCTAATATTCAGAGTCTACAAAGAACTTAAACAAATTTACAAGAAAAAAACAAACAAGTGGGCAAAGGATGTGAACAAAAAGTGGGCAAAGGATGTGAACAGACACTTCTCAAAAGAAGACATTTATGCAGACAAGAACATATGAAAAAAAGCTCATCCTCACCGGTCATTAGAGAAATGCAAATCAAAACCACAATGAGATACCATCTCATGCCAGTTAGAATGGTGATCATTAAAAAGTCAGGAAAAAACAGATGCTAGAGAGGATGTGGAGAAATAGGAATGCTATTAGTCTGTTGCTGGGAGTATAAATTAGTTCAACCATTGTTGGAAGACAGTGTAGCAATTCCTCAAGGATCTAGAACCAGAAATACCATTTGACCCAGGGTCTATTACTGGGTCTATACCCAAAAGAATATAAACATTCTACTATAAAGACACATGCACACGTATGTTTATTGCAGCCCTATTCACAATAGCAATGACTTGGAACCAACCCAAATGCCCATAAGTGATAGACTGGATAGAGAAAATGTGACACATATACACCATGGAATAATATGCAGCCATAAAAAAAGGATGAATTTATATCCTTTGCAGGGACACGGATGAAGCTGGAAACTGTCGTTCTCAGCAAACTAACACAGGAACAGAAAAACCAAACACCGCATGTTCTCACTCAAAAGTGAAAGGTGGGCCGGGCGCGGTGGCTCAAGCCTGTAATCCCAGCACTTTGGGAGGCCGAGACGGGCAGATCACGAGGTCAGGAGATCGAGACCATCCTGGCTAACATGGTGAAACCCCGTCTCTACTAAAAATACAAAAAACTAGCCGGGCGACGTGGCGGGCGCCTGTAGTCCCAGCTACTTGGGAGGCTGAGGCAGGAGAATGGCGTGAACCCGGGAGGCGGAGCTTGCAGTGAGCTGAGATCCGGCCACTGCACTCCAGCCTGGGCGGCAGAGCGAGACTCCGTCTCAATAAAAAAAAAAAAAAAAAAAAGTGAAAGGTGAACGATGAGAACACATGGACACAGAAAGGGGAACATCACACACCAGGGCCTGTCAAGGGGTCGAGGGCTAGGAGAGAGATAGCATTAGGAGAAATACCTAATGTAGATGAAGGGTTGATAGGTGCAGCAAACCACCATGTCACGTGTATACCTACATAACCCAAACCTGCAGGTTCTGCACAAGTATCCCAGAAGTTAAAGTATAATAAAAAGAAAAGAAAAGAAAAGAAGTCACACCAGATGACAATATGAATCCATTTGAAAAAATAAAGATCACTAGGAAGGCTAATTATATGAGTAATCATAAAAAAGAGTATAAGTATAGATTTACCTTTTTTCTCATCATTTATTTAAAAGACAAGTGTGTAAAATGATAATTATCAAAGGGTATTGTTTGGGCTAATATAAAGAGGTAATAGATGAGACTATAATATCGCAAAGGAGGTGGGTGGAAATCGATGTGTATAGGAACAACAAATTGCTACCAGATTGTTTATCAAATACACAAGAGTAGAATGCAATCTGTAAAAATTAGTCAATTAGGCTCTGTCAAAATTAAAATCTTTTTTATTTCCAAAGATAACATTTAGAGAATAAAAAGATAAGTCATACACTGTGAGAAAATATTTGCAAATTATATGCCTGATAAAGAAAATTTACCTGGAATATTTAAGGAAACCTTATAACTCAATACTAAGACAAACAATGGTTTAAAAGAATCAAATTACTTGAATAGCCATTTCACAAAACAATTACATAAAATGGTCAATAAGCACATGAAAGTGTGCTTAAAATATTTTACCATTAAGAAAATGTCATTAAGAAAACCACATCTTGTAAAATAGCTGTGACAAAAACAACAAGCAATAGCAAGTCTTGTCAAGCATGTGGAAAAACTGGAACTCTCATACAGTCTTCATTGGAATGTAAAATTTTGCAGCTACCTTGGAAAACAGCTTGAAAGTTTTATAAAATGTTAAACATACTTTGCTATAGTAACCAGAAATATCACTCCCAGATTTCTATGAAATAGAAATAAAAACATATGTGCATATAGACACCTGTATATGAGTGTTCATAATGGCATTTTAAATAATGGTCAAAAAGTGAAAACTGTCCATATGTTTATCAAGGGTGAATTGGGTGGACAGAATGTGATATATCCATGTAATTGAATATTATTAATCAATCAAATGGATCGAATACTGACACAACATGGATGAACTTCAAAATATTATGCTAAGTGGAAGAAGACAGACACAAAATTCCACATGTAATTCTACTTATATGAAATTTCCATATGTGAAATAGCCAAATCTATAGTGACTGACGGAAAGTAGTTAGTGGTTACATGGTGCTGGACAACAGAGAGTAACTGAAAGTTGGGGTAAAGAAAACATTCTAACTTTTCTTGTGCTTATGGTTGTACAATTTTGTACATTTAACAAAAAATTATTAAGTTGAATATTCAAAATGAATTAATTATATGATATGCAAATCATATTCCATGTGGTAGGCTGAATTGTGATACCCAAAGGCATAGAGATCCTAATCGCTTGTAACTGTAAATGTTATCCTATATGGCAAGTGGGACTTTATAGATGTGATAAAATTAATAATTTTGAGATTTAGAGATTGTCCTGGATTATTCAGGTGACATCGAATTGTAAACACAAGTGTCTTTAAAAAATGAAGGTGGAGAGTATTTTGATGACAGAATTAGAGAAGGCAATGTTATGATAAAAGCAGAGATTGGAGTGATGTGGCCACAAGCCAGAGAACGCCAGCAACCACCAGAAGTATGCAGAAACAAGAAACAGATTATCACCGGGAGCCTCTGAAAAAAGCCAGCCCTGCCAACACCTCGACTCTGATATTGGTGAAATAATAGACATATAAGTCAAAAGAACAGAATACAGAATCCAGAAACAAACTCCCAGAGGTATGTCTGTATTGGCTCATTTCATGCTGCCATAACAGAATACCTGAGGCTGGTTAAGATGAAGTTTATTTCTCTCAATTTTTGTGGCTGGAAAGTCTAAGAGCATGACAGCAACATCTGCTCAGTTTCTGGTGAGGTCCATATCTTGTGATAAGACATGACAGAGAAACAAATCAGCCTGTAGGCATGTACAAAGAGCGAGAGGACCAAGGCAACTGACTCACTTTATAACATTCCACTCTAGCAGTAACTTACTCAGTCCTGAGAGAGAAATAACTCACTCATTTATTCCCCCAAAACTGCGTTTATCCTTTTGTGAGGGTGGATCACATATGATTTAAATGCCTCTTAAAGATATTTCCACCTAACACAACTGCATCGGGTACCAAGCCTCCACGTAAGCTTGGATGACAACAAACCATAATCAAATCATAGCAATGCCCAACTGATATTTGTCAGAAGTGAGAAAACTGATGGGAAAACACTCACCTTTTCAACAAATGATACTGAAGCAATTGCATATCCGCATGCAAAAAAAAAAATGATCCTCAACATAGTTCTCACACTTTTACAAAAGGCTCTTCGACATAAGTATGTAATGCAAAACTTTGAAACTTTTAGAAAGAAACAAAGAAAAAAAATCTTTGAGACTTAGAACTAGCAAGGAGTTTTTGGGCTAAACACCAAAAGCATGACTCATAAATGAAAATATTAATAAAGTATACATCATTAAAATTGGAAAATTTTACTCTGCATAGACCATGTTAATAGGATGAAAAAATGTTACTAAATGGAAAAAAAATTGGCAAACTGTATCTGACTAAGATTGGTATCTGGAATATACAAGGAACTCTCTGAAGTCAACAGAAAAAAATTAAAATTGTATTATAAAATGGGCAAAAGAAAGAAATATTTTATTGTATATAGCATAAATGGCAAATAATGTTATAAAAATACTTATCATCATTAGCCATTAGGGAAATGCAAATTAAAACCACAGTTAGAGATGATTATTTATTCAATAGAAAGACTAAAATAGAGAATATAGTTTTGTGATGCATAGTGAAATTTTAGTCAACAATGAATTGCATATACAATGGTGGTATCATATGATTACAATGGAGCTAAAAAATTTCTACTGCCTAGTGAAGTCATAGTCATTGACATATGCCAGTGAAATGCATTATTCATGTGTTTGTAGTGATACTGATGTAAAAAACCTACTGCACTGCCAGTTGTATAAAAGTGTACAGTAATGTCCTAGGCCTTCACATTCACTTACTACCAACTTACTGACTCACCCAGAGCAACTTTCATTCTTGCAAGCTGCTTGGTAAGTATTCACGGTAAGTGCTTTATACAGGTGTACTACTCCTTAAATCTTTTATACATTATTTTTACTATTCCTTTTCTAGGCTTAGCTGTGTTTAGATGCAAAAACACAACTGTGTTACAATTGCCCACCATGTTGGTTAGTAGCCTAGGAACAATGAACAGTAGGCTATATTATCTAATGTAGTATACAGTAGCCATCTAGGATTGTGTAAGTACCACCTCATAATGTTCACACAATGACTAACTTGTCTAATTATGCATTTCTCAGAATGTATTCCCCTTGTTAGGTGAAGCATGACTGTATTGATAATACTCAGTGCTGGCAAATATGTTAAACTAGATCACTTATGCAATGTTGTAGGAATGTAAAATGATATAGCTACTCTGGAAAATAATTTGGCATTAAAAAAAAAAAAAAACTAAACATGTAGCTACATATAACCCAGAAATATCACTACTGGGCATTTATCTCAGAGACATAAATACACATGTTCACACACACAAAAAAACCGATACAAGGATATTTGTATGAGCTTTATTTCAAACTACCACAAACTGAAAACAACTCAAATATCTTTCAATGGGTGAATGATAAAAATAATTTTAAAACTATGTCATAACCATACCATGAAATATCTCTCTGCAATAACCAGAAATAAACTATTGATATACACAGCAACCTCACTGAATATCCAGAGAATTATATTGAATAAAAAAAGCTAAATTCGAAGAATTATATACTGTAAAATTCCATTTGTAAAACTTTCTTGTAATGATAAAATTATAGAAATGAAGTAAAGTTTAGTGGTTGCCAGTTGTTAAAAGGGGAGTGAATGGAGAAGAGAAATAGTTGTGGCGATATAAGAATGACATGGAAGATCCCTGTGATGATGGAACTGTTCTACATGTTGATGCATCAATGTGAATATTCTGGCTGAGAGATTATTCCACAGTTTTGTAAGATGTTACCACTAGGAGAAACTGAGTACAGAGTATATGAAATGTCTATTCTTTTTTACAATTGCATGTGAAAAATAACATTTTTGCATTTGGTCAAAATAAAATTTTAACCAAAATGTATTGAAGAAAAGAGAATGAAAGAACAAATCAGAAAATGAGATAATCTATTTGTAGTTTATATGTCTAATAAAATTTCTAACAGGGATATAACAAACTCCTGCATATCAATGAGGAAAAGACTGACAATTAAGAAAATAAAAACTAAGTAAGAAACTTGAATATGTCTTTCACAACAAGGATAGAAACATGATTAATAAACATACGAAAAAGTGTTCAATCTCATTAATAGGCAAATACAAATCATATTCTATTCTTTATACCACTATACGTGACCAGAATGGCTGAATTACCAAGCTTGACAATGCTGAATATTGGTAAGGATGTGGATTAACAACTCGTAAACATTGTTAGTGGGAGTGGAAGTAACTATTTTGAAAAGCTGTTAAAGATCATTAACTATAATCGTATATTTGTCACCAATAAATTTCACTTTTAAGTATTAATCCACAAGGATGAATGCATATGTGATTACTTAGAAGACTATTTTTGTAATCATTCTAAACTGGAAAAAAAACAAATGTCTTTACATGTTAGAAAAGATCACATATTATGATATATTCATATAATGAAATCCTGAATATGTCAGCAATGATAATGAACAAGCAGTAATCACATGTAACAGCATGAACTAATGTTATACATATAATATTGAGGGAAAGAAGCATCAACAGACATATCGTGTTCTTCTCATAAAAAGGCCAAAACTCTCATAAAAAGGCCAAGACTAAATTGCAGCATAGAATTCAGGTTAATTGTTACCTTTGGTGTTTTAATAGAGATTTGGAGTTGCATTAAAGAAACTTCTGGCTCTGGGGACAGCGCACAGCTGAAGACCAACAGGGGAAGTAGCAGGAGCCGGTGCAGACGCGAACGACTCTGTCTGACAGCTTTGGAGAGAGCCGTGGATCTCCCAACGCGGAGGTTGAGATCTGAGAACGGACAGACTGCCTGCTCAGGTGTGTCCCTGACCCCTGAGTAGCCTAGCTGGGAGAAATCCCCCACTAGGGGCAGTCTGACACCCCACACCTCACAGGGTGGAGTACACCCCTGAGAGGAAACTTCCAAAGGAAGAATCAGACAGGTACACTCGCTGTTCAGCAATATTCTATCTTCGGCAACCTCTGCTGCTGATACCCAGGCAAACAGGGTCTGGAGTGGACCTCAAGCAATCTCCAACAGACCAACAGACAGTCCTTCTGACTGTCAGAAGGAAAACTATCAAACAGGAAGGACACCTATACCAAAACCGCATCAGTACGTCACCATCATCAAAGACCAGAGACAGATAAAACCACAAAGATGGGGAAGAAGCAGGGCAGAAAAGCTGGAAATTCAAAAAATAAGAGCGCATCTCCCCCTGCAAAGGAGCGCAGCCCATCGCCAGCAACGGATCAAAGCTGGTCAGAGAATGACTTGGACGAGAGGAGAGAAGAAGGCTTCAGTCTATCAAACTTATCAGAGCTAAAGGAGGAATTACGTACCCAGCGCAAAGAAACTAAAAATCTTGAAAAAAGAGTGGAAGAATTGACAGCTAGACTAATTAATGCAGAGAAGATCATAAACGAAATGACAGAGATGAAAACCATGACACGAGAAATACGTGACAAATGCACAAGCTTCAGTAACCGACTCGATCAACTGGAAGAAAGAGTATCAGCGATTGAAGATCAAATGAATGAAATGAAGCGAGAAGAGAAACCAAAAGAAAAAAGAAGAAAAAGAAATGAGCAAAGCCTGCAAGAAGTATGGGATTACTGTAAAAAGACCAAATCTACGCCTGATTGGGGTGCCTGAAAGTGAGGGGGAAAATGGAACCAAGTTGGAAAACACTCTTCAGGAAATCATCCAGGAGAACTTCCCCAACCTAGTAGGGCAGGCCAACATTCAAATTCAGGAAATACAGAGAACGCCACAAAGATACTCCTCCAGAAGAGCAACTCCAAGACACATAATTGCCAGATTCACCAAAGTTGAAATGAAGGAAAAAATCTTAAGGGCAGCCAGAGAGAAAGGTCGGGTTACCCACAAAGGGAAGCCCATCAGACTAACAGCAGATCTCTCGGCAGAAACTCTACAAGCCAGAAGAGAGTGGGGGCCAATATTCAACATTCTTAAAGAAAAGAATTTTAAACCCAGAATTTCATATCCAGCCAAACTAAGTTTCATAAGTGAAGGAGAAATAAAATCCTTTACAGATAAGCAAATGCTTAGAGATTTTGTCACCACCAGGCCTGCCTTACAAGAGACCCTGAAGGAAGCCCTAAACATGGAAAGGAACAACCGGTACCAGCCATCGCAAAAACATGCCAAAATGTAAAGACCATCGAGGCTAGGAAGAAACTGCATCAACTAACGAGCAAAATAACCAGTTAATATCTAATGGCAGGATCAAGTTCACACATAACAATATTAACCTTAAATGTTAATGGACTAAATGCTCCAATTAAAAGACACAGACTGGCAAACTGGATAAAGAGTCAAGACCCATCAGTCTGCTGTATTCAGGAGACCCATCTCACATGCAGAGACATACATAGGCTCAAAATAAAGGGATGGAGGAAGATCTACCAAGCAAATGGAGAACAAAAAAAAGCAGGGGTTGCAATCCTTGTCTCTGATAAAACAGACTTTAAACCATCAAAGATCAAAAGAGACAAAGAAGGCCATTACATAATGGTAAAGGGATCAATTCAACAGGAAGAGCTAACTCTCCTAAATATATATGCACCCAATACAGGAGCACCCAGATTCATAAAGCAAGTCCTTAGGGACTTACAAAGAGACTTAGACTCCCATACAATAATAATGGGAGACTTCAACACGCCGCTGTCAACATTAGACAGATCAACGAGACAGAAAGTTAACAAGGATATCCAGGAATTGAACTCATCTCTGCACCAAGCGGACCTAATAGACATCTATAGAACTCTCCACCCCAAATCAACAGAATATACATTCTTCTCAGCACCACATCGCACTTATTCCAAAATTGACCACATAATTGGAAGTAAAGCACTCCTCAGCAAATGTAAAAGAACAGAAATTATAACAAACTGTCTCTCAGACCACAGTGCAATCAAACTAGAACTCAGGACTAAGAAACTCAATCAAAACCGCTCAACTACATGGAAACTGAACAACCTGCTCCTGAATGACTACTGGGTACATAACGAAATGAAAGCGGAAATAAAGATGTTCTTTGAAACCAATGAGAACAAAGATACAACATACCAGAATCTCTGGGACACATTTAAAGCAGTGTGTAGAGGGAAATTTATAGCACTAAATGCCCACAAGAGAAAGCAGGAAAGATCTAAAATTGACACTCTAACATCACAATTAAAAGAACTAGAGAGGCAAGAGCAAACACATTCAAAAGCTAGCAGGAGGCAAGAAATAACTAAGATCAGAGCCGAACTGAAGGAGATAGAGACACAAAAAACCCTCCAAAAAATCAATGAATCCAGGAGTTGGTTTTTTGAAAAGATCAACAAAATTGACAGACCGCTAGCAAGGCTAATAAAGAAGAAAAGAGAGAGGAATCAAATAGATGCAATAAAAAATGATAAAGGGGATATCACCACTGACCCCACAGAAATACAAACTACCATCAGAGAATACTATAAACGCCTCTACGCAAATCAACTAGAAAATCTAGAAGAAATGGATAATTTCCTGGACACTTACACTCTCCCAAGGCTAAACCAGGAAGAAGTTGAATCCCTGAATAGACCAATAGCAGGCTCTGAAATTGAGGCAACAATTAATAGCCTACCCACCAAAAAAAGTCCAGGACCAGATGGATTCACAGCTGAATTCTACCAGAGGTACAAGGAGGAGCTGGTACCATTCCTTCTGAAACTATTCCAATCAATAGAAAAAGAGGGAATCCTCCCTAACTCATTTTATGAGGCCAACATCATCCTGATACCAAAGCCTGGCAGAGACACATCAAAAAAAGAGAATTTTAGACCAATATCCCTGATGAACATTGATGCAAAAATTCTCATTAAAATACTGGCAAACCGGATTCAGCAGCACATCAAAAAGCTTATCCACCATGATCAAGTGGGCTTCATCCCTGGGATGCAAGGCTGGTTCAACATTCGCAAATCAATAAACGTAATCCAGCATATAAACAGAACCAAAGACAAGAACCACATGATTATCTCAATAGATGCAGAAAAGGCTTTTGACAAAATTCAACAGCGCTTCATGCTAAAAACGCTCAATAAATTCGGTATTGATGGAACGTATCTCAAAATAATAAGAGCCATTTATGACAAACCCACAGCTAATATCATACTGAGTGGGCAAAAACTGGAAAAATTCCCTTTGAAACCTGGCACAAGACAGGGATGCCCTCTCTCACCACTCCTGTTCAACAGAGTGTTGGAAGTTCTGGCTAGGGCAATCAGACAAGAGAAAGAAATCAAGGGTATTCAGTTAGGAAAAGAAGAAGTCAAATTGTCCCTGTTTGCAGATGACATGATTGTATATTTAGAAAACCCCATCGTCTCAGCCCAAAATCTCCTTAAGCTGATAAGCAACTTCAGCAAAGTCTCAGGATACAAAATTAATGTGCAAAAATCACAAGCATTCTTATACACCAGTAACAGACAAGCAGAGAGCCAAATCAGGAATGAACTTCCATTCACAATTGCTTCAAAGAGAATCAAATACCTAGGAATCCAACTTACAAGGGATGTAAAGGACCTCTTCAAGGAGAACTACAAACCACTGCTCAGTGAAATCAAAGAGGACACAAACAAATGGAAGAACATACCATGCTCATGGATAGGAAGAATCAATATCGTGAAAATGGCCATACTGCCCAAGGTTATTTATAGATTCAATGCCATCCCCATCAAGCTACCAATGAGTTTCTTCACAGAATTGGAAAAAACTGCTTTAAAGTTCATATGGAACCAAAAAAGAGCCCGCATTGCCAAGACAATCCTAAGTCAAAAGGACAAAGCTGGAGGCGTCACGCTACCTGACTTCAAACTATACTACAAGGCTACAGTAACCAAAACAGCATGGTACTGGTACCAAAACAGAGCTATAGACCAATGGAACAGAACAGAGTCCTCAGAAATAATACCGCACATCTACAGCCATCTGATCTTTGACAAACCTGAGAGAAACAAGAAATGGGGAAAGGATTCCCTATTTAATAAATGGTGCTGGGAAAATTGGCTAGCCATAAGTAGAAAGCTGAAACTGGATCCTTTCCTTACCCCTTATACGAAGATTAATTCAAGATGGATTAGAGACTTAAATGTTAGACCTAATACCATAAAAACCCTAGAAGAAAATCTAGGTAGTACCATTCAGGACATAGGCATGGGCAAGGACTTCATGTCTAAAACGCCAAAAGCAACGGCAGCAAAAGCAAAAATTGACAAATGGGATCTAATTAAACTAAAGAGCTTTTGCACAGCAAAAGAAACTACCATCAGAGTGAACAGGCAACCTACAGAATGGGAGAAAATTTTTGCAACCTACTCATCTGACAAAGGGCTAATATCCAGAATCTACAAAGAACTCAAACAAATATACGAGAAAAAAACAAACAACCCCATCAAAAAGTGGGGAAAGGATATGAACAGACATTTCTCAAAAGAAGATATTCATACAGCCAACAGACACATGAAAAAATGCTCATCGTCACTCGCCATCAGAGAAATGCAAATCAAAACCACAATGAGATACCATCTCACACCAGTTAGAATGGCAATCATTAAGAAGTCAGGAAACAACAGGTGTTGGAGAGGATGTGGAGAAATAGGAACACTTTTACACTGTTGGTGGGATTGTAAACTAGTTCAACCATTATGGAAAACAGTATGGCAATTCCTCAAGGATCTAGAACTAGATGTACCATATGACCCAGCCATCCCACTACTGGGTATATACCCAAAGGATTATAAATTATTCTACTACAAAGACACATGCACACGTATGTTTATTGCGGCACTATTCACAATAGCAAAGACTTGGAATCAACCCAAATGTCCATCTGTGACAGACTGGATTAAGAAAATGTGGCACATATACACCATGGAATACTATGCAGCCATAAAAAAGGATGAGTTTGCGTCCTTTGTAGGGACATGGATGCAGCTGGAAACAATCATTCTTCGCAAACTATGACAAGAACAGAAAACCAAACACCGCATGTTCTCACTCATAGGTGGGAACTGAACAATGAGATCACTTGGACTCGGGAAGGGGAACGTCACGCACTGGGGCCTATCATGGGGAGGGGGGAGGGGGGAGGAGGGAGGGATTGCATTGGGGAGTTATACATGATATAAATGATGAATTGATAAAAAATAAAAATAAAAAATAAAAAATAAAAAAAAAAAGAGTTCGCTGTAAACCAAAAAAAAAAAAAGATTAATTACATTCATATGATTAGCTAGCTAAAAGGGAACAGAGGTAGCACATGAGCTTTTAATTCACAGATATTCCTTCAAAATGAAAATCAGGTTATAGATTCTTCTTTTTCTTTACACAGATATATCTATAAGGGGCAACTGGATTTTGTTTATATAAAATTTGCTGTTCTTTTTTCACAATAAATTCATGTTTTGTGATAAAAAAAAAAGAAAAAGAAAAAAAAAAAAGAAACTTCTGGATTATTAGAAATATTGTGTTTCACACCTCTGTGCTTACTTTTATGCAGTCATTGTGCTATATATTAATCATTTGTGTACCTTTATATATGTATGCTACACTTCAATGAAAATAAGAAAAATATAAGTCAATAGTTGGACACAAAGCATACCTTTATCAAGTAAAAAAATTAACCATTTATTCAAATACAATTGAATATAACTTTTGAATCACTGGAATTTTAAACGCATTTTATCATGTATCATTTGGATCATAATAGTAATTAAAAATGAGATTACAAAACCTTTTGAAAGCAATAAAAAGTGGCACATGTCATTATAATTTTGAGTCACAGAAAAATCTATACTCATAGGAAAAGGTATTATATATGTGCTTATATTAGAAAGCAGTATGACTAAAAATTTAAAAATGATTACTCATTTAAAATTTTTAATAATACATCAAAAACAAAAGGAAGCACAAGCATATAACTGAAATTAATAAAGCAAGAATAATAAATGATACAAAGTTTGGGTGAATACAATATTTTTCTTTTGAAAAGATGAAGAAAATAGATATATCCCACATGAACTCAGGATAAAAAGAGAGAAACAATATAGATTAGGCATGCAAAAGACAGACGTTTTGAAAGGTAAAATGGAAATACTATTCTTAACTCTTTGGAAACAAATTTGAAAGCCTAGAGAAAATAGAGCGTTTCTACCTAAATTATTAAAATAAACCCAGGATCATGAAGAAAATGTGAAAAGACCTTTAAGAATGCGAAGATAATTAAAGATCAACTTTAAAACAAGCACTAACACCTGACTTTTTCACAACTGATTTCTTTCTCATGTTTAATGGATTTTTAGAACTTCAAATACTATTTAAGGTATATTTAACAATAGAAAAGATAGAAATCTCCTAATTAATTTTACGAGGCTAAAAAAAAGACAGCATCAAAAAATTATAATCTCATTTACATATATTGAAATGTAAATTTTAAACACAATTTATTGCAAACTTAAACTCATAAAACTTTAACATAATACATTTAAGAGGAAAATACATACAAGTAATAAATAAAAAGAAAACTGCAAACATGTTATTGAAGGACATAAAACAATGTTGAAAATGCAAAGTAAACAATTTTCTTGGGCAGAAAAATACAACAGAAGTGTAAACTTTTCCAGCATTAATATATAAATTTGATATAATTTTATTTAGGATATCTAAACTATTTTTTCACATTTTGGAGTTAAATTAAATGGTACTAAATTTTAACTGTAAGAATGGATAGAACAGTAGGAGCAAGTGGTATGTAGTAGTAATATGAGACTTTTTCAATTGAAAGTAAATTTATTAAGAAAGTAAAGTCATAGAAGAATGCCTACTATATATGCAGAGCAGCCCCGAGGCCACCTGGTTGCCCATTTTTATGATTTTTTTAAAATTTTTTTATTTACATAGGTTTTTGATGAACAGGTGGTATTTAATTACATGAGTAAGTTCTTTAATGGTGATTTGTGAGATTTTGGTGCACCAATCTTCTGGGCAGCATACCCTGAACTCGTAGTCTTTTATCTCTCACCGCCCCCCACACTTTGCCCCATGTCCCCAAAGTTCATTGTACCATTCCTATGCCTTTGCATCCTCATAACTCAGCTCTCACTTATGAGTGAGAACATACAGTGTTTGGTTTTACATGCCTGAGTTATTTCACTTAGAATAATAGTCTCCAGTTCCATCTAGGTTACCGTGAATACCATTAATTCCTTCCTTTGTATACATGCCACAATTTCTTTATCCATGTGTTGATTGATGGGCATTTGGGCTGGTTCCATATTTTTGGAATTGCAAATTGTGCTGCTCTAAACACACATGTGCAAATATCTTCTTCCTATAATGACTTCTTTTCCTCTGGGTGGATGTCCACTAGTGGGATTGCTGGATCAAATGGTAGACTATATTTTAAAGCCCTGTAATCAAAGCAATGTGGTATTGACAAAGGGCTTGGAAAGATATAAGAAAGAAAATCCAGAAATATATTACACTATATATGAGACTTTATTGATAATAAAAATAACATTGAATTGAACAGGTTGTCTCAATAGATTATTCCACAGAAAGTAATATTAGATTATGTGTCAATTTTATATGTAAAAATGTATTCCTAGATGAAATAAAGACGTTTCACTTAAATTAGTAAACATCTTTTGATGACTACTTATAAAATCTAAGGATGGGACAAATATTAGGTAAAAATGTATGTACAAACATACAATTTTGTTATATATTTCAATTCTCTAGAGAATTGTTCTTAACAGAAATAAAATTAAATGTTTATGTCCTAAGAATTTATCCAAGGCTAATAAAATGACTTTTTAATCAGTGGGAGCACATCTTTAGAAACAGGACCCTGGACTTTTCAGCAACTTCCTTGCAGCAGATCTCAGGCAACTTTAATAATAATGAACTTTTCTTTGAAAGATCATTATTACATTTTGTTTCTTCTTGTCTTTGTCTATATTTTCTTGGCTCTGTTATTGGAATAATTGGCTCTAGTTCTCTCATTTGCCCTTGCTCAGACTTCATAACATGGCTAGTCTCTGGCTCTGCTTTCATATTAGACCAGTCTTTGAAGATCTGCTCTTTTGCTCCTTTGGTGTAATATAACTTTCATTTGCAGCAATACTTAAGAGATATCAAAATGAATGCTAGTTCTAAGCAACACTACTAAGAACTTTGAGCAACTCAAATACAAGGAGCATCTTACCCATCCTAATGAAAAACTCTTCACTGATAAAAAAAAAACAATGATACTTGTTTTAAATAAAAAGGTGCTGACTTGTGGGACCATTCCTTCCTATGCAAGGAGCATTCTTATAACACAACAAATTTCTTCTTTCTATCGCATAAAAACCCAGTCCCCTGAAAGAGTGGCTTAGTGAATTTCTTCACTACTGTGTTTTCATGCCTGGCAAATATACAATTCTGTGGTCACTGACTTGATTACTATAGCCTTTTTTGTTTTTTACTCCCTTTAAATACAATTTATTGCAAACTTAATATGCATGATACTCATGTCAATTCTGATGGTTTGTGAGGACCCAAATATGCTATGGAGTAGAGTTTCAGGTAGACATGCAACCTATCATGTTGAGAATATTTCTGTCTTTGCAAAAACATCTCGGCAAAACTATATGCTATGTTTCTGAATAATTTTAAAACATAGACTCATTCAATAAGTTCTCACTTAAATTCAATGTCAGAACAAACACTACTGCTTGCTTATACAAATCAGAAATACATTAACCTGCTGAATTTATTGTTCATCTCTACTCAAAATCTCATTTTGCATGCACGGTAGTATTTGTTCCTCTATGTCTTTTTTTTTTTTTTTTAAGGTGTGCACTTTTATTCAACTGGTCTCTAGTCAGCATCCAAGTAAGCCCTAACTACCTCCACCCACTCCCAGGGAGACCAAAAGCCTTCATATATCTCACATAGAGGGACAAAAAGCGGGGGTGGGGGGGATGGGCATGAAGGCTGATCATTCAAAATAAAACAAACTAAAAAAGTATTAACGTGAAGATTAAAACAATTTTGCATTACATTATTTACATGAAAGCAATGCTATCACTTCCCTGTGTGGACTCAGGAGAGCACCCGGGCATTTTCCTTAGAGAAAAGTGGGGTGGCTTTTAGGAGGCGAGGGACTTCCCATAACAATGCATCTCACGCTATTTGGAATGACTATTAAAAAAAGAATAATGTACAATCAAAGTCCTAGACCACATTGTAGAACTTTGGAGGGTGCTCGCTCCAACCGCCTGTCACCTTCGTTCCTGAGTTAAGCCAAAACAAACAAACAAAACAAAACCAAAAAACATGTAAAGCCATGCCAATCTCACTTTGTTTTCTGTGCAAGTTAGGTTTTGTCAAGAAAGGGTGTGATGCGACTAAGTTACGGTCTGCCTAGAAGCATTTGCGGTGGAAAATGGAGGGGCCAGACTCATCACACTCCTGCTTGCTAATCCACATCTGCTGGAAGGTGGAGAGGAGGCCAGGATGGGGCTGCCTATCCACAGGGAGTACTTGCGCTGGGAGGAGCAATGATCTTGATCTTCGTGGTGCTGGGCGCCAGCGCCGTGATCACCTACATCTTGTCCATGATGCTAGGGTACATGGGTGGTGCTGCCAGACAGCACTGTGTTGGCACACAGGTCTTCGTGAATGTCCACGTCACACTTCATGATGGAGTTGAAGGGAGTTTCGTGGATGCCAAAGGATTTCATGCCCAGGAAGGAAGGATGGAAGAGAGCCTTGGGGCAGCAGAACTGTTGGTTGCGGATGGTGATGACCTGGCTGTACGGCACCTCATGACTATTCTCCAGGGAGGAGCTGGAAGCCACCACGGCCATCTCCTGATCCAAGTCCAGGGCGACCTAGCACAGCTTCTCCTTGATGTCACACGCGATTTCCTGCTTGGTCATGGTGGCGAAGCTGTAGGTGCTGGGTGAGGATGTTCATGAGGTAGTGAGTCAGGTTATGGCCAGCCAGGTCCAGATGCAGGATAGCGTGGGGGAGGGCATACCCCTCGTAGATGGGCACAGAGTGGGTGACCCTTCGCCAGAGTCCGTCACCATGCCAGTGGTACCACCAGAGGCCTACAGGGACAGCATGGCCTGGATGGCCACGTACATGGCTGGGGTGCCGAAGGTCCTCAAACGTGATCTAGGTCATCTTCTCGTGGTTGGCCTTGGGGTTCAGGGAGGGGCTCGGTCAGCAGCACAGGGTGCTCCTCGGGAGCCACAGGCAGCTCGTTGTAGGTGTCATGCCCGATCTTCCATGTCGTCCCAGTTCAGGGTCAGGATGTCCCTCTTGCTCTGGGCCTCCTCGCCCACTATGAGTCCTTCTGACCCGTGCCCAACATCACGCCCTGGTGGCTGAGACGCCCCACAATGGATGGGAAGACGGCCCCAGGGGCATCGTCACCCGTGAAGCTGGCCTTGCACATGCCGGAGCCCTTATTGACTACAAGCTCAGCGATATCATCATGGTGAGCTGGTGGCGGGTATGGATCTGTGGCGGAGCAGTGAGGGCGAGGCTCTGCGCTCACTGGGCGGACGCCGTCTCCGCAGTCCTCTTCTATGTCCTCTGTGTCTTTTAAGTATTTGTATATTGTCTTATCTTAAATGTTTCTGTTGATAACACCTTTAAGTCTTGGGGTTACCTTATAACTTCATGTATAGTAGGTGAATCTTAAAATTTATGTAAGGACTTAAATATGTCCCATTTTTATTTATCACTAGAAGACTGTTTGTGTCATTTTGACTGACATTACAAGCCAAATCAGCTGGTGTGACTGCAAATAGACAGGATATTAACACGGGCTATGAAAGAAAACATACGAGTCTGACTAATAATGTTGATGCTTCTTCTAGAAAAAAATATCCCTTATTCTTATGTCTCCTGTGGTTAACTTTCTCTCTTTTTTCTAGCCTACAAAGGTGCTAGAGTGGCAAGGCTTTACATTCAAATGACCATATAAAGTTGTGTGTGTGTGTATGTGTGTGTGTGTGTACTTAAATTAAAAACATTTTCTTTTAAATCTTCAGTAAAGGCAAAGTAGCTTTAAATGTTTGAAACCAACAATGTAGACTCATATGCGTATACACACACACACACATACATACATATATATTGTGATATTTATACCAATTGATTTAGAAATAAAAAGTTTCCTTTGGGAGGCCAAGGCAGGTGGATAAACTGAGCTCAGGGGTTTGAGACCAGCCTGACCAACATGGTGAAACCCCGTCTCTACTAAAAATACAAAAAATTAGCTAGGCGTGATGGCACACGCCTGTAATCCCAGCTACTTGGAAGGCTGAGGCAGGAGAATCGCTTGAACGCGGGAAGCATAGGTTACAGTGTGCCGAGATAGCGCCATTGCACTCCAGCCTGGGTGACAAGAGTGAAACTCCATCTCAAAAAAAAAAGGAAGGAAGGAAGGAAGGAAGGAAGGAAGGAAGGAAGGAAGGAAGGAAGGAAGGAAGGAAGGAAGGAAGGAAGGAAGGAAGGAAGGAAGGAAGGAAGGAAGGAAGGAAGGAAGGAAGGAAGGAAGGAAGGAAGGAAGGAAGGAAGGAAGGAAGGAAGGAAGGAAGGAAGGAAGGAAGGAAGGAAGGAAATGAAAAGTTTCTACTGATGTGGAAGAAATACAATTTGAGTATGTTTTCTTCTTAATACTAGTTCATAAACTCTTAAATCGTTACCTAATAGTGTTCTGTTCTATCATTACTTTTCTGAGAAATGAGGTGGTTTTAGACAATTTTCAAGGTTCTTTCCTTTTTGTCTTCTTTTTATTTCTAGTTATTATTATTTTTCAATGTTCGATTTCATTTACTACATTATTTAAATATTATACGTGGGTTGAAATTTCTGTAACCAATGGTTAACTGGTATGTAATAAAAAACAAAATGACTTGGGCATTCAAGGACTATGCTTTCAAATATTTGAGTAAAATCTATGGTTTAGTCTATTAATTCTAATGTTTGATCACTAAGTAATGCATGACTAAATGCTTTATTGATGCAATAACTTCAGATCCATTTTCTACTTGACAAAATACAAAATAAAACAAAACACAAAATAAAACAAAACCTTTTCAAAGTTAGATTTTATACAGTAATAGACTTAAAACTTGCCTTTCTTTATCTCTGGCAGTTATTGACCTTTCTTACAAGAGATTATTAGCTAAAGATCACAGCCTTTTTATTTTGTTACCTTAAAGCTGAAGAATTTATTATCTCATCCTTAAGGCTATGGCAGATCATTTTCTTCATGGGCTGTGTAGTACATAAATAATGCAAGATTTAAAGTCTTAGAATTCCTTTATCAGCAGATAGCAAAGTACTTAAAAAATCATTTTCTGGTTTGAGGTAATAGGCTACCTTTATTCTGAATCTACTCAACGCTTTGTGAACTGCTTCTATATGGGAGATAAGCAAGTGACACTGGACAAATCTAACAGCAGACCTGCCTCAGACTGAATCCACCCTCCATAAAATTCACCAGCAAAGAGAATTGATGTAAACACAACTTTAGTGTTTAAGATTATAATTTGGATGCAGCCACCTCTTTTATTTCCATTACTGGGTTTCTGCCATGGCTGTTAGTACAGGAATGAAATAATTTGGATGATGGAAATGGAACTATGTAGTAAGATTGAGGAGAAAACTGCATAACTCTGATGCTCAGTAGAAATATTTTGGAAATTGGAAACAGAATGGCCATATTTACTTTCCTTAGTCAAGTTTAAATAATATAGGAGACAGGACGGGCCTGACTGACAGAAATATAACACATTTCTCAAATACTACAAGTTCTATTAACACCCAGGATAGGAGAAATAAAAGTCAGTATTACACTTTTCAAAAATGTATGTACTGGAATTTTGCCAAGTAATTATGTAGCAAATTTTGACCAGCTTTAAGATGGTTATCAACAGAGGATTCAAACTTTTCTGACTCTAGAAATTCAGAGGCCTAATTAAACTTAGCTATATTCTAAAAATCACTTTTACTTTTAAAGCAGTATCAAGAATTGGCTTATGCATTTTATTCCTAAGATGTTAGACTGCTATCACCCAGAAAGAAACAAAAATCTTCAATGAACCTGTATCATTTTCTGTGTTAAATATTCGATGGTCAACATAATTCAATTAGCTGGCTTTGAATAATAATAATGAAAAGAACAAAATTTCAGTGTAAATTGTATAAATTAAATCTTTTACATGTATAGTATAATAATTATAGGTATTCAAACACAAATAAACATCTTAATAAAAAAATTGAAAATCTTTTTGCCTCACTCACTTTATTTCATGCCTCAATAAGGATCTAACTAATAAAGCAATAAAGATAATTAATGACATATTTTTCAAAAATCTTCAACAAATGCTTTAAAAAAACGAGTCTTAGGTAAACTGTGATTGAAACAAAACAAATTCAGCCAACCCAAAACTGTATTATGTAATATTTTTACTTTTTGATTCTTTTCTCCAGTTTTTTAGAGCAAAGGAAAAATAGAATTATCAAACTTTCAACTGAAGTTATGTATGGTTTAGGTCTTTTATCTGGTTTAACTAATTTAACATTCTCATTTTAAAGTAACAGAAAGTAAAATCTGTATAATCTACCTCTCCAGATCTATTAATCTCTGCAATAAAAATTTTAAATAGCATTCTACATTTGCTATCACAATTGTGTCAGAAAATGGATGTGATGTTTTAAATAGTTTAATATGAGAAAATTAAGTTGATATTGTGGGAAAACATGCTACAAAGCCAATTAGTAATTAATTTATTTCAAAATATTTTTATTATAATAAATTATAGCAAATATTTATCTAAAACTTAGTTTAGGAAGATGAAGCCTGAAAGATAAATAAGACATGTATTGAGTTAAAGAAGCAGTCCAGGCCGGGCGCGGTGGCTCACGCCTGTAATCCCAGCTCTCAGGGAGGCAGAGGCGGGAGGATAGCTTGAGCCCAGGAGTTCGAGACCTGCCTGGGTAATACAGCGAGACCCCGTTCTCCACAAAAAGGAAAAATAAAAAAAAGACAAAAAAAAAAAAAAAATAAAGAAGCAGTCCAATGAAGACAGACAAATAAATATTTATAATTAAAGTTATGATTAAATAGGAGATAAATAAAGCTACAATTATGTGGTAAAAGGATTTTCCAAGCAAGGTGTAATTTGGTGGAGATAGATGGGATATATATGAATGTTTAAATAGTTATGCAAATATTAATTTATAGGGTATTTTTAATGTGAGCATATGAGTAATGTGCTATAATAAAATACATTAGGGGACAAAAATGATGGACCTAAATGTGGGTATTATTTGTCAGGTAGAAAAAAATGTGAATGTGAGTTTATTTAAACATGGTAATATTATCCTACTAGTATGATAATATTTCTACTGGGCCCATAAAACATTTTGTCAACCTTTGTTTTATACTATACATTACTTACAAAACAGGGCATAATTCCTCTGCTCTAAAGGAAATACATCCCGAAGCAGTTAAAAAAATAAAGAAAAAGAAAAAAAAAAACCATGTTATTTCATGTAAATGTGCTCTTAAGCATTTTGAATAAGTAGGTCATTGACGTGGTACAAAAGCTTTTCCAGTCTCTCATGTAAATATGCATTTGACAGTTTAGTAAATTTCAGGTCAGTGGTCCAATAGACCAAAAAGTCTTGGGGCTATTGGAGTGTATCCTGTAAATGCACGTTAAGGGAATTTAAAAGTTGCAGATTATTGACTTGATTATTGATGCAAAGTAATCAATACAGTTTAACAGGTAATTAAATATCCTGTCATAAAAAGTACATTTATAGAGTGCAGTCATAATTTATTAACAGACTGTAATGTAATATCACTTTTAAAGTTATTTGGTTAATGTTGACATTCTTTTTTGGTACTTCTTCTTTTCTTTTCCATTTTTCTTCCATGTATAAATATGCTTCACTTTAATAATGCTACAGACTTTTGCAACTTTCAGTAAACTACTTAAATGGAAGCCATCAAAATTTTTTACTGCATTGTGATTTTATCAATTATACAGATAGTGATTATGTTTTGGTTTTAATTTTCATTTTTATTTTAGAATTATGTCTACTTGTTGTAAGGGTGGATTGCGTGATGCTAAGGTTTGGGCTTCTATCAATCCCATCATCTAGATAGTAAAAATAATACCCAATAGAACGTTTTTCAGACATTCCCAACTGCCTTTGAAGTCTCCAGTGTCTCCTATTCCCATCTTTAGGTACATGCGCACCCAAGAATTAGCTCCTACTTCTAATTAATTAGCCCCTGCTTCTCTATTTTATAAAATAGTTTCAGTATTAGTAGTACCAATTTTCTTTGTACATCTGGTAGAATTCTGCTGTGAATCTACCTGGTTCAAAGCTTTTTAGAATCAGTAGATTTTTCTTTTTTACTGAATCAATTTTAGAACTCATTTGTCTGCTCAGGGTTTCAACTTTTTTCTGATTCAACCTTAGGAGGTTGTGTGCTTTCAGGAGTTCATCCGTTTCTCCTAGATTTTCTAGTTTGTGTACATAGAAGTGTTCATAGTCGTCTCTGAGGATATTTTGTATTTCTTAGGATGAATTTTAGTGTTACCTTTGTCATTTCTGATTGTATTTATATGGCTCTTCTCTCATTTTTTTCTTTATTAATCTAGCTAATGGTTTAATGATCTTGTTTACCCTTTCAAATGAATAACCAAGTTTTTGTTTCCTTAATCCTTTGTATAGTTTTTGGGGCCTCAATTTCATTTAATACTGTTGTGCTTTCTTTTCTTCTGCCAGGTTTGGGATTAGTTTGTTCTTGTTTTTCTAGTTTCTTTGATTGTGATGTTAATTTGAGATCTTTTAACTTCTTCAAATAGCCATTTAGCATTATAATAATTCCCCTTAACATTGCTGTTGCCACATCACAGAGATTTTGATATTTGCGTCTCTGCTTTCACTTGTTTCAAAGAATATTTTGATTTCTTCCTTAATTTCACTGTTTACCCATAAGTCATTCAAAATCTATTTGTTTAGTTTCTATGTGATTGTGTAGTTTTTGAGAGTTCTTCTTTGTATTGATTTCTATTTTTATTTCATTGTGGTTCAAGCATATACTTTGTATGATTTCCATTTTTTTAAATTGAGACTTGCTTTATCACCAAGCATGTGGTTGATCTTACATTATGCTCATGTTCAGATGAGAAAAATGTATATGCTATGGTTATTGAGTGTAGTGTTACATAGATATTTGTTGAGTCAAATAGGTCAAGTGTCAAATTTAAGTCAAGAATTTATTTGTTAGTTTTCTGGTTCATTGATATGTCCTAACGCTTTCAGTGGGTGTTGAAACTCCTCACTATTATTGTGTGGCTGCCTAAGTCTTTTTGAAGGTCTAGAAGTAATTGTTTTATGAATCTGGGTGCTCCAAAGTTGGATGCATATATATTTAGTATAGTTAAATTTTCTTGTTAAATTGAACCTTTTATCATTATGTAATGACCTTCTCTGTCCATTTTTACTGTTGTTAATAAAATGTCTGTTTTATCTAATACATGCGTAGAAATCTCTACTTTTTTTGTTTTCCATTTGTGTGATAGATCTCTTCCCATCCCTTTACTTTGAACCTATGGGTGTCATTACATGACAGATGGAACTCTTGAAGACAGTAAAAAGGTGTCTTGTTTTTCTCTCTAACTTGCCACTTTGTGTCTTTTATGTGGGGCATTTAGACCATTTACAGCTAAGGTTATATTGATATGTGAGATTTTGTTCCTGTCATGGTGTTGTTTGCTTGCTTTGTGGTGATGAATGTGTTGTTGCTTTGTAGGGTCTGTGGGCTGTGTATTAACGTGGGTTTTTGTGGCAGTAGTTTTCCTCTTTC
Organism: Rhinopithecus roxellana; assembly: GCF_007565055.1. Classification (NCBI taxonomy): domain Eukaryota; kingdom Metazoa; phylum Chordata; class Mammalia; order Primates; family Cercopithecidae; genus Rhinopithecus; species Rhinopithecus roxellana. The sequence continues at coordinate 139,562,013 of NC_044549.1, read as the reverse complement.
ATTTTCAAGTTTAGAGCACTATTAAGTAGTTCTTGTAATGCTGGTCTAGTGGTAGCAAATTTGCTTAGCAATTGCTTGTCTGGGAAAGGTTTTATTTCTTCTTTGCTTATGAAGCTTAGTTTTACGGGATATGAAATTCTAGTTGGAATTTATTTTCTTTAAGAATGCTAAAAATAGGCTCCCAGTCTTTTCTGGCTTGCAAGGTGTCTGCTGAGAATTCCACTGTTAGCCTGATAGGCTTCCCTTTATAGGTGATCTAACCCTTTTCTCTAAGTGTCTTTAAAATGTTTTTCTTTCAGGTTGACCTTGAAAAGTCTGATGACTATGTGCCTTGAAGATTGCCATATTTTATTAGCATCTTATATGTGTTCTCTGAATGTATTGTTTTTGCAATTTAACCTCTCCAACAAGATTGGAAAATTTTTCCTGGATTATATTCTTAAATCTGTTTTCCAAGTGGCTTACTATAATGGTTAATATTAGATGTCAACTCGACTGTATTGAAGAATACCTAGATGGATGGTGAAGCATTGTTTTTGGGTGTGTCTGTGAAGGTGTTGCCAGAGGAGATTAACATTGGAGACACTTGGCTGGGAGAGGAAGACACACCCTCAATGTGGGTGAGCCCTATCCAATCAGCTCCCATTGTGGCTGGAATAAAGCAGCTGGAAGAAAGGGGATAAGAAGCTTGTGGAATCTGCCCACTCTCTTTCTTCTGAACTGGAAACTTGCTTTCTCTTCTCCAGCCCATGGACGTCAGACTCTGGGTTCTTCAGCCTTTGGACTTTGGGACTTGCACCAGTGGCCTCCCAGAGGCTTTTGTGCCTTTAGCCTTAGACTGAAGCTTGCAGGATTGGCTTCCTTGGTTTTGAGACTTTCTGATTTGGACAGAACTATGCTACTGGTTTCTCTCTTTTCTTAGCTTGCAGGTGGCCTATTGTGAGACTTCACCTTGTAATCATGTGAGCCAATTCCCCCTAATAAACTCTTTTATATTTACAAATATCCTCTTGGTTCTGTCCCTCTGGAGAACCCTGACTAACATACTTACTCTCTCTTCTTGCTTAGGAACATAAATGAGTGGTAGGTTTAGTTGCTTTACATAATCCTATATTTCTGGGAGGATTTGTCCATTTTTTGAAATTCTTTTTGCCTGATGGGCTTGATTCAAAGTACTGGTCTTCAAGCTCTGAGATTATTTCCTCTGATTGGTCTGGTCTGTTTTTAAGGCTTCAAATTGTATTTTGAAATTCTCATAGTGAATTTCTCAATTTCAGAAGTTCCGTTTGATCCCTTCTTACTATAGCTATATCATACTCAAATCTTATATCATTTTTCTGGCTTCCTTTGATTGAATTGAATTGAAACTTTCTCTTGGACCTCATTAAGCTTCCTTGCCCTCCAGATTCTTAATTCTGTGTCTGTCATTTCAGACATTTCAATATGTTTAGATTACATTGCTAGGGAACAAAAGTGTAACAAAACATTCTGACTTTTTAAATTGCTAGAATTTTTGTGCTGATTCCTTCTCAAGAGAGCTGGCATATCCTTTTATTTTTGAATTTGATGTCACTTGGATGGGGCTTTTTGTTTGGTTTTTGTTCTCCTCTTGTGAGTTAGACAGTGGTGAATGTTGTGTACAGTTGAATGGCTTTGTTTCTGAGTGCTTTCAGAAGGCCAAGGCTTTGTACAGAGTCTTAGGTTGTATATAGGTTACTGTGATGGGTTTCAGTGGCACTGCATGTTGGAGGAATGTATTTTTGTTTGGTAGTGTAATTCAGCCTGCAGTCCAATTAATAATGCTTATGAGTATAGGTGGGCAGATAAGCTCTTGCTCAGCCACGTGCTGCTTTTGTACTTCAATGTGTACATAGCAGTGTGCCGGAGAGATGACAGCTGGTGAGACATGACTCCCTCTCCGAGTTGCTCCTGGGCCGTGATGCCATCCCCTTCAACTATTGGTGCCATGACTATTTCCTGTGCCCCAATGGGAGCTTTGGCAGGCCCTGCTCACCCATCCCTTAGGGCAGTCCTACTTGAGGGCTAAATCACCAGGAGAACCACAACTCCCTGGGGGCCTGCCAGTCCCTTGTGCTTGTGAGAGTCACAGCAGTTTGTGGGGTATGTCTGCTGGTGGTGTACTGGTCTGATGGTGCACTGGGTCTGATGGTGTACTGAGACAGGAGCAGAATATCCCTGGGTGGGGCACTGGTACCCTAGGTATGCAACTTGGAAGGTACCTGTAGGCTGAAGTTTTCAGCCCAGGAGATGGCTGTGAGGACCACCAAGCTTACACTCTCCCAACCCAATGAGTCTCCCTCTGGCATCTGCCTCAGGAACTGGATTGACCAGCTAGGCTTATCCCAAGCCTTCTGTGCCAGATCACTGAGCTGTTCCAGATGCTCTGGGCTACAGGACTCCCTAGGAAAGAAGCTGCAACTGGCTTTCAGGCCACGCCCTTCACAGACCAGGCTTGTGAAAGGAGGGATGTCCTGCACTGGCACATGAACCTATGTCACACTTTTCTTTGTCTTCTGATAGTGGGGGTTCCTTTCCTGATTGAGCTTAGGCCACAGATAGTTTAATATCCGTGAGTGGTGTGCTTAAATCCTGGGGAGTTGGGACTTGGCCCATGGATTTGTCCTCTGACCCCTCAGGTTAAAGCACTGGCTGTGCAGGGCAGGGAGATTGTTAGTGGGGTATGGGGGTTGGGGGAGTGGCTGAACTGTTCTCAGGCCACTAGCAAAAACTCAGGTGGAGTGGTGGTGACTGTGCTGTGGTGATCCTCCTGCAGGAGCATCTAGGCAGGCAGTCTTGAGAGGTCCAGCATGTGAGGGAATGTAGAGGACTACGTGCTCGCAAACGAGACGTTCCCGATAAGTCCTGCTCTTGCAAACAAAGCAGGGCATTCCCGATAAGTCCTGTTCTTGCAAACGAAGCAGGGCGTTCCTTCCCTGCAAACAGGGAGGACAAAGGAGCCAGCTGGTAACAGCAGACCCTGGGGGCTTGTTTATGTGTAAACATCTTGAAAATCCAGAAAGTCAGGGAAAGGTCAGAAAAACAACAATGTGTCTTGTGACTTGGCAACATTCCACAAACGACTGTATAAAATAAAGCAGAGCACGCCATTCGAGGCAGCCACCATGTTTGTCTTGTCTTGTCTTGTCTTGTGTGTTCATTCCTTTGTTTAGGAAACACAAGGACCCCAACAAGGGAATGCGTGGATTGGATGCATTCTGGTCCCACAGTGGAAGCCCAGCTCTCCCTGGCCTAGCAGAGGGGAGCAGCTGCTGCCACTCAGAGCAAGGAGAGTCTTGGGTGATTGGCATCTAGGTCACATTTTGGTACAGTTGCCAGTGCTGGTACCTGGAATCTCTGAGTAGGGTTCCCAGCTTCCACTCTCTACAACTATCATGTCTGCATTGCCTATTAACTTTCATTCTTTCTTTCAAAAGACCTGTTTGGCTAGGTGGAGTAGCTCACACCTGTAATCCAAGAACTTCAGGAGTCTGGGGTGGGAAGATTGCTTGTGACCTGGAGTTTGAGACCATTTGGGGAAACATGGGGAGACCCCATAATTCCATAATTAAAAAAACAATAAGCCAAGCATTGTGACACTTGCCTGTAGTCCTAGCTATTTGGGAGGCTGAGGCAGGAGAACCACTTGAACCAAGGAGTTTGACGTTGCAGTGAGCTATGATTACAACACTCCAACCTAAGTGACAAAGTAAGAGTCAATCTCTAAAAACAAAAACAAAAAAATTGTTCAAATTGTGTGGATATTTACTCTATATTTTCGTTCCTCTCAGTGATAAAGGTATTCCTGGCTGTGTCTAGTCAGCCATCTTGCCTCCTCCAGGTAATGATCTTGGATGCATGTTAATATGAAATAATTTAAAATATTTTCTTTCGAGTTTTCCTTCAGAACAAACTTATGTTTTATATTTTGAAAAGAACTTGAGTCTTATCTCTTCTGTAATGATTGACAGTTTAGTAAGCTTTCCTGTTTATGGCACTGATAACTTATTAAAATTTTCCTTGATGGACTTTTAAAATTATTCATTCATGTTTTGCAATTATATCTGTTAACACATATAATTAATTTATTTAGACAAAAATTAGTCATTTAACTAAAAACTATTTTATTTTATTTGACTTTGAGGCTAGTGTATATGAGCTCTGAATCAGACCATGTTTGATATATTAGCTTTCCAGATAATAGTAATAAGGAAACATTTTAGTCAAATAAATGCTGTTCATATGTGATACATAGAACATGTTCTACAAATGTTTCATATTATTTTTTTAAATTACATGAAAGGGCCGGATGTGGTGGCTCACACCTGCAATCCCAGCACTTTGGGAGGCCAAGGCAGGAAGATCACCTGAGGTTAGGGGTTCGAGACCAGCCGGGCCAACATAGTGAAAACCTGTCTCTACAAAAATACACACACACACACACAAATTAGCTGGGCATGGTGACAGATGCCTGTAACCCCAGCTATTTGGGAGGCTGAGTGGGGAGAATTGCTTGAACTCAGGAGGCAGAGGTTGCAGTGAGCCAAGATCACGCCACTGCACTCCAGCCTGGGCGACAGAACGAGACTCCATCTCAAAAAAATAAAATAAAATAAAATTACATAAAAGGAAAATATTAATATTTGTAAATAAAAAAATTAAGCATACTTATGAAACACTGTTTTTGGTTTTAAAAATTAATATTTAATATTTTCAAAAGTTTTACTTGGATCAATACTTGATAGATAAATGGCCCATCTTTTCATTTACTTTTTTCCTCCCATACTCGAGCTATTTGTTTCAAAGAGAGACGCCTGAATATTTTGTTGCCTAGTGTTACTTCCAGGAAGAACTCCAAACCTTACAGGTCATGCATGATTATGTAAATTCCTTTAATATCTAGTTTCCAGCTTACCTTTCCTGCCTAAACTCTTTACAGACCCACCTCAAAACCTATTCACAATTAGTAGGTTCCAGAAGCTAACATGCTGTCATGGTAATATGTCTGTAAATATTACAGTGAGAATATGGAGAATGTATTCTACAGGCATATTTTTAATTCAATTTTTAGATGAAAAACTACTCCCAGGTATGCTAGACACCGATATTTCAAAATGAATGAGACATAATTACTGCTCTCAAAAACCTTTACTGCTCTTTTGGGACCCTCTTTAGTCATTGTTTTGGAAATCTTTCTTTTCATTTCAAAATAAAGTTAAATATATCTTCTGAATCTTACAACTTCTTTTACATACCTCCACTGTAAATGTAAACTTGCTTATTCTGTAAAGATCTGTAAATCTATTTATATTATATGTATTAAATTATTTTCTGTGTCTCTTTGTCCTCAGAGATAAGGATGCCTCAGGACACCTCTAACATGAGGATCTTATGACCTGCTTCAGGGGAAAGCCAGAAAACCTAGGTTTTATGATCTGCTTCAGGGAAAAAGGGATAGGGACGGTCAGAGTAAACTTCTTACTTCTGTTGTTTCTCAAATTGTTTCAGTTTAAAATAGTATTTTAAGGTGTCATATTTTGGAGTAGGGTGTACTGAAACCCCCCCCCCCCACACACAAACACATTTATAATTTTAAAACCAAAAACATTATTACCATTTTATAGAGTAATTATTTATTTAAATCTACCTGTATATTTCATCTTTCTTTGCATCTTCATGCTTTTAATATATGATGATTTTTCTTCTGTCTAACAGATTTTCTGGCCAGGTGTGGTTGCTCACACCTGTAATCCCACAGCACTTTGGGAGGCTGAGGCAGGCAGATTGCTTGAGCCCAGAAGTTCAAGACCAGACTGGTCAACATGGCAAAACCCTATCTCTACAAAAATACAAAAAATTAGCCAGGCATTGTGGTATTCACCTGTGGTTCCAGCTGCTTGGGAAGCTGAGGTGGGAGGATCACTTGAGCCCTGGAGGTCAAGGCTGCAGTGACCTGTAATTGTGCCACTGCACTCCAGCCTTGGCAACAGAGTGAGACCTTGTCTCAAAACAATTTTTAAACTTTTCTATAATATTTCCTTTAATTAAAATCTGTTGAATAGCCCTTTCTTCCTTTTTTGTATTCATATCTAAAATGTCATTATTTAACTACATATAGAAAAATGTATGCAGCTCTGCAAACACACATGTATATGTAAATACAGTAGTTTCCCCCATCCATGGGGGATACATTCCATCGCCCCTGGTGGATGGCTGAAATGACTGATGGTACAAAACTCTATATAATGCACAAAATGCTTTTTCCTTCTTCACAATATCATGGATGGAAGATTCATTCTTATTGTAGATCCCAGCAAATTCAGAGTACATTTTTTTTTCTTTCCTTAAACAAAGACCATTTATCTTTTTACTTAAAGAAAACACTTTGGCTGACTCTCTTTTTGGACTCAGTCTGCCTGCACCCAGGTTATTAAAAAGCTTTATTGCTCACACAAAGCCTGTTTGGTGGTCTCTTCACACGGATGCACATGACATTTTGGTGCCGTGACTAGGATCAGGGGACCTCCCTTGGGAGATCAATCCCCTGTCCTCCTGCTCTTTGCTCCATGAGAAAGATCCACCTACGACCTCGGGTCCTTAGGCCCAACAGCCCAAGGAAAATCTCACCAATTTTAAATTGGGTAAGCGGCCCCATTTTTACTCTCTTCTCCAACCTCTCTCACTATCTCTCAACCTCTTTCTCCTTTCAATCTTGGCACCACCTTTCAATCTCTCCCTTCCCTGACTCTCTTTTCGGACTCAGTCCGCCTGCACCTAGGTGATTAAAAAGCTTTATTGCTCACGCAAATCCTGTTTGGTGGTTTCTTCAAATGGATGCACATGACATTTTGGTGCCATGACTCAGATCTCTCTGTGTCTCTACTCTCTCTTTTCTCTGGGCTTGCCTCCTTCACTATGGGCAACCTTCCACCCTCCATTCCTCCTTCTTCTCCCTTAGCCTGTGTTCTCAAGAACTTAAAAACTCTTCAACTCACACCTGACCTAAAACCTAAATGCCTTATCTTCTTCTGCAACACCGCTTGGCCCCAATACAAACTTGACAATGGCTCTGAGTGGCCAGAAAACGGCACTTTCAATTTCTCCATCTTACAAGACCTAAATAATTTTTGTCAAAAAACGGCAAATAGTCTGAGATGCCTTACATCCAGTCATTTATCACACTTCGTTTCCTCCCTAGTCTCTCTTCCCAATGTGATTCCTCTCAAATCCTCCTTCTTTCCCTCCCGCCTGTCCCCTCAGTCCCTACCCCAAGTGTCGCTGAGTCTTTCCAGTCTTCCTTTTCTACAGACCCATCTGACCTTCCCCCCCTCCCCAGGCTGCTCGTTGCCAGGCCGAGCTAAGTCCCAATTCTTCCTCAGCCTCCGCTCCTCCACTCTTTAATCCTTCTACCACGTCCTCCGCTCACACCTGGTTCAGCTTACAGTTTAGTTCTGTGACTAGCTCTTCCCCACCTGCCCAAAAATTTCCTCTTAGAGCAGTGGCTGGAGCTGAAGGCATAGTCAAGGTTAATGTTCCTTTCTCTTTATCTGACCTCTCCCAAATCAGTTAACGTTTAGGCTCTTTTTCATCAAATATGAAAACCCAGCCCAGTTCATGGCCTGTATAGCAGCAACCCTGAGACACTTTTCAGCCATAGACCCCGAAACGTCAGAAGGCTGTCTTATTCTCAACATGCATTTCGTTTTATTACCCAATCTGCTCCTGATGTTAAATAAAACCCCAAAAACTAAATTCCAGCCCTCAAACCCCACGACAGGACTTAATGAACCTCGCCTTCAAGTTGTACAATAATAGAGTAGGGGCAGCCAAGTAGTAACTTTTTTATGAGTTGCAATTCCTTGCCTCCACTGTGAGACAAACCCCAGCCACATCTCCAACACACAACTCCAAACACCTGAACCACAGATGCCAGGAGCTCCTCCAGAACCTCCTCAACCAGGAGCTTGCTACAAGTGCCGGAAATCTGCCATTGGGCCAAGGAATGCCCGCAGCCCCGGGTTCCTCCTAAGCCTTGTCCCATCTGTGTGGGACCCCACTGAAAATCGGACTGTACAACTCGCACAGCAGCCACTCCCAGAGCCCCTGGAGCTCTGGCCCAGGGCTCTCTGATTGACTCCTTCCCAGATATTCTCGGCTTAGTGGCTGAAGACTGACGCAGCCCCATCGCCTTGGAAGCCTCCTGGACCATCACAGACGTTTTGGGTAACTCTTACAGTGGAGGGTAAGTCCGTCCCCTTCTTAAGCAATACGGAGGCTACCCACTCCACATTACCTTCTTTTCAAGGGCCTGTTTCCCTTGCCTCCATAACTGTTGTGGGTATTGATGGCCAGGCTTCCAAACCTCTTAAAATTCCCCAACTCTTCTGCCAACTTGGGCAACATTCTTTTATGCACTCCTTTTTAGTTATCGCCACCTGTTCAGTTCCCTTATTACGCCAAGACATTTTAACCAAATTATCTGCTTCCCTGACTATTCCTGGAGTAGAACCACATCTCATTGCCGCCCCTCTCCCCAACCCAAAGGCTCCTTTGCATCTTCCCCTCATATCTCCCCACCTTAACCCACAAGTATGGGACATCTCTACTCCTTCCCTGGCAACCAATCACATGCCCATTACTATCCCATTAAAACCCAATCACCCTTACCCCACTCAATGCCAATATCCCATCTGGCAGCACGCTTTAAAAGGATTAAAGCCTGTTATCACTCGCCTGCTACAGCATGGCCTTTTAAAGCCTGTAAACTCCCCTTACAATTCCCCCATTTTTCCTGTCCTAAAACCAGACAAGGCTTACAGGTTAGTTCAAGATCTGCGCCTTATCAACCAAATTGTCTTGCCTATCCATCCTGTAGTGCCAAACCCATATACTCTCCTATCCTCAATACCTCCCTTCACAACCCATTATTCTGTTCTGGATCTCAAACATACTTTCCTTACTATTCCTTTACACCCTTCATCCCAGTCTCTCTTCGCTTTCATTTGGACTGACCCTGACACCCATCAGGCTCAGCAAATTACCTAGGCTGTACTGCTGCAAGGCCTCACAGACAGCCCCCTTTACTTCAGTTAAGCCCAAATTTCTTCCTCATCTGTTATCTCTCTCGGCATAATTGTCATAAACACACATTTACTCTCCCTGCTGATCATGTCTGACTAATCTCCCAAACCCCAATCACTTCTACAAAACAACTCCTTTCCTTGCTAGGCATGGTTAGTGTAGTCAGAATTATTATACAAAAGCCGGGACCGTGTACTGTACCCTTGCTGTCCAAATGACCTTACTGTTTTAGCCTAGCCCTCATGTCTGTGTGCAGCAGCTACCACTGCTTTCATACTGTTAGAGGCCCTAAAAATCACAAACTATGCTCAACTCTCTACAGTTCTCATAACTTCCAAAGTCTATTTTCTTCCCCCAACCATCGCTCAGGACAATGCTTATGCTGATAAGTTAGCTAAAAAAGCAGCCATCAAAAGGCATCAGATCCTGTCTCTCAGGACAATGCTTATGCTGATAAGTTAGCTAAAAAAGCAGCTAGCATTCCAACTTCTATCCCTCACGGCAGTTTTCCTCCTTCACATCGGCCACTCCCACATACTCCCCCGCTGAAACTTCCACCTATCAATCTCTTCCCACACAAGGCAAATAGTTCTTAGACCAAGGAAAATATATCCTTCCAGCCTCACAGGCCCATTCTATTCTGTTGTCATTTCATAACCTCTTCCATGTCAGTTACAAGTCCCTAGCCCGCCTCTTAGAACCTCTCATTTCCTTTCCATGATGGAAATCTATCCTCAAGGAGATCATTTCTCAGTGTTCCATCTGCTATTCTACTGCCCCTCAGGGATTGTGCAGGCCCCCTCCCTTTCCTACACATCAAGCTCGGGGATTTGCCCCTGCCCAGTACTGACAAATTGACTTTACTCACATGCCCCGAGTCAGAAAACTAAAGTATCTCTTAGTCTGGGTAGATATTTCCACTGGATGGGTAGAGGCCTTTCCCACAGGGTCTGAGAAGGTCACCGCGGTCATTTCTTCCCTTCTGTCAGACATATTTCCTTGATTTGGCCTTCCTACCTCTATACAGTCTGATCGGACCAACCTTTACTGGTCAAATCACCCAAGCAGTTTCTCAGGCTCTTGGTATTCAGTGAGACCTTTATATCCTTTACCGTCCTCAATCTTCAGGAAAGGTAGAACGGACTAATGGTCTTTTAAAAACACACCTCACCAAGCTCAGTCACCAACTTAAAAAGGACTAGATAATACTTTTACCACTTTCCTTTCTCAGAGTTCAGGCCTGTCCTCGGAATGCTACAGCTCCTGTGTGGACACTCCCACCATTAGGTCCCAGTCTCATTCCAGACACCAGACCAACTTAGACTGCACCCCAAAAAACTTTCATCCCTACTGTCTTCTGTCTAGTCATACTCCTATTCACCATTTTCAACTACTCATAAATGCCCTGCTCGTGTTTACACTGCCAGTTTACGCTGTTTCTCCAAGTCATCACAGCTGATATTTCCTAGTGCTATCCCAAACTGCCACTCTAAGTTCCCTAGTAAAGTAAATAAATCATCTTTGCTAGCAAGGCTATGCTGAACCTCCTTAGGCACTCTCTAATTACATGTCCTAGGTCCTCCCAATTCTTAGTCCTTCAATACCTGTTTTTTCTCCTTCTCTTACCTTGTGTCTTCCATTTAGTTTTTCAATTCATACAAAATTGCATCCAGGCCATCACCAATCATTCAATAGGACAAATGTTTCTTCTAATGACCCCACAATATCACCCCTTACCACAAAATCTTCCTTCAGCTTAATCTCTCCCACTCTAGGTTCCCATGCCACCCCTAATCCCACTTGAAGCAGCCCTGAGAAGCATCGCCCATTCTGTCTCCATACCACCCCCCAAAAAATTTTTGCCACCCCAACACTTCACGCTATTTTTATTTTTCTTACTTAATATAAGAAGGCAGGAATGTCAGGTCTCTGAGCCCAAGCCAAGCCATCACATCCCCTGTGACTTGCACATATAAGCCCAGATGGCCTGAAGTAACTGAAGAATCACAAAAGAAGCGCAAATGCCCTGCCTCACCTTAACCGATGACATTCCACCACAAAAGAAGTGAAAATGGCCGGACCTTGCCGTAAGCGATGATATTATCTTGTGAAATTCCTTTTCCTGGTTCATCCTGGCTCAAAAAGCTCCCCCACTGACACCTTGTGACCCCCACTCCTGCCCGCCAGAGAACAACCCCCCTTTGACTGTAATTTTCCTTTACCTACCCAAATCCTATAAAACGGCCCCACCCTTATCTCCCTTTGCTGACTCTCTTTTTGGACTCAGCCCTCCTGCACCCAGGTGATTAAAAAGCTTTATTGCTCACACACACACACACACACACACACATAGAAAAAACAAACAAACAAACAAACAAAAAAACACTTTATGGTTTCTCTTTAGCATATCCAAATTGCCAGCATTATTATTCTTGTGTGTTGGGGACATTATTAAGTAAAATAAGAGTTACTTTAACACAAACACTGTAAAACCATGACAGTGGATTTTTATCATGCTCTCCAGAATGGCATGTACTTTAAAACTTATTAATTGATTATTTCTCAAATTTTCCATTTAATATTTTTGGACCATAGGTGATCACAAGTAACTGAAGTCGCAGTAACTGAAATCATGGAAAACAAAACTATGGGTAAGGGAAACTACTATATTCTTGAGTTTAAGGTTTTGAACTTGCCCACCACCTCTTTCTTTTTTCCTTTTTATTCTCTTTAGAATAGAAATGTCAGTCCTGTGTCTATCCCACCACTGTACTTTGGAAGCACATAACTTGTTTGATTATGCAGGACTCCATCTGATGAGAAATTCACTTCAGGATGAAGTACACCTTAAATGTCATCCATAACTAATTTAAATAATATTTACATAAGTCTTTCAACTTTTGACTTAATGTTGGTATGAATTAAGACTTTTGGGGTTATTGGAATAAAATAAATGTATTTTGCATGCAAGAAGAACATACATTTTGAGAGGTAAGGGGCCGAATGCTATGGTCTAAATTTATGTGTACCCCCCAAATTCATATGGTGAAATTCTAACCTCCAAGATGATGATATTAGTATGTGAAGCCTTTTCGAATTGATTAAATAATGAAAGAAGAACTCTCATGATTGGTATTATTACCTTGTAAAAGATAACCCAGAGAGCTAGCTCACTCTTCCACCATGTGAGGGCATAGTGAGAAGGCACCACAGAAGAACCAGGAAACAAGCCGTCACCAGACACTAAATCAACCCATACTTTTTTTTTCCCCCAGGGATATGCAAATGTATTTTCTTATTTTTTTCTTCAACTTTTAACTTTTATTTTAAGTTCCAGGGTATATGTGCAGGATGTGCAGGGTTTCTTACATAAGTAAATGTGTGCCATGGTGGTCTGCTACACAGATCAACCCATCACTTAGGTATTGAGCCCAGCAACCATTTGTTATTCTTCCTGATGCCCTCGTTCCCTCTCTGCCCCATGACACGCTCCAGTGTGTGTTGTTCTCCCCCACGTATCCATGTGTTCTCATTGTTCAGCTCCAACTTGTAAGTGAGAACACGCACTATTTGGTTTTCTGTTCCTGTGTTAGTTTGCTGAGGATAATGGCTTTGAGCTCCATCCACAGCCCTGCAAAGAACATGATCTCATTTCTTTTTATGACTGCATAGTATTGCATGGTGTATATGTCTTTATCCAGTCTATCCTTGATGGGCATTTGGGTTGATTTCATGTCTTTGCCATAGTGAATAGTGCTGCAATGAACATATGCATGCATGTATCTTTATAATAGAAGGATTTATATTTTTTGGACAATATCCAATCCAATATCCAATATCCCATATCCAATAATGGGATTGCTGAAATAAATGGCATTTCTGATTCTAGATTTTTGAGGAATCACCACATTGTCTTCCATAATGGTTTAACTAGTTTACATTTCCACCAGCAGTGTAAACGTGTTCCTTTATCTCTGCAAGCTTGCAAGCATCTGTTGTTTATGGACTTTCTAATAATCACCATTCTGACTGGTGTGAGATGGTATCTCATTGTGGTTTTGGTTTGCATTTTTCTAATAATCAGTGATGCTGAGCTACTTTTCATACATTTGTTGGCCACATGAACATCTTCTTTTGAGAAGTGTCTATTCATGTTCTTTGCCCACTTTTTTTTTTTGCATTCTGTTTCCCAAGCTGGGGTGCAGTGGTGCAATCTCTGCTCACTGCAATCTCTGCCTCCTGGGTTCAGGTGGTTTTCATACTTCAGCCTTTCAAGTAGCTGTGATTACAGACGTGACGTGAGTCACCATGCCTTGCTAATTTTTAGTAGAAATGGGGCTTTGCCATGCTGGCCAGACTGGTCTCATACTCCAGGGCTCAAGTGATCTGCCTGCCTTGGCTTTCCAAAGTGCTGGGATTATAGGCATGAGCCACTGCACACAGCACTTTCCCCACTTTTTAATGGTTTTTTTTTTTTTTTTTTTTTTTCTTGTAAATTGATTTAAGTTCCCTGTAGACTCTGGATATTAGACCTTTGTCAGATGCATAGATTGCAAAAATTTTCTCTGATTCTGTAGGCTGTCTGTTCACTCTGATGATAGTTTCTTTTGCTGTGCAGAAGCTCTTTAGTTTATTTAGGTCCCATTTGTCAATTTTTGCTTTTGTTGTAATTGCTTTTGTCATTTTCATCATAAAATCTTTGCCCATGTCTGTATCCTGAATGGTATTGCCTAGATTTTCTTCTAGAGTTTTTATAGTTTTGGGTTTTATATTTAAATCTTTAATCCATCTTGAGTTAATTTTTGTATAAGGTATAAAGAAGGGGTCCGGTTTCAATTTTCTGCATATGGCTAGTCAGTTCTCCTACCATCATTTATTAAATAAGGAATCCTTTCCTGATTGCTTATTTTTGTCAGGTTTGTTGAAGATAAGATGGTGATCTTATTATAATAATAATAAGACCATAATAAGACCACAGTGGATGTGTGGTCTTATTTCTGAGTTCTCTATTCTGTTCCATTGGCCTATGTGTCTGTTTTTGTAGCAGTACCATGCTGTTTTGGTTACTGTAGCCTTGTAGGGTAGTTTGAAATCAGGTAACATGATGCCTCCAGCTTTGTTCTTTTGCTAAAGATTGTCTTGATTATTCAGGTTCTTTTTTTTGATTCCATATGAATTTTTAAATAGTTCTTTTTTTCTAATTGTGTGAAGAATAACAATGGTAGTTTGATGGGAATAGCATTGAATCTGGAAATAACTTTACCCATTATGGTCCTTGTTACAATACTGATTCTTCCTCTCCATCAGCACGGAATGGTTTATCATTTGTTTGTGTCCTCTCTGACTTCCTTGAGCAGTGGTTTGCAGTTTTCTTTGACGACATTCTTAACTTCCCTTGTTAGCTGTATTCTTAAGTATTTTATTCTCCATGTAGCAACTGTGAATGGGAGTTAATTCAGGATTTGGCTCTCTGCTTGACGTATAGGAATGCTAGCAATTTTTGGTGTATAAGAATTTTGTTAGTTTATGGGGATGCTATCAATTTTTTGCATGTTGATTTTGTAGTCTGAGATTTTGCTGAAGTTGCTTATTAGCTTAAGAAGTTTCTGGGCTGAGACAATGGGGTTTTTTTAATATACGATCATGTCACCTGCAAACAAAGACAATTTGACTTCCTCTCTTCCTATTTGAATACACTTTATTTCTTCCACTTGCCTGATTGCCCTGGACAGAACTTCCAATACTATGTTGAATAGGAGCGGTGAGAAAGGGTATCCTTGTCTTGTGCTCATTTTCAAGGGGAATACGTCCAGATTTTGCCCAGTCAGTATGATACTGGTTGTGGGTTTGTCATATATGACTCTTATTATTTTGACATATGTTCCTTCAATATCTACTTAATTGAGAGTTTTTAACATGAAGGGATGTCAAATTTTATAGAAGGCCTTTTCTGCATCTATTGAGATAATCATGTGGTTTTAATAACCAGAATAGCCAGTTTAGACAGGAATATAACTAACCTGATGGAGCTAAAAAACACAACATGAGAACTTCACAATGTAATCACAAATATCAAGAGCAAAATAGTCCAAGTGGAAGAAAGAACCTCAGAGCTTGGATACTATCTTTCTGAAATAAGACAGGTACACAAAAACAGAGAAAAAAGAATGAAAAGCAATGAAGAAAACCTGTGAGAAATATGGGATTATGTAAAAAGCCTGAACCTACAGCTTTTTGGGGTACCTGAAAGAGACAGGGAGAATAGGACCAACTTGGAAATCACACATCAAGGTATCACTCAGGAGAACTTCCCCAACCTAGCAAAACAGACCAACATTCAAATTCAGGAAGTCCAGAGAAGCCCTGTAAGATACTTCACAAGAAGATCGACCACAGGGCACATAATCATCAGATTCTCCAAAGTCAAAATGAAAGAAAAAATGTTAAGGGCAGTCAGAGAGAGAGGCCAGGTGACCTATAAAGGGAATCCCATCAGATTAACAGTGGGCCTCTTAGAAGAAATCGTACGAGCCAGGAAAGATTGGAGGCGTATTTTCAACACTATTAAAGAAAAGAATGTCCAGCATAGAATTTCATATCTGGCCAAACTAAGCTTTGTAAGTGAAGGAGAAATAAGATCCTTTCCAGACAAGTAAATGCTGAGGGAATTCGTCGCCACCAGGTCTGCTTTACAAGATCTCCTGAAGGGAGCACTAAATATGGAAAGGAAAAACTGTTATCAGCCACTACAAAAACACATTGAAGTACATAGACCAGTGACATTATGAAACAACCACATGAGCAAGTCTGCAAAATAACCAGCTAGCATCATGATGACAGGATCAAATTCACACATAGCAATATTAACCTTAAATGTAAGTGGGCCAAAATCCCCAATTAAAAGACATAGAATTGCAAGCTGGATAGAGTCAAGACCCATATATATGCAGTCTTGAAGAGATCTGTCTCATGTGCAAAGACATACATAGGCTCAAAATAAAGGGATTAAGGAAAATTTACCAAGCAAACAAAAACAGCAAAAAAGTAAGTGTCAGAATTCTAGTTTTGGACAAAATGAATTTAAACCAACAAAGATAAAAAAAGTCAAAGAAATACATGACAAAATGGTAAAAGGTTTAATTCAATAGAAGAGCTAACTATCCTAAATACATATGTACCTATTGTAGGATCACCCAAAGCAATTTCCTGGAGATCTATAAAGAGACTTAGACTCCCACACAATAATAGTGGGAAACTTTAACACCCCACTGACAATATTAGACAGCTCATTGAGACAGAAAATTAACAAAGATATTCAGGACCTGAATTCAGCTCTGGATCAAGTGGACCCGATAGATATCTAAAGAACTCTCCACACAAAAACAATAAAATATAAATTCTTCTCATCGCCTCATGGAAGTTACTCTAAAACTTATCATATGATAGGAAATAAAACACTCCTCCACAAATGCAAAAAAAATTAAATTATAGTTTTTCAGACCACAGTGCAATCAAATTAGAGCTCAAGATTAAGAAATTCACTCAAAATCATACAACTACCTGGAAATTGAACAGCCTGCTCCGGAATAACTACTAGGTAAATAATACAATTAAGGCAGAAATCAAGAGGTTCTTTGAAACTAATGAGAACAAAGAGACAGAATCCCTGGGATGCAGCTAAAGCAGTTAAGAGGGAAATTTATAACACTAAATGCCCGCATCAAAAATCTAGAAAGATCTCAAGTAAACAACTTAACATCCCAACTAAAAAAATAAAAATCTAGAGAACCAAGAGCAAACAAACCCCAAAGCTAGCAGAAGACAAGAAATAACTAAGGTCAGAGCTGAATGGAAGGAGATAGAGACACAAAAAACCCTTCAAAAAATCAATGAATCCATTATTTTATTTAAAAAAAATAAAATAAATATACCACTAGCTAGATTAATAAAGAACAAAAAAGAGAAGACTCAAATAGACACAATCAAAAATGATGAGGGGGATATCACTACTGACCCCACAAAAATACAAATAACTATCCAATTAACAAAGATATTCAGGACCTGAATTCAGCTCAGGATCAAGCGGACCTGATAGATACCTACAGAACTCTCCACACAAAAACAACAGAATATAAATTCTTCTCATCACCTCATGGAAGTTACTCTAAAATTTATCATATAATAGGAAAAAAAATGTAGAGAACCAAGAGCAAACAAACCCCTATAAACACCTCTATGCACATAAACTAGAAAATCTAGTAGAATTAGCAAAATTCGTGGACACATACACCCTCCCAAGACCGAACAGGAAGAAATTGAATCCCTGAATAGACCAATAATGAGTTTTGAAATTGAGACAGTGATAAATAGCCTACCAACCAAGGAAAAAAAACAAAAACAAAACAAAACCCAAGACCAGATGGATTTATAGCTGCATTCTACCAGAGGTACAAAGAGGAGCTTGTACCATTTCTACTGAAAGTATTTCAAACATTTCAAAAGGAGGGACTCCTCCCTAAGTCATTTTCTGAGGCCAGCATTATCCTGATAGCAAAACCTGGGGGAGTTACAACAAGAACAAAACATCGGGCCAATATCCCTGATGAACACAGATGCAAAAATCCTCAATGAAATACTGGCAGACAAAATCCAGCAGTAAGCAGTACATCATAAATCTAAT
The DNA here is from genome assembly GCF_007565055.1 of Rhinopithecus roxellana. Lineage (NCBI taxonomy): Eukaryota > Metazoa > Chordata > Mammalia > Primates > Cercopithecidae > Rhinopithecus > Rhinopithecus roxellana. The sequence continues at coordinate 139,544,234 of NC_044549.1, read as the reverse complement.
TCACCATGATCAAGTTGACTGCCCATACTTTGATCTTAGACTTCCTAGCCTCCAGAACTGTGAGAAAAATATTTTTTGCTGTTTATAAGCTACTCAATTTATGGTATTTTGTTACAGCATTCTAAATGGATTAAGGCACAGGCCAGAGCCTAACAAGCTCACAATACCAGAAACTAAGTCTAGTTAAAGAAGTATGTCTCAAGAAAATGTGGATGTACCTTTGGCATATGTAGTAGACTGTAATCATCTCTATATAGCTTTGGGAAAATAAGCTTCAGGAAAATTCAGTTGAATTCAAAATTCAATTTTAATTTTTTGGAATGTGAATCACCATTTAATTTATCTAATTTTCACATTATTTCTTGCTTTTTTATTGCATCTTCTAGCACCAACAAGAAAAATAAGCCTGTGAACATTCAACAGAGATCTTCTCTACTATTCTCTTTAGAATGATGCATCTTGATTTTATGTTTAAAGATTCTAAAGAGATATTTGAATACAGTGTAAATTTAAAGACTTCTTGTGTTTGATATAAAAAACAAGAAATGGTTCTATGAATCCCAGGTGACTATCTTCATATATGATATTTGGATTTTATATTTTAAAAATCCAGGGAAAAGGAAAATACATTGGCACTAATATTAGCAACATGATTATATCGTGACTTAAAGCTGAACGTTGGCTGAAGTCTCACTACAGAGAATGCCAATAATCAAATTCAGTAGTTAAGGTTTTTTTATGCCATCCAAATAGGATATTCAATAACAGTGATTCTAATACACAGAGTCCCAGCTCCAGAGTGTCTGATTCTGTAAGTCTTGGGTGAGGCTAGAGAATATGTATTTCTAACTAGTTTCCAGAAGACATTGATGCTCCTGGTCTGGTGTCAAAATTTAAGAAATGCTACTCAAATATATATGCAATATCCCCTTTGTGAAATTTTTTCAGCTTCTTTAAAGACTTCACAAAGATCTAAACTACTTCTCCTGCCTGATATACTGGCATCACTTGGCCCTTATATGCCATTAATACTAAGCTAGGAACCTCACAATAATAATTTGGCTTCTGTTACTGCTGTGAAAAATGTCATCTTTTGTCTCTGACCCAGGAGTCTCATGTCTTTTGCCAGTATTCATTAAACTGTGAATTTGCAAGTAGGGTAAAAATCTCTGATCAGTCACAATTATTAATAATAGATATTAAAATATAAAGTCAATTTCAGGAATTGACATATTTAAAGCATGGCAAGACACAGTTTTCCTGGTGTACTGTAACAGGGACATTTAAAAAGGGCTACAGCACTTTCTTTTAATCGGAAGACCTGAATAGTTTCTTCTCTTCAGAACTTCTCAGCTTTCAGTTTAAGTTGGATTCTTAGAGGTCATAACTTTTATTAAATATCAAAAAAAAAAAAAGGAAATGTGTAAGTCTGGTTTCAACTGAGCAAGAAAAATATATGTGCTAGTTCTGACTTTTCTTAGAGGCAAACTTTCATTCATTTTAGGCTTGTCTCTATACACAAACAGCAATAAAAATAGATCAGAATGATTTAAATAATCTCGACATACAGAAAGGCATATCCAAGAGAGATCATTGCTGGTCTTTGAGATAAACTCAGCACACAACATGTGGATTAGTATCTATCAAGCTTTAGAGGAGGACTGGTATAATATATTTATTTTTCTTTTTTGAAGTAAACAAACCATTTGAAGCTATAAAAAATGATCAGTCTCATTTCTTCTCCATTCTTATACTTCCATGGTACATTCTAATTAGAAAGAAGACAAAACTCTTAAAATTTTTTTCTTACCTTCAATCTTTATGTTCTTCTCACTGACTATTCATAACAGCCAGCTTGATCAGCAGAAAATGTTGTAGTTGACAAATAAAAATGGTTAGACATATTTTCTTCATTATTCCCTCACTGATCCCACCCCCTTTTCACTTCTTCATTATGAGTGATCACTAGAGAATCAAGTTATTAACTCATGTTTAAATATCCTTCTTGTGCTGTCTTGCTGATATTAAGAAAATTTAACTTTGCTGATGTTGGTTTTTCATTTTACAATGACACTAATGTTTTTCTTTCTTTTTTTTTTTTTTTTTTTTTTTTTTGAGACGGAGTCTCCCTGTGTCACCCAGGCTGGAGTGCAGTGGCGCGATCTCGGCTCACTGCAAGCTCCGCCTCCCGGGTTCCCGCCATTCTCCCGCCTCAGCCTCCGAGTAGCTGGGACTACAGGCGCCCGCCACCGCGCCCCGCTAGTTTTTTGTATTTTTAGTAGAGACGGGGTTTCACCGTGTTAGCCAGGAGGGTCTCGATCTCCTGACCTCGTGATCCGCCCGCCTCGGCCTCCCAAAGTGCTGGGATTACAGGCTTGAGCGACCGCGCCCGGCCGACACTAATGTTTTTCATCTAAAATATAAACTTTTTATCCTTAGAAATTTTGATATATCACTCACAAAGATAATGCTTTGTCATTTATATACAAAGTACACAGTTTAGGCATTTCTATAAAATGGGGAGTATAGAAATTTAAATTTATAGTATAAATTCATTTTCATTTGAAATGAACCTTTCAGAATAAGACCTACTATTCTTTAACAGCTGTTGATTTTCTCATAGGCAGTAGAAAATAAAAAACATATAATTATATAATGTATTAAAAATAAGTTTTTGTGCTACCTGGTATAACCTACAATTTAAAGTTCCTTTGTAGCTTCAATTTGATTTGATAATTTACAAATATGGTCTTTCTTTTTTAATTTAAAATGTAATTGAATTTCCCCCTCAGTTTATCAGAAAGTTCTCTGTTTATCCAAAAGTTAAAAGGCAATCCTTTAAAATATATAACTAAAATATAATTTCCCCCCTTTTTTTGTTTAAATATTAATTAAATTGATGGTACATTTGAAGGTGCTACAAAATTTGGCACACATTTCCTTGTTGTGTGGTGGGTCTTTGGAAGATAAATAATCAAAATCTTAGCCTGCATTTCTATTTTCAGGGTTAGAACTTCAATAGACATTACATGGCCCACACATCTCTTACCTCAATCCAATCTGCTTCCCCTTTCAATACCAATTTCTCTTTACCTTAAACTCTATCTGCTTCACTTTTTCTTGGCATCTTATTTCTAAGACTCCTTCCGTAGGATTTCAATATATTCTTTGCAGTTATCTAGGCTCACATCTTAGAACCCTTTTTAATCATTTTCCTGTAGTTTCAGTGATGAGAACAAGGAAAAGAGATTGGCAAATAAGTTTCCATCTAGAATGAATGAGGTTGGAGAAAATTCTAGACTTTATTTGTTCCTATTAATGCTATGATGCAAACCATTACATGTCTACCAATATGGTCGTGTAAATTTGCATGCTTAATGATTCTGTTGCTTCAAGTTGATAAATATTCCACGGTAAATTGTTTGTTTGCTTTATAATAGAATTATTACCAGGCAGGATAAGAGCCTCTAGGGCAATAATTACTTCACAGTAAGGGGCATCTACATCTGAAATTGCTCTGCATCTGGCCTCTAAATCATCTGCACACAAGGTAGTACTCCCAGCCAAAAACAGCAAGAAAGGCAAGGCCTATTTATCTGTATGCAGGTCACAACATATTTAGAATATCTATAATTTACCCATATTTTTCAAACAGAAAGCCTAGGAACACCATGCCAGTTTTGTTAGTTCAAAAATGGAATAAAATTTATGAATCTGAGGCTTCACTAGAAAATCAAGGTGCTAGCTATTATAACCACAAGTAAATGTTACTATTTCTAGAATTTTCTAGTAAAAGGTAGACTATTAACAAAAATGTATAAAGATAAGAGATAATCCATACTTTTGTGTACCATATCCTAGGTACCCAGTTATGTGCAATATATTACATTTTACAATTCTAAAATAATTCATTACTTTTTACTACAGTAAAATACACATCACATGAAATTTACTCCTGTATCATTTTAAGTATACAGTTTAGTAGTATTAAATATGATCATACAGTTGTGTAATCATCACCACCATCCAGCTCCATAACTCTTTCATCTTCTAAAACAAAAATTCTGTACCCGTTAATAATTATCTACTTCCTCTTCTCCGTCTACTCCTCACGAGTACTATTCTACTTTCTGTATCTATGATTTTGATTTCTCTCAACTGCCTCATATAAGTGAAATCATAAAATATTTATCTTTCTGTGACTGGGTTATTTCACTGAGCATCATGTCCAAGATTCATCCATGTTGTAGCATATGTCAGAATTTCCTTCCTTTTTAAGGCTGAAAAAGTATTCCATTTTGCTTATGCATTCATCCCTTGATGGACACATGAATTGCTTCCACATTTTAGCTATTGTGGGTACCACTGCTATGAACATGGGTGTACAAATATCTCTTTGTGACCCTGCTTTCAATTATTTGGGGTATATATGCAGAAGTAAAGTTTTTGCATTATATCGTAGTTTGTATCATATGGTCAAAAACCTTTAATTTTTTGAGAAACCCTCATACTGTTCACCACAGTAGTTCATCCTTTTACATTTCCACCAACAGTGAGCAAGGTTTCCAATTGCTCCATATCCTTTCCAACACTTGTTATTTCCTGTGTTTTTTATAGTAGCCCTCCTCACATATATTTTATACTTACTTCACATCTATAAGATAGAGGGGATTGTTCTAAATTTATAGATGAAAAAAACTTAGGTTACAAGAAGTGAGGAAACTTGCTAAAACTCACAACTAGTAGGTTGCCTCTATGTAAATAAACTTTATTTTCTGATACTGAAGTCTGCTTTCCTAATGACTGGGATATTTAACTATATCTTAAAATATGTATGAATTTTATATCTATTCCAACATCTGAAATATTGCTCATGAAAGGTAAACAAACATGTAACAGATTTGACTCCATTTTAAGATTCTGGAGTTATTTGCTGCTACTCAAGGAGATGTGGCTGTCACAGAACCAGGCCACAGTGTTTTATTCACTAATGTGTTAGTGCCTTTGCAGAAGCCACCAGAAAGACAGACTTTACATGCTATATTTCAGGTAGCATTCTCAAGTGGCCAGGAACCCTTTCATTTTTCTACCTCATATCATCCTCTTTTGTTTTCTGCTTAGCTCTCACCAATATATGAAATTATTTTATGTACTGAATTATATTTTATTCTCTGTGTGCCTCCCCTTAAACGTAAGCACCATGCAAATAAAGTTCTTGCGGGTGTTGTTCTCAACCAAAACCTCAGAGTTTAGAACAGTGCTGAAACTACAGTACGCACTGCAAAAATATCTGTGGAATGGATGGATAAAATAAAGAATAAGTGAAAGTAAGAAACATTTCTTAGAGGAGCTATAAAGAATAGCAAGGAATTATTTCCAGGACCTATGGGCTATATGTGAACTTTCTCTTACTGTTTGAGAAACTCCAGTACTAAGTGTTGTTGATGTCATTTGAGAACATACTTGAAACAACCCAACAAAGGCCAGAGGTGCTACTAAATAATCACTAAGGTCAGCTTATTTAGAGAGGATGGGAAATAATCTAAGGAAATGCCATTGAGAAAAAAAAAAAAAAAGTTATTTAATAGGTGGAAAGAGACTAAACAGTCAAAATACTGGCAAAATTGTAAATCTGCAAGAGAGTTTTTCTCTCTAACCACTGAAACTTTATAGCACAGAAGGCATGTTTACCAAAAGTAAATCTGGATTTATTGAATTAATTTTTACATAATAAATAATTTGAAGATGGTGTCAGATTTGAAGGACAATTGTAAGAAGAGACAAAATATGCAGATTGGTGATTACCCTTCAAGGAACAACAATCTCTTGGCTAACCAGACAATGAGCTAACTTCTTGGAAAGTAAGACTAAGATGTGAAAGAGATTCCCCCAGGATAGGAAACAAAAATTCATTAACCTTTTACTCCGTTGGGCTGAAACACCTGAGAATAATATTGCAGCTAGAAAAACCTAGACTCTGTCACTTGATTTTCAAGTATTAGGTATAAAACTGAAGGGCATGGAGTCCAGGTGGTGTTTTCATCTTTTTTTTCTCATTTGAAGGTCATAGCTTTGGAAGAGAAAAGAGGATATAAGAAATGAACAGCTGGTTGCTTAAATGGCATCAAAGAACAGGATTTGGGTTTTTTAGACCATGATTACGTTAATAAAGCCGCTAATGCCTGCAGAGAAAAAGTACATCTCATGGGTCTACAGAGATCACATTTTTCAGTACAATCACTAACATAATCAAGAAGATTCTAAAATCTGAAGAAGGAAATGAATGCCACAAGGAAAGGGCAATAATAAATTTTATGGTGGGTATCAAGTGAAAATACAGAAAAGAAAAAAAAATGGTACAGATACATACTATTTATTAGTAAAAACCAGAAAGTGAATTTAGAATCAAATTAATTTTCTTTTATTTCTGTATAACAATGCTGAGATTAAGGATGATAAGATTAATATGAAATCTTAACATGAAGAAGGCAAATATGAAATGAGGCATAGATCTAAATTGTTACTGGCATCTGGTTGGTAGAGGCCAGAGATACTGCTAAACATCTTATAATGCACAAGACTGCCCACCACAACAATTATCCAGCATAAAATTTTGATGGAGTCCCTGTTAGGAAACCCTGCTCTAGGTTAATGACATAGCTCCATGAATATATGAGATTATAAAACACACAGACACACAAATTACTGAGAAAAAAAGAGAACACATTGAAATGAGCTATCATGACTACATGTGAACCTCCCTGTTGCATTTGGAATGTTTGTAGTTTAACGAGACCCAGACTTCAGCAAGCTTGATAGGTAGTTCTGTTTCAGCCACTTTTATACCATTGAAGTGAAAGTAGCTTTGGTAATTATGAGCTAGAGTTTTTTTATGTCTCATTTCATATACATGTATATATTTACCTGTAAAATGCAGATAAAATAATATCTGCCTCATAGTATTTTTTTGTGAGTAATAAGTGCAATAATATAATTAGTGCACTTAAAAAATTCTTATAATATTAAGTGTATGGCAAATATCTTATTTACCATTATTCATTTGCTTGTTCTCATTTTCCTCACCTATAAATTAAGGGTACTTGAGAGGATGGTCTCCAAAATAAGATTTAGGAATTGAACTTCTCTTTGTCTTTTAAATCTTAACAAAATTTAATAAGAAATTTGAAAGGTAAAGAAAAACCTATAAAAGTGACCTATTAAAAAGATCCTATTCACAATAGAGACATGAACTACATAAACTGGTAATATACTAAATTATAAAATACATAAGTTCTGGAAATAATTTTCAAAAAGATCAAAAGAACTTTTATATTTTTCACTCAGTGTGAACACAAGAAAACATAAACTTGCCATTTGGGAAAGATAAAAGAGGTGAAAGTGGAATTATGCAATTTCTACTCCGATTTAACTTAAAAAAAAAATTGAACATGCTTAAGAGGCTTATTGAACTGAGATAAAACTAAAATCAGTGTTTGATTTGCTGAGCTGAAATGTGACGGCCAAGGGCATTGAAAACCAAAATAGAAGACAAAATGCTAAGCAAGAACTAGGTTGCATTCAAATGCCTTATCTCCAGCCCTAAACAATGAGTGAGTTTGAAGTTACTAAGTAGCATTTCATAAGTATTTAGAGTACAATTATGAAAAATGACTAAAGAAAAAAAAGACCTGAAAAGGATTCTGATATTTTTAAAAGAGGAAATTAACAGGTAGATTCCAGTAACTAGACTAGTTTTTCCAAACTGTCAGAATTTCAGTCATTTCTGCATACTGTTAGTATTTGTTTTAAAAAGGACATTTTGATTACTTCTATAAATGGAAACCAAGTATCACTTACTACTAATAGAACTATTATGATGCATGTAATGAATACAGAATCGTTTTGTAAAATTCTAAATGCTCCTGCTTGCCAAACCTTTGAATCTGAGACCTTTTTCCACACACACACACACAAAACTAGGAGTATTAGCAAGTGTTACTAAAAAAATGTTAAATGAATAGCAATACCAAACTGGACATCTTTCTAGATGAAATTAAATTTTAAAATTAAAAAGTATGATTTTTATATAATTTAATTAACATAATGTAATTATTCAATTAATAATCATTTAAGTCAGTATACCACATTAAATAATTTGAATTTTAGCTAAATTCAACTTTAGCCACCAGTAGTATAATTTTACTTGGACAAATGCGCCCTTAGAAACTACCATTATCACCTGTGGAGCTTTACAAATACACTGACACTCAGGCCCCACTAGTAGAGATTGATTCAGTTGATCTGGGAAAAGAATTGACATTGTTATGGTTTCAAAACTCCCAGTGATTCTAATGTACAACCAAGACTGAGAACCCTAATCTAGAACAACAGACTAAATAGAAAAGATTATTTAGCAAGTAGTCTATGGACATTTAGAAAACTAATTATTTAATATAGAAAATCTGTTCAACTTCATTTCATTTTCTGATACAATTTGTAGATTGATAATCATCAAGGCAAGATCACAGGTCACATACTGCTTTCAGCAAGGCAAATCCTGAGTGTATTGCAGAAAGATTTAAAGTAAATGAGTGCCACATCATGATAAAATTAGTTTGATTTCTATCTAATTAAACTAATCTCCAAAGTGTATCTGAAGGTACGTGTGTGTCCTATATTGTCCAAACTTCCATTTTGACAGTTGAAGAGTATCAAGAGTGTGACTAGGAGGTGACATGTTAGGACAAACATATATCTGGAATGACAAAAGTCTACTTTAAAATTGCCCTTCATACTGGCGTGCTCATGGTAATGTTTACAGGAGAGAAAAAAAGCTGACTTCTGAATTTTGTGTTAAACATTTGTTTATGAAAGTATAAGACAATAATTTAGTGGTTAGCAATTTGTATGCTAAAATATATACGAATTTAGCAGTTTGTATGTTCACTATGAACCATTAGAATGACATGGCTATTAAACAAATAAAAACAAAATAAAAACAGAACAGTCCTCTCTAATGTAAGTTTAGCTTCTGCAAAAAAAGAGTTGTCATCATTATAGAATGTGTAATACTCTTACTCAGAGTCATGCTGGTCTTGGAATTCTATATTCTATTACAGATGCCATTTTTTTTTAAAGGAATGTTAAATAAGAGTTTACACAAAGAATGAATAGGATAAAGAAGGATTTTTGAAGTGTGAAGATTTTTTTAAAAATGATTTAATGAGCTAGATATTTTAAAGTTAAAAAATAATCTATGTGAGGATCCCAAGACAGTTTTCAAGTACAATCACCTACACATACTTGGAGGGCTCCTGTGCTAGGGTGAATTTTTCGTAGATATTTGTGTGGATGTGGTAAATTGAACCTATTGTTGCCTAAAATCTGATCTCGAGTCAAGCCTCAAATTGTTCACTTTAATGGCCTGTTCTTATGGAAAGGGCCTCTATTACAACTGGAAGGCTTCAACCAAAGGAAGAGTGACTTCTTCCAGGAAGTAGGTTAGGTTTGTTGCTGGCAGTATAGCAAGCATTTGGACAAGTTTCCTATTAGCTTCCTTACATGTCTAACATTTTTTTTACACAAGGTCCAGTGAGACAAGCAATTTGTTTAAGATTATGAAACTACTTAACATCAGAAATGAATGACAAGTAGAGGTTTCTAGTTCTCTTCCAAGATGTCCAGTTGGTCTTTCTTGAACAAAAATTTATATAAGCCAATTGATATATTTATCACCAATCTCCTTCTATGTTCTATTTCAAATGGCCATGGAGATGATGAAGAAGGTAGGTATTTTCTGGCTTATGATGAAATTTGATGTATCATCAATTTTCAAATCATTAGTAATTCAATATTAACTACTGAACGTCAACTAGAAGTCATGTACTCATTTATATAGAGTAAAATGTACATCTTTTTTTTCTTTTTTTTATTATTATACTTTAAGTTCTAGGGTACATGTGCACAACATGCAGGTTTGTTACATATATATATAGTGCCCTGTTGGTGTGCTGCACCCTTTAACTCATCATTTACATTAGGTATATCTCCTAATGCTATCCCTCCCTCTCTCCCTACTCCCCACAATAAGCCCCGGTGTGTGATGTTCCCCTTCCTGTGTCCAAGTGATCTCATTGTTCAATTCCTACCTATGAGTGAGAACATGCGGTGCTTAGTTTTCTGTTCTTGCGACAGTTTGCTAAGAATGGTGGTTTCCAGCTGCATTCATGTCCCTGCAAAGGACATGAACTCATCCTTTTTTATGGCTGCATAGTATCCCATGGTGTATATGATTTTCTTAATCCAGTCTGTCACTGATGGACATTTGGGTTGATTTCAAGTACTTGCTATTGTGAATAGTGCTGCAATAAACATACCTGAGCATGTGTCTTCATAGCAGCATGATTTATAATCCTTTGGGTATATCCCCAGTAATGGGATGGCTGGGTCAAATGGTATTCCTAGTTCTAGTTCCTTGAGGAATTGCCACACTGTTTTCCACAATGGTTGAACTAGTTTACAGTCCCACCAACAGTGTAAAAGTGTTCCTATTTCTCCACATCCTCTCCAACACCTGTTGTTTCCTGATTTTTTAATGATTGCCATTCTAACTGGTATGAGATGGTATCTTATTGTGCTTTTAATTTGCATTTCTCTGATGGCGAGTGATGATGAGCATTTTTTCATGTGTCTGTTGGCTGTATGAATGTCTTCTTTTGAGAAGTGTCTGTTCATATCCTTTGCCCACTTTTTGATGGGGTTGTTTTTTTCTTGTAAATTTGATTGAGTTCTTCATAGGTTCTGGATATTAGCCCTTTGTCAGATGAGTAGATTGCAAAAATTTTCTCCCATTCTGTAGGTTGCCTGTTCACTCTGATGGTAGTTTCTTTTGCTGTGCAGAAGCTCTTCAGTTTAATTAGATCCCATTTTTCAATTTTGGCTTTTGCTGCCGTTGCTTTTGGTGTTTTAGATGTGAAGTCCTTGCCCATGCCTATGTCCTGAATGGTATTACCTAGGTTTTTTTCTAGGGTTTTTATGGTTTTAGGTCTGACGTTTAAGTCTCTAATCCATCTTGAATTAATTTTCATATAAGGAGTAAGGTGAGGTCCAGTTTCAGCTTTCTACTTATGGCTAGCCAATTTTTCCAGTATCATTTATTAAATAGGGAATCGTGTCCCCATTTCTTGTTTTTCTCAGGTTTGTCAAAGATCAGACGGCTATAGATGTGTGGAATTATTTCTGAGGGTTCTGTTCTGTTCTATTGGTCTATATCTCTGTTTTGGTACCAGTACCATGCTGTTTTGGTTACTGTAGGCTTGAAGTATAGTTTGAAGTTAGGTAGCATGATGCCTCCAGCTTTGTTCTTTTGGCTTAGGATTATCTTGGCAATGTGGGGTCTTTTTTGGTTCCATATGAACTTTAAAGCAGTTTTTTTCAATTCTGTGAAGAAAGTCATTGGTAGCTTAATGGGGATGGCATTGAATCTATAAATTACCCTGGGCAGTATGAACATTTTCACAATATTGTTTCTTCCTATCCATGAGCATGGTATGTTCTTCTATTTGTTTGTGTCCTCTTTGATTTCACTGAGCAGTGATTTGTAGTTCTCCTTGAAGAGGTCCTTTACATCCCTTGTAAGTTCAATTCCTAGGTATTTGATTCTCTTTGAAGCTATTGTGAATGGGAGTTCATTCATGATTTGGCTCTCTGTTTGTCTGTTACTGGTGTATAAGAACGCTTGTGATTTTTGCACATTGATTTTGTATCCTGAGACTTTGCTGAAGTTGCTTATCAGCTTAAGGAGGTTTTGGGCTTAGACGATGAGGTTTTGTAAATATACAGTCATGTCATCTGCAAACAGAGAAAATTTGACTTCTTCTTTTCCTAAATGAATACCTTTTATTTCTTTCTCTTGCCTGATTGCCCTAACCAGAACTTCCAACACTATGTTGAATAGGAGTGGTGAGAGAGGGCATCCCCATCTTGTGCCAGTTTTCAAAGGGAATACTGCCAGTATTTTGCCCATTCAGTATGGTATTGGCTGTGGGTTTGTCATAAATAGCTCTTATTATTTTGAGATATATTCCATTAATACCGAATTTATTGAGAGTTTTTAGCGTGAAGGGCTGTTGAATTTTGTCAAAGACCTTTTCTGCATCTATTGAGATAATCATGTGGTTTTTTTTTTAGTTCTGTTTATATGCTGGATTACGTTTATTGATTTGCATATGTTGAACCAGCCTTGCATCCCAGGGATTAAGCCCACTTGATCATGGATAAGCTTTTTGATGTGCTGCTGGATTCGGTTTGCCAGTATTTTACTGAGGATTTTTGCATCGATGTTCATCAGGGATATTGGTCTAAAATTATCTTTTTTTTTTTTTTTTTTTTTTTTTTTTTTTGAGACAGAGTCTCGCTCTGTCGCCCGGGCTGGAGTGCAGTGGCCGAATGTCAGCTCACTGCAAACTCCGCCTCCCGGATTTACACCGTTTTCCTGCCTCAGCCTCCCGAGTAACTGGGACTACAGGCACCCACCACCTCGCCCAGCTAGTTTTTTGTATTTTTTTTTTTAGTAGAGACGGGGTTTCACCATGTTAGCCAGGATGGTCTCGATCTCCTGACCTCGTGATCCGCCCGTCTCAGCCTCCCAAAGTGCTGGGATTACAGGCTTGAGCCACCACGCTTGGCCTAAAATTCTCTTTTTTTGTTGTGTCCCTGCCAGGCTTTGTTATCAGGATGATGTTGGCCTCAGGAGTTAGGGAGGATTCCCTCCTTTTCTATTGATTGGAATAGTTTCAGAAGGAATGGTACCAGCTCCTCCTTTTACCTCTGGTAGAATTCGGCTGTGAATCTGTCTGGTCCTGGACTTTTTTTGATTGGTAGGCTATTAATTATTGCCTCAATTTCAGAGCTTGCTATTGGTCTATTCAGGGATTCAACTTCTTCCTGGTTTAGTCTTGGGAGAGTATAAGTGTCCAGGAAATTATCCATTTCTTCTAGGTTTTCTAGCTTATTTGCGTAGAGGTGTTTATAGTATTCTCTTATGGTAGTTTGTATTTCTCTAGGTTCAGTGGTGATATCCCCTTTATCAATTTTTATTGCATCTATTTGATGCTTCTCTCTTTTCTTCTTTATTAGTCTTGCTAGCAGTCTATCAATTTTGTTGATCTTTTCAAAAAACCAGCTCCTGGATTCATTGATTTTTTGGAGGGTTTTTATGTCTCTATCTCCTTCAGTTCTGCTCTGATCTTAGTTATTTCTTGTCTTCTGTTAGCTTTTGTATGTGTTTGCTCTCGCTTCTCTAGTTCTTTTAATTGTGATGTTAGGGTGTTAATTTTAGATCTTTCCTGCTTTCTCTTTTGGGCAGTAAGTGCTATAAGTTTCCCTCTACACACTGCTTTAAATGTGTCCCAGAGATTCTGGTATGTTATATCTTTGTTCTCATTGGTTTCAAAGAACATCTTTATTTCTGCCTTTATTTCATTATGTACCCAGTAGTCATTCAGGATCAGGTTGTTCAGTTTCCATGTAGTTGAGCAGTTTTTATTGAGTTTCTTAGTCCTGAGTTCTAGTTTGATTGCACTGTGGTCTGAGAGACAGTTTGTTATAATTTCTGTTCTTTTACATTTGCTGAGGAATGTTTTACTTCCAACTATATGGTCAATTTTGGAATCAGTGTGATGTGGTGCTGAGAAGAATGTATATTCTGTTGATTTGGGTTGGAGAGGTCTGTAGATGTCTATTAGGTCTGCTTGGTGCAGAGTTGAGTTCAATTCCTGGATATCCTTGTTAACTTTCTTTCTTGTTGATCTGTCTAATGTTGATAGTAGGTTGTTAAAGTCTCCTATTATTATTGTATGGGAGTCTAAGTCTCTTTGTAAGTCTCTAACGACTTGCTTTATGAATCTGGGTGCTCCTGTATTGGGTGCATATATGTTTAGGATAGTTAGCTCTTCCTGTTGAATTGATCCCTTTACCATTATGTAATGGCCTTCTTTGTCTCTTTTGATCTTTGATGGTTTAAAGTCTGTTTTATCAGAGAATAGGATTGCAATCCCTGCTTTTTTTTTTTTTCTCCATTTGCTTGGTAGATCTTCCTCCATCCCTTTATTTTGAGCTTATGTGTGTCTCTGCATGTGAGATGGGCCTCCTGAATACAGCAGACTGATGGGTCTTGACTCTTTATCCAATTTGCCAGTCTGTGTGTTTTAATTGGACCGTTTAGTGCATTTACATTTAAGGTTAATATTGTTATGTGTGAACTTGATCCTGTTGTTATGATATTAGCTGGTTCTTTTGCTTGCTAGTTGATGCAGTTTCTTCCTAGCATTGATGGACTTTACATATTGATATGTTTTTGCAATGGCTGGTACCAGTTGTTCCTTTCCATGTTTAGTGCTTCCTTCAGGATCTCTTGTAGGGCAGGCCTGGTGGTGACACAATCTCTAAGCATTTGCTCATCTGTAAAGGATTTTATTTCTCCTTCACTTATGAAACTTAGTTTGGCTGGATATGAAATTCCTTGTTGGGAATTCTTTTCTTTAAGAATGCTGAATATTGGCCTCCACTCTCTTCTGGCTTGTAGAGTTTCTGCCGAGAGATCTGCTGTTAGTCTGATGGGCTTCCCTTTGTGGGTAACCCAACTTTTCTCTCTGGCTGCCCTTAAGATTTTTTTCTTCATTTCAACTTTGGTGAATCTGGCAATTATGTGTCTTGGAGTTGCTCTTCTCGAGGAGTATCTTTGTGGCCTTCTTTGTATTTCCTGAATTTGAATGTTGGCCTGCCTTACTAGGTTGGGGAAGTTCTCCTGGATGATATCCTGTAGTGTTTTCCAACTTGGTTCCATTTTCCCCATCACTTTCAGGCACAGCAATCAGATGTAGATTTGGTCTTTTCACATAATCTTGTATTTCTTGGAGGTTTTGTTCATTTCTTTTTGTTATTTTTTCTCTACACTTCTCTTCTCTCTTCATTTCATTCATTTAACCTTCAATCACTGATATTCTTTCCTCCAGTTTATTGAGTCGGTTACTGAAGCTTGTGCATTTGTCACATAGTTCTTGTGTCATGGTTTTCATCTCTGTCAGTTCTTTTATGGCCTTCTCTGCATTGATTATTCTAGTTATCCATTCATCCATTCTTTTTCCAAGGTTTTTAGTTTCTTTGTGTTGGGTATATAGTTCCTCCTTTAGCTCTGAGAAGTTTGATCTACTGAAGCCTTCTTCTCTCAACTCCTCAAAGTCATTCTCTGTCCAGCTTTGTTCCATTGCTGTCGATGAGCGGCATTCCTTTGGAGCGGGAGATGAGCTCTGATTTTTTGAATTTCCAGCTTTTCTGCATTGCTTTTCCCCATCTTTGTGGTTTTATCTGCCTTTGGTCTTTGAAGATGGTGATGTACTGATGGGGTTTTGGTGTGGGTATCCTTTAGGTTTGTTAGTTTTCCTTCTAACAGTCAGGATCCTCAGCTGCAGGCCTGTTGGAGTTTGCTTGAGGTCCACTCCAGACCCTGTTTGCCTGGGTATCAGCAGCAGAGGCTGCAGAAGATAGAATATTGCTGAACAGCAAGTATTGCTGTCTGATTCTTGCTCTGGAAGCTTCGTCTCAGAGGTGTACCCCGCCGTGTGAGGTGTGAGGTGTCAGTCTGCACCTAGTGGGGGATGTCTCCCAGTTAGGCTACTCAGGGATCGGGGACCCGCTTTAGCAGGCAGTCTGTCCATTCTCAGATCTCAGCCTCCGTGCTGGGAGAAGCAGTGCTCTCTTCAAAGCTGTCAGACAGGGGCATTTACATCTGCAGAGGTTTCTGCTGCTTTTTGTTTAGCTATGCCCTGTCCCCAGAGGTGAAGTCTACAAAGGCAGGCAGGTCTCCTTGAGCTGCAGTGGGCTCCACCCAATTCGAGCTTCCCAGCAGCTTTGTTTACTTACTTAAGCCTCAGTAATGGCGGGCACCCCTCCCCCTGCCTCGCTGCCACCTTGCAGTTAGATCTCAGACTGCTGCGCCAGCAATGAGGGAGGCTCCATGTACGTGGGACCCTCCAGGCCAGGTGTGGGATATAATCTCCTGGTGTACCTTTTGCTAAGTCCCTTGGTAAAGTGCAGTATTAGTGTGGGAATTACCCAATTTCCAGGTGTTGTCTCAGTTTCCCTTGGCTAGGAAAAGGAATTCCCTTCCACCTTGCGCTTCCCAGGTGAGGGGGTGCCTCGCCCTGCTTCACTTCTCACTGGTAGGGCTGCACCCACTGACCAGCACCGAGTATCTGACACGCCCAGTGAGACAAACCTGGTACCTCAGTTGAAAATGCAGAAATCACCTGTCTTCTGTGTCGCTCATGCTGGGAGCTGGAGGCTGGAGTTGTTCCTATTCGGCCATCTTGGGCACACCCAAATGTACATCTTATAAAACAATCTATATTTAATAGCTGTGAGTTTTTTTTTTTTTTTTTTTTTTTTTTTTTTTTTTTGAGACGGAGTCTCACTGTGTCGCCCAGGCTGGTGGGCAGTGGTGTGATCTTGGCTCACTACAAGCTCCGCCTCCCTGGTTCACACCATTCTCCTGCCTCAGTCTCCCGAGTAGCTGGGAATACAGGTACCCACCACCACTCTCAGCTAATTTTTTGTATTTTTAGTACAGATGATGTTTCACTGTGTTAGCCAGGATGGTCTTGATTTCCTGACCTTGTGATCCACCTGCCTCAGCCTCCCAAAGTGCTGGGATTACAGACATAAGCCACTGCACCTGGGCGAGAATATTAAAGTTATTCAAATATATTAATATGTCACAAAATTAGCTTTAAAAATTGTGACTTTAAGCAAATTTTTCTTTCTTTGAATAAAGAAATACAAAATTGTTTGAAAATAAATTCTTAATGACTTCCATTTAGTTTTGAAGTCTGTAAACATGCTGTGAAAGAGAAACAAGCTTTGGCATTTCTCTTCAAAGTATTCTTTGAATTATAGTTAACTATGTATACATATTTCCCTAGTAAACTAAGCAGGAAATAAATGTTCTTTCCATGGCTCAGGACCTCCTGACCATAGTCAAATTGAATGAGTGAAAGATCTATGTCCCACATCAGATTTTAAATCATCTAGCTCTCATAAAATACCTGAGATGTGATTATAAAACGGATTAACGATAATCTTTACTGAGGTGTCAGTTGCATATATTTAATTTTGCATGTTTT
Organism: Rhinopithecus roxellana; assembly: GCF_007565055.1. Taxonomy (NCBI): domain Eukaryota; kingdom Metazoa; phylum Chordata; class Mammalia; order Primates; family Cercopithecidae; genus Rhinopithecus; species Rhinopithecus roxellana. The sequence goes on along the minus strand of NC_044549.1, from coordinate 139,527,054 downwards.
TAAAGGTTAATAAATCAGTGAACAGAAATATATGCCAAAAGCTACAACAATTTTTACACTCAGTTAGATGTGTGTTTCCTTTTACTTTAATAAATACTCATTCAGCCAAAGTCTCTGCCAGTGAAAGTCTAAAGTTCTGCCAAGACCTTAAACAGAATAATAACATTTAAATATTTAACATTATTTTACTTATCAGTAGATGTTCATTATACATTAGTTAAATGAATGAATAAAATAGCATGAACATTATGATAAGATACTCATATATATTCATAAAACAAAGTCCTGTGATTTTCAATCTTATTAGTTGTGTGACTGGGCATGCTACATTTTGTTCATATTTTCTCATCTGTAACATTAGAATATTAAATATAATACATACTGCATCAGAGTGTTGTGATAATTAAATAGAATAATGAATGTAATGTGTTTAAAATAGTCCTGGCACATAGAAAATCCTCCACAAACAGTAACTGCTGCTGTTGTTACTGCTACTATCATCGCCGTTAATTGTCATCCTTTCTTCTTCTGATGTCTCAAAGCATGGAGGAACGGGAAAAGAGTCTATAAAAACATATACAAGCTTAGTAAAGTGCCTCTCTTTGCTTTTTTACATTAAAATATAGAACATTTCATTCTGCTATCCATTTATACATACATGTTTTTATGCACAAAAACATAGGAATCCAAACGACTTAACAGACCTAGATGAGACCCTTGTAAAAATAGCATCAAGTCACACTAATCAAGTGTTTTCTCTATGGACAACATAGCCTGATCACTCAAGCTGTGCTTCTAAGGCAAAACTTCCCAAAGGCAATATTTAAAACATTACTTTTTAAGAATGTCTCATGAATGCTCCAAAATAAATACAAACAAATAAAACCCCCAAAAGTTTCAATGTCAAATAAATTTAGAAAACTGCACATATAAAAATATTCTTGAGAATCCTGTATTGTAGTGAGTATAATTGTATTTCAAGTTATCCAGAATTCCCTTCCTTTGGCAAATAGCACCTTGATCTCTTTCTGGTAGTTACTTATCCACTGTATGTGTAGTACTGGTAGAACTGCACATAAGAGGAGCCCTGTATACATAAAAGCAGACATAGGTAACTAAAGCAGTACAATTGAAGTCTATTTCCTCTGGGTTTGTATTAACCAGAGCGACCCAAGGGCTAAAATACTCAACCAAAGGCATTTGGAGGTCATGCATTTCATAGTGGTTCCCTGAAAGAATTTATTTATTTATTTTTAATTCTTACTATTCAAACCCTGACTTCTGTGTTTTCCAAGCTATTCTCTATTTTTCTTGTAAATTCTGTGAGCTACTAGATATACTTTAATTATATTCCTCTTTTGCTTAATTTAGGCCGTGTCTTTGCCTTGGTTGGAATCAAAGTAATCTAACTGATAAAGAGAAAAATAAATCAAAACAAAACAAATATACCTACAACCCAAAAACTAGTCAAGAAAGAACTACATATATTCTATATATTTCATATTTCTATTTATATCTACCTATAAAATTTTGGTTTTATGTTTTATCCACTATTTCTCAACCTGATTTGATCCAAAATTATTCTTTCCTGCTTCACCCTTTTGTCCCCTGAACATTTATTATCTGCAGTTGATATACTTTGAGCAAAGTGTTATGATGCGTTAATTGCAACCATGAAGAATAAGTTAAATTCGGACATTCGAGTCATTTCATAGCCCAACATTGCTTCTCTTACATTTATTTTCTCCACTTGCACATATCATCCCCCTTGCATCTAAATGATTGAATCGCATCTCTCAAGTATTGCAAACTCCACACCTACACAAGGAAACTCATTTTAAAGTGCGTTATTTGGGATTTTGAATAGGGATATAAAGAAGTGCCATTTTTCATTAAGTTTAAAAGGGAGATGGACGCTTACCTGGGTTACTAGATTTCCCCTTGCTTTCATCTGTATTGGCTGAAGGCAATTAATCAATAAGCAAGGACAAGGGGTGAAAACATATGGTCTTTGATATTTAATAAATGAGTTAGTGGAGTCCCTTGCTTAAGTATATAAATTAATAAGCATTAGGTCATATACTTAATGAGGAATTTCCCTTTTAAATCCTGAATGAATTATCGAAAAGACCATGGCATAAATTCAAAGGCATTTTCTGACCCTCTTGTATTCTGACTGGCATGAATTTTTAACAAGATGCTGTATATCTGGAAGTTCTATTAGAGATTGTTCATATGAAAACTGCACTTTTTTAAAAAAAACAAACTAGTGAAGCAAATAAAGTACCTCAGAGAGCAAGAGAATATTTAACTTGTAGTAGATTAATGTTTTGACTTACATTTTGCTCTAAAATGTTAACATAGGATGATATAGACTTTTATCTTTATTGATTTTTTCATATATGATTTAAAATTCTTCTACACTGTAGGATATAATGGAAATATAACTGCTAGTGTATCTTTTAAGGGTAAAAATTATTGCTAAAAATAAGTTTTCAATGATCTTACATTGTATAACAGTACTTTATACAATTTGTTATCTAAAATATGTCTTTCAAGATTTTTAAAGTCAAAAGAAAATTATGCTAAAATGTGTTGCAAAATATCATATTTTTATATTAAAATATATTCCAATGGAAAAAATGTCAAAACTCTTGACATGGTCTCATGACACTTAATTTGAGTTCAATACCTTGTATCTCAACAAAGATATTTCAGGCCTTTTATTAACCCTGAGAGAAAAGTGGCTAACAGACAGCTACCTTTGCTCTGTAATCTTAGAACTTTGAGTAAGAAAGCAGAATTAGAATCTGTAAAGCAGCTGTGAATGAAGACTATTTACTCCCACAGTTCCTCAGAAGTCTTTCGATAGCCAGGTGTGTATATTTGTGTGTATATTTTCACCAGTTTCCCCCCAAAGAGTAAACTACAAGCAATGCAGCGCATTGCCCAAGAATCTAAGTTTATTCAATATAAAGAACATCCTTTTTTTTCCAATATATTTTCTTACCATGTTTTTGGGTTAAATAATATTTTGGAGTTAGTAATTGATATTGATAGTTTATTTTCTAATGTTCTTAATTAGCAAATATAAAAGTTGGCATCTCCAAATTTTTTTAACTCATTGGCAAAACCAGGGATTTAAAATTTTTATCCTGTGAGATTCAGCAGATTTAACATTTTATAATTTTAACTATAGTTTAACTAAGTATAGCTGATATCAAATAAGATAAAATTTAGAAATATTTAAAATTAAATATTGTTATTTCTGTTGCAGCACTATTCACAATAGCAAAGACATGGAATTCACCTAAATGCCCATCAATGATAGACTGGATAAAGAAAATGTGATACATATACACCACGGAATACTGTACTGCCATAAAAAAGAATGAGATTATGTCCTTGGCAGGGACATGGATGGAACTGGAGGCCATTACCCTTAGCAAACTAACACAGAAACCTAAAACCAAATACCACATGTTCTGACTTATAAGTGGGAGCTAAATGATAACACATGGACACATAGCAGGGAACAACACACACTGGGGCCTTTCAGGAGATAGAAGGTGGGAGGAGGCAGAGGATCAGGAAAAGTAACTATTGGGTACTAGGCTTAATATCTGGGTGATGAAATAATCTGTACAACAAACCTCCATGAGACAAGTTTACCTATATAATAAACCTGCATCTGTACCCTTGAACTTAAAATAAAAGTTAAAAAATAAAATTAAATATTAAAGCATTTCTTTCAAACTCTAGACAGAAATAAGCTGTAATGATTTTAGAAAAAGTCTATTAATATGAAAAATTTCTAATAAATCGATTTTACAATGGCCAATGTTACTGACTTTCAACAAGAAAACATATCAGATTAATATTTGATTCTTACCTCATTCATCTCTGAACATCATGTGTAATAATAAATTTGCCTATATTTTCTTCCCAATAAATAAAAGTTATTTGGAAGGAACTTTAAAAATTTCTACTGAAGAATTGCACTGCTATACTTATAGTGCACACTTAAAGTGATTTAAAAAATAAGGTCAATGTCATAGAATGAATCAATACTATTCAATCGTCATAGAAACAATTAGGATAATCTTTCCCGATATCAGCTATTACAAAATTCTGCTTGGGTCTCCAGTGCACTACTGGGAGTGGGTGATACAATGGCAAGTAGACGAACGTGATGGTTCACTGAAGAAATGCTATGAGGTTAAAGAATTACCTAAGTAATGTTTCTTACACTTAGGAATAAGAGTAGATCTTTGGGAAATAACTTCTTAAGGACTCCCACATTTAACATCAATTGTTTTATATTAACTGTATTCAAATATATGTAAAGCTAAAATTAATTATAAACTCATTCTTAGAGTTTTAAATAATTGTACAATCAAAATAAAATTACAAAATAAATATAAAATATCTAATATTCAAAATTGAAATACAATTACTATTAATGTACTATAGCAGATAATATTGTTTTGATGAAACCAAACAGCTGATTACACTGCAATGTGGTGCTGACCACTGTGAACTAGGTTCTTTTACAGTTGGAGGATTTAACTATAGATCATTATGCAAAACTCAATTTTTCCAATTCCACAACATTGATTGAACTAGTGAAAATTTGTGCGAGTACAATGAATTAGTTGTAATCTCCTTTTCTCTTTTTTGGGGGATGAAGGTATCTTCTATTTGTTGTCGATCTCAGTTATTTTGCTATTTGCCCTCCACAGCTACAGAAGAGCTACATTTGGCATGAGTAGGATCTTAAACCTAAATCCAAAGTATGACAGAAATCCTGTGCAGAACATTGCTTTTTGTTTTCAAGATTGTGGAGACACTTCCCTTTTAAACCTGAATATATTATGTTAACATAAAAATAAAAGAAAGTAATTAAAGAACACATAGTTCCAGAAAAATTTTAGTGTATCCACCTTGAAAATACATTTATATCTTTTCTTATATTATGAAGTCTGCTTTAGATATAAGTGTCTTTGCACTGAAATTTTCTGATAGACCTGAAGAAAAGTGGGGAACTATGACAAAAAATTTCAGAAGTCACGAAATGACAGCACTGACTGGGGCTTTGCGGTACCACTTAAGAAAAGTCACTAAAAACAAGAGAGAATAACAGAGAACACTTAAATTGTTTAAAACATTGGTATCCTAATCTATATTTCTCTATATTCAAAATCACACATACATGTATGCAAATAAACACATATATACTCATATGTATACATACATATACAGATATAAATAATATGCATGCATATATTTCTTTTAACTCTTATACTTGCTTGTAATGAATGGCCTAAGTGCTGAACACAAAAAAGAGACCTAGGAACTTATTTTGAAGAGGAATCAAATAACTGGCAACTGAAGAGACAGTGTATATCTGTGGCCAGTTTTGGAGGAAAAAATATATTATGTGGTGGCAACTGTGAATATGAAGAGTAAAACAACAAAACTGAAAAGAAAACAAGCATGCAAACAAAAACTAACAGATGAAACCACTATTGGGGATACATATACAAGGCACAAAGGGTAAAAAAAGATCCCTTTTTTTTCTGTTCTTCTCAATTCCAATTAGCTCATGAAATACAACCAGTGTGAATAATTTGGTGATTCTAGTAATGTTGGGATTCATTTACATGGGAGATAATTTCTCATGTTAATTTTTTTTCCAAAAATTTTCAACTTTTCATACATTCTCTTTCATATATTCTCTTACTTCATAATATAAGAATATTGTCTTCTTCAGTAGTATTATTATATTATGAATACTACTGAAGTATTATCAGTAGTATTATTAGATAAGAGAATGTATGAAAAGATTTTCATACATTTTTACATACTACTTTTTAAATTAAGTAGTCCAGAAGTACTACCTCTGGATCTAACTTAATTTAGTTCATCTATTTGCTTTATTATGGACCATTATTGTAATATTTTAACACTTTAACGAAGAGTGAAAAATGAAGACCCCCTTTTTTCTGTTTCTCCCAATTCTAATTAGCCCACTAAATGCAACCAGTGTGAGTAATTTGGTGATTCTTTCTAGTAATGTTAGTATTCATTTACACACGAGATAATTTCTCACATTATTTTTTGTTTTTCAAAAATGTTCAACCTTTTATACATTATCTTACTGACAATTCTTAGAAATGGCTAAATGTTTGGACTATTTCTGGCCATAATAGACAATTTTAACATATTTGGTCTTAACCTCCAGGTAACTCTCTACTTTTTCAGAGTTTCTTTTTAATTAAACTTTTTGGCTTTTTATTTTTTCATTATTAATTTTTGATATTTCTTATAGGTTTCCATTATACTTGATAAAATACTATGAAACATTTTTCAACCTTGCCACTTGTCACTGAATATCATGCTATCCACTATCAGAAAACATATTATTATATAGTTAAGTTGTCCAATTCTCCTTTTGTATTTTAGGTTTGATATCATTGTTGGAAATCTGTCCTATCCTCAATAATTGTAAAAATTGTCTAATTTGAAAATTTAATCACTTTATACGATTTAATACGTTTATATATTTTATTGATTTAGAATTCACTTCGTGCAATCTGAGACGCAGGGATATAGTTTTATTTTCTTTTTAACATTGCTCTTTTTCTTCAATTGTTCCCAAAGCAATTTAGTAAACAGTGTATTCTTTCACTTTTGATGTTAAAAGCTACATTAATAATTTATCAATTTCTATATTTACTTGGTGCTATTTCTGGACCTAATTAATTCAATTAATCTATTTGCTTTATTTTGGACCATTATTGTAATATTTATTTATTTATTTATTTATTTATTTATTTATTTATTGAGACAGAGTCTCGCTCTGTCGCCCAGGCTGGAGTGCAGTGGCGCGATCTGGGCTCACTGCAAACTCCGCCTCCCGGGTTCACGCCATTCTCCTGCCTCAGCCTCCCGAGTAGCTGGGACTACAGGCGCCCGCCACCTCGCCTGGCTAGTTTTTTTGTATTTTTTTTAGTAGAGACGGGGTTTCACTGTATTAGCCAGGATGGTCTCGATCTTCTGACCTCATGATCCGCCTGTCTCGGCCTCCCACAGTGCTGGGATTACAGGCTTGAGCCACCGCACCCGGCCTCATTATTGTAATATTTAATATATATAGGTTTTAAATGTAATTTTATGTCTAACAAAGCAATGTCTTCTTCAGTATTCTTTCTTATTAATGTCTCAACACTTTTTGCATATGTAGATGTACTAAGAAACCAAGAATCAGATGACTTTGAGTAGACTTGACTGCCTTCTGGAATTTTATAAACAATAAAATCATAAAGCATACATGGTTTTGTCACCGTATTTTTTATTCAGTATTTTTTTGATAGTCATGCATATATAATTGTATGTATCCATAGCTTATTCTTTTTATTGCTGAGAAATATTCTATTGAGTGAATATGTTACATTTTTGTACCACTTACCCTTGATGGACAATTGGGTTATATCCAGCTTTTTTGGCCCTTATGGATAAAGCTTCTATAAATATTTATGTATAAGTCTTTATGGGTACATATTTTTAGTTTGTTTCTCTTGGGGAAGAATCTAGAGGTGAAATGGGTGGACTGTACGTTAGCTGTGTGTTTAACTTTATATTTCAAGGGGTTTGCTAAAGTGAGTGTATGATTTTACATTCATATATACATTCATACAGTGTGCATGACAGTCCCAGTGGATGTACATCTTCACCAACACTTGGCATTGTCAGTTTTTAAAAATGTAGTTACTTTAATGGGTATGTAGGCATATTTATTATGTTTCAAATTTGCATTTTCTGCTGACTAATGGTTATGAGAATCTTAAAATCTTCAAAGTGCATATTTGCCACCCATATATCTTCCCTTGTAAAGTATTTGTTTATATATTTACTTTTAAATTTGGTTATTTGTCTTATTATTGAGTTGTAGGAATTCCTTATATTTTCTGGATACAAGTATTTGACAGGTATTCATATTCCAATTATTTTTCCCATTCCTTGGTTGCTATTTTATTTTGTTCACAAATTCTTTCCAAGAGCAAATGTTCTTAATTTTGATAAAGTTCAATTAATACATTATAGATGTATGTGTGTTGTTCTGTGTGTATTTTATGCAAAAAATATTTGCCTACACCAAAGTTACAAAGATTTTCTTCTCTGATTCCTTCCAGAAATATTGCTTTAGCTTTTCAAATTAGGTAACTGTTCCATCTCAAGTTCATTATCACTTATGATGTGAGGGAAGGGTAAAACTATATTTTCATATAAATATGAAGATAGTTTTTCCAGCACCAAATATATGAACCTATTCTGGACTGACAGTTCTTTTCTATTGATCTATACATTTAACCTTTTGCCATACCACACTGTTGATTACAACTGCTATAGATGAGTCACTAAGTCAGTTCAAATCTTCCAACTTTGTTCTTTTAAAATATAATTCCGGCTATTCTAGATTATTTACATGTTCAGTTTTGGGAGATTAATGTCTTAGTTTTGAAACAAACAATGAGCATGATATATCTCTCCACTGATCTGGTCTTCTTTAATTTTCATGTGCAATTTTTTGTTTCGTTTTGGTTTGGTTTCCAGCATCCAAGTATTACAGATACTTTGTTACATTTCCATTCTCCATTTGATTCCCATTTTATACTTTCTATTTCTTTGCTGAAAATTTCAATCTTCCCTTTAATTTTAATGGTGTTTATTTTACTTTATGGAACATAGGTAATCATAGTTTTTTTTTTAATTTTTGTTTGATAATTCCAAATTCTGGGTCATTTTATAATTGAAACCTGTTGCTAATCTTTTCTCTTAAGAATTTCCCTGGCTCATTATTTGTTGGTTGACTTTGAATTGTGTCTCAGATATTTTTAATACAGCTGTCTCTCCATATCCACTGGTTCTGAATCTGTAAATTCAACCAGTTGAACATATCAGAAACAAAGAAAACAACACAGCAGTAAAAATAATACAAATAAAAATTACAATATAAACTATTTATATAACATGAACCTTATATTAGGTATTATAAGTAATCTACAGATGATTTAAAGTATGTGGAAAGATGTATGTGCATTATATGCAAATACTACTATGCCATTTTATATAGAGAACTTGAGCATCTGCAGACTTTAGCAAAGTGGGTGTCCTTGAACTAATTCCCTGTGGATACCAAGGGATGACAGTGTGTTCTGTAGACTTTTAGTTCTGTTCAAATGTTCTAAATAACGGTTATGTATAGACTGAGAATTCTATCTCACCTTTTTGGTCAGTGGTTCTAATGTCAAAGCAGCTATACTCCTTTGGGTCTGTCTCATAAATGCAGAGGCCAGGAGTAAGCCAAGACATGTTTACTCATTTACTGAATTAAAGGATTCTCTTTGTCCACTCTTTCTGACTCCCAGAGGATGCTTTTCCTGGAGTTCTGTCTAGAAATATAGATATCTTTTCATTTTAGCAAACTGCACTTCAACACAATATCATATGACTGAGGAGATCCTCTAAATAACACCAAGATAATTGTGAAAGAAAAAAAAAACATACTGGGAGTTTCACACATAAAGATCACAGGGCTTTATTTTTTCTATTATTCTGGCCAGAAAGATATTTTTCTCTCTGGGTTTTAACTGTCTACACTGCCACCACTGCAGCACAGTCCAATGATCAAGGCCACCCTTGGCAGGGTCAGGAGAGAAAAGAGAGAAAAATAAAAAGTACACAAATAGGAATTCCACCTTGTATTAGCCTGGTAGGGCTGTCATAACAAAACCCCAAAGCCTGGGTGACTTAAACAACAGAAGTGTATTTTCTCACTGTTCTGGAGGCTGGAAGTTCAAGTTCAAGATGCCAATATGGTTGGTTTGTGGTAAGAGCTCATTTTTTGCTTTGCAGAAAGCCGCCTTCACACTGTCTCCTCACAGACAGCGCCTTCACGCGGTCTCTTCTCCATGTACGAAGGGAGACAGACAGGGAAAGAGAGAGAGAGAGAGAGAGAGAGAGAGAGAGAGAGAGAGAGAGAGACAGAGAGAGACAGAGAGAGAGAGAGAGAGAGAGAGAGAGAGACACCTGGTGTTTCTTCCTCTTCTTATTAGGACACGAACCCTATCAGATGACAGCCCACCCTTATAACCCAATTTAATCTTAACGCTTAAAGGCTCTGTTTCTAAACACAGTCACATTGGGGGTTGTGGTTTCAATAAAAATTATGGTGGGAGGGCTCGGGTGAAGGAAGAGATAGAGTTTATTGTATAACACACTTGCTCTCTTTAGTTGGCAGGGCCTTTCCCCCAATTTTTGACCATAAATGCCAAAGCTTTCCTTCCTCTGCTGCCTGCATATTTCCACAAGGGAACTACTCTGAGATTATAGCCAGGAAATTAACAAAACAAAACAAAAAACGGGGATATTAATCCTGTATGAGTAGCTCTGTAACTTTTGGCTTCACATCCTAATTTGCTTAATATGGTTAAATTTTAAGATTTTTTTGGGTAGCTGCTATAAATATTTCATCTCATGCTGTTAATTGTAAATGTTAAAATGTTCTTTTACATTTAACAATGTAAAAGAGAGTTATCTGCTGTGCTCATTCTATGTAGGCTAGTACTGGACTATTTTTAATTAATCTAAAATATATTAAATATATTTGCAAAGACTTGTACATTCTATTTTCTCATAATTTTAAAATCACAAATTCTCTATATTGCAGTTATGACGTCAAACAATGTAATACACACATGACTGTCAATTTTTGAACATATTGAAATATTCCTTGTGACTCACTATAATTATATATTAAACTATATAATTTTAAAGTTATGTATTTTTTTCTTCCTAAGAATAACATTAAACATATAAAAATAGGATTTTAAAGTTTTTGAGGTTTTGGTTTCAAATTTGCTGTATCATTGCTATCATTGTTATATATTCTGTTCTGAAAGAATAGTCATAATTTTGACATTTCTATTTATTATCATTTTTATGATTATTTATTTGATACAATTTTTTAAAAGCTCATAGAAAATACATTTTTTTGCTAAGCTTATTTTTATTTCTATGAAATATTCCATCTCATTATACATTATGTATATATATCATACTTTTAAAAAATGTAGTTCATCTGAAATAAAGACTACTTTAGCATTTGTTTCAGCATTGTGTTTCAGTTTTATCCCGATCTATATTTTTCTTTTGTTGCATGATTTATTTTAAATACATCTTTTGTAAGTAACACATAGCTGGCTTTTCTTTTTTTACCTAAGCAATAATCGTTTTTTCTCCTGAACAATGAAGTTAATTCCTTCACATTTTTTGTGAATATTTATACATTTATATTAACTTATTCATTTTAACTTTCCTTTTTATTTTTCTAATTTTAATTGTTATTATTTTCTCTCTTTTGCCTTTTGTTGGATTGTCTAGTTTAATTTCTGTCTTTGTTGGTCTTTTCGTCGTAAATGATTTGAACTTCGGCATCCAATTTCTATACTTCTAATAGTACTCTTACTTTTAGAAGTATGTTTATAGTTTTCAATCCAATTTAAGAATTTCTCGTTGCTTATAAGTTTGCATGAATAATAATTTAGCATCTTATCACACAATAAATATCAGCATCACGTCCCAATGATTGTAGAATCATATATATTTTTGTATGCATTTGCATACATCAATTTCATGGGTTTTTTGTTTGTTTTATAGTAACCCTGTTTTTTTGTTGTTGTTTTTTGGTTGTTTGTTTTGTTTTGTTTTGTTTTGTTTTGTTTTTGATGAAGTCTTCCTCTGTCGCACAAGCTGGAGTGCAGTGGTACAATCTGGGCTCATTGCAACCTCCGCCTCCTGGGTTCAGACGATTCTCCCGCCTCAGTCCCATGAACACAGGCGCCCAGCAGCACGCCCAGTTAATTTTTGTATTTTTAGTAGAGACAGGGGTTTCACCATCTTAGCCAGGCTGTTCTTGAACTCCTGAACTCGTGATCCACCCGCCTCAGCCTCCTAAAGTGCTGGGATTACTGGCATGAGCCACTGTGCCCGGCCCACCCTCTAATTTTTAAAATAATACTTACAGTGAGCTTAAGAGTTATGCAGAATATTGTAAATTTTATCAGTTTCTTTGTATATTATTATACTCTTTATCCAATTTGCACTCTCTTGTTTTAGTTTTTATTAAATTTGAGAATGTCTTTGGGTATTATTCCAAAAGATAAGCAAGAATGATGAACATTCTGAAAATCTTCATATTGGGAGACCCATTTTTAAAATTATTAATTAAATGATTGATTTTCTGAGCGTATGATTTTAAATTCAGCAACTATGATCTCATGAAAATGTATGGGCATGAACCAGGCATGGGGGGGGGCGGATGTTTCAGATTGCTAAAATAAAGACTTCTGTGAGCACAATGATTTTTTTTATTTTTTATTTTTAGTTATGGGGTGCATGTGCAGGATGTGCAGCTTTGTTACATAGGTAAACATATGTCATGGTGGTTTGTTGTACCTATCAACCCATCACCTAGGTATTAAGCCCAGCACTCATTAACTACTTTCCTAAAGCTCTCCCTTACCCCGGCCCACCCCGTGACTGGCCCCAGGGTATGTTGTTCCCCTCCCTGTGTACATGTGTTCTCATTGCTTAGCTCCCACTTACAAGCGAGAAGATGCAGTGTTTTGTTTTCTGTTCCTGCATTAGTTTGCTGAGGATAATTGCTTCCAGCTTCATCCATGTTCCTGCAAAAGACATAATCTTATTCCCTTTTATGGCTGATGTACGTGTGCCATTTTCTTTAAAGTATAATGATTTTTATGCAATTCATTCATAGATGAAATTGACCTATCTTTTATCATTCTTTTTCTTTCTTTCTCCCTAACAAAAAAGTCTATATTTCTTCTTTACTGCTAAATGTTTCATGCCTTCAGAAGAATGCATGTAACCTCTATTTATGAAAATAAACATTTGTGCATCTACCACTTAGAGAGTTGTATGTTCGAAGAATTGATATTATACCTCATAGACACACACTTTTTTGATAGTTTGTCATTGGTTGTTTCTATTTTATTTATTTACTTTTGGGGTTTTGTGGATTTTTTTTCTTGTTTTTTTTGCTATGTTAAACAGTACTTCTATTAACATTCTTCTACTTTTCCTCTGCTGGACACATGCAAAACTTTGCCTCATATGTTTCTTTAACCAGTGTCTTTATAATACCCCTGACCAACACAAGGTCATTAACTCCTTCAAATTTAACTACCCCATATTGATGTACATGTTATTGTTGCCTGGCATTCTACTTGAATCCTTTGTCCGTTCTAGTTTCATCCCCAAATTAGACATTTTATTATTGCTTTTTATGTTAATATTGTTAATGTCACAGAGATGGATGTTGTGTTATTTACTTAGTAGTCTTTGCATCTTAGGCCTTGCTTCTGAGACTTCATCTACCTGAGTTTATTATGTAGAAATTCCTTTAGTCAGAATCTCTTGGTGGTGATCTCAAGTTTCCTTTGTCTTCAAGTATTTTTATTTTGCCCTTATGCTTAAAAGATAGATTCATTGGGAGTATAGTTTAGAAATTACCTCTAATAGTTTAGTATATATTTCTTCATTGTTTCTCTTGAAAAATCAGCCAGCAATCTAAATGCAATATTCTTATAAACACACTGTATTTACTTTTTGATTATTTAAGTCTAAAATTGGTGTTTTTGTTTTCTTATTCCTGCTATAAAAATTACCACAAACTTTCTGGCTTAAAAGGTTTAAATTATTATCTTACATTTCTGGGGGTAAGAAATGCAAAATGGGTCTCACTGAACTAAAATCACCGTGCTAGTAGAGCTGCGTTTCTTCCTGGAGGCACTAGAAGAGGATATGCTTTCTCACATTTTCCAGATTCGAGTGGCTGCCCACATTTCTTGCCTCCTTTGACTGGTCCAGTCTTTCTCACCTCACGTTATTTTGACACTGACATTATTCTATCTCCCTCTTCTACTGTAAGGATCAATATGATTGTATTAAGCCAACCTGGAGAATACAGGCTAGTCTCCAATATTATGGTCAGCTAATTAGAAGCCTTTATTTTACCTGCTACCTTAATTCCTCTTCAGTTGTCGTGAAACATATTCACATATTCCAGGAATTAGGGCAGTAGTTCATAATTTTCTGTATTATCTTCTTCAAGAACTCCAAAATAAATGTATGCTAAGATTTCTCACACTATTTTTTCTCTTAATCTCCTTTTTCTACTTCGTTTTTCTGAATTATGTTTTTAAAATAACATTGTAATTTTTGAACCAAACCCTCAGTCTAATTTTCTTTTTAGGTTTTTATAATATTCTGTTTCATGCAGTTAATTACTTTTTAGAATTTTTGCGATAATATGTTTCATTTTTAGTTGACAATTTGCCTAGTTATATTTTAAGACCTGTTTCTTAAACTCTTTTGATGTCTACTTTCATTTTCATTAATACTTAAACATTTATATTATTTTCTGTCTCTGATAATTATATTTTGTGTTTGCATATCCCATTCTATTGTTTTTGGTTTTTTTCTTGATCAATAATTCTTGTGTTTATTAAGTGTTACTATTTTTTTTTTTTTTTTTGAAATCATGGTCTGAAGAATTCTTTGAGATCTTTTGGATGTTTTATATTTCTTGGTTCTGGTTGCCTAAGGATACTAACAATCTGGGAACACTTTGTTGTCAGCTAAAGAGTTTCTAGAAGACTTGAATTACATAGATTTATCACAAACTCATGTGAGAGTAGATTTGTCAAAAATTATTGACTATTTATTCTTTCACTAAGGGCTTGCCTTCCAGAAGCCAAGTTTCTCTGTTTGTTTTAGTATCTCTATTCATATTCTCGAACTTGATTGGGGCTCATAAAACAATAGAACCAAATCTTAATGTCACTAGTGATTTCCAGATGACCTAGGGGATACTGGTAGCTTTAATCTTCACATACCTTTCTGAATTTTGAAGTTATTTGCCTGTATAAAGATCAAATTATGAGTGTAATATTTTAATAATTCCATTCCATTGTATTTTCTGAGTTTTGGAAATTATTAGGTAGATGTAACCCACAGACACTATGAATACTCTACTTAATCTTTAATGACTGTTTTCTTAATTTTTAAGAAAAGCATCTTGGCTATTAATAAAATGTATCAAATCACATCCTTTGAGCAGGAAAATATATCTTTCCAGGAACAACACAGGAGGCTAAGTATGCAATTAATATCTTCCTTCAATCTTATTTATAAAATGGCCATAGTTATACCTATGTTTTTCTTTGGAGTCCACTCTGAAAGAGGAAAACATGAAGAAATGAAAAAAAAAAAAAAGAATAAAAAACAGAATATATGTGTCTTTGCATTTGTATAACTTTCTGTGAAGTGAGGTTATAATTTTATATGGTCATATTTATGATAGTTTCATGTACACAATACACGTTAGAAAAATATACAGATAGTTTAATAAGTATTCCAAGATCAAAGGACATGAGATGAGTGCTTCAGGGAACAGAGAATAAAATGAGGGGAGAGCTAAATTTTGATTTACAAAGAGGTTAAAAAAGTAAAAAACAATGATTTTCAGTTGTATTTCAAAGAGTTTCTTGAAAGTCAAGGTAGGCATATTAACTCTCTGCTTTCCTTCTTTTTGATATTCTGCTAATGTGCAAGGGCCTACAGTTTGTTCAAATAAAACAATGTTGATTTCAGCATATACATATATATGCACACAGATACATATACATAAACTATAAATATATGAATACATATTTATATAGAAAATATAGGTTGAAGCTTGTTTGGAAAGTACAGGAAACACATTCAAGACATCAGCATACTGGAATATGACTTGGGAGAAATTGTTTTTTAAATCATTTTTTTTCATTTTTCTCATAAAAGTTTGGAAACTTATAATATTTACATTTACATAATGTCCTCCCATAGTCTAGTGCAATAGACAAGTAATTAAGCCCTACACAGCTTAAGTTATCAATTACTTAAAGCAGTGAAATTTCACTGCTTCTAGAAAGACTTCAAGGTCTCCCAATAATCATTATATAAAGTTGCAAATCAGCAAGATAGCTTAAAATGTCTTTTATGACCTGATATTTACTGAATTCTCCAGCTTCACTTGTGGTCAATTCTCAGTATACTCCAGCAAACCTGAGTTCTTTTCTGTAACATTGAACATGACACATTTTCTTCTCTGAGTGCACAAGCTGTTTTCTCTCATTTGCTCATAAATCTTATCTATCTCTCATTACCTTTGAAGTCACATACTTTAGGAAGCAATCACTGTTTTCCTAAGAATGGATTACATGCTCTTCCAGTGTGATCTCATAACCCCCTGTACATCTCATGGCTTTGTATTTCCTGAACCTTCTCTTTTATTGTATAGTACTCTAATAATTTGTTTCTATATCACTCTATATTTTATCCCTGCTATGAGTAATAAGTGTTATTTGAGTTCCCACCATGTCCCAGGCTCTGCGTTAATTTGCTCAACGTGGATTACTTTATTTCACAGAATGTAAGACACACCTTTGTTCCGTATAGAAAACGTTACCAAATGTAGTCAGAAAACACCACTGATTATCCGTTGTATTCTGTTTTAAAGATGGTGAAAAGTGAGAAAAAAGGAGGCACCTTGGGATCAGTGTAAAATGTTATTGTGTATAATCTTCCATACAAGGAAGCAACCATACAAGGAAGTTGCCAGTAAACACAATTTATGACAGAAGAAAGAAAAACTTAATGACATTTTAAAACTTCTGAAGATAAATGCCAAAGTTTGAATTTCAACACAACTAAGTTTGGTGTAAAAGATCATTCTCTTAACAATCTTACTTTTTTTGTAAAATATGCAAGAATAAGAGACAATTTTATCTTGCTTAATATTGAAACTCTAGTGCTCAGCACAAAATAAGAACTCAATAAATATTGCTGAATTAAATAATGAACATATTAAAAAGGTAATTTATTAATTAGGGTACAGCTAAGACAAGAGGCCAGGTTTTCTCAGTCAGAATCTAGTACTGTGCCAAACGCTGTGACGGTCAAAGACACGAATTTGTTGTTTGCTAGACTGAGAATTAACAAGTTTCTACACTCATTCATTTTATAAAATTAATGAAACAAGACTAACACCCATGGAATAACAATAACTGATCAGATAAAAGAAGGTCATCTATGATGAAGCATTAAATTAATCTGGTGTATTCAGTTGAGGGAATAACAGCAATATAGAATTTGAAGGGAACCAAGTAGGAAGGAGAATCTGAGCAGTCAGAGCTCACATAAAAGGTATCTTCAGGTTTAGGCAAACTGATAGAGGTCCTGAGGAACAGAGAAAAACATCAATTCTTAATTTGTTTATTTGAAATAAATATTAGAATAGTGAAATATTAGAGTAAAAATAGCTAAGTAAAAAGTCCATAATTCAAAGGTTTTTAAAAAATTATGTCAATTTATACTGGAGTATAACATACATACAGAAAAATGCAGAAATCATAATCAGAGAGCTTGATGAATTTTTATAAAGTAAACACACCCACATGTAGCCAGAACGCAGATCAGGAGACAGAAATTGCTAGCATTCCAGAAGCTCCCCTCACACTGTTTTCTAGAATATTATCCTCCATCAAATTGAGTGTGATCCTGGCTTCTAATACCACAAACCAATTTTGCCAGTTTTGAACCTTAGACAAAAGAGAATGACACGATATATACTCTTTTATTACTGCCTTTTCTTACTCAACGTTTTATTTGTTACATTCATTCATATGGTGTGTGGTAATAGTATCTTTGTTTTCGTCGCTATGTGGTGTTCCATTGTATGAATACAATACAATTTTTACATTCTACTGAAGATGGACATTTGGTTTGTTTCCAGTTTGAGGTTATGAAAAATACTGCTGTTATAAACATTGATGAGCATTTGAATGCATTTCAGTTGGATAGATTATAGTGGAATTTCTCTGGTGCTTAGGTTCCCCTCGAGTAGATATTGTCAAACAATTTTCGAAAGTGGTTTTCCTAATTGCGGATGTTCCACATTCTTAACAAAACTTATCATATTTCAAATTTTTTTAGCCACTTGGATACCCTCTTCCATGAAATGCCTATTTTAGCCTTTTGCTTGGTTTTCTATGAGCTTCTGTGTTTTCTTGTTCTTCGTAGTCATATTCTGCATATGAGTCCTTTGTTGGTTATATGTATTGAGAATATCTTTTGCCATTCTGTAGCTTGTTTTTTCACTGTCTTAATAGTATATTTTGATTAAGATGTTCATAATTTTGAGGTAGTTCATTTTTTGGGCTGTTTTGTTTTGTTTTTTTGTTTTTTTGAGAAGGAGTATCACTCTGTCACTCATACTGTAGGTGCAGTGGTAGAATATCGGCTCACTGCAAAAGGTAGTTCAGTTTATCAGATGTTTTCCTTTGTGGTTTATTTACTTTGTGTGTGTCCATTGAGTAAATCTTTGTGTGTTCCAAAGTCATAAGGATATTCTTCTGTTTTCTTGTGAAACCATTATTGTTTTACTGTTTACATCTAGACTTACAATTCATGTGGCATTGGCTTTTACGTATGGTGAAAGGGAGAATACATAGTTTTGAGTCTTCCAATTACTCCAATATTGTGGAGTAGAGATGGGATATCTATAGAAAGTAGTGAAATTGTATGCAAGAAGCTATAACTAGAGCATTTAACTTAGGTGAGTTTTTACACTGTGAAACAAGAAGTTTCAAACTGTGAATTTTTCTGCATTCCTTTTCAAATGTGATCTCCTGTGCCGGCAAGTTTCCACATTTCACATTTCCTTAATGGCAACAGAGCTCCTGCAGCAGCTGCTTTGCCTCCTTCTTGCCCTGCTTCTTGAAATTGCATTGCTGCCTAGTGAAAGGGTTTTGTACGACAGATAAATCAACTTATATTCAACAAGACAGTACAATATAAGAAGTACTTGAAAGTTTAAAGAAGAAATTGAAAAGATTAATTTGTAAGACATTTGTAGCATAGGGTGGAAACGTGCAAATCCTGAAGTCAGAGGTCAATTTTACGGCTCTTGTAAAAATCAAGATGCAAGTGACTGAAAAATGGTATGGATCTAAAATATGATAGTGAATAATGCTGCCATGAACGTGAGCGTGCAGATATCCCTCCAACATATTGATTTTGTTTCCTTTTGACAGATGCCAAGAAACGGGATTGCTGGAGTATATGCAGTTCCATTTTTAATTTTATGAAGAATCTTCACACTGTTTTCCATATTGGCTGTACTAATTTACATAACCATCAACAATGTACAAGGGTTCTCTTTCCCACATCCTTGACAACACTTGTTATCTTCAGTCTTTTGTTTTGTGAGAGCCATTCTAGCAGTTGTGAGGTAATATTTTATTGCTTTTTGAATTTGTATTTCTCTGATGTTTATTAATGTTGAAGTTTTTCCTCCCACATATCTGTTGGCCATTTGTATGCCTTTTTTTTTTTTTTTTTTTTTTTTTAGAAATGTCTATTTAGGTCATTTGATCATGTTTTGAATAGGTTATTTCTCAACTTTTCCAAACGGTTGGACAGAACACACATAAAACTCATGTTATGAGATCAGAATTATCTTGATACCAAAACTGGACAAGGATACCACAAGACAATAAAATCACAAGCCAATATCACTGATGAACATGGAGGCAGAAATCCTCAACAAAATACTAGCAAGCCAAAATCAGTAGCATATTAAAAGGATCATATACCATGATCAAGTAACATTTATCCCTGGGATACAAGGCTGGTTCAACATAAGCAAATAAATAAATGTGATGCACACATTAACAGAAACAAAAATAAAAATATAGTCATCTCAATAGATTCAGAAAAATCATTTGACTAAATTCCACATCCTTTTATGATGAGGATGCTCAACAAATTAAGCACATAAGGTACCTCCACATACTAAAAACCATGTATGACAAGCAAAAAGTAAGCATGATATTGAATGGTGAAAAGCTGAAATCTTTTCCTCCAAGATCAAGAACAAGACAAGGATGCCGACTCTTGCCATTTCAATTCAGTATTGTATTAGTCCATTTTCATGCTGCTGATAAAGACATACCCAAGACTAAAAAGAAAAAGAGATTTACTTGGACTTACATGGCTGGGGAGGCCTCAGAATCATGGTAGTAGGTGAAAGTCACTTCTTACATGGCAGTGGCAAGAGAAAATGAGGAGGAAACAAAAGTGGAAACCCCTGATAAGCCCAGTAGATCTCATGAGACTTATTCACTATCACAAGAATAGCATGGGAAAGACCAGACCCCATGATTCAATTACCTCCCCGCTGGGTCCATCCTACAACAGGTAGGAATTCTAGGAGATACAATTTAAGTTGATATTTAGGTGGAGACATAGCCAAACCATATCTATATAGTACTAAAAGTTCTAGTCAGAGCAATTAGGAAAGGAAAAGAAATAAACTGCTTCGAATTGGAAAGAAAGAAATAATATTTTCTCTGTCTGCAGATGACATGATCTTTTTTGTAGAAAACCCTAAAGATCCTACCATAAAAACTGTTCAAGCTAATAAATAAATTTAGAAAAGTTGCAAGATACAAAATCAACATACAAATAGTAGTGTTCCTGTACACGAGCAACAGACTATTTTAAATTTTTTTAAATGGTTATTTGAGTTTTCTGACCAATAATGATAATATAATAATAATGGTAATAATAATGGCTATAAATTGGTCCTTTCTATTTTTATTTATACTTTATTTAGATATCGGACATGCTATTCTTATATTGACCTCTCATGGTCAAAGTTTACTTC
Organism: Rhinopithecus roxellana; assembly: GCF_007565055.1. Taxonomy (NCBI): domain Eukaryota; kingdom Metazoa; phylum Chordata; class Mammalia; order Primates; family Cercopithecidae; genus Rhinopithecus; species Rhinopithecus roxellana. Next base: position 139,506,200 of record NC_044549.1, on the reverse strand, counting down.
AAGACAATTCTTAACATGGGAAAGAACACAAGGCTAGTATTTCAATAGCACACTCTGCTTTTCCAATTTTTGTTTTTAACATGTGAGTTTACTAATGTTCATCCTTAAGGTGTCTCATAAAGGTCATATCCATAAAAAGAGTCATCCCTATTTCATGGATGCAGTGTAGATCTAGGCTAAAATCTCTGCTGACCATTGAGCTTGTTCATATGGGGGCAACACTAAATGATTGTCAAGGAGAAGGAGTAAAGATGAGAGAATTGTTGGCCATCCCCAAAAAGAAACATTTTTGAAGTCTTAACATTCATTTATATTTCTATTGCTTTGTAATAGTTGAAAAAGCTCAAACAAAAACTTTAGCCTTGCAGAATTAAATGCTACAAAACCAGCTTTTATTTTCTTGCAATTGTTTAAGTTCCTTACATGTTTTAGATAATAACCCCTTGTTGGGTATATTGTTTGCAAATATTTTCTCCCATTTCATAGGTTATCTCTTCACTCTGTGATAGTTTCCTTTGCTGTGCAGAACCTTTTGTTTGTTTCATGCAGTCCCATTTGCCTGTTTTTGCTTTTGTTGCTTGTGCTTTGGGGATGCATTTTTAAAAATCATTGCCCAAGTCATTCCAGTGAGGCATCTCTCTTCTGTTTCCTGCTAGTAGTTTCACAGTTTTCAGGTCTTAGGTTTCAGTCTTCAGCTTCTTTTGAGTTTATTTGTGTGTCGTGAAATAAGGGTCTTATTTAATTCTTCTGCACGTGGTTATCCAGTTTTCCCAACACCATTTATTAAAGAGACTGTCTTTTCTTCTTTATGTGCTGTCAGCAACTCTGTCAAAGATCAATAGACAATAAATATGTGGATTTATTTCTGGGCTCTCTATTCTGTTCCATTGGTCTTTGTGTCAGTTTTTATACCAGTACCATGCTGTTTTGGTTACTATAGTATGATAGTATATTTTGAAATCAGATAGTGTGATGCCTCTTAAAAGTTTTCTTGAGGCATAATAAACATACAATAAATTTCGCATATTTAAAGTGGAAAATTTGATAAGTTTTGACATATGTGGACAGCTTTGAAAATATCACTCTCATCAATATAATAAACACATTCGTTACTCCAAATGTTTCTTAGTTTTTCTTTGTAATTTATTCCTCATATTTCTTCCTATGCTCTGCCGTTTCCAGCAGTAAATGATCTACTTTCTGTCACCATAGATTAGTTTGCATCTTCTAGAATTCTATATAAATGGAATTACACAGTTTGTATTATTTTATCCCTGGCTTATTTTATTTTGCATAATTATTTTGAGATTATTCTATGTTGTAGTACAGGGGTCAGCAAATATTTTTATGCAAAGGGCCACATAGTAAATCTTCTAGGGTTGGTGGGTCATAGAAGGTCTCTATCTCATCTTCTTTGTTTATTTACCACCCTTAAATGTTTGAGAACATTCATAGCTTGTGGATTATACTAAAAGAGAGCATAGATCATATTAGCCCAGGGTCATAGGTTGTCTATCTTGTTGAAGTTCTTTCCTCTTTTTGACAGTTATTATTCCACTTCATGGAGAAACCACCTTTTGTTTATCTATTCATCTATTGCTGAATATTTGGTTTGGTTACAGTTTTTGGTCATTAAAAAATAAAGCCGACATGAAGATCCCTGTATAAGTCTTTGTGTGAACATTTATTTCTCTTTCTCTATGCTAAATACATAGTACTAAAATGCCTAGCAGGTATATTTTGGAAACTGCCAAAATATGTTTCAAAGGTGTTTGCACTATTTTTCTTTTGCATCAACAGTGTATGGAAGTTCCAATAACTTTACATTCCAATCAACAAATGATAAAATAGTCCTTTAAAATTACAGAAATTTTAATCAGTACATAGGAGTCACCCATTGCAAATTTAATTTGTATTTCCCTACTGTCTAATGATGTTGAGCACTTTTAATGTGCTTGATGGTGATCCATGTATCTTCTTTGGTCAAGTGTGTGATCTATACTTTTGTTTACTATAAAGAAAAAAACTAGGTTGATTATTTTATCATTGGCTTTTGAATACTTTTTATATATTCTAGATGTAAGTTCTTTGTCAGATTTGTGGTTTGTAAACATTTTCCCCAGTCTACAGCTAGTCTTTTCATTCTCTTAACAGTGTCTTTTGAAGAAGAGAAATATTTAATTTTGATTACTTGCAAATTATTATTTTTTTCTTTTATGCATTGTAGGTTTAGTGTCTTACCTAAGAAATACTTTTCCAACCAAGTCACAAAGGTTTTCTCCTACATTCTCCTCCAGAAGTTGTCCTTTTAGGTTTTACATAGTTTATGACCCAATTTTACTTAACATTTTAAGAATGATGTATGGTGTAGATTTGTTGTAGCACAGACATACTGGTGATGATTTATTTTAGCTTTCAGATGACTGAACACATCTACACTTTGCCATTAGTTTCGAAAGATATTTTTACTGACTATAAAATTCTAGATTGCCAATTTTTTTTCAATACTCTTTTATTTGACTGCTGCTGGTTTACATGATTTCCAACAGATTTCTGTAATCTTTTTTATCTTTTGTCCTCGGCATGTAACTTATCCTTTTTTCCACTGGATACTTTTATAATTTTCTCTTTATAAATGATTTTAAGGAATTCGGTTATGATGTGTCTTGGTATAATTTTCTACACAATTCTTACACTTTGGGTTTCTTTAACTTTTACACACATGGCATTATAATTTTTATCAAATTTGAGAAATGTTCAGTGCTATTCTCTACATTATTTTTTCTTTCTTTCTCTCGCTTGTGTCTCCTATGATTACCTTAATTATTTTTATATCTGGCCACAAACTAAGGGTTTACCCTAAAGATTTAACCCAAAATAATTTCTGAGTTTTGTACAGATCAAGGAAAATGGAGAAGTATGAGCTATTACAAGATATAAAATGTCCATATAAAAAAGTGCATAATTTCTCACAAAAACTAAGATATTCAAGCAATGGGTACTGTGAGTCCCAGGAGGGCAGTACTCATCACCTATGGAGTTTGTCACATTTTCTGTATTTACCATGGAATAAATAATGATTTTAGAATTTTGGTAATTTTGAAAAATAAAGCTATAGTAGTTCCCCCCAAAATGTACCACTTTCTTTAAAAAGAAAATGTTTGTTACATCCCATAAAGTTTTATAAACATCACCAATATTCAGGAATAGTCCTGAGGGAGAAAAAGGGTATATTACAGCATACAAATTTGTTAAGAGATGAAATCCAATATGGTAAAAAAAAAAAAAAAAAAGTCATCAAAACAATTAGTAAAGATGATAAAAATTAAACAAATATTTGTTTATCCCAAATCCCCAGTTATTTATTATTGAGATAGTTATCTTACTTCCAACTTTCAAATAGAATAAGAAAAAAATGCTAATGAGGTCCCTTCATATGGAACAAATTTATAACATGTCAAAGACATTGAATATTAAATGTACCTTTGTAGTTTCACAACATTCAATTTAGCTTTATACTGAAGACCACAGTGGTGGCATAATTAGTGAGGTTTTATAAGGAGAAATGTCTTCCATTGCTATTCATATTTCCAGCATGGTTAATATTAATAGCTAAATGGAAGGACATAGTGCCTGGCACCTAGTACGCATTTTAAAAATGTTTTTTGAAATGAATGTTGCTTCTTCCAGATCTTCAACCATCATTTTTTCAAGATCAATTCTAGGCTGAGCGAGAGTGAAATTGGAAGTGAGAGAAACAGATATTGCCAGGATGGTGAGGGAGAGAGGGATTAAAACAGACAGAGAGAACATGTTCTTCATTGCCCAGGACTGTTTAAGATGTGTATATACTGATGCAAATATCTGCATCCTGGCATTGGAGATAACAAATTTTGCATTCAGTTTGAAAAGTTGTAGCTTACTGACATATTCATGTATGCAAATTATTTGCATAAACATTATATTAAGAGAATACATGAGACAAGATTGCCCCTTGTGGCCACAGAGGGGTGAATGTGCTAATGGGACTATCACTATCACTGACATTACATGACTCTACTTGGAATGGCGGATCTTTATCTGGCCTCAAAATGTGCTCCTCGCATTTGTCACCACGACACATACTTTTCCTAACTTACTCATACATTGAGAAATATTTCATTTATCCAAGTGTAGTAAATCATGAAAAACGAGCTCATGGTTTGGTCAAAGTCTCTCAAATTGTAAAAACACAATTGAATCACTGAGCATTACTAACATACCCCATAAAATCACACATATCAAATAAACAATCAAAAAGCCAGAGTCAATCGACAAGTGGAGGTTAAATCCTTGCAACACACAGCAATACAGGTCCTGTGTTTGGTATCTGAACTTCTTAAAAACTTTCTGGAATTTCACCAAGTCTGTCTTATCAGAATTCATTTCCCCTGCCAAAGCATTCCATAAGTGTGGATGAGATAAAACGGCAACACAGAAACATATGGGCAGAAGGTAAAAGGAGATCAGTGAGCAGGAAAATATGTTTCTTAAAATCTGTGCTGCAGTCATTTTTCTTCTCAGTTTTGTTGTTTGTTATGCCTTTGAATGCCCATAGACAACATTAAGAGTGTTTCTACACAGCAGCAAAAGAATAAATCAGTTCAGACCAAAAAGAGTCAATTGCATTAAGAAAATAACAACAAAACCAACAGCAACATCAACAAATGATGTCAAGTTGTTTGGTGTTTCATAAGAAATTCGTTGATTTGTTTGTTTTGTATGCACAGCCAGAATGACTAGTGACGAAGGTAAGTTCTTCATTTACAATTTGCCTTACCTGTGATTATAAGTGCTTTAAATATCCATGTTCTGTTGTGCTTTATGCAATGTTTACTGTCACATGCCCTCTGTTTTCCTCAAAGGACTATGTATGAAAACTGAGTGAGTTTTCATAAAGAGAAAAATGAAATTTTATACATGGTCTCGTGTTATAACTAGGCAGGCTTTCTTGAGTTAGTGAAAAGACAAACAGATATTTTTCTGAATATTACTTTTCCTAGAAACATTTATTTACTGTGGTGTATGTAATGTTAAAGCCATTGATTTAAACTATTTTCATACTTGATTTTTCTCAGTAATAAATTCTCAATTCTGTTTATTTTGCTCTTTGATTTTGCTACAGATGGTTGAATAAATTCTCCAAGCCACTGATGGGCAGTTGGGGTAGTACTTACTTGTCTCAAGTCCAAGATTTGCTAGAAAAAATCTATTATGCTATTTTGTTAAATAGTGCCCATACATTCTGAAGTATTCTAACCATCTAAGTTATGAAATAAAAAAAATGCATCAAAAAATTGAATTAAATAAGCAAGAACTTTAACAAAAATGTGCAGATGAAAATAGTTGTCTGTAGTGAAATGAAGAATCTTGTTGAAAAGTTTCATAATTGCTTTAAAGAAAGCAAACATGCACACTTTTTTAATTTCATAGCTAAACACATAATTTACATATTAGTTGTGCCTGTCAAATCTCCAAGAAAAAAAATATGCCTCCTAATGAATAAAGTTTCTTGGACATAACCTTAAGATAAACTATCCTTCAGGGCAACTTTAGCTCCCAGAAACTGAGTCAAAACATGGGTAATCAGAGAAATTAGAAGAAAAAAAGGTGCAATGTTTCAAGAGAGGAAGCAAACTAGCAATACATTCATTTATTCACATTTGGTTTTTAATTTCAAATCCTCAGATTCAACTAGAAACCTGAGAATTTAGAATGACCTGTCTTGCATTACAAAAGGCAGACTTCCCACAAAGATCTATTGAATTAATGAATAAATGAGTGAATGGATATGCTTAAAGCTGAGTGTGCAATATAAACTAACTGGAAAGAAAACACACCGTCTCCATTTGTTTGGGCTGCTATAACAAAACGTAAACTGAGTTGCTTATAAACAAAAGAAATTTAATTTTTATAATTCTGGAGGCTGGGAAGCCCAAGATCAGGGTGCTGTCAGATTTGGTATTTGGTGAAGTTCTGCCTTCTGGTTCATAGGAAACTCCTTGCCGTGTCGTCATGTGCAGAAAGGGCAAGGCAGCTCTCTGGGGCCTCTTTCTAGAAGGGCACTAATTCCATTCAAAAGGGCAGCCCCTTCATGACCTAATCATCTCTGAAAGGTCCCAGTTCCTAATACTATTACATTGGTTATTAGGTTTCGAAATGAATGTTTTGGGGGCACAAACATTCAGACTGTAATTCTACCGAATGGGTTTTTCCATATTAGAACTTTGAAATATAGTTATTAATAATAGTTGCTAATTTAGTCAACTAATATTTTTTGAGCGTCTGATCCTATTGGTCCTAGAGATACTTCAGTAAAGACAAGGTAAAAGAAAATACGTGTCTTCTCCCCACTCCTAAAATGGAAATATAGGAGATGACATCAGAAATGATTAGTATCTAAGCAGAGAACTAAATCAGGTTCATGTGCTGCAGAATAGGATGGACTCTTCAAGATAATGGCTATTAAGCCGACATTTGAATGATAAGAAGAAAATAGCCATACAAAAATCAGGAGAATATTATGACAGGCAAAATAAAAATTTAAGTAAGGAGCCATTAGATTAGAATGTGTTTGATATCTGTGACTGCCATGGTAAAATGAAAGTAGGCCAGTATATCCAGAGGTTAAGGCAGTAATCCATAACAGATGGTGGGGTTCAGATTATTTAAGGGCTTTTTAGAAAGGGGATAGGTGGGGTGATTTTCATCAAACAAATGAAGGAGTTCAAAAAGAAGATGTCACATATAGATATGTGCATACATATGTTTATTTATTTGTTTGTTTGTTTGTTTTATCTCTGAATCTGGAGTAATTTTATCCCTGAATCTGGAAAGAATTCCAGGTTGGAAATAAAGACAGTTGAGTCACTACAATAGATATTTGAGTCATGAGGTTCCAGGTTTTAATCTAGAGAGAAAGTATGATAAAAAGGAAACTGAAAAAGAAAGGGACAAAGAAACGAAGTATTCAGAGGAAGCTGAGAAATTGATCACCAGCACAAAGTGAAGAAAATATTTGAATATTTTGATATGTATTTTATTTTTCAATCAGTAATTTTTAAATAAATGATAAAAAATTTTTAAAAAGTCATAATGTTATCTAACTTACATAGTGATTGCTTCTATGGAAAAGTGGGTCGGTGGATTTGACATATATGTAAATTTATAGGAATTAATAGTATTAGTGACTTTTACTGGGCCATGAGGTTTTGCACATTTTTGAGGAGGATATTCAAAAGAACTAAATATGTATTATTATTCAGTTCCTTTATAAATTCAGTTATTAAATCAATAAATATTATTATTTATTTTGATTTTTAAGTTTCTGCCTAGAAAGAGTCCTTAAAATTAAAAGATCTTCCTGAAAATTTTAATGTCCATTTATTGCTAAGTTGGTTTACTTATTTTGATGCAAAATCATATAAGTTAAATAGATGTCAGTAATATTTTCTGATTTAATTTTGAAGTTTTTTATATTAATCAAGAAAATTGATTATTTAAGATAATAGAGAGGGGGACAAGACAGTTTCCCCAATTGTTTAGGTTAATTGTTTAGATGGTTATTTAATTCAGACATGCTAAATAGATTTCATCTAGTGAAAGTATTTTAAAATTTAAGCTGATGCTTTAAAAAATCACTTAACATGTTAAAATTGGGTAGAAAAAGTTAAGTAACAGTATGGCCTATATTTTCTAATGGGATAATTTAAAATTAAATATAATAATTTTAGTTTTATAATATTAAGACTTGTTGAGTATTCTTCACTGGTAAAACTTACAAGTTATTTGTGAGTGGAACCATGAAATATGTGTTCATTTGTTCTCTGTGATGCAAATTGCCACATCACTCACATATTCAAAGTGTATTTTCCCTATGTCTAGTGTTTTAGTGTAGTTAAGAAACTCCCCGCCGGGCGCGGTGGCTCAAGCCTGTAATCCCAGCGCTTTGGGAGGCCGAGACGGGCGGATCACGAGGTCAGAAGATCGAGACCATCCTGGCTAACATGGTGAAACCCCGTCTCTACTAAAAAATACAAAAAAAACTAGCCGGGTGAGGTGGCGGGCGCCTGTAGTCCCAGCTACTCGGGAGGCTGAGGCAGGAGAATGGCGTAAACCCGGGAGGCGGAGCTTGCAGTGAGCTGAGATCCGGCCACTGCACTCCAGCCCGGGCGACAGAGCGAGACTCCGTCTCAAAAAAAAAAAAAAAAAAGAAACTCCCCATTTTAAAGTAAATGTTCACCCTTTATAAAGAAATAGACTAATTAGGAAGTCAAATTCATCATTTGAACAATATCTGAGCATGTACTACATGTCAGTTTTGGTGATATTTGATCCCAGTAGTGAGCTCACTGGAAATTATGCAATTAGTAATAACATTGATAGAGTATGAGCGAGTTAATTAGGCATGCAGTATTTGAGCATATACTCTATGTACACAAACTGCGATATTTTGGCATTGTAAAGTCTTCCATGGTATGTGGAGTTGTAAGAGAACTTTCAAGTCATCCAAATTTATATTTCAAAGCATACAGAGGTCTCTTCTGTATCATCCTTGTTGCAGTTCTGCACAAGTTGTGCAGACACTGAATATTAGCAACTGGCAGAAAACTCACTTTTTGGTAAAGTAACCCATTCCGTTGTTCAGATCCTGGACATAACGTCTGTTAATTGTATCCTCATTTTTTTTTTTGATACGATTGTAAGAGATATTAGTTTGGTTTTAACTTTTCTTGGTTTATTTTCACATGTATTAGAGTTCTCGCCTTCTGAGGAACTTAAAATGTCAATTTTAGCATGTAACTCTCCAGAAACAGTAACTGTATCTTTCTAGTTTAATCTTACTTTAAAAATATATGGTGAAGCACACAAATATTTTCATGCCTTTACAGTGTTCATTTTGTGTATAATTTTAATTTTTCCTTACTTTTTATATTTGTAAAAGGTAAGCACTGCATTATATATATATATTTAAAAACATATTTGTATCTTTACCTTTATGTCTATGTCTGTAAAGTGACTGAATCTCTAATTCCAAGGTCTTAGACACCAATTATTTAAACAAAGTTCAATTTAAAAGAAAGAAAAAAAAAAAAAAACAAACAAGAATTAGTTCAAATTAAAGACCAGTTTTTGCACTGGATTCCAGGCCTTACATTTTGCAAATTTGGAATCTTGCTTATTTTTTAAGTGAGGAAGCTGTACTTCCTGATTTATTGGCTCCATCATTGAAGAATAGATGAACTTGCATGTGGAACAAATTATTTTTTATTCTTACTTTTATATTTTTGAGAATTAGACCAGATTTTTAAACTCCCAAGGGTTTATGCAATCATATGTCAATAGCCATAAAAGAAACTGCTCTTGCAACTATACATAAATGGATTTATTTACTTATTTAGCATTCAGAGAATGTGGGACTATTGTGTGCCAAAAAGCTATAACATTTTCACAGAAAATTTAGTGTTTCTTCCTGCTGCCTACTGTAATTGATGTGATAAAAATAGCAGGCCTGAACTTCAGCCTATGTACTCAGAGGGAATTCTTCCATAGAGTTACACTGAATGAGGTTGGAGCCCAGCATATTTATTGCCATGCTAATATGAAGACATGATCATATTCCTGCCTATATTAGATTGCCAAAATGCAAAAGGCAGGGCATTTGCTATATATCCATCTGTCCACCCATCAAGTGGCTCAGAGGTGAAACAAACATGGATGACCCAGACATTCCAGCAGCTTTTCTAAAACTTACTTGGTATATCTTTGGAGAGGACAAGAAGAAGAAAATTCAATATTTTAAATTGAGATATTCATAATTTATTATCTATACCAACAACTCAGTATTAAAATTAGTAAGATGCATGATTTAGAAATGCTGATGTGGACCATTTCTTTTCAGGGAATACACTGGAAATTTTAATTAGGCATCAACTATGACTTTTCCAAGGATCAATGCAAGAATTTTTTAAAGTTAACTATATCTTAATATATTTTTACAGTATCATTTTAGCAGATAAAATTCATGAGCCTATTTGATGTAGAGATTGTAAAAAATGTTTCAAATGAATTTTTCCACAGTATTTCCACTCTCTTATCCTGTTGTCCACAGTATTTATATTTACTAGTGATATATTCTAAGTATACTTATTTTATTATGGTGTATTCCTGGGGGACTTTGAAAGCATAATGTTTTGTATGTTGTTCCAACAGCCAAAGAAAATGTGAGAGATAGAAACAGTTTTGTTTTGTTTTGTTTTTTTGCAGTGATGAAAGATGGTTTAGAACAATGAGTACAAAGAAGCAATTGATATATTCTCAGGATGAAAAAATATCTCTAAATTTTTAAAAAATCAGTTGCAAATGAAACCAATTCTATTATCACAGTACTAAGATGGCAGTCATCCTTAGGGAAGAGTACTGCATACATGCCATATATTGCTGTTTTCTAAGTGGCCTCTCTCTTTTGTCAAAAAGCCTTTGCACTTTTATAGACGATGGCCAAGAATTCAAAATTCTTCCAGAATTACTGGTCTTTTATACTTCTACGTATATTCTCTGATAGTTGTCTTTTGCAACAATTATATCGTCTTCTTACATGAAGTATATTCTAGCTACATGTCTGTTTGACTTCTGTTGTATAAAGATCATTATTCTCTAACAGAATGTCTATTAAATATTTCATGTTTGGTGACCAGTACATTTTGAAATTCATCTACACAGAAATTATATTGATGATTTTGCGTGCTTGTCTATGCCTTTTTGTGAACAGGGCTTTGCAATCAAGCTCATTCTCAGGGTACAATTTATCAAAGGTCTCATGCCATTATGAATTTTAAAAAATTGGTATTCATCTGCCAATCCCAGTAATACTATTCCAACAACAGACTTAAGAGGGAATTATCATTATTCTTCTTGTCTACATATGAGAAAATTGAGTGTAGGTGAGATTAAGTTGAATTCCCATGGGCTCATAGCAAGAAAACGATGCATCTGTGATTCAGTCCAGGCTACCTAGAATAAGTATTTCTTTCACTAGGCAAGCTGCACTGGGTATCACTCAAAGTGTGAAAGCTGGACTGTTACTGGGGTCCTGAAATCTGACTGACTTCTTTAGCTTAATTCCCATCAACACACACTTTCTGTTTAAATGACTATTATTATAATAAGATTTTATTCCCTTGAAGAGAAAAACGGACATCAAATTTTGCTATAAAATTATGCAAATAGTTTTAAACAAAGAAATCTAAGAAAAGTTAAAAGGACATTTAGAGATTTTCTCAATACCCTGCAGTCAAAACAAAGAACTATATCTGCAGTTGAAGAAGTTGGATTTATTGCTTGTTGTGGAAGATAAATTCTGAGGCAGAGATAGATTCTATATGTTACATAGAAAATTACAAAAGTAAAACAATGTGCTACCAAAATTCTGTTCTTTGGACTCAATTAGTTAATTCATTAAAGAGATATATATTACAGCCCATATTCTACATAGTGAGCTAAGTCCTGGTTACCTATCTGTTATATAAATATAAATGTATCATTTTGGTTAAAAATATGAAAGAACTTTCTGATAGCTTTTATGTATAAATTTTGGCTTGGTGACTAAGACAATTAGAAAAGTCTGTGTATCTTTCCATACCATTCTGTAACATAAACACCCTACAACTTTTGCTCCTTAGTGTTTAATACCTGAAACAGAGAAATCACTGCATGACAGTCCTGCTTTCACATTAGAAAATTGTTCTCTGAGCATATGAAATAGAAATTTAGTGGAAGACATTGATTTTAAAATGCTAATTGACTTAGAGTATCTATTAAAAAGCCCAATTAGTCAAAGACTAAACAACCTGTCAAAGAAAGTAACAAAAACTACAGTAGCTGTGGGGTACTAAAGTATTTGACAATGCGATTAATTTGAATATTCACACCTCACCTCTGAAGGTACGAGTAATTAAGGATAAGCTGGGGGCAGATTTCTTTATCCTCTCACTGTAAATCATTCATGGGGTAATTCTCTTATTTCTGTTATCCCTATTTCCTGGTCCAGTACCCTTATCTTCGTTACTGTAATCTTTACAAAGTTAAACAAATCATCCTTCTAGGTTGATAGACCAATTTTTGGATGTGGAGGATTAAAATATCAACTACAATTAGTCTTACAAAAAAGTCATTTTTCAATAATTCTAAAGAGCAAACTAGGAGATTCTTAGAAAACTGCATCTATAGACGTGACATCTACTATTTCTGAAATCCTGACTTAAATGGTCAAACAGCTACTAAAGTAGAGAAAAACATAAGGGAAAATATCATCCATAAAAGGCAGAACTTAAGAATTTCTTCTACATATAGTGCATATAGGATCAGATTGAAAGGAACAGACACATCTACTCAAAACTGTCCTACCGGAGAAGATGGTTTCTTAACCACAAGATGTAAACAGAGCAGAATTTGCCCAAGATGTTAAAATCTATAATTTTCTTTTTGGCGGATATATTTGAATAATGACACTAAAGACATGCTAAAGGAAAGACAGGCTTAAGGAAAAATAGGCCACCTTCCTTGGAACAGCACACTAGCATATAGGTTGCATTAGGCTTTCCAAACGGGATAATCTGTAATAGGAAGCAGCCCAGGCGCAAATCATTTAGCTCAAAGGCTTTATACTAAGCAGTGATGAAAATGGGCCCATAATGTACCAGGTATGGAAGCTGGACCAAATAGAAAAAATTATTTTAATTGTACAGTAAAAGCTCTCTGCCGGCACAGAGTCTTTCTTATGCCTAAAGAAGAGATTAAGTAGAGAATTTTCAGTTCTGAGACTTAGAGAGCCCACCCCCTCAGCTTCCCTGGCAGCTGGATCACAGACCTGAGAATGGACTCATAGTAAGTAATCATCTAGCCACATAGGTCAATAAGCAAAGGCCACAAACATGGGGAAGAGTTATTCATATAGTGACAAAGGCCGTTTTAATACATCAGTGAATTTTGAGGACACAGTATAGTTCCTATTACCCTTGGAGCATTACCAAATTTTGATTATATTACTCTTGCATGTCTAAAAATGCAATACATATGAATAATCAATCCTACAAGTCACATATTTTGACCAAAACAAAATAAAACTTGAAATTAATAACATAAAATATGAAACATTACAACTTATACACATTAAGAATGCACATTAAAAAAAATCTCATCAATGACAACTTATTTAGAGTAATTAAATTCAATAAAAGCATTACATATAATAATGTATGGGTTAAATCTATAATCAGAATAAATAGTCAGCTCTAAACAGTTAACGTGAAAGAAATAAGTATCCAACTGAAAAATGTTTGCAATTATAATAAACATAAATAATGTTAAATAAGAAAATAAATATGGCTGCATTAAAAAGGAGAAAACAATAGATAAATCCCAGTGCATGATGTATTAGAAAAGATAAAATTAATAAATATATCTAGGAGCTTTAAAATGACCAATGTAAAACACAAACAAAATGTTATTTGAAGACTGAGAATGAGAAGCAGTTTAAAATCTTTAATAAATAAATGATGAAAAAAATTTAAGAAATATAATTTCTACTTCTGTTACTATGGCAGGCCAGATATCCCTAAAGTTCTTTGCTCAAAATACATCTAGATCCTGTATACATTTTAACACTCTTCTAGACTTTCTAGAAAGCAATGGAAATGCCCTCCCACCCTCAAAGTGTCTGAAGCTGTAAATGAAGCAGCAACTACTAAGGGATAAGCCAACTTTAATGGTGGATTTGTCTTTTGGGCAAATGCCTACACCTTGAACTGAAATAGAATTCTGTGTTTTGTGCCTGCAGGAAGAAAGGAGTTTAAGTTGACTCTTAGAAAACTTTATACTTGGAACTTCAAAGGTGGAAGGGAGTGAGTAGCGGCTTATGACTCAAGGGAAACAGTAAAATTCTTGTGAGAACAAGATAGGATTAAAACTTCAGATTCCACACAACAAAGTTCATAATTTTAAAATACACCCAATACACAACAAAAAGACACTTGAGTGACTATCACTAATGGAGTGCAAATGTTACAACCCTTATAGAGTTGAATTTGCACTACATATTAAAATTGTATAGGCAGCATCTCATTCTACCTCTAGCAATCTATCTTTAAGATTCATTAGCAAAAATACATAATGACACATATACAAAATATTAATTATGGCTTTATTTGTAATAACTGAGACCTGGAAAACAACCCGCATTTTATCTCTATGAATTGATGAAATAAAATCTGATATATCTCTAGGTGGATTATTATGAGTGTATAAGAAAGATTGAGGAAGGTTTTTATATATTGCCATGGATATATCTAGTATAAAAGTATCTAGGATACTTTTTCAATGGAAAAAAAAAAAGGAAAATACAAAACAATGTTTACAGTATGCTTTACATAAAAACATTTTTTGTTTGGAAGAGGAATATATGTGCATGTATTTGTATGCATATGTATTTGATATACATCTGTATGTGTCAATTTGCTTATATTTACTAAGACAAAAATGGTAGAATAAGCAAGAAAATAATAAATGTATAGCTATATAAGGATGGAGGAAGCGGGGATGGAAATTAACTTCTATGAATTTAATTGCTCTATTGTGTTGACTTTAGAACATTAATGTTTTACTTAAAAATAAATTAACAAGAAAAATAAGGCAATGTTCACAAACTGAAAGGAAATAGAAAAAAGGTTCCAAATGTATATCAAAATGATTGAAAATTAGTTTTCTTTACAACATTGACAGAGATTGATTTACTTCTATCCCAATTTTATTTTCAATCATTTATCAACAATGTATAATGGTCTTTCTTCCTTCTTGGTTCTTTTGCATTTATTGGTGGTAAATATCTTCATTTTATAAAACTTTCATATGTATATGAATTTTTTCTTCATTGGCTTTCTCAGACTTTTTGTTTTTCCAGGAATTTTTAATATCCAGATGTTATATTCCCCTAATACAAAATCATTGACCAAGAAATTATTTCCAAATTCAAAGTTATAAAGTTTTTCCTTGATGTTTTCTTCTAAAACTTGTATAGTTTTATTTGTTATATTTGGGTCTTTGATAGATTTTGAGTTAATTTTTGTATATAGTATAAGAAAATGGTCCAACTTCATTTTATTTGTTTATAGTTATCAATTTTCCTGGAAAGGGAACTAATTTTTTAAGGAAATGTTTTCATAGACTATTTTGCCTCTCCATTCAACATTCCATGTGCTAGAATTCACATGATACATTTTCAGACAATAAAGATTTTATATAATTTTTATTTTATAAGTTAAGAGAAAAGACAAAATGTCTTTTCTAAATTTTCATCATTTGTTTAGTCCACCGTTCAACAAGAAACTCTGGTCTCCTACTTGTGATCTAGTTATGCAGAGGAGGAGGAAGTAATGCAAGAACTCTAATTCTGCTTAGTGAGACTCTCAGTTTAATGCTCATTCCTACACCACACATTATATTTCTTGTTATTATTTCATTGTTTCTGGCTCACATTATTGAAGAATAAAATATTGTCTGAGCTTTGCCCCTGGGAAGTGGTCCAAGAGCAGTATTAATTTCACAAAAATGCCAATTTCTAGATACAAAGCATGCAACAATGTATATAGGGTTCAAAAGTTTAATATGGTTAGCTAGAAAGATATTATGAAACTGTACATGCTGGAATTAACTTTCAATCATTATTGGAAGAAAAGAATTCCCTTCCTTTTCAACATTAAGGCTTTAATTAATTTTATTGATGCATACAAATATTTTATTAATTATATATAATGCTTAAAAATATTATATTTAGAGATTTTTGCTTTTTTGATGCCTTTGCAATCATTAAACTGTGTTTTTTTTATTTTCTAAGTAATGACTTTCTGTATTATGGTTGTCTTCCTCCCACAAAATTCTAATTAAAAAATAGATTTAGGAAATTACAATACTTGAAATTCTATCTTCACCTCATTCACTGGAATTCTCTAACACAGTTGCCTGACAGAATTTGGCTGATTGCTTAAATATCAGATTAAGTAAATGGCTCAGTTTCTTTCCCTCAGCTTAAAAACCACATTCAGGTCTTCCCCCAAATAAAAAGAAAAAAAACAAATATCCATTAATTCAAAATGACCTCTTAGCAAACTATCTCATAGCTTTTTCCTCTTTCTTTTATAGTAAGATTTTCTTTTCTCTCTTACTCTTTAACCCCTTGAAATTAGGCTTCTATCTCTGACTATTGACTTCATTATCTCTGACAAGGTTCATCAATGACCTCTTACCCTGTTAATTATTCCAGTGGACTATTTTCATATTCACATTATTTAGATTTGATGGCCCTTGACAATGGTGTCCCTTCCTTCCTCTGAAAGCCCTCCCTCAGCTTTTGAGTTAGCAATCTCCTCCAATCTTCTTCCTACTTCTCTAATGATTCCTTGTAAGTCATCTTTGTGGACTCACTGCTTCCAGCTCTTTACATGATGGTGAATCAAAGGATCTCGTTCTCAGCCCATTTAGCTCACACTTTGCACAGTATCAGAATATGGAAAAGACGCTTTTGACTTTCATCATTATGTGCTCTTGAAGCCCGAGTCAATGAGTCCAGACATGAAGGGCAGGATCTCTGTGAGGAAGCACTCACTGGATATTGTCATGTGGATGTCTCCTACATAGGTCAGAAAGAACATGTCTCAGGCTACCTCGCTTCTCTCCTGTAATTGCTAGCTTAATTACTACAACAGGCTCACTGGGTTCCTTAGCAAGGAATCTGAGTGTCTGTCTTAAATTTAGCATTTTACTCATTATACCTCCACATCTTATTTATTAACAAGTCCCAAAGATTCTAATCATAACAAGTTTTGTGTAACATGTTATGTTACACATATGCATTTGTTACTCGTATGCAATTGTTACACATACACATTTCCACTGTTGGTGTTTTGATTCAAACTTGCATCACCTCTCATTGAGACTACCGCTCTGACCTCTGACTCACCTTGTCTACCTGTTTCCATCATCCATCTGTACACTGCTGCTGATTTCCTTATAATGAGCTCTGCTCTCATGACTGCCATAATTGAATACTACAATGGTTCCCATTGTGTACAGAACATCCCACCAACCATTTTTGCCTTATATTTTGCCATGTCTTTCTTCTTCACGTACCTATAACTGGTGGCAAGCCCAGCTAATTACAGCTACTTTAATGTACCATGTACCTCTGTGCATTTGTCCACTGGACAAGGAAAACGCACCTTTTCTATTTACTTAGTTCCCTGGCATCTTTTGAACAGATTTTCAAAGGCTCTACTGGGAAAAATTACATAATTGCTTTGTGTATCCCTGATATCCTAAGACTAACTCCAGAATTCTGAATTCCCAAACAAGCAAATATCATCATCCAAGCACACCAGTTTGCATTTTACACAATTTACTTCTAAGGCAATTAAAAGCTTAAGATGGCAAATCTCATCTCTGCTATGTTTTTGGACATCTTTGTTCATTTATATGCTAATTCAAATGGAAAGCAGTATGTTGTAACGATGATGGTTATTCCAGAAGCCTGTGCACCTAATACCTTTTTAACACATAATTTAATATTGTAATTCAGGGACCAGCAGTAAAACTTGATTCCTTCTGTTGTTTTGCAAATCTGTTGATTATTTCCTTAAGGAAACAGTGTCAAACAGTGACTTCTCAGTCGAAGTGGCAACAAGGTCTTACAATCTGTTCTGGCTCATTGGACTTCTTAGTTATACACACAAATGTTGAAGAAAGTGAAATGACTATGTAAAACAACAAGAAAAAAATGAATGATGGAATATAAAGTGGAACTCGGCTCACACATCATAGAGCATAGTTTTCATAAGTGAAAGAACCACTCTTTAATTATGAGACTCACTAAAAGAGTAATTATTTTGGCTTTAAATAATGTTTTAATAAAAATCCATAATCAAAACATTTAATTAGTAATTCTTTACAGAAACAACGGACTGATAATCTTATTACATTACTTTATAAACATTAAATTGATTTTAAAACGCTGCCTGTGTAGATTGTGAATTTCATTACTGCTATTGACTAAATAGACACTAGATACTACAAATTTGAAGTTCCTATGAATACCAGTTATGGTGGATGAAAGACAAAGATTAACTTATATTTTTTAGTCTGTGTTTAATAAAGTAGAACTAAATAAATGTAACTTTGTATTTCAGCATTTTTTTACTTTCATGTTTGCCAAGATTTCAGACGGTTTAAGTGGCAGCATTCTAATTTTAAATGATTTCCCATCCACTAGTCCACATTCAGCATCAACATTATTAGAGATGATCTTTAAAAGTGGCTAGAAGTAATCTATAGTGACCAGCCATCACACAGTGATAGCACCACTTAGCCATCTCACTCACAAAGCACCTATCTTATATTCCCTTGTTCTATAGTTATTAACTGTGATTTGTTTCTCCAACATAAGTGTAAATTCCTAAAGGGTATGGATTATCTATCACATATCTTGATACTCCCAAAGTAGTATAAAACCCTGCACATAGCAGGTACAGAGTAAATGTTTGTTAATTTATTGCCTGGGATACAGAAATAATTAGAGTAATAGGGCTTTTTTTTTTTTTTTTTAAGAGTTGAACTTTACTAAAGAAGAGGAAGAAGATGTTTAAAATGTTTGGGGAATGAAAACAAAAAAATTAAAAGCAAAATCTACTATCTAGATTGCCGGACATATAATCATATTGCTTTGAGTGAACAAAACTTGTGCTGTGCATATGGATTAAAAAGACAACACTACAGAATACAAGAGACTCCATCGTGGAGACTCTTAAACAATCTTTGAAGTTCTATATAGTGATTTTAGAAAGTGCTGCAAAAGAAGAATCAGTAGAAATATACGACTCTTTAGACATGAGTGAAGGTGAAAGCATTCCAAAATTGCATCCAGATTTTAACTATAAAAGCTGAAGACTCTAAATCCATCAGATATAGGACACCTGAGATTATCCCAGCCCATTTCCTATTCAGGGGCAGACTAGCTGTCTGGAATATTGCTGAGCACGGGGTACCTCAGACAATTAAAGGGATCAAGACCTCTTCCATATCTGAGAATCCTGACATATGAATCAGTTATGTTAGCATCAGTAAGAAAAAATATCTCAGAAGCATGCAACAAGAAGCACTGTTTTCTTGAACACATGGTTGTGGATCAGCTAGGGTGGCTCTACTGAGGCTAATCAGTCAACTCTGCTTTAGGCTATAGATGTATACGTGTGTTGGATGACTCTGCTCAACATGTCTCATTTTAAGCCTCTAGCTAAAGGGTCAGTGCTTACCCAGTATATTTTCCTGTTTTGGCAAAGGTAGAACAATCAGGCTAGCTCAATTGCACAAGCACATTTCAAGCTTCTATTCACAACCAATAACATTCCATTGATCCAAGCAAATCATACAACCAAGTCAAATGGCTGAGTGTGGGGAAATACACACTACTCAATATGAGGCTATGTCAAGGATACAGAAGTATAAGACTACGACAGGGGAGTGAAGAATCAGTACCAATAAATCAGTTTCTTATATCTAGCATTTTAAAATTCCAGAAATTCTGGAAGCCTGTTATAAAATATTAATACATTCTAAATATTTATGTTTAATAAATTACTACTTTGAATATACAAACAAATACAATTATGACTTTTATAAGCTCATTTGGAGATTTCAAAATTCAAAATGTGAATTATTCGCATGGTAATATTAAGGGAAAAATTTCATTAAAAAGTTACAAAAAGGTTGTGTGTGTTTGACAACAATGCAAGCCTAGGTCTTCAATATACTGATCATAGCCATGCCTGGTGGATGTACACATAGTGTACAGCTTCTATAGATTTGAATGTCTTATAGCAAATTCATTTTACCTATCATGTTTTCTGATGATGCAATAGATATATAAGTCATGCAGAGCCATAACAAAAGTAATTAATGTAAGACCAAAGGTTCCTTGAGGGCAAGAATAGATCTTTCATTTTTGTATAGCCAATGTCTATAAACTCCCCAAAATATAAAAGCAAATGATGGTTGCATAAAGAATGGAGAAATAAGCGTAATTTTGCTTTTGCAAATGTAATTTGAAGAAGGACAGTGTTAAATGGTGCGCTAATTTTCCTATTAGACTAGATAGTTGTTTCCAAGGATGGCGCTGACTTACCTCGGTTCTTGTCAGTATTCAGAGTCTTCTTTTAATGTTTTAGGATACTTGAGGATAAGGTAATATAAATATTTTCTTGTAATATAACCCAAATATTTTAAGGCCTCATAAACTTGCTTATTTATTCAACAAATATTTTAAAACACCTAGTCTGTTCCAGATAAAATTAGGGCACTCGGATATTGTAGTGGAGAAAAGGTCAGAAAAGATCTTTCCTCTTAGAAAGCTCACGTTTTTTAGGATGAAAAAGACAATAAATTTTAGAAAGAATTACAATAAGTAAATAATAATTTAAAGGGATGAATAGCATAATGATAATTAAAATAATTTGATGTGTTGGAGTGTGACTGGATATTTAATTTTGACTTTATGATTATGGAAGGCATCTTGGGAAACAGATATTTAAATTGAGACTTGAGAGAAGAGAGATCTGTAAATATTACAGGAACCCATTTCAGGTAGAGAGGGCACTTCGTGTGAAGTCCTTAAGATAAAAGTGAACTTAGCATATTTAAAGAAGAGACAGAAGGCCAGAGTGACTGCAGCAAGTTGAGAGAGAGAAAGAGTAGAATGAGATGTTGTAGGAGACCAAGAGAATGCTTTGTCATGCAGAGCTTTATAAACCAGGATAAGGAGTTTGCATTTTAATGTAAATGATGAGAAGACATTTGAAGTGAGTAATGACTTGATTAGACTTCTATGTTTAAAAGATAATTAAGACTGCTATTTGAAAAATCAATTTTAGAAGGACAGGGCAGTCTGGAAAAGCAACAACCACAACTTTGACTTGAGTCCATTAGGAATGGGGTGGAGATAAAATTATAGCTTCAAAATAGGCTCTGTAGGTTGAGTCTGCAAGATTTGCTGTTAAAAAATGAGGTGGGATATTAGTAAAATAAAAAAATCAAGATTAATTATTAGATATTTAGCTTTAGTTACTCCTAAAGTAGTAGTAGATGGTGGGTAGATGGTGTAGTAGTAGGGTAGATGGTGGTGGTATTTAATGAGATAGAGACAATTGGGGGAATAAAAAGTTTTTTTTTTTTTTTTTAAACCGATTAATAATTGATTTTAATCACAGAAATCTGCCTGGGCTTGAGCACACTGTGGGGACTCCATAGATTTGGAGGCCTCCTCTTCCGGGAGGCCTGCTTCCTGCCCTGATGAATCCCTACCTCATTTCAGTACAAACTGAGGAACTTGAAAAACATCTGTGCACTGGGACCTCCCCTCACAGGAAGGCTGAAAGCAGCACAACTGAGTCAGCAGCACATTCAGGAGGTGCTCAGTGGGGAAGCAGGGGGAATAAAAAGTTAAAGCAAGTTTCCATTTTTAATTTTAAGATTCTTATCAGAAATACACGTGGAGAAATACATTTTAGATATGTGATATTAGAAAATCTATATCTCAGGAAATGACCGGGGCTAGGAATAAAGTGTTATTAACATATAGACGTTATTAAAGTGTCATGAGATTGAATGAGATCATATAGGGAAATATTTCACTTAGGGACTAGAACTGGTCCAAGAATGAGCCATATTGTACTTCAATATTTCCAAGTTGAATAGAAGAAAAGGACCTAGTAAAAAAGACAAAACATACAGTCACAGTAGCTGAGAGAAGAAAGCGTTCAAGAACAAAAAATATCAAAAGAAAGCAAGAGAGTAAATAATAAAAATGTGACTATATTAGGGTCTCAGCAAAAAATAAATGGCATATGCAAATTAAGGTAGTTCAAGAAGATTCAGTTAAAAGACTTTTTACAAAGATATTTCCCAAGTGTCTTAGTTCATTTTATGCTGCTATAAGAGGAAAGCTTAGATTGGATGATTTATTATAAACAGGAATTTATTGTCACACGGTTCTGGAGGGTAGGAAGTCCAAAGCACTGCCATCTTGTAGGGGCCTTCTTGCTGGATTATCACACGGTAGAAAGGTGAAAAGAGAACGTGTGAGATAGAGAGAAAGAGAAAGGGAAAAGGGGGGCAAACTCATTCCTTATAAGGAAGCTACTCCTGCAATAAAGGCATTAATCCATTGATGAGGACAGACTCCTCATGGCATAATCACCACTTAAATACTGTCGCTTCCTAATACTGCTTCTTAAAACTGTCACAATGGTTATTAAATTTCTACATGAGCTTTGGAGGAGAAAAATATTTCAGCCATAGTACCAGGTATAAGGGAATCTCAAGGATTAGTAATAACAAAGTTTCACTGTTAGATCCAAAGCAAACAGAGGATATAGTGGTTATAGAATGTGAAGTGAGTTTCCTACAATGAAGTCTACTATTTTTAAAAAGTAGCATCGGTCAAAGAACACAATCAACTTACAAATTCTTGTGAAGAGAATGTTGAAAAATTAAATACCCCCATCTAACTTGCATCTTGGCCTCTGGTCTTCCGTGGATGCTTCCTGTTGGCTAAAGACAGCTGGAAGCCAGAAGGCAAGAAATACAACTATAATCCATATAGATCAGCCTTCCAGGGCATGAAGCAAGTGGAAAGGGGTGAGGAAAGATTCTAGAGGGCCAAATAGGACTATAAGGCCCAGGGACCACTAGGTTTGGTAATAAGCACATTGTGGCGGACATTCATTAGAAAAATGTTAGTAGATTAGTTGAAAAAAAAAAAAAACAAAACTGAGTTGAACTGAATTGAGGAGAGAAATTGAGGTGAAGTGTGAAGAAAGGACCCTGTAATTCTTAATGAAGAAATATGACTATAAAGGGAGTACAAGATATAAGAGATGTAATAAATTACCAGAGTAAGTTTAGAGTCTGCTGAAGATTCTTTCTTATTGTTGATGTTGTTTTTTGTCATTGTTCTTGCCATTTTAGTTTGGATATAAGAGGAATGATCTACAGAAAAAGTGAAATAATTGAAAGATAGGTAATAATTACAGAAGAAAAGATCTTGGGAAGATCAGATGAAGTAATCAAGACAGGGGCAAAATTTGGCCAGAGATAAGAACAAAGTAAACTTATATATAGTTAGAAAAAAAAAAAAAAAAGACAAAAAGGATGTGGATGGTTATGGGAAGGCTGTTTCTTTGCAGAATGAGAAAATAATGAAACTCTTATTTTCTTTGCCATTGAATGTGAGCAAGGAATGCAGAGGATGACTGGAGTAGAAGAAGAAGAAAACTTCAACCTATTTTGGACAACAGGAAAATTAACATAGTAGGGAAATGCAGCCAAGATATTTAGGGATTAAGAGTGCATATTTGAGATATATGGCCCTTAATTCAAAGTAAGACAGCTGGCAAATTATTCCAGAAGACATTCAATGTCTTAGATTCTGGCACTAAAGAGATAGAACGTTAAGCTTAAACAAATCTAGGCTTTTGTCATTCACGTTTGATAAAGAAAGCAGCACGGGAAGTAAACAGTTTTGTAGAAAGAATTAAATCAATTGTAGTCTCTCATCTTATGCAGAGGCCATGAGAACATAAACTTGGTTACTGAGCATAAGAAAATAATAGGTCAACACATGTGTGGCCTCTAAGAGATCACCAAGACACTACTGATGCAGATGATGCTTAAAGATGATACTAAGATGATACTTAAAGCAGAGCTGGAAGGTGAGGAGATGGCAAGGAAGGAAGACGGTTGAAGGTTGCATATTTAATATAATTAATAAAGATATTCATTGTAGTACAGCTGAAATGATGTAGAGACAAGATGAAGGAAGAGAAAAACCAAGATTCTGGGAGGATCATCCATATTGCCAAGAATGTTGATTATAGGTAAGAGTCGAAATGCAGAGGTGAACAAGGGGAGGCAGTAAATAATAAAGTTAAAAAGAATGGCTGCCAAAAACCCTAGAGTTTGGAGGCAAAAGGGGAAATAAATTGCTTAAAATAAGCAAAAAAGATCAGGGAGGATTTGTGTCTCAATGCTGGGACCTAAGGTATGTAGACGGTGAGAAGAGAAAAAGAAAGCAAGTAAGCAGGCTTTATGTGAGAGGGTTTGAACAGGGCTGAATGGACTAACGTGGGGCAGGAAGGGAAGCTTCAGAGATATGGTTAAGAACATAAACAACATTGCTGTTGATAGCGATCATTGGCCACCAGAAGAAAAACTCAGAAAAGGAGGAAGCAATTGAAATTGGGTCAGGCAAATGTATGCACAGAGTGATAAGGGACTGTGTGGAAGGGCCTTTACGCTTGGTTTGTTGTAGTAAGTAAACAGGAATATGATCCATGAAGGAGTTAATCCTCTCAACATCTTAGGGAAAGCTGGCTCATCAATTTCAACTGAAAGTGCAGGGCCACAGACAACTTATGCAAGTCTTATGGGTATAAATGTGCTAAGTTTAACATTAAAGAGCTCATTCTGATGGCTTTGTAGGGTTGTTCCTTGTAGAATATAGAATAGATGCAGCAAAAATATCACCATAGTTATTACGTGCAGGACTCCTCAAGAGTGGCCTCATGTGAGTTCAGAAATAAGCACAGTATCTGGCAGAGAGTGATACTCAATAAATACTTGTTGAATGAAGAAAAGTCATATATATTCTTCAACTTTAACCTCCTAGTTGAATTCTGCTGGCTCTAAACCATTTAATCCAGCTCTTCTTCTGAAGCCATTGGCCAGCACTGTCCAAGTGCGCCACTGTTGGCCTGGCTGCCACGATCACTCTGCGGTGAATCTACAGTCCCTGAGTTCTAAGGCAGGAATGGAGAGAATGACTCTGTCTTTGCCCCTCCTGTCTGAAACAGCCCTGGTTTCCTTAGCCCTCTCAAGATCCTTCTTCAATCTGTGCACTGCAACATCATTCTGTGCTCTAATTGGAGGGACATTATATTCTCAGCCATTTCCTTCTTCCCTTCCCCTTACAACTTTCTCTTCTGCATGCTCTCACTCTCAGCTCCTGTTCTTTCTAGTACCATCTTTTCTTTCAACATCAAATGATGCAAATAAATAGTTTGGAAATCACTTGCCAAATACATCTGTTTCTTGGTTAGATGCATGAAAGTTTATCAAGAACTTGTTATTTGATCAAAATATTTAAAAAGAAAAGTGCCTCCTCTCTCATTCGTCTGTTTTCTCCTATCTAGTGTACATGATAGGGAACAGAAATAAGTTATTGCTATACATTATTTCTTTTTGGGATGGAGGGGAAAATAGCTCACATTTAATTGGGACATTTTAAAATTGTACAAGTTTTTTTTTTTTTTTTCTTTTCTTGGTTTTTTTTTTTTTTTTTTTTTTTTTTTTGAGACAGAGTCTTACTCTGTCACCCAGGCTGGAGTGCAGTGGCACCATCTCTATCCCCCGAGTTCAAATGATTCTCATGTCTTAGCCAGCCTCCTGAGTAGCTGAGATTACAGGTGTGCACCACCACAACCAGCTAATTTATTTTATTTTTGGTAGAGATGGGGTTTCATCATGTTGCCCAGGCTGGTGTCAAACTCCTGGCCACAAGCAATCCACCCACCTCAGCTTCCTAAAGTCCTGGGATTACAGGCGTGAGCCACTGCACCCAGCCGAATACTTTGCAAGTATTTTGATACCTGCCCCCCATATTTAGTCTCTTAAAATGACAAGAAAACACCAACCAATCACAGGTTTAATAAGTTTATCCTTTCCATTTCCGTTTGTAACACCCAGTATTCCTTTGAAATATGAAATAGACCTGGCACTGGCCAAGAGTAACTTTCTGCCTCCTACCCCAAACAGAGTTGAAAAACTCAGGTTCTCTAGTCCTGTGTTGCAGTGGCACTTGTCCAGAATTGGTACCTCCCCATAGTTGGCGGACTTTAAATGTAACAGTGAAAACAGATTTTTTCCCCTTCACGGGAAAGGAAAACAAACAAACAAGCAAACAAATAAAAAACACTCTTTAAAATCCAGCAGATTTGGCTGTGAGGTCCTTCCTCTTGTCCCATCTCTTCAGGATTTTTTTTTTTTTTTTTTTTTTTCCCATTGGAGCAAGAGAGATGAAAACCTAACCTGAGTTACAAGATAAATGAAACAAGACTGCAGTGACCAGGAGCAACTGGGATTGTCCTTTACCTTCCACATCCAATGTATGCGCTTCACAGCAAAATGACAAATATAACAAATCCACAAAATACAACAGCTAGAATTACAAGATCGATTCATCCAAGGGTGGTAGAAGGCAAGAAGAAAAGGTGGAAGGGTAAACATCACAGGGAGAAAACCAAAATATTCAAATCAGTCCAGGCATAGGCACTTGCAAATGATAGAAAATAGCTGCAGAAAAACCTGTGGTCCTTTCACACTCAACGGTGGTGTTAAAAATCCATACACTCAGCTGGGCGCAGTGGCTCACGCCTATAATCCCAGCACTTTAAGAAGCCAAGGTGGGCAGATCACCTGAGGTCAGGAGTTCAAGACTAGCCTGGCTAACATGGTGAAACCCTCTCTGTACCAAAAATACAAAAATTAGCTGGGCGTGGTGGCAGGCACCTGTAATCTCAACTACTTGGGAGGCTAAGGCAGGAGAATCGCTTGAATCTGGGAGGCAGAGGTTGCAATGAGCTGAGGTAGTGCCACTGCACTCCAGACTGGATGACAGGGCAAGACTCCATCTCAAGAAATAAATAAGTAAATAAATAAATAAATCCACACACTGGTCCCAGGAAGATCCTGCCTTACAGGCACCAGAGACAAACATTCCAATTCCTCAGAGAGAAGGGAATAAGCAGAGGGCCCTTGGCAGAGTGGGTCCTGCCTTCCCTTTCAGGGGCAGGTGAACAGGTAAAAGAGCTGCCACAACCTTTTCCAATCTTGCCCATCTCCTTTGGATGGCAGAAGACTCAGCGGCTTGCAGCAGCCTTCAGTTTGGCAGGAGATAGATGTGGTGACGGGAACTTCTCTGCAGAATTTGAGTTGCTCAAGAAAGACTGCAGGTAGACTGCCTTGTGGAAGAGTCTGTTGCTTAACAAGACCACCAAGGAGAAGAGGCACAACTGGAAGAGGCTGATAATATATGAGGGCTGCATTGCTGTGAGAAAAGCCAAGGACAAACCAATCCAAAGTAGTAAGGACAGGTACTTTCTATGTTAGACAACCGCTGATGCATTTCAGTTCCTTTATTGAACCAAGGATATTCGAAGCAGTAGAGAGAGAGAGAGAAGTGACATGTGAAAGAGACTAACCAGCTGACCAACAAAATGTATGGGAAGGAGATTCACAAACATTCCCTGAATCAGGAAAAGAGCCTACAGCAAAAGGGTGAAGACCATGTCATCAAAAGGGTGAAGATCGTGTCAGCAATTCCCACTAGGGAATGGGTGAGGCTTTCTCCCTAATACCTCAAAAGCCAGGTCAACTGTATCCTGGCATCAAATGGCATTCACAACTTTGCAAAGCACAAACCAGTGGATAACCCAAAGAGCACTGGAAATTGACGTGAGGAAGAATTCCAGCCATAAGCAAACATCTCCATGTAATGATCAATAAATCAGTCAATAAATCGGGCTGTTACTGACTGAAGCACAGGAATAAATATCCCATAAAACAAGAGGAGATTGAAGCCCATTCCAAGAGCAACACTGTAAAATTCTCCTAACAATACGTGGCTCACTCTCTTGCTTCTGCTCTATACTCTGGGCTCTTTTCTGTGCTAGGAGGCTACTTGCCCTTCTGGGCGCAGTGGTCCCGGCCCTGAGAGCACCCTGGCAGGGCTGGCAGTCAGGGTTGGAGGAGCTTATTAGGGCGATGGTGGTGAGGGAACCAGCCAGAGACCCGGTGGTGAAGCGGCAAGTCCTTCATGATGAGAGATTTGGGGGCACTTCTCTCTCCTCTGTGTATTTGATAATATGGGTGGTGAAGAGATGGCTGACTGACTATCAAACCTTTCTCCAGGACCTTGACAACGGAATCAAATACTCCATTTGGGGTGTTTTTACCATCTCAAAACTAGATGCTCGAATCCAGCAATAGGGAAAGGCGCAATGTCGAAGAAAGGCAGGTAGTGTCCTAACCCAGAGAAGGGCCCAGGTATGCGTTATTTCTTAAGGCAATTGCATAGCAGAGATTTTATTAGGATTTGGAATGTATTCACCTATTTTTGCAACATTACCCTATTTTATTATTCTGATAGCGATGCCTACCTAGAGGAGTTGTTGGGGTGAAATACAGGAGCCAAATTAAAACACATTTCTTAACTAATGATCAGACCTAGATAAACTTAATTTGGTGGGAATTTTTAACTTAGTAGTAATTTACTTCAACTCTTAAGTAATTCATAGAGGTGAGGTGTTTATACAGTAAATTATACAAATGAACATTTTTAAAATGAAATAAAATAGAATCTGATGAAAACTAATCCTTAGATATCAACAAAATGTATTTTTATTATTTGCAAAACCAATTTTTTAAATAAAATGCCTGATACAATTTATGCTATGATATGAAAAGAAAATTTGGTTCCTTATTTTTTCCTAGAACTATAATCATTATTAAATTCATATAAATTATTTAACAATAAACAAAGAACATAGAAGATTAGAAACATCATTTTAATCTAATAATTCAATGAGGTTGTAAAAACATAAAATCTTATTTATTGGGAGAAGTCAATTAACTTTCTATGTCTTTTCTTTCCTATTTAAGTTAATACCATTGACATATTCACAAGGTTGTTGAAAGGTATGAGCAACATAAAAATTGTAAAGCAGTTTAGAAATATAAAGTGCTATGTAAATGCTTGAAGATGGCTATGCTTCTGTGAAGAAAGTCCAAATTTCTATTTATTTTATCAGTACAAAATGAAACAGTCTCCTATTACTTGAGTGTTATGACAGAGAAATCAAATATAAATTCTTTACATAATGAAGAAATAGTTGACTTAAAATGAATGATGACATGAAATTTACATATTTCAGCTCTTACCTGACCTTTTCATATTATCTAAAATCTTTCCCTACAATAAATAGCTACTTAGTCATCTAGAAAATCAAATTTAGTTGGGCCAAATACTTTGTAATAAAACTGCCCCATAAACTAAACTGTCCTCCGAAGAAACTATTCATAAAAAGAAATATGAGTTGAAATATTGTCCTTGGGGGAATAATTTAAACTTATCCAGATAATTATTATATTGATCTTTGCAAAAAACCCTTTAGTCAGTTGGCCCAGTGTGTGACCCTAGCTGACTCCTTTAATGCTGAGCCTCAGCTTCCACAATTTCAAAAGCAAGGAGAGGGGTAAAACCTGCCCTAAACCTCACAAGGTAATTGGAATGTGATTAGATATGTGGGTGTTTAACATATTTCATGTATGTTTATATGTAAAGAATAAAGATGCTGAAAACCTATGGCTCTTGCTGCTTTATTATTTTGACTTTGAATCTCTCAGGAAAAGCAAAATATCAAGTTGCTACATTTACCTTACTTGCTCCCTCTCTCTAGAGACAAAAATTCAAAATAGAGAAATTCAATTAACAAACATATTTTAATTATTCTTTGTTTTCTTTTTTAAAGAAAAAAACAAAGAATTAACTAGTAGACATAGATTCATATAATAAAATATTAAAGCCTAGTGAGAGCCTATCAACTTTGATGATATGTTGCAAACTGTGCAATCATTATATTGAGTTTTTAACTAGTTTGTCTCTCCTGAAGTTTAGTCACATACATTGGCACCCCCAAGTCCTGTTTGACTTTGCCACCCTTAATCATACCCGTAAGTGCTAGATGTGGGTATTTATGAACTGACAAAGGAAATTTGAATTTTTGGCATATATCTCAGTAGCCAACTTAATGAATGTATATTTCCTGAGTGAGCATTCTTTAGAAAATTGAATTCAATTTATTCAAACAACATAAAGGGATAGAAAACAAAGAAAAAATAATCCTAGGACTGTGGATTTAAAAGTAACCACTATTAAGTTGGTGTGTGTGTATATATATACACACACATATATATGTATATATGTGTGTGCGTTCATATATATGGGTAGTATATAATAAACAAAATAGTGTATTATTTTATTTGTACAAAAATTAGATTATCTTATATGTGTTGCTCTGTAACTTACTTTTTTCATTTAACTGCTCATAAATCTGTCTTTCTATCATCTACCTTTTTGTCTTCATGAGCATCTTTTACAATTACTCTTCCAATCCAAACTTCTACAGTGGGGTGTAGTAAGAAACAATAGACAGCAAATCTATGAATGTCAATTCTCAAAGCCCAGGACAAGAAATGGACATCAGGAAAGTTTGTCATCAGATAGCAAGACCCAAACCAGCAAGCTCAAGTTTGGGGGAACACTGTCGTCCAGTGAAAAGAGTATGGTAATAATAAGAGCAACTCAGTGGTGGATGATCAAGACAGTTTGTGTGTGTGTGTGTGTGTGTGTGTGTGTGTGTGTGTGTGTGTTTTATTAAACATAGAAAATTGGGTAGAAACCCAATTATCAAAATTCAAATCTGAGGCTGTATGCAAAGCAGGTTGGGGAAGAAAGACATTCAGATTCAGGAACAAGGAAGAATTCTAACAAAGAAAATTGACATTCTCCTATTTCTTCAGATATATTAAGCTCTTCCTCACGCAAAGCTTTCAAATATGCTTTTTCTTCTGTCTAAATATATTCCTCCTGCCATTTCTTAGTTGACTTCTTATTCTCCATCATATACTTTCCTCTGAGGAGTCTTCCAGGTTTCTGTAAGCTAAATTAGTTCCCCCTAATATCCTTTATTACCAGTTAGCTTTTGATGCATAACAAAATAACCCAAATTTAGTAGCTTGAATAAAAACTATTTATTTCACTCACAATTCCATGTATCAGTATTTTGGCCTGGGTTCTGGTGTATGGTTCTTCTGCTAGTCTCAGCTGGGCTCACTCCTATCTCTAAGGTCAGACACAGGTTCTGAGATCAGTTGGCCATTTGACTTAGACCTGGCTGGTCCTGAATGGCCTGATTCACATATTTGGGGTTTGGCTGTCTGAAAAATGGAACTTCTTAATTCTCCTCTATAGTCTCGTGGTGGCTTCAAATTCAACATATGGCAAAAGAGAAATCCTCAATATGCAAATACTTTGCTTGCATCATATTTGCTAAAGACTTATTGGCCAAAGTAAGGTGTATGATTCACCTAAGTGAAAATTAGACTTTATCTCTGTATGATATGATCTGCAATATACTATTATAAGAGCATGAATACAGAAAGAGGAAGTATTTGTGGCTATTTCTACAATCTACTAAACACTATCTCATAATATACTAAATTTTTTCCTTAAAGTACTAATATTTATACTTTATTTGCCTACTTATTTTTAACTTATGTTTCTACTACTGGACTATAAGACAGTGAATATTACATGAACAGAAACCATTTCTATTTTTCCCAAAACTATTTTAAGTGCCAAGCCACGGGTCCGCTTGATAGCAAGTCCTTTGTAATTAGTTATTGAATAGATGCATAAATGAATCAGAATTAGGGCATAAAATTAGAGTTTGAAATCTAGCATTGGTATCCCAGTCATGAGTCTCAGATTGCGGCATCACAGATGCCTAACTATTTCTTAAGATTATTTGGTTTACATAAGAGAAAAATGCATTCATTCTTATTTAATCCATTTGTATTTCATTTACGGTGGAATATGAACCGTAACTGATCGGTAAAGGAATATGTAACAAATAGATTTGTAAGAAGTATAATGTCAAACATCTTTTTTTAGTCAAACATCACTGTTTAGGCTGTAACACTAAGGGAGGAGACCACCCCTCATATTGTCTTATGGCCAATTTCTGCCTCCAAAGAAAGAAGTAGTAAAAACTAAAAGGCAGAAATGAAATCCAGAGGCAGACAGCCCGGCACCACACCCTGGGCCTGGTAGTTAAAGATCAACCCCTGACCCAATTGGTTCTGTTATCTTATAGATTACAGACATTGTACAGAAATGCACTGTGAAAATCCCTATCTTGTTTTGTTCCGATCTAATTACCAGTGCAGACAACCCCCAGTCACGTACCCTCTGCTTGCTCAATCAATCACGACCCTCTCACATGTACCCCCTTAGAGTTGTGAGCCCTTAAAAGGGACAGGAATTGGTTACTCGGGGAGCTCGGCTCTTGAGACTGTAGTCTCGCGGATGCCCCCGGCCGAATATACCCCTTCCTTCTGTAACTCGGTGTCTGAGGAGTTTTGTCTGCCACTCGTCCTGCTACAACACAATCATGGGCTACTGGAGCAACAAGTTTGAAATAATCGTACAGATATGACACCAATAAAATTAGGTTTTCCCTACTAAAATCGTTATTTATACTTGCCTTTAAAATACTTTATTAATCCCTTTTTATTTTATCATCATCAGATCTAGGAATGAAGTTTCTGTTTTATTAACACTATAGGTTCCATTTATTAGCCCACTGAGATATTTTGAGATGAAATTTCTAATTTTGAATATCTTGTCTGGTTTTAATAGCTAGATTATTTTAACAATGACTTGTTTCCTACCTCATAATATTTTTAATAAGAATTGGGTATGTGGATGTTTCTAAGATATTAGTTCCATTTTTTTTAAAAAATTCTATTTCAAAATAACAGTAGATTCTCCTATAACCTACCCATATAGGGCATCTACTCAAATGGGTGACTTCTTTATATGCACTAAGAGTCCTGTGCTCTCAGTTATTTCTCAGGACAACTGTAATCCATATAACCAACATTACCTTAACCAACAGGAAAATAGAATTCAGTTAAAATCTCATTTGTCAGTAGTCTTTTCTGTTACCCTATCTCAAATATATTTTTATAATTTGAAGATGAACCACTATAGTTGCCAGTATTTTTACCAGAGGCCTACCTAATAGCTCTAAAATACAATTTGCTTTTGATAGTCTTATTACAAGTATATATTTATAAAAACCTCTTGAGTATTTGAGACGCTGAGTTCTCCTTTTCGGTTTTGTTTTGAGAAACAATCATTGTCCATAGCCAAACTGCTTTACCTGCAGTTTTATTTTATTTTATTCACACTTCTATTTGGATGTAAATATGACTAATATTAAAATGTTTTTATAAATTCTGGTGAACATAGATGCAAAAATAAAATACTAGCAAACTAAATCCAACAGCATGTTAAAAAGAGAATACACCATGTTCAAGTGGACTTTATGCAAGAGATGTAAGGATGATTCAATATATGCAAAACGATAAATGTGATATATCACCAATACCCCATGATCATCCCAATAGATGCAGAGAAAGCATTTGATGAAATTCAGCATCCATTTTCATAAAAATCCTCAACAAATCAGGCATAGAAGGAACATGCATCAAAATAATGAAGGTCATATATGGAAAATCCACAGCCAATGTTAAACTAAACAAGGAAAAGCTGAAGGCATTCATTCTACAAACTGGAACAAGAAAAGGATGCCTGCTTTCACCACTGCATGCTACCTAGTACTGGAAATTCTAGTCAAAGCAATCAAGGAAAAAAAAAAAATGAAAGTCTTCCAATTTGGAAAAGAGAAAGTAAAATTACTTTTGTTGGCTGATAATATGAGATAACATCTGGAAAACCCTAAAGACTCTACGAGAAAACTCTCAGATTTGGTAAATGAATACAGTAAAGTTTCAGAATACAAAATCAATGTAGAAAAATCAGTAGTATTTCTAAAAATACTAAAAATCAGTAGTATTTCTAAAAACAAATAATAATCTTGCTGAGAAAGAAATCAAGAAGGCAATCACATTTACATTTGCTACAAAATGAAAATAAAATATCTATGAATATACTTAACTCAGGAGGTAAAAGATCTCTACAAAGGAAACTATAAAACAATGATGAAGGAAATTGTGGATTACACAAACAAATGAAAAAGCATCCCATGCTCATGGATGACTCAAAGTCATTAAAATAACCATACTGCCCTCAAAAATCCTCAAGATTCAATGCCATCTCCATCAAAATAGGAATGTAGTTTTCACAGAATTAGAAAAAACAATCCTAACATTCATATGGAACCAAAAAAGAGTCTGAATAGACAAAGCTAAAAGAACAAAGCCAGAAGCATCACATTATCTGACTTCATTTATACTACATGGCTGTAGTAACCCAAATAGCATGGTACTGATATAAAAATAGACACACAGATCAGTGGGACAGAATAAAAAAGCCATAACTAAAGGCACATATCTACAGCCAACTCATATTTGACAAAGTCGACAAGAACATACACGACAAAAAGCACACTCTTTTCAATAAATAGTGAAAATTAGATTGCCATATACAGATGCATAAAACTGGACCCCTATCTCTCAGTATATACAAAACTCAACTCAAGATAAAGACTTACATGTAAGTTTTTGACTAATAAATTTAACTTTCAAAACACTAGAAGGAAACCTGGAGAAAAATGTTCACTCATATGCTTATTGCAGCACTATTCACAATAACAAAGATATTGGCTAAAGAAAATGTGATATATATATATGAACACAATAGAATGCTATTGAGCCATAAACAAGAATGAAATTATATCTTTTGCAGCTACATGGATAGAAATGGAGGCCATTATCTTAAGTGAAACAACTCAAAGAAAGTCAAATACCACATGTTCTTATTTATAAATGAGAACTAAATAATGTGGATACGTGGACATAGAGTGAGGAAAGATAGACACTGGAGACTCAGAAAGATGGTCAATAAGGGGGACGGATGAGAAATTATTCAATGTACATTATCAGGGGGTTGAATTCATTAAAAACCCCAACTTCACCACTACACAATATATTCATGTAACAAAATAAGACTTGTACCCCATAAATGTACACACATAAAGTAAAATAGAATAGGAAACATCAAAGTGCAAACTGCTCAATTTATCCACTCAATTAATTTGCTCCTTTCTAGGTGACACTATCTTTTAAGTTGTTTAATTATCAAAACAAATTGAAGTGCATTTTGTTCATGCAGTGTATTTGATTTTCAGTACAATTTACATCAGATGAGAATTATATACACCAAATACAATGAAGATAAAAGTTTGAAATACATATATTATCCTGGCTTTTTGGTTAACCAGAAAACATGCTGATACAGCTTGGTATGAAAGGGCTGTAAATACCAGGACGTTACAACAGAATGGAGTCTCAACCCAGTGCCCAATTTCTTTGCTCTGGATTTCAAGTCTTTTTACTTGTTTTTATTTGTTTGTGATTCTTCCTTGAATAAGAGGGATAGACAAAAAATGATAGGCTTAATGATGGAGGCAGGGCTTAATTTCAGTTTGGAGTAAGGAGAACATACAAGGAGGAGACTCCACAAGAAAAAAAAAAGAGAGAGAGAGAGAGAGAGAGAGAGAATAGGTTCAGAATTTCTGGAAAAGATGAACTATTCTAGTCAACATAAATGAATTAGGATACTTTAATACTTTTTCCAAGGACAAGAAAATTAGGAATGAATTGACTCTGCTGCATACAGGTGGTGAAGAGTAGGAGATGGGGAAAGGATAACTTTATTCATCAAAGAGAGGGGAGAAACAAGTCTAGTAAAGGGGTCCCTATTAATGGGGCCAAGTGATTATGGCCAAGAACAAGAGGAATTGAGATTAGATTGACTTTGGAGAGAGAATGGAAATGAGATCTTTCAGGGACTCTATTCTAACAAGACTCAGACTTCTCTGTGAGCTAGGAAGTCACTGGAAAGTTCTTCCTAGTGATGTGATTTATCTACGTTTCTAAAAGAAAAATTCTAACTGATGGTGTGAGAATAAGTTGTTTAAAAATAAAATTATAAGACTCAAGAAACAGAACAGGGTTACAATTATACCAACTAAACTTCTGCCTCCTTTTTCAAATGTTTATGATCATTTTTTTTTTTTTTTCAAGACAGAGTTTTTGCTTTTGTCGCTCAGGCTGGAGTGCAATGGCATGATCTCAGCTCATTGCAACCTCAGCCTCCTGGGTTCAATAGATTCTCCTGCCTCAATCTCCTTAGTAGCTGGAATTACAGGTGCCCACCACCACACCCAGCTAATTTTTGCATTTTTAGTAGAGACAGAGTTTCACCATATTAGGCAGGCCAGTCTCAAATGCCTGACCTTAGGTAATCAGCCTTCCTTGGCCTCCTGAAGTACTGCCCTTGACATACTGCTACAAAACCTTTATCAGAAGGCCACCACTGGTGCTGTTACTGTATTGCCTTGATTCCCACTCTAAAGCTATCCTCATATGGACTGATAACACCAGCTGTCCTTGGGATGCACCTACAGACATGTTGTAAAGCTATTGCTGCTCGCCTAAGGCCTGCTCAATAACTTTTAGATTGATTGGGAAGGAAGGGAAGAAGGAAGGAAAGAAGGAAGGAAGGAAGGAAGGAAGGAAGGAAGGAAGGAAGGAAGGAAGGAAGGAAGGAAGGAAGGAAGGAAGGAACTAATGAAGAAAGAAAAAAATGACAAAGGGAGGGAAAAGGGGCAACATGTGATAGTTGCAGATTAGTTCATGAATTATACAGAAAAATATACAAAATATGAGAAAATATAAGAAATATATATTTTATACCATTTATAATAGTTAAACCCATTTAACCATTTAAATTTTCTTTAAATTTATAGCTCAATATTATTAGAATATTAAAAATAAATTGTTTTATTTATATTTAACTCTAATTTACAAATGGTCAAAAATATTTATTTGATTTTTAGTCAATGAAAGTTATACCTTTTATAGTAGTAGTGAATTAAGACTTGATAATTGAAGTGACTCATTTCTTTAAGAAATGAGGAACAGATGGTGATCTATCAGCTTGTTTCCCCTCCACCCAAGATACGGAAATGGCTTCTGTTCAAGAAGAGCTGGCAATGATGTCTCCAAATGCAGGGTGACTGGTCATGAGGTAGGCCAGAGACCCAAGGGAGAACCCTGTCTGTGTTCTTAGGGAGAGGTGCTGCAACAGACTCTGGGCCAGAGCTGGCAGGAGCATGTTTTCTCAGGTGTGTCTGTTTCAAGGACTCACCACCCATCAAATCAGAATCTGATCTGCCTCAGGAAAAAACCCTGTCATTCACCACAGGCTTCCACTGGTTCATTAAGTGGTGTGTGTCCTTCTCCTTCAAAATTGTAGGGTGGTATCCCAGACCCATCTTACCTCACTACGTTCATAGGATTATGGCTTTCATTCTTGATTCAGGTTCTTCCTTAGTCACAGCAGACCACCTGAAGTCTCTCCAGCTGCAGCTTCCCTGGAAAGGCCCCAAGTCTGCACCAAACTAGCAAGCCAGCAGTCCCAGAAACAGCAACAGGAGGAGGCCAAAGAGCTTTACTCAGTGTTTTTATCACCATTTTTAAAACAACAGCTGCAGCAAAAACTATTGCTTCTAACAGTGATATGAATAATAATTATACTTGCAATCATGATAAATTACAAGAATTATAACTGTTGACATTTAGTTTATATATAGATTTATTATTTATAATGTTCTACAATTTGCTTTCAGTAATTTATATTTGTTAATTTGCCATAAACATCACGACCCCAAAACACTTCGCCCGATGAATGAATCTCACCTATGGACTCATGACTACCTAACTGCCACTACAACCCTTTCACAACTCCAACCCCAGGCCTAGGATATGGGCAACCTTCTGGGATGATGTCATAGCCTGACATGCATATGATCTGTTGAGATCTTAGATCTTAGAGCTCTGCTCTGGTAAAATCAAAGGACAAATTCAAGACACACTCAGCTGTTCAGCTACACTGCAGAAGGAGGAAATGTTTTTTCAACAGATCTATATTTATGTCACTTGCTTTCAGAGTAGAGGTTGTTTCAGGCACAGTATTTTGATTTAGTCTGTGTTGAAAATCATAAATAGCCTACAAATACCAAAAAGGAATGAAAAGAATTTGCCGACATGTGGAGTGCATGATACATGTTTTCAAATTTCTCCTGTGGTGAGAAATGAAATATATAATGTTAGGTCTTGATTTTCTAAACTCAGTGCTCTGCCATTTCCCCAAATTACTCCAAGTCCTTCCAAGGCACTTCAGAAGCATTCTCTGGAGGGGATTATTCCCAGTGCTGAAGAGGACTAAATGGATGAGAACCTCACAGGAATCCTGCTTCTATTGTGGAAGTGTCACTCTCCAGGACCTTGCAGGACTAGGGAAGCTCTATGAGTCATGTGGTCTATTGAGGTACCAGGGCTTTGGAGTCAGGGAGAGTTCATTCTGAGTCCCAGCGCAGCCACTTAGTGGCTATGGGGCTTTGGACAAATTCCTTGACCTAGAATAGTTATGCAAAGTGTCTGAATAAAAATACATAGTGATATTGATTGAAAAAACAGCAGCAATTCTTCATTCTTCCTTGTGTACATACATGCCCTTAGCCATGTACTTTTATAGCTCCTCCCAATACAGAATTTGCTTCCCAAAACTTCAGTCTCATTGGCCTTATTTGCTCTGGCCAATAGAAAGCTATGAAAATGACAGTGTACCTGTTTGGGATCCAGAGACAAAAGTTCTTCAATTTGCCTGCTTTTTCTTTCAGAATTCTGCCATCTCCCCAGGAACAAACCAGTGTCAACCTCCTGGAGCATGAGATACCATGGGGAGGA
Source organism: Rhinopithecus roxellana (assembly GCF_007565055.1). Lineage (NCBI taxonomy): Eukaryota > Metazoa > Chordata > Mammalia > Primates > Cercopithecidae > Rhinopithecus > Rhinopithecus roxellana. Next base: position 139,467,389 of record NC_044549.1, on the reverse strand, counting down.
AAACCATAGTGCCTCAGTTGGCAGCCAGCTCACCACTAGAAGCAGAGCTACATATTCAACTGGCAGCTGTCCACATATGCCTGAAGGAGCTCAGCTGGGACCAGAAGAATGACCCAGCTGAGTCCAGCCGAAATAGCTGGCCAGCTCAATCATGAGCTAATAAATTTTGGGGTTTTTGTTTATGCAGTAACAGCTAACTAATACATATACCCAGTGCAGATAGGCTGTCAGGATTGAACGACAGACTAATTACTGTTTACATGGCAAACAGAAGGCACCCTGTAGGTACTGATATTCTTCCCCCTTATTTAAAGTTGTATCTCTTGTCAGATGGTGTTGTTATACAGAAATGCATGTAGACATGTAGGCATGGGATTGGTGCTTAACCTCACATGGTCCTCATGCCACAGAAAGAACCACAGTCTGATCATTAGGACCAGGGCCAAATTACAAATTAAGAAGTTTGTCTTTAATCTATTTCCTCCACATCTAAATTCCAGAGATCAAGGCTGCAGATAAATCTGAAGGCCTGGGCTCCCTTCTGTGGGGCCTTATGTTGCTAGTTCACTGTCTGAACTTTGAAAGGGAGGTTAGGTCACCTTGAAACATTAGGTGGGAGAAAGTGTTCTACCTGTGGACATCTCCCTTCTCTCTCTCTCTGCCCACTGTCTCTCCCACCCTTGGGCCTGAGGATAGATATTGGCTGGAAGAGGATATTCCCTTCTTTCCTCTGGCAGAAAAGGGAAATTAGGTCCTTCATGTCCCTGAAGTCAGAAGCGTCAGAGCTCCCAGAGCTGCGCTTCAGTGTGGCAACCGCTGACCACATGGGGCTACTGAGCACCAGCAGTGTGGCTGGTCTGCATTTGTGAAGTGACAGGAAGCTTCAAATACAGAGTGACTTTTAAAGATTTAGTACCAAAAAATCCTTTATCAATAATATAACATCAATTCCATATTTACACATTTTGGATATATTGGGTTAAAGTATGAGAATTTTTTAAAAAAGAAATGAGAAAAGAGTGAGTACTGGTTTTATATAGAAGTATGATCCTTCATATATTGAGCTGGGTTTTGTAGCATAACGGAAGGCAAATTGATAAAACCACACTGTGTTATTCCTGTAGATGCCCTGAGTAATGAACGATTTAGATCATCAACACTTTGGTGGCACTTACAACTCCTTGAAAGATGGCTTGTCCATATATAATTTCACTGGTTGGCAATTTCTTAACTTTTTAAAAAATGCTGTTCAACTGTGACCTGGCTTCATATGCTCAATTATATTTAGAAGCAAAATCAAGCTGAACTCATGGTAACCAAACCCCACTTGCTCTGAAAATTTCGCCATAAGTCAAATCTAATGTAGTCATGATCTCCTGCCTGACCTGACCTTCATAGTTTACTCTTTCAGGGTTCTTAATATCACTTGCTTGTATAAACTTATAAGCTTATTTAAAGACACACTGATGCCTTATGTAAATGTATTTTTCTGAAAGTACTTCATCTATTTTAATGATAAGAATATAATCTAGGGCCAAAGATAATTAAAGATTAACAAGACTCTTCCTCCATGTCTTTGATTCAAATCCTTTCATCATGTGAAATGTTTCCACAGGGATTTTTCTATTTGTCCCTCTTAAACATGCCATGTAGTAATTTCTGCATCCAAATTTTAGTGGAAATTGTGCAGTATAAATTTAGGAAAAAAGAAAGGAAGAAATAGAGGAAAGAAGATGGGGTGAGGAGTATAAGCTAGAGAATTTAAAGAGAAATTTAAATACTGATAATGTTTTGGTGATCATGGTATACATTATCATGCTTATTCTCTGAAATATTTATCTGGAAAGTATACTATTTCTTATTCCACTATTAGAGATAAAATGTACAACTTTGTGTGTTTTCTAAAAATATCTGTTTAATATATACAAGACCAACCAAATTCTTTCTATTAATAATTGGCTTAAATGCATTTCTAAAATGTGTATGTATTTGAACCTGTTGGCATTTATTTCAGTAAAAACTTAAGAAATTTCAGGTGCATCAGCCATTCACCTATATTTGTAGTTCTGGAATAGCTGTTGGATTTTCAAACATGTTTCCTTCTGTTATTCCTAAATAGCTTATAATTTTTCCATTGACTCACCATTTATCTATCTTGCAGCAGAGAAATTTTTGTAGACAAAAGCTTTTAGTAAAGAGCCAAAAAAGTTTCACCACTGCTCTGTTGCTATTGAGGCAGGATGTGAATAGGCTTTTTCTTAAAGGTTCGGTTGGAAACCCACAATCACAAATTCTATTCATTACAGGAAATCATTGTGTCCTTTGCTGCCATTCTGCATCGTCTGCTCAATCAGAGCATTGGTTGATAGCAGTAGGCAGCCAAGCTGCCCGGGCTTAAGCTGATAGCGAGAAAATGAAATGAAGTGTTCGTGGCAATTATCAGAACAAGTCAGGATTAGGGGAAAAAATATAGCCAGAATGAAAAGATAAACATTTCTGTGATTTGAAATACCTACCCAATTAAAGCTAAAATTGCAGGTAGGTTTTTTATTTTAGTTTTGCTCTGAAATATTCAGAATATCGACTCGATATTCATGTTCATTTTATTAATGAAGATTTACATTTGTATAATAATATGATGGGAAATGAAGTTTTGTGCTACATTTGAATTTTAAGGAAACTTAAAGTGACCGAACAGTGGACAACAACATTCTGTATATAAGAGCATTTGAGTAGTTAAAAAAAAAATCATTAAAAGATAGTCTGTATTCACTACACACCCTAGGGCAGCAACATGACATTGTGCTAAGTATTCAAAGTTAAAGCAAGCAGACCTGTATTCTGATTCTGAATCTGGCACTTGCAAAACTCATATGATCACTGATAAATCATGATATATATTTTAATCTTAGCATTTACGTCTTGAAAACGAGACTTAAAAATGAATACTACATTATTTATCTTACACAGAAGTGAGAAGATTGAATGACAAAATGTGAGTGAAAGATACTAATATATTTTAAGGTTCCACACACACTATGGTAAACTCTAAGGTATAAACCCTTTTTTTATGCCATCTTTACTATCCATAGTAAAACTCATACGGCAAATCACCACCTACAAACATAATTTTGGAAAGAAACATTGTAATTACCTAACTATAATATAAAGATTAAGTAAAAGTAAAATAATTAAATAATTTTGTTTCAGTACATAAATGTTAGAAAACAACATTTCTAGAAAATGTTATAAATGACCATATGTGTATACAACTCTGTGTAAGATTACTGAGAAAGGCCAGGCACAGTGGCTCATGCCTGTAATTCCAGCACTTTGGGAGGCCGAGGCGGGTGGATCACCTGAGGTCAGGAGTTCAAGATCAGACTGGTCAACGTGGCGAAACCCCATCTATACTAAAATATACAAAAATTAGCCGGGCTTGATGGCGTGTGCCTGTAATCCCAGCTACCCAGAAGGCTGAAGCAGGAGAATCGTTGGAACCCAGGAGGCAGAGGCTGCAGTGACCTGAGTTCGTGCCACTGCACTCCAGCCTGGGTGACACAGCAAGATTCCATCTCAAAAAAAAAAAAAAAAAAAAAAAAAAAAAGTTACTGAGAAAATATAGTTACAAATGCAGACTGACACAGCGAGGTTGTATAGGTTATTCCAAAATCACAGGTAGTGTTGTTTGCATTGATGTAATTTTATAAAATGATGAAAGATCCTTGTAAACTTTTAAACCAAGAAAATATATCCCTCTCTTTATTTGCAAGTGTTCAACATTCCTAAAAAATTCCACATGTATCAAATGGAATAAAAATAAGTTGGATTTATTAGTAATGTAACATAAGTCTCTGGACTAAAATGTAACATAACAAATGTGGTATAAAAATAAGTTAACTTTGTCATATAACGTAACTACCTAGGCTAAAATGGTTTTAAACAGGCTTTTCATTACATAAAAATTAGCTGGGACATTCCAAATTTGTTCAGGATATGACATAATTCGGTATTGGGCAGGTATATTGAAATTGTTGTGGGTTTTCTAATATATCTGACCACCATCAAGTGAAGGCCAATATTCAATCATTTGATAATAAAAATGTACTTATTTTGCAAATACCTTCTCTGGATATAACCACTTCCATTGAAAATTATGGGTCTTTAGACCAATAAAAATATCCAAATTACTGTTTTCCCCAAGAATAAGTCTAATTGTATAGAAACCTATCAATCATGTTTTTCTAATGATAGATAGTTCATTTTACTCCACATTTGATTGAAATGCCAGTTAAATGCATGTAGAAAATTCATTAAATCTTCTTTTTATTTTTGGCCGTCAACCATCACAAACTCCCAATTTTATAGAATCATCCAACTCTGTAGTACCTCAGATTCTCCAGATTCAATTTGTTCTATGTGTAACTCATTATTCTCACAAATTCTTCCTGTATAATTATTATATGATGTATGTCAGTGAATGCGCCTCCCCTGACCCTGCATTCTCTGGTATTCCTGTTTGTAATCAACACCTGTTAATAACTTTACTACTGTTTATATTAGAACTATCCTCTCTATGTCAATTTAGACTGTACATGTGCAGGTTCTCACCATACTTCAAATACACTTTTGCAATAGTTTCTTCCTAAATGATGATTGTTTCAAATATTTGTCTAAGAATGCCATTGTCTTCTTTAATCTTTTCCATTTCAGGATAGAGTCATTTTGTATTGCTAGGCATTCAAATGACTCCAAGATCAGGTATTTTGTCCACACACTACATAGATATTTGCCAGGATTCCTCTTGCATTCTAATTCTTTTTGATAAAAGAAGGAAGAGGAGGAGGAGAAGAAGGAGGAGAAGGAGGGAGTAGGGAGAAGGGAGGAGGGAGGAGGGAAAAGGGAGGAGGGAGGAGGGAGGAGGGAGAAGGGAGGAGGGAGGAGGGAGAAGGGAGGAGGAGGAGAAGAAGGAGGAGAAGAAAGAGAAAGAGAAGGAAATGCAGCAGCAGCAGCAGCAGCTTGCAATTCCTAGCATAATTTTAGTTTGTTTATATTTCTGTACCTTTGCTCAAAATGCTGTTTATGTGAAAATATCTACCCAAATCTCATTTATACTCTATTTTAGATTTGCCTCTAATGAGGATAAATTCATCTTTCATAGCACAGAGGTCTTAGTCCATTCAGGTTGCCATAAAGAAGACCATAGACTAGGTGTCTTATAAACAACAGAAATTTATCTGTCACTAGTTAAGGAGGCTGGGAAGTCTAAAAACATGGGGATGATAGATTCAGTATCTTGTGAGGGCTGGGCGCACTTTTTGGTTCACAGACGGTCATCTTTTTGCTGTGTCCTCACACGGCTGAAGGGATGAGGCAACTTTCTGGGATATCTTTTATAAGGGCACTCATCTCATTCATGAAAGCTCAACCTTTATGATCTAGTCACCACCGAAAGGCCTCATCTCCAAACATTGTCACATTGGGAGTAGGTTTTAACATAAAAATTTGGTGGAGTCACACAAGTTCTTTGGTTTCCCAATGCATATAAAAGTTATGTTTAAATTATAATGTAGCCTATTACGTGTGCAATAGCAGTATGTCTAAAAAAAAAGTACTTAGTCAAATTTATAAATAATGTATTGCTAAAAATGCTGGCAATCATCTGAGCCTCCAGTGAGTTGTAATCTTTTTGCTGGTAGAGGGTGTTGCCTCTATGCTGATGCCTGCTCACTGATCAGGGTGGTGGTGACTGAAGATTGAGGTGACTGTAGCAGTTCCTTAAAATAAGACAGCGATGAAGTTTGCTGCATCAATTGACTCTTCGTTTCACAAAAGATTGCTCTCTAGCATGTGATGCTGTTTGACAGTCTTTTTTTTTTTTTAATTTATTTTGTTTATTTCTTTATTTGAGACGGAGTCTTGCTCTCTTACCAGACTGGAGTGCAGTGGTGCAATCTCGGCTCACTGCAACCTCTGCCTCCCAGGTTCAAGCAATTCCCTTTTCTCAGCCTCCTGAGTAGCTAGGATTATAGGCAAGCACCATCATGTCTGGCTATTTTTTTCTTTTTTGTATTTTAGTACAGACGGAGTTTCACCACGTTGGCCAGGATGGTCTCGATCTCCTGACATCATGATCCACCTGCCTCGGCCTCCCGAAGTGCTGGGATTGCAGGCGTGAGCCACCACGCCTAGCCTGTTTGACAGCCTTTTACCCACAGTAGAACTTGTCTGAAAATTGCAGTCAATCGTCTCAAACTCTGCCACTGCTTATCAATTAAGTTTATGTAATATTCTAAATGCATTATTATAATTTCAACAATGTTCACAGCATCTTCACCAAGAGTAGTTTCTATCTCATGAAATCAGTTGATTGCTTATTCTTAAGAAACAATTCCTCATCTATTCCAGTTCTATCTTGAGATTGTAGCAATCCGGTCACTTCAAGTTCCACTAGTTCTCTTGTTATTTCCATGACATCTGCAGTTACTTCTCTCTTGAACATTTAAAAGTCATCCATGAGGGTCAGAATCAACTTCTTTCAAACTCCTGTTAATGTTGATATTTTGACTTCCTTTCATAAATCATGAATGTTCTTAATGGTATATGGAATGGTGAATCCTCTTCAGAAAGTTTTCAGTTCCTTTTGCCCAGATATATCAGAGGAAGCACTATCTATGGCAGCTCCAGTCTTACAAAATATATTTCTTCAATAATGAGACTTGAAAGTTGAAATTACTCTTTGATCCATGGGCTATAGAATGGATATTGTGTTAATAGGCATCAAAATAACATCAATTTCCTTGTGTGTCTCCTTCAGAGCTCTTGGGTGGCTAGGTGCACTGTCAATGAGCAGTAATATTTTGAAATGAATCCTTTTTCTGAGCAGTAAGTCTCAACAATGTGCTTAAAATATTCAGTAAATCATGCTGTAAACAGGGGTGCTCTCATCCTGGCTTTGTCAGATCCAGGATTTGGGGAACAGTAAATGAGGACAGGCTTCCACTTAAAGTCTCTGGCTACATTAGCATGGAACACAAGAGTCAGCCTGTTCTTTGAAACTTCAAAGCTAGGTATTGACTTCTCTCTATCTATGAAAGGCCTATATGGCACTTTCTTCCAATAAAGGCTATTTATTTTACATTGAAAACCTGTTTAGTGTAGCCACCTTCATCAACAATCTTAGCTAAATCTTCAGCATAACTTGCTGCAACTTCTATGTCAGCACTTGCTGCTTCACCTTGAACTTTTAAGTTATGGAAATTCTCTGACAGCTTCAAACTTTTCTTCTGCAGCTTCATCAACTCTTTCAGTCTTCATAGAATTGAGGGTTAGGGTCTTGCTCCAGATTATTTTTGACTTAAGGAAATACTATGACTGGTTTTGTCTTCTATTCAGTCCACTGAAACTTTCTTCATATCAATCATAAGACAATTTTTCTTTCTTATCATTCATGTGTCCACTGGAGTAGCACTTTTAATTTCCTCCAAGAACCATTTCTTTGTGTTCATAACTTAGTGAGGAAAATATGCCAAAAACTGAGAGAGGCTAAAAACTAGGCCTCTTGTACCAAGAGGTTTATATCTTACTCACCAAGTTTAACCATTTCTAGCTTTTAATTTAAAGTGAGAAATGTGTAACTTTTTCTTTCACTTGAGCACCTAGAAGACATTGTAGGGATACTATTTGACCTAGTTTCAGTATTGTGTCTCAGGGAATAGATGGGAAGGGAGATAGGGGGAGGGATGGTTGCTGGAGCAGTCAAAATACACATAAAATTTATAGATTGAATTTGCTGTCTTATCAATAAATTGCTGTCTTTTGCAGAGGTTAGTGATGCCCCAAGACAATTGCAATAGTATAAAAATTACCATAACAGACACAATAATAATGAAACAGTCTTAAATATTGAGAATTACTAAATGTGACACATAGACATGAGACATGAAGTGAGCATGCACTGTTGGAAAATGGCACTGATAGACTTACTTGATGCAAAGTTACAAGAAACCTCCTGTTTATAAAAAATGTGATACCTGAAGTGCAATAAAATGAACACAATAACATGAAATTTGCCTCTGCCTTTTTACTCGTGCATTTTCTCCTTTGTTTTAACTTGTTAAAGGCTAATCAATAGTTATTTCTTACTCATCTCAATCAATTTTTAAATTCTATTTTAACAACCTGTAAAGTCTAACATAGTATGTAATTAGTAAATAGTTATTAAAATATATAAATGAATTTAAGCTGGTATGATATAAGTTGGCAGGCCTTAAGATCTAGCAAAAGTATTTAGCTTTCGTTTTTTTTTTTTAATTTTTTGCTAAAACGTAACTTGAGACTCACCAAGAAGCCAGAATGGTTTGCAGAGTACATGCAACTTCTCCAGGGTTTAAAATTTGACTGATGTCAATTGTATAATCTTAACATTTCTTAAGAATGATCTGATAACACTAAAATCTCTAAAGAGGAAAAATGAGGTGTCTTTTCAATAAAGGTTGCCCTTATTAAATAGCTTGGGTCCTGTTTGTTTGTTTATTTATTTATTTATTTATTTATGCTTAATCTGATTAAGCAATGCTTTGATAGTTCAGCAGAAACCATTTGTTCTTATTTAACTTTTTTAAAAAATCAAATAATTATTGTATGTGAATACAGCCTCAGGGAAAACAACAATACATTTTTGAGACAAAAAGTTATCTTTGTACTTTATAGCTACTGTGCCATAAAATGGGCTGTCAGGATTTGCCAAGGGCACTGCAGGAGGGTGGTGAGTCTATGAGGTCAAGATTTCCTCAATTCTCACCGAATTAAAATCACAACTAAAGCTATTTGCTTAATATTCATTATGGTACACTATGGAAACCAAATAATTATTTTAGCTGCAATTAGTAACTGTCAGATACATTAAATATTCATGAAAAATAATTACAGGTTTTATAAATTTGAAATTAGCTAATTTAGAGGTGGAAAGGAAGTAATCTTTTTATTCTTCATCATAAAAGATCATGGCTGACATTCCTATAAGAAAAGACAAGTTCATACAAGAAAAGCATAATAAATTTATTATGTGCACACATGTTCATGGAAGTTATACAGAACATGAAAATTCAAAGAAAGGACCAGTTGGTTGATGCCTAAATACCCTCTTCATTGGAAGGGGATTTGAAGAAGGGGGTGTAAATAAGTGGACTAGGCAATTGCTTGTAAATGATTCTCTTTGGGAATTGAATTGGGACCTGAGAACATGTAATCATTTGGGACGAAGTTCATCCGGGCTTTAGGTTTCCTGTTTAATTTTCAACCTCTTTCTCTTGGATGTAAATTTTAATTTTATCTAGTTTATGAAAGTTCATGGAAGGGATCAAAAACAATTGTGTTTCTCTTTAAAGTTTCTGGTTTCTAGGTAGATAAGGGAGCTTCAGAATGGCCTTATCCTGTGTTTTAGGAGATACAAAGGATTGAGAGACTTGCAGGGTGGTCAGAGAGACCTTGAGGCTGCTGCTTTATTGCAGTCAGTCAAAGCACAATATTGGGTATATTGTTTTCTGAGTCCCAACACTCTATATATTGTCATCATCTCTGAATGAGAGAGTAATGGGGTCAGTATTTGTTTTAAACTTCCTTGAATTTAGACTGATTTTTAAATTCCCTGTAAGCATATTGGGCCTTTAAAAATAAAAACATGTTAGTCTTGTTTGATTTGATAGATATGTTTAATTATATCCTAGGTTGCTAAGTATACATATATTCATATATATTTATTTATAAGCATACATTTATTTATTATATGATATATAATTATACACCATATGCAGATATTATGTATATTATACATTTATATAGTTACGTGTGTGTGTGTGTATATATATATATATATAGGCAACTATCTAGCTGCCTAGATAGCTACAATTTTTGAGAATTCCCTGGACTTTAGAGGAAGGGATTACTAATTTGCTTATTATTTTAGTTAGACATGTCAGTTTGAATTTTTTGAAACTTAGTACGTGCACTAATTTAGTATTATAATTACATGAAAAAGAGGAAGAAGAGTGGGATGCATTAGAGGAGAAGGAGGAGAAAAAAATAAGAAGAGAGAGAAAATTTTGGGAGGCTAAGGCAGGTGGATCACCTGAGGTCAGGAGTTTGAGACCAGCCTGATCAACATGAAGAAACCCCATCCCTACTAAAAATACAAAATTAGCTGGGTGTGGTGGCATGCGCCTGTAATCCCAGCTACTTGGGAGGCTGACGCAGGAGAATCGCTTTAACCCTGGAGGCAGAGATTGTGATGAGCCAAGATTGCACCATTGCACTTCAGCCTGGGCAATAAGAGTGAAACTCTGTCTCAAAAAATAAATAAAAAAGGAAGACAAAGGGCTAATGAGGAAAAGAAATGTAAGAAAGGGTGGGTATAGGGATGGAATGAACTTGAAAAGAGAAAGGAATAGAAAATATAAAATACAAGGGAACAGGCTTGACTTGAATTGCTACCTGAGAGTTCACTTTATCATTATTCACAAAACTGTACATGTGTATTGGAAAAGACAAAACGAAACCAAAAAACAGAAAAACAGAAAGTATTAAAGACAAAGAAGAAGAGGAGGAATTGAGAAAAGATGATCTACTCAATAAAAGCTATAATAATTGGGTCTCCATATAAGAAATAAAATTAGTCTGCTTTTTTACATCTCATATACAACATATAAATTCCAGATGTTTTAAAGATCAAAATGACTAAAAAGAAACTCTCAAACATTTAAAATCTCATATAAAAGAACGTTTTACAGCCTTAAAGTTGGAAAAAATTATTTAAAAAACAAATACATGTAAGCATTCATAAGAAAAAAGGAAATTATTTCATTAAAGTCAAATAAAAAATGAAAATCTCCACGGGACAAAACATCACAAGACAATTTAAAACACAAGTACCAGACCGAGAAAACAGATTTGCAACATATGTAACAGCCAACAAATTTAGATTGTTCATTCGCTTTTATACCTTCTTCCTTCTAGAAAGAGATCTCTCCAAACTTTTAGCTATACACACGACCTCCCAGCTGGAGATGCTATCTCTCAGACTTCGAGGAACCCACATGGGCCTTGTGACCAAGCCCTGGCTAATAGGAAAAAAACAGGAGGAGTGTTGACTGTGCACTCTGAATAGAATCTTCGACGTGGAAATGACTTACCTTCATTTTCCTCCTTACACTTTCTATTGGCTAAAAATGATAAACAACCTTGATGCCAGAGACAGAGGCCATGTCTTGAAGATTACAAAGCTATCTTGTCTTCAACTCTGGACTGCTTTGTGGGAGAGAATAAACTTCTTGCTTATTTAAGTCATTGTTTTTTCACATCTCTGTGATAGCAGGTCAAATGTAGCTCTTCCCTAACTAAAATTATTAACACTGTATCACAGAAGCGTAAACTGATACTTGAAGAAACTTATATCAAGAATACATCAAACAAAAAGTGGCCAAGTGAAATATAGTGGTGTTTCTGCCTTCAAAGCCTGTGTTCTTCACACCTTAATCCTAGGCAGGGAAAGTCTGGCCCAAGGGCATAAATTCTCGAATGTGACTGTAAAGGACAGTCTCAAAGTGACTGCTAATTAAAACCTAGAATACATGAAAATTCTAATTAGGAAATATTTGTCTCCTTTATATATTTGTTTTAAAAGGTTTCAGACATTGTTCTAGGAACAATGGAAGGGGTCCTTTTTGGGATTTAATGTGGCTCATAGATGATGGGACTACAAAGTATCCTTCTCAGTCATTCCACCACATCCACTCCCACAGGAACAGAAAATATTTTCTTACCCTGATGGAAAGTTAGATCTTACAAGTCACAGTTAAATTTCCTCTCTCTCAGCCTATAGCACATAAAGTATTACCAGCGTATTAGGAAAGAGACTGATAGAATCGGTTTAATTGTCTCAGTGATCTAATGAGGAAAGCATCAGGCAGTGAAAGAGTTTGCCAACCAACATTCCAAACAACAGTGACTGCAATATTTTTCCACATGGAAGTAGAAATATAATAAATTTAGGTCAAAAAGAGCGATTTGGTTACCAAGCAGTGATTTGGAACCAATGCAGCAATTTTCTCTCAATCTGAAAAGGAAAAATATTTTGTTCTTGCAGCTGATTCAATTAAAATAAAACACATGAAAACATTACATTTTTTTTCCTTGATGCCAGAGGTGCAGAAAGACTGAAGAGATGCTTAACTAGGGCAATATTTCAGTCATAAAAGCTAATCTGCTTTGTCAGTGAGGTGTTTAAGGGAAAATTCAACACCACCAAGCACGTTAGTGTGGCCCAGATGCACAGCAGATTCTAGAAGCACAATGCTAACAGGAGCTTTCATCAGAAGGTGATCCTTTTACTTTCAGAATAACTATCATCAAATAAAGACAAAGTAGTTGAGAGGAAAGCAAGCTGTTAAGAAGGAAAATTGAGCACTTCAGTTTGCCAAGAAATATATTTATAAACAGGCCGAGCAAAATAAAAATTAATGTTATGATTTTGATACCTTTCATGTAAGTTACATCTGAATACTAATATGTGTATGTACATGTATATGACTATGTATATATTTACATCTATACACAGTCATATATATATACGTTCATTTAAGGAAGTTTGGGTTAGTTGGGAATATGGATACTTATATCAGAGAACAAATTCATTATATGTTTTATTAAGTGTGCTTTGGTAGAATTCTAAATATTTTTAAAAATTATAATTTTGAGAATGAGAAAAAATATGTAAGAAAGTTTGTGAAGTCTAACAGCTTTTTGAAAGTGCAATTGAAATAAAACTAACTGTATATATTGAAAATATGTAACATGATAAGATGCAATGTATGTATGCACCTGTGAGAACATCTCTTTTTTTTTTTTTTTTTGAGATGGAGTCTTGCTCTGTTGCCCAGGCTGGAGTGCAATGGCACAATCTCGGCTTACTGCAACCTCCGCCACCCAGGTTCAAGCAATTCTCCTACTTCAGCACCCTAAATTGCTGTGATTACAGACACGCACCACCACACCTGGCTGATTTTTGTATTTTTAGTAGAGACAGGGTTTCACCATGTTGATCAGGCTGGTCTCAAACTCCTGAACTCATGATCCACCCACCTTGGCCTCCCAAAGTGTGGGGATTACAGGCGTGAGTCACCACGCCCAGTCTATTTAATATGTTCTTAACTCCCAAAGTGTTCTTGTGCTCCTTAAGTGTTTCTCATTCCTCCCTCTCCTTATTCTAGCCACCCTCAGACAGCCACTGATTATCTATGTCAATTAATTTATATTTTCTATTATTTTATTTTATTTTATTTTATTTATTTTTGAGACGGAGTCTCACTCTGTCGCCCAGGCTGGAGTGCAGTGGCGTAATCTTGGCTCACTGCAAGCTCTGCCTCCCAGATTCACGCCATTCTCCTGCCTTAGCTTCCTGAGTAGCTGGGACTACAGGTGCCCACCACCACGCCTGGCTAATTTTTTTGGATTTCTAGTAGAGATGGGGTTTCACCATGTTAGCCAGGACGGTCTCGGTCTCCTGACATTGTGATGAGCCCACCTCGGCCTCCCAAAGTGCTGGGATTACACGCGTGAGCCACCGCTCCCAGCCTATAATTTTATATTGATGGAAACTATCTCAACATTATAAGAGCTATTTATGACAAACCCACAGCCAATATCATACTGAATGGGTAAAAACTGAAAGCATTCCCTGTGAAAACCGGCACAAGACAGGGATGTCCTCTCCCACCGCTCCTATTCAACACAATATTGGAAGTTCTGGCCAGGGCAGTCAGGCAAGAGAAAGAAATTAAGGGTATTCAAATAGGAAAAGAGGAAGTCAAATTGTGTCTGTTTGCAGATAACATGACTGTATATTTAGAAAACCCCATCGTCTTAGCCCAAAATCTCCTTAAGCTGATAAGCAACTTCAGCAAAGTCTCAGGATACAAAAATCAATGTGCAAAAATCACAAGCATTCCTATACACCAATAATAGAGAAACAGAGAGCCAAATCATGAATGAACTCCCATTCACAATTGCTCAAAGAGAATAAAATACTTAGGAATACAACTTACAAGGGATATGAAGGACCTCTTCAAGGAGAACTACAAACCACTGCCCAAGGAAATAAGAGAGGACACAAACAAATGGAAAAACATCCCACACTCATGGATAAGAAGAATCAATATCATGAAAACGGCCATACAGCCCAAAGTAATTTATGGATTCAATGCTATCCTCCTCAAGCTACCATTGACTTTCTTCATGGAATTAGAAAAAAAAAAAAAAAAAAAAACTATTTTAAATACTGTATGGAACCAAAAAAGAACCCCAAAGAGCCAAGACAATCCTAAACAAAACAAAGAAAGCTGAAGGCATCACACTACCCAACTTCAAACTATACTACAAGATCATAGTAACCAAAACAGCATGGTACCGGTATCAAAACAGATATATAGACCAATAGAACAGAACAGAGTCTTCAGAAATAACACCACACATCTACAGCCATCTTATCTTTGACAAACCTGACAAGAAAAGCAATGGAGAAAGGATTCCCTATTTAATAAATTGTGCTAGGAAAACTTGCTAGCCATATGCAGAAAACTGAAACTGGACCACTCCCTTAAACCTTATACAAAAATTAACTCAAAATGGATTAAAGACTTAAATGTAGGACTGAAAACCATAAAAATCCTAGAAGAAAAACTAGACAATACCACTCAGGACATAGGCATGGGCAAAGACTTCATGACTAAAACACCAAAAGCAATGGCAACAAAAGACAAAATTGACAAATAGGATCTAATTAAACTAAAGAGCTTCTGCATAGCAAAAGGAACTATCATCAGAGTAAACAAGAAACCTACAGAATGGGAGAAAATTTTTGCAATCTATCCATCTGACAAAGGGCTAATATCCGGAATCTACAAAGAACTTAAACAAATTTACAAGAAAAAAAAATCAAAAAGTGGGTGAAGGATATGAACAGACACTTCTCAAAAGAAGACATTTATGCAGCCAACAAACATATGAAAAAGAATCTCATCATCACCGGTTGTTAGAGAAATGCAAATCAAAACCACAAGAAGATACCATCTCATGCCAGTTAGAATGGTGATCATTAAAAAGTCAAGAAACAACAGATGCTGGAGAGGATGTGTAGAAATAGGAATGCTTTTTCATTGTTAGAGGGAGTGTAAATTAGTTCAACCATTGTGGAAGACAGTGTGGTGATCCCTCAAGGATCTAGAATGAGAAATACCATTTGACCCAGCAATCCCATTATGAGGCATATACTCAAAGGATTATAAGTCATTCTACTATAAAGACACATGCACACATATGTTTATTGTGATACTGTTCATGATAGCAAAGACTTGGAACCAATGCAAATGCCTATCAATGATAGACTGGATAAAGAAAATGTGGCACATATACACCATAGAATACTATGCAACCATGAAAAAGGATGAGTTCATGTCCTCTGTAGGGACATGCATGCAGTTGGAAACCATCATTCTCAGCAAACTAACATAAGAACAGAAAACCAAACACTGCATGTTCTCACATTTAAGTGGGAATTGAACAATGAGAAGGCATGGGCACAGGAAGGGGAACATGACACACCAGGGCCTGTTGGGGGATAGGAGACTAGGGGAGCAATAGCATTAGGAGAAATACCTAATGTAGATGATGAGTTGATGAGTGCAGCAAACTACCATGGCACGTATATACCTATGTAACAAACCTGCACATTGTGCACATGTACCCCAGAAATATTTTTATTTTCATATATTGATCTTTTATCTTACATCCTTACTAAACTCACTGTAATTCTAGTTGTTCTTTTGTAGACACCACTGTGTTTGTATATAGGCAATTATTTCATTTGCAAATAAATTGTTTTGCTTCTTTCTTTCTAATCTGAATGGTTTCATTCTTGCCTGTTGCACTGACTGGAACTGCAAATGCAATGTTGAATGGTAGTTGTGAGAGCAAAAATGCTTGCATTTTTTATCTTAAGAGAAAAGCATTCATTTTTTTCAGCCTTAAGTATGATGTTAGCTATAAGTTTTCACATAGATGTCTTTTCTCAAGATAAGAAAGTTCTCTTCTATTTCTTCTTTGCCGAAATCTTCTTTCATGAATAGATATCAGACTTTTTAAAATGGTGCTTCTACATCTATTGAGATTATTATAAGATTTTATTTTTAATATATTATTTGGTGAATTGCATTCATTGATTTTGGAATGTTAAACCATGTATTGCTGGAATACATTTCACTTATTCTCTTGACGTACCATCTTTCTATATCTTGTTGTGTTTAATTTGTTAACGTTTAAATTTTTTGGATATATATTCATGAAGACAAGTGTTCTATAATTTTCTTTTCTGATAATGCCTTCTTCTGATTTTGGTATCAAAATACTGCTGACCTCATAGAATGATTTAAGAAAATTCCGTCGTGGTCAGTTTTCTGGAAGAGCATGTACAGAGTTGGTATTATTTCTTCCATGGATATTTAGTAGATTGTCCCATTGAAGCCTTCTTGGACTAGTGTTTTCCTTTGTAGAAGGCTTTTAACTGCAAATTCAATTTAAAAAAAAAAAAATGGGGATATTTGGGCTGGTTATTTCTTCTTGAGTCAACATTAGTATCTTGTGATCTTCAAGGAAATTGCTCATTTAAATCTAAGTTGCAGAATATACTTGTACAAAATTGTTGACAATATTACCATATTTTTCAGTTACCTTCATTCCGTATATTGCTTTTTGTGTCTTTCTTTTAAGTTTTACCTGATTAATCTGGCTAGAAATTTATCAACTATGTTAATCTTCTCAAATACTTATTTTTTTATTTTATTAATTTTCCTCTTTCTATGTGTCTGTCTCTCTGTCTAGCTTTCTCCCTCTTTGATCTTTATGATTTTTGTTCGACTGGTTTGTATTTTGTTTACTGTAATTTTCTGCTTTCCTAAGACAATCAATTTGAGAATTTTCTTTTTTAAACCAGGCATAAATCCTACAAATTTTGATGTACTTTATTTTTATTTTAATTCAGTCCAATGTACTTTCTTTTTCTTTAGATGTGTTCTATTTAGTTTCCAAATACGTGTTTGGCAATTTTCAAAATGTATTTTTCTTATTTATTTTTAATTTCATACTATTTTTATCAGAGAAAATACATTGTATTATGCAATGCATTTTACATTCATTGATACTTCTTCTGCAGCCAAGAATATGTTTTATGATAGTAAATGTTCATTGTGCACTACAAAAGAATTTTTAGTCTGCTTTCGTTGAGAAAAGCAGCCAAGCCTTCTGTGTCTGTAGTTAATTTCTATTGACTGTTGCTACCAATTTGTGATGACATCACCACCGCCCACTTTCCTGACATCTGGCTGCTTTTCAGATTCTTTTTATGACTGGTTTTGAGCAATTTGAGTATAGTGTGGCTTGGGTCTTTTTTGTTTGTTTATTTCATTTTTCTCATGCTTTGGGGTCATTGAGTTTTTTATCTATTGGACTTTATATCAAATTGGAGATATTTTGATATATATTTATTTATGTATGTATCATTTCCCACTTTCGGAGTCTTCGACTGTGTGTATATTAGGTCGTTGGGGTTTTCCTACAGTTCATTGATGCTCTTTTCATTTTTTAAAATTATTTTTCTCTATGTTACATTTTGTTTACTTCTGTTGTTATGTCTCCAAGTTTATTAATCTTTTCTTTTGCAATGTTTAATTTGTCATTTATTCCATCAGTGTATTTTTTTTAAATTTTGGACAATATAATATTCATTTCTAAGAGTTCAAATTGGATCTTTTTTTTGGAGATCTAATTAGTTTTCTTAACTTTTTGAAAATATGGAATACAGTTAATATAATTGCTTTAATATCCTAGTCTGCTAATTTCAACATGTTTCAGGTCTCTATCAATTCTCAAATTATTGATTAAGGTATTGATTTTTCCCTCCTTCTGAGCTGTGTTTTTACTACTTCTTTGCGTACTGGTTAATCTTTAATTGCATGCATGACAGATGATTAAGTTACTTGGATGGAGTTATACTTACAGATCTTGTTTTAGTTTTTGTTTGACAAATTGGAAGCAGTGTTTGATTTCGGATAATTATTTACCACTAGTGAGGAATGGTAATTCTGAGTGTTCTACTTAATGCTCCATAAATTATGAGTTTTTCTGGTCTGGTTGGTTTTATTTTTGTCACTGTACAATCCTGGGCACTATTCCTTTTGATCTTTTCAGTTGGTTATTTTTCTGTGCTTGGGTAGTTTCCTCATACATATGCAGTAATCAATACTCTGTGGAATACTGAATAGGGATGCTCTGTAGATTGCCAGCATTCTTTTTCCTTGTAGCTCTCTTGTCTTGGTTACTTGGTCCTGAAAATCTAGACACTTTGCTCTCCCTGTACTCTCAGCTCTGTCTTAACTCCTGGCATCCACTGGGATCAGCATAGACTCTATCTTTCAGCACCAAAGCTTGGAACATTCCAGGCAGTAAACTGAGACTATTGTAGGGCATATTACTATCAATAAATAGAAGAGTTGAAAGAGCAAAACATTTACTATAAGATTTTACCTACAGAGACAAGTATCTAGCCCTTTTTACAGATAATGGCATGTTAAATACCCAAAGGCAGGTGACAGATTCCCAGAGTTTTCACTTATTAAATTATATTTCCAGTTTTCTCAAATGTAACTCATTGGAGTGTTTTCAAATAAATTACCATTCTGAACTCTTTTTGCTAGGTTTTAAGATTTTGTCAAAAGTTTTGTTTTATTGATTTGTTTGTTTATCATTGGTCAAAGAACTCAATGTTATACGTGTCACAGATAAAGTGATATTGATAACATTACCAAAGTAAAATGAATAGATCAAATTTATTTAGTCTTGAATCACTATAAATTTATTAAGAGTATTAACATCAATCATTCTTTAACTGATTTTCTCCAGTTAAACTTATAACATATTTTAGCAATAGTTTACTTTTTAGGTAACTCTTTTTTTTCATTGATACTCTCCAAAAGTGTATGCTCCTTGACATGTGAAAAAAAAATTGTCATGCTGTTTTTGACCTAACATATTTAATACTAACTGTAAAAACCATTTTCATGGGTTTCTACTTGTATTAGTCCATCTTTACTCTGCTATGAAGAATGCCTGAAATTGGGTAATTTATTTTAAAAAGAGATTTAATTGACTCACATTTCCGAATGGCTGTGAAGGCCTCAGGAAACATAAAATCATGGTAGAAGATGAAGGGGAAGCGAGGCATGTCTTACATGCTGGCAAGAGAGAGAGAGAAAAGAAAATTGCCACACATTTAAACCATGAAATATCATGAGAACTCACTCCCTGTCACAAGAATGGCATAAAGGAAAGCACCCTCATCATCCAGTCACCTCCCACTAGGTCCCTCCCTCAACACATGGGGATTACAAGTCAAGATGAAATTTGGGTAGGGACACAGAGTCAAACCATATGATTCCGCCCTGGTGCCTCCCAAATCTCATGTCCCTCTGACATTTCAAAACACAATTATGCCTTCCGAATAGTCAGTCTTAACTCATTCCAGAATTAACCTAAAAGTCTAAAACTCACAGTTCTAAATGACTGTGGAGGCCTCAGAAAACTTACAATCTGGCAGAAGGCAAAGGGGAAGCAAGGCACATCTTACATGGTAGCAGGAGAGAGAAGGGAGAGCACCAGACACTTATCAAACAACCCAATCTCTTGAGAACTTACTATCATGAGAATAGCGTAAAGGAAACCACCCCTATTATCCAATCCCACTAGGTCCCTCCCTTGATACATGAGGAGTACAATTCAAGATGAGATTTGGATGGGGACACAGACTCAAACCATGTCACTACTCTAACACTACATTAGATACAGTTGCTGTGAATTGACAGAAACAGATCTATATTGAGTCAGAAGCATCTCTCTATTCAAGAACGTCAAATTTTAGCAAGAGGGTTTCAGTTTTACTAAAGATGGGCTCTGTGAGACAAATCTGCAGTTCTTACTGAAAATACAGAAAATTAAAATCCAAATTGAAACAATTGGGAGGAACTTAGAATGACTTTAGGAAAACTTTTCTGTTAAACCCCGCAGGCTGTGAAAGGAATATACTCAGATGACAGCCTCATTGAGTTATTAGTGCAGCAACTCAGTATGTCTCTATGTCATACTATCACTCTTCCTATCAAAAGTGGGGACACAAAATAGTAGCAACAACAGAAATCTGATTGTGAGGGGGACTGTAAATATTCTTTAAAAGTGTTTTATTTGAGGCAGCAGAGATCAGATCTCAAGGTACTGAAATATACCCTCAGAAGTATAATTTATTTTATGCCAAATATGGATTTTTAACAAACATTTTATAAGATTCAATAACAATGTTAAGAAGAAAAATTTCAATTGAAGGGAGAAAATAAAATGAATATAAAATGGCTTTTTTCTTGACTAGTAAGTGGAGCATTACATAATTCATCAGAAGAGCCACTTTTATAATCCACATAAATGAGTTTTATGATGATAGCAAATCAGAAATATGTGAGAAATACTATAATCTGAGTCAAAATAATTTTACCATTGATGTCTCGTTTAGTTTACTGATAACAATTTATTGTACTATTGGCTCACAGAGTTGGGAACCATATGCCAGTCAATAAACATTATGAAGAGTAAAAGAAACTCAGTTAGAAATCACTGGAGAATAGTTCTTTGTTTTCTTGAGATGAATATAAAATGCAGTATAATAAATCTTATAAGGGAAGAGAAAGAACATAAATGAAAAAAAATTATATTTTACCAAATAGCCTTTGATAAGTTTCAGAATGAGGCTTTTTAAAGTAATAATATTATTGCTTTGAAAGTTTACCATTTAGAACAGGCCAGATGATACCAGAAGAAAACTGGTGAGAAATAACGAAAGCATAATAGTGACCACAGTCATTGTTTTTACTTACTTGTTTATTCATTATTATTTAAGTTTTCCTATTGTGTTTATTATTTTCTTGATAATGGTAATTGAGTTGCTGTCATTGGCTATAAAATTAGAAGATGCTTTGAAAGGGTAATAAACATATAAATTATATTTTGGGAGACTCAGGCTGGAAGTTACAATACAGAAAAGGAAAAAAGAAATTGGGGTTGAAATAATCAAAATTGATGAAGTTTACCTGGCATTTTCTTTGCTATTATGACAAATTTTTATTTATACCTTAATATTAAAGTTGATGTCAGAGTTGTATTCAGGCCTAATCTGTCTATCCTTAGTTCTAGTGCCTTCTACTAGTGTCTTGAATAAAAAGGCAGAGAATACATAGCAGATCAACTGAAGACTCTCCTGTATATATTAAATATTTTGATATTGACAATTACATTTTCAAAACTAAGACAATATAAGCACCAGTTATCATGTTTGAATTCAGACTGTTTCAATTTACTGATTTGTTAAATGAAACAATTGATCATCTCTTTGTCCCTTACTCTCTCCACCTCTGCAAATTGTTTCAAATTAATACCTACTACTGATATTTTTTTCTTTTCTCAAGTAGATAACTCCAAGTAAAATGTATTGCCTGCTCTTGGCATCATTCATCTGTTGCTTACCCACACCTTCTTTCTTGCCTTGCCCTGATCATTTACCACATCATGCACCACACTATTAGGTTAGGATCACAAAGCAATACAGTTATTTGATGAAAGATTTAAATTATCAACATTTTAACAACACATTGTCAATTCACACATCTGTTCTGAACAAGTGCTGCAATCCACTGGGTACAGGTTGGCTGGGTGAACTGTGCATTTGTGAATACCTGAATAACATATTTGATGAGAAGGATCTATATTGACCTTCTTTTTTATTCTATTATGGGTTCTGAAATTGTAAGCAACTAAGAGTAGAGATAGAAGAATGGCATTGGTCTTTGGGCAATAAATGCTAACTCTTTTTTCTTAAGTTCATAAACAGATGCGTTGAAGAAAATAGTTATCACAGCCATTTTCTAGAGGAAAGAAGACAAACACAAGCAAAAATATAGCTTCCTGAGGAAGGCATGCGCCATCATTCTTAGAGATAACTACTTCATATTTTGAAGGTAGGAGCCAAGTTCTTCATTAAATTATTCAATAATATTCATCCTTCTAGCAATAGGAATATAGTAATAGAAACTTATAAAGTCCCGGAATTCAAGGAGCTTATATTCTAATGTTAGAGACAGATATTAAATAAAAAGAGTAGTAAAAATATGTAAGAATTTGGGTAATGGCAAGTGCTATGGAGAAAATCAAAGTTGGGAAAAGGAATAGAAATTGTTGATGTGAGAAGACGATATTTTACATAGAGAAATACAATTAATGAAGACAAACCCATGCAGATGCCATGGAAGCACATTTCAGAAAAAGATAATAGAAAATACCTTGAGACATTAGGGTGTCTGGCATGTTTTTAGGACAGAAATGAGGCCAGTAGAGCTAAAATGGAATAAACAAGGGAGAGAACAGAAGGAAAATTTAATAGGTACAGAAGTGTCAACTACAGAGAGTTTTAAAGGACACAGTGGACTCAGCCCTTTACTGTGAATAGTATCAGAAGCCATTAGATGGTTTTGTGCAGAGGAAAACATGATCAGGCTTAACTGAGTGCAGTGATTCATGCCTGTAGTCCCAACACTTTGGGTGGCCAAGGTGAGAGGATTGCCTGAAGCACAGGAGTCCAAGACAGCCTGGGTAACATGGCAAAACCCTGTCTCTACTCCAAAAAATTAAAAAAAAAAAATTAGCTGGGCAGGGTGTTGTGTGCTGGTAGTCCCAGCTACTCAGGAGGCTGAGGTGGGAGGATCGCCTAACCCTCGGAGGCAGAAGTTGTCATGCACCAGGATGGCTCAACTGGACTCCAGCCTGGGAGACAGAGTGAGACCTGTCACACACACACACACACACACACACACAAAATAAAACAGCAACAACAAAGTATGATCAGGTTCACTCTTCAAAAACGTTACTCTGGCTATTTAACTGAAAGTAGACTGTAGGAAGCATGACAGAATTGGGAATATCAATTAGTAGGCTATTGCAAAAATCTAAGAAAGAGATAAGAACAGCTTGGATTCATGTAGCAACATGAGAAGCAATGGAAAAGATACTGAGATTTGCACGTATATTAAAGATAGAGTCAACACAATTCTCTGATGGATTGGGCATGGAGCATGTACAAAATAAAACAACCAACAATGGCATTCAATTATTTTGCCTACACATAAAAAGAAAAATTGAGTTGTCATCAACTGAGATGGGAAATATCGAGAAAGAAGCAGTTTGTAGGAGAAGAGATAAGGAAATATCGGCAATAATAATTTTGCTAGATTCAGCAGATTCAGCAAGAAAGAAAGGGGGGAAATTGAAACAGTGGAATAGACTTTAAAGAGTTTTGCAGTAAAAGTAAAAGGAGGGATGTGACCACAACTGAAGGTGGAAATGTAGTTGAAGTTTTGTTTGGTTATGTTTCCAGATGAGGGATGTGACTGAATATTTGTTAGAAAAGCAGTTGTTCAGCAAAGAGTTAGAAATGATGTAGATTAAAATATGCGAAAATTGTTGAAACAACACGGCTAAGTTCTTGGGATAATAAAATTGCTATGATACATAGTCAGTGTGTTTACTTTTATTATGATTGCTGTTGTTATTTTTTGAGATGGAGTCTCACTCTCTCACCTAGGCTGGAAGGAAGTGGTGCCATCTCGGCTCACTGTAACCTCTGCCACCCAGGTTCAGGTGATTCTTCTACCTCAGCCTCCTGAGTATTCGGTATTACAGGCATGCACTTCTACGCCTGGCTAATTTTTGTATTTTTAGTAGAAACAGGATTTTGCCATGTTGGCCAGGCTGGTCTCGAACTCCTGACCTCAAGTGATCTGCCTGTCTCAGCCTCCCACACAGCTAGGATTATGGGCATTAGCCTGTATTTTGACTTATGGGACCTATTTAATATCAGGCCAGAAATCATTCAGGTTAAGCCTGATCATGCTGCAGTAACAAAACAAAATTGTAGCATTCTATCACAAAATTTATTTATGTTTTACTTTGTCCTTTGGGAGTTGACAATGGCTATTACTCATGTAGTTACTCAGGAAACTAGGTTATCAGAGGTTCTATCTCAAACATGTTTCCACAATCAGTTTGAAGAGATTGACGCAGCATTTCATACTGGCATCTTCTTCCAGGAAACAACACACATTGGTTAAATTGAAAGTACAATTCTATCATGAGCCCCAGGAAAAGAAAATTGGAAATATTTAACAATCTTAAATGACTACCACAGTTGGTTAATGTGAAGCAAGTATGCATTCTTATACTAAATATGTCAGCGTGAGTTTTGTAAAGCTTAAGAACGAACAGGAACTATGATAAAAAGTAAAGTCTGTAATGTTATCAGGTAGTGGAGTATATTTTGATTAATAGATTGCAATAATCCAGTTAAGCAACAAATTTTATCTCTGGATAAATCTTTTCCATTTACCTCTGTATCTCTTAATCTGCAGATCAGCAGTGATGATTTCAGAGGCGTGGAAATTTAATGTAATTTTGGAATCTTTAATTTTTATGAAAATATTTTAAATTATATTTGATTCTGTTTATTATCTGACTTCTATGCATGGAGTACAGTTGTATTCTTCCTATAGACTGCACGATAAACTAGCACAAAACATAGCAACTTAATAGAATATACATTTATTATTTCATAAATTCTGCAAGTTGAGTCTGGCATGAGTCAGTTGCTTTAGGGTTTCTCACAAGGCTGCAATCAAGGTGCTTACTGAAGCTGTAGTTTCATCTGAAGACTCAACTGGAGAAGGACCCACTCCTAGGTTCTCTCACATGGTTTTTGGTATAATTTAGTCCCTCAAGGGTTGTTGAATTGAATGCCTCAACTCCCTTTGGGAACTGGCCAGAGACTTCCCTCAGTTCCTTAACACTTAGGTCACATCAGATTGTTTCATCAGAGCAGTAGAAATAGAAGAGAAAGAGGAATACAAAACTCTCAGTCTTTTATAACTAAATCTTGAAAGTTACACCCAGTTACTTTTGCTCTATTCTATTTGTTAGAAGCAGGTTACTAGGTCCAGCCCACACTCAAAGGAAAAGTACTATACAAGGCCATAGATGCTAGGAGATAGAAATCATCAAGAGCCATTTTAGAAGGTTATCTACAGCAATGACCAACACAATTTTCAAAGATTTTATTATTCAAAGGTTTTCTCATAATTTAAAGTACTCCAGTGAGCCAAGGCAACAGGGGAGGGAGATTTTGAATAATTAAAAGATAAAAGCCAGAAACAAAAAACTTGTGAACAAAAATAATTGATTTTTAAATATTACTCAGTGTATTAATTAGAAAGCCATTTTTTGACCTGGTATAAAGACAAAATTTGATATCATATTGTATCTAAAAACTAAAATTTTCTAGTACAAGATATTTTTCGAGACACAGTCTCACTCTGTAGCCCAGGCTAGAGGGCAGTGGCGCAATCTCTGCTCACTTCAACCTTCGCTTCCCAGGTTCAAGCGATTCTCCTGCCTCAACCTCCCAAGTAGCTGGGATTACAGTTGTGTGCCATCCCGCCAGACTGATTTTTATGTTTTTGGTAGCGATAGGGTTTCACCATGTTAGCCAGACTGGTCTCGAACTTGTGACCTCATGTGATCCACCAGCCTAGGCCTCCCAAAGTGCTGGGATTACAGGCATGAGCCACCACAACCGGCCTAAAAGAAAAGTTTAAATTAATAGTTTTTAAGTGTAAAAAGCTCCTTTCCTGATTTCCTTACACTTTAATGAGATAATACGGTGATATCATTCCAAGGCAAATTTATTGCTGATCTAAGAAAATGAAGCGTGAATACCCATTATGCTTCTACACTCTCAGTTACTGTGTATTCTTTTAATGACAGTGTATGATCTTTGTAGTTTTTCTAAAAAGGTATTTTTTAAAAAAGTAAAATGTTACCTGAGGCAAGACCAGGTTTTAATAAATAGGTATACAAAAAAAAAAAGTTTACTGAACAATGATGACGCCCTCTTTAGTAACTATTGTGTTATTTACTGGTATATTTTTTCATCTAGAAAACATTGATTGAACACGTGCTATGGGATAATAGCAACAAGACTATTCTTAGCTTGGGATAATAGTAGCAAGGATAGGCTTTCATTAATAGCGGCTGTGCTTTTTCAGAAAAGAAAATAAGAAAACAATGGTGGTAAAATGTGATGAATGTCCTGATACTGAAAATCCATATGCTATGGGAACAAACAGCGGAATTACCCTATGTCTCAATCTAATTACAGGGTCAGTATGGTCCAAAGGGCTGGATCAGAGATTATATAGCCAAGGAGTATTATAGAAGATGCTAACAAAGTAGACATTGCCCAACATAGCAGCCCACTTTAATCTATATTTAGTCTTAATCATAATATTTTTCATCAAAATGAAATATTACATTTTACTCATCATAAAGGTGTTTCTTTGGACTACAGTGACTAATACTCAGGAATACTACATAATGACTTTGGTTAATCTCTGCTCATGTGTTTGAAATTAAACAGCAATAACAGTGGGGCGTCTGGTAATTTTTTAAATTTATGATATAATAAAGCATATGCAAGCATTTAAACTTGTGAGCTTTAACTAACATTCTAATTCCAAACATTTTTGAATTTATGTGTTGCCAGTACTAAAATTATTAATACTTGATTCCTCTGAACTTCAGTCACTTCAGTGATCATTTCTCCTTTCTTAGAAAAATACCCATAGAAGCATAATTAGAAGTTGGCAATTGATCTCTTGCTGTTCTCAATGAGAACATGGTTCAACAGTTCACTTCCTGTGAAGTATAACATTTTTTTCAAGCAGTGGTCCATAGCTGTTTCTGCTATTTCTTTAGCATCAGCATATTGTTTAACCTTGAGGTTAGCTGTTATGAGAGACTGCATCACTGTGTAAATGCTGTTTTGCAGTGCAGAGGTGATATAAAAATATCTTTCTCTAAAGATTACATTAAGTTTCAGTAAAAATTACAATACTATTTTGTACCTCTCCTTTGAGCTCTGTGAATGATCTTATTGGATTTTATAATTTATTGCTAAAATCAGGCAATCATGAATGCAGATGCTATGGCTTTTAATCAAAGAATCATAATACAATAAAAAATCTGACCAGCATATTTGCTTTTTTATGTCAGGTGCAGATGGGAGGAAGAAGGAGTGTCTCTGAAGTGTCTGGCACAAAGTAGAGATCAATAAATATTGAGCGAATATTTAGTTAAATGAAATGATTCACATAATTAATATCAGAGGCACTGTTCTTCATTCTGGAAAAGAAGGACATTATATACTTTATAGGAGATAAAAATCATGATTACATTACACAAGATGTAGGAACATCTAAAATCTGAAAACCCAATTTGTTTCAAGGGAAATTTTCTAAACGTTTCACTAGGAATTCCTTACTTCTTCTGATGAAGAACAACAGAGACAAATACAAACATAGCAGAAAAAAATTCTAGCTGTACAAAACTAACTCTCGATAAATTAACCAAAGATGTTGGTGGACACAGTTAAGGAACTCTATGAGAAATGGGAGTTGCTATTAAGCAAGTGGTCTAGGTAAAATTCAAAGGTTGTATTTATCAGACATGTGGAAACTTGGTATGGCATCTATGCTGTCCAGGGTGCTGAGAGTTGTGAAAGAAAGTGCAGTTAGACGATGGGGACCTCTGGAACTAGGGGAAAGGTTATTGTAGAAGTCTTAGAAAAAAGCCTACTTTTCTCTTTGACAGTCTCTCCATCTTACTGACTCTCTCTCTTTATATCTGGCCTTCTTTGTATGTCTTTTTTTTTCTGTCAGCTTTCTCCTTATTACACATTTTCTCATTCTTCTTTCAAATTTTTTCAATCTGTTTCTCATTTTTTCTACTTCTCCAACCAGAATTTGGCTCAAAATGGACATTAGTTATATTTACTGAATAAAAATTCACATTAATGTCTAAATTCTAAAACCAAATAGTTGCATCTCTTTCATTCAAAAACTCTCTTCCTAAAGTTAGTTACATTTATTTTTGTTTGTATTTGTGGTTTTCCAGTGATTTTCTTCTGAAAGTCAGCAGACCCTGAATACACATGCAGAATTTTTTATGTTTTTCTCTCAGAAGCTACGAGTAAGGCATAAAATAAAACCTTTTAGATAATCTTTGCATCTTGACTTTAGCGGTTATTACTGTCACTAGACACATAATCTCCCCTCCTTGCTTTAGGAAAAAAATATATATAGTCAAAGAAAAAAAGTGAATTAAAAAGATCTTAGAATATATCCTAGCTGACCCATTGGCTTACAGAGGACTTTTCTACTTCTACTTATATTATCTATACAGGTATGATTGGCAGGATACCCTGCATGTGCATAGGGAGACAGGCTGAAATATGTATAGTAATTTGAATGGTGTGCCCCCAAATTATTGTCTGCCCTGAACCCCAGAACCTGATCTTATTTGGAAATAGGGTCTTTGCAGATGCAATTTAAGTTTAAGTGAGGTTATACTGGATTGTGCAATTCCAAAGTCCAAAGACTGATGTTTATATAAAAAGAAGAAGGAGCACACAGAGAAGAAACTCATGTGAAGACAAAGGCAAAGAATGGAGTGGTGCATCTACAAGCCAAGGAATGGCAAGGATTGCCAGGAGCTAGGAAGAGGCAAGAAGGGATTCTTTCCTAAAGTTTTCATGGGGAAAATCGTCCTACTGACTATTGCTTTCAAACTTCTAGCCTTCAGAAGTAAAAGAAAATAAATTTCTGTTTTTCTAAGCAATGAGGCTTGTGATATTTTGCTGTAACAGCCCTAGGAATCTAATGCAATGTGTTCTGCAAGCTTATGTTATACTTTGGAATCTATAGAAATTGCTCATTATAATCCTGCTGCCTAGAAAATATAAATTTATGAGGTAGTTTTTTTTAACTTTTCAAGTTTACACAGATGAGTAAACTGAAATTTAATCAGTCAATAATATTTACTACATATTTCAGTGAGTTATAAATATTCCTTTACACATTGTTGCTGCCAACTAAACTATGACTTCTCCATGAAATGAAGTACATTACTTTATATTCACAGGGCCAATCAATATGAGTTTAAAGATAAATAAGAAGGCATATGAAGAGCAACCAGGGAGGCAAAATAAGCAGGAGACAGATAGGAGAATGAAGAGGAGAAAAAAGGGGAAAAAAAGAAAGAAAATATTTGTGGTAAGAACTTTAGTGTTGGCATCATTTGACTTGAGGATTGTCAAAACCGTCTTGAAACCTTAAGGACAGTCTTCTCACAAATGATGAACTGAAGATCAGCAGTGAGTAGACATATGGAATTGTATTTTTTTTTTTTTTTTTTTTTTTTTTTGAGACGGAGTCTTGCTCTGCCGCCCAGGCTGGAGTGCAGTGGCCGTCTCTCAGCTCACTGCAAGCTCCGCCTCTCGGGTTCAAGCCATTCTCCTGTCTCAGCCCCTCGAGTAGCTGGGACTACAGGCGCCCGCCTCGTCGCCCGGCTAGTTTTTTTTTTTTTGTATTTTTTAGTAGAGACGGGGTTTCACCATATTAGCCAGGATGGTCTCGATCTCCTGACCTCGTGATCCGCCCGTCTCGGCCTCCCAAAGTGCTGGGATTACAGGCTTGAGCCACCGCGCCCGGCCTGGAATTGTATTAAGAATAAATATTACTGACCACTCATCATGTGCAAGGTACTGTCAAGTATTCGCCAGAAATTACTATGCTTAAACCTTGCAACAAACTTTTGAGGCCAGTGTAGATGCTATTACTACTTTTCTCACAGTGTGTCAGCATGTGTCCAAAATCTCAATTGTAGAAAATGGCAAGATGTTTTAAACCCAGAACAATGGTGATTCACAGCATTTTTTTTTATCCCTTCTATTATGTCTCTGATTATTTATTTATTTGTTTGTTTTTATTTTTAGAGATGGGGCCTCACTCTGTCACTCAGGCTGGAGGGCAGCAGCACAATCATAGCTCGCTGCAGCATCTATTTCCTGGTTCAATAGATTCTCCCACTTCAGCCTCCCGAATTGCTGGGACTACAGGTATGTACTAGCACACTGCCTTCTATTATATCTCTTGATGTGTCCTTAAGAAGGACTCCGTATTTTGTTTCTGTGGTCCTCTTACTAATCTCTTGGTTTTGACCTCCTTTGGTGCTCCCATGCCTTCTTCTAGGAAGTCTTTTTAATTGTAAAATTTTCTCCCAGCTTTTCAATTCATTGGTTTCTCATTCTCACTGGCAGCAGGATAGCTTTCCTTGCCATTGGCATCAAATGTGAACAGGGATTTGACTGTAGCCTAAGTCAGCCCATGTCTGCAGACACAGCATGTCATTTCCTTCCCAATTCTGATGCTTGCAACTGACAAGGACGCCAATATTAAAACAGTAGCAGCAATACCAGCCACTCAACATCAAAAAATTATCATAATAATAGGAATCAATTTTTTCATTCTAATATTATTTTTCTGTAAAGAAATCTTTTAACAAGTTAAGGGTTTTTTTCCTCACACTTAACTCTTTAAGGGTTTTTCTTCCTCACACTTAACTCTTCTGAAGACCATAGACAATTTATCTACCTCAAACAGCATTAAATGATAAATTCAGAAATGAAAGTTAATTTTAAATATGTGTTAACAAAACACTGTATATTTTTTGATGATACTTAAGTTGTATATTAACCACATCATCTTGGAAAATAATATGACCACTATATTCAGCCTGAAACCATATTAGAATAAAAGATTCTTCAAGGTTGAAACAACACAGTCCATGAACTAAACAGTGTAATACAAAAATGTGCAGCATTTCTTTTAAAAAAATAGATTATACTCAACCTTATTTACTTGAGCAAATTGTTTTTAATCTATTAGGTAGCGTTTTAAGCTCAAGTGGTATAATGAGATACTGGCTGTAAGTCACAGTAGTCACTACTATCTCTGAATGTGTTTTTCAGAAACAACTTTAAATTTTCCAAGTGTAAGTGTAAAACCAATTTAAGTTTTGAAGATGACTGAACACTTTGGAAGCAGAGATGTTACTTTTCAGCATGATTGGATCCAAGTCAAACAGTTTCCAGGAAGTTTATAATGATCATTCTTTCTTTTTAAGCAGCTCCTATGGTTAATCAGTATATCAAGAGAGATTGTATTTCTGCTTAAAGTTTAGTTATGTAACTAGCATAATGGACAGAGCTCAGACAATCAAACTATCCTATGAAAATTTTAAATAGAAGTGAATTAGAAGAACATGTTTACTGCTTATTTGCATTTTCAGAGGGCATGTAGTATAGTTTTTAATGCATCACTTATTATGAAGCTTAATAAATTAGCTTCAGTATAATTAACTCTTAAATCAAGAAAATGTATCCAGTTTTGCCGATGAGAAGTCTAAATAGTGCTATCCTTTCCTTAAAATTGACCAGGACTCTACTTTTCTTCATTCTTAGTTTCAGGAATGCCTATTTTTTTCAAAAATGATATTTTTCAATTAATTAAGGCTCTTGAAAAGAGTTGAGAATTAATGACAATACCTCTATGGAATAATACATTTTTATCGTTAAATATTTTTATAGATAAAGCTTTTTATTGATGAATCTTTAAGATTAGATATTTTGCGGGAACACTTTCAAAACGGTAGTATTTATTGGTAAAATTAAAATGTGAGACGTTTTGTCTTCTAGATAGAAAAGAGTACTCAAAAAATAACTTAGACTACATTAAAATTAAAGACACTTGTTTATCAAAAGATGTCATTAATATATGAAAAATGAAGCCAAAGAGTGGGAAAAAATTGCGTGTAATAAGAATACACAGCAAAGCACTTGTACTTGAGTATAAGAAGGATTCCTCCAAGTCAATAAGAGAAAGGATGACACAATAGAAATAAGAGACAGAAAATTTGAAAACGCACTTCTTAAAAGAGGGCATATAAATGAGTAGTAAACTTAAGAAAATATACTCATCAGCTGTGAGGAAGATAAAAATTAAAAACACAGTATCATACATAAATACCAGAAAGACAGACAATTTCAAATCCTGATAAACTGACAGAACACATACAATGCCGGTGGGAATATAAATTAGTACAAGATTGGAGAAGTGATTTTCAGTTTCTAGTAAAGCATACCAAATGATTCAGCAATTATACTCCTAGGTGTGTATGGGTAAAATAAATGTATTCATATATGCAAAAAAAATTCAAGATTGTCCTTCATGATACTCCAAAATTTCTGGCAACTCAAATGCACTTCAAGAGTATAATGGGTAAACCATGTTTCATTTCAATAATGAAATATTTTACAGTTACGAGTATGAAAAAAGCTATTGCTAACCTAAAATATGGATGAACTTTACAAACATATGAGTGAAAGAATCCAGGCACAAAAAAGAACCTACTATATATGTATGTGTACTGTTAATGTTCCATATTTTGATCTGGTGCTTGTTACATGAGTGTGTTTGCATTGTTACAACTAATGGAGCTTAGGGTTTATATACTTCTCTGCAATAAATTTACAATTCAATAACAATTTAATGTAAAAATAAAAGCAAATGGAAAGAAGGAAACATTTCCTGCAACAAAAATGCAGTAGCAATGGTTTTACAGGGAGAATAGTAAGTGTAGTAAAAAAATTATTTTAGGGTAGATGTTAAGAAATATTGGCATTATTCACAATAATAAGGTCAATCCCACTCTTGGGAGAGTGCACAAATTTATTTTAAGTATTATTTAGTGTGACGGGCAGTAAAGAGGCAGAATATCTTCATGGAAGGTCATACCTTGAGAGCCAAGCATATCTAAGACAGAATTCTAATTCTAAACTCACTATATTATTTTCAACAAAGAAACATTTAGATATGAATGAATTAAGAACAATAACATCTACCCCAAAGACTGTGGTGAGGATGACAGATAATATAAGAAAAATTTAGCTTTCAATGACTGTCACATAGTATGTTCTCAATGTATGACAACTTAAATATAGACACCTTAGACATATCATCTTACATGTATTCAAACCAAAATCCATGATCAAAAACAAAAATATACAAGTGATTCTACAGGAACAGGTAGTTTTTAAATAAAACAAAGAAATGATGGATGGTTTATCATTAAACTATAATATCAAATGAAAACATTTCTTGTACTTGTCAGAAAATTTTGGCTACCTAGGTATCAGTGAATTATGAGAAAAAGTGTTATAAATAACAATACGAAAAGTCATTTTACTTATTTATCTAGTTTACCATGAATATAAACTATTTTCTTACAGATTTCAAACCACTACAGAAAAATATATTACTAAAATAACTACTAAAATATCATTGAATCAATTTTATTGCATCTTGCAATGTTAACCATTTCATATAAACATATTTTTCAAACCAAGCACTAAAAAGCTACTTATTTTATTCACATTGAGGGAGAGGTAGTGATTTATTGTGGACACATGCAAGATGTTATGAATGCATTTCTGAAAATTCATGTGTAGTGTAACTGCATGCAAAGCAAAGTGGTTTTTTTTTTTTTTCTTTTTTTGTTTGCTTTTTATTTTGCCAATGAGAAGCTAATGTTATCATTCATTCACATGGACAATGGTAAGAGGTTTTGGTTTCTCCGTTTCTTGTTGGTTAGCTGGTTACTATCAAATGCCCAAGGACATTTCTCGTTAGAGCCAAACCTTTTCACATGAGAGTAACTAGTTTTCATTTAAAATAAAATTAGTGACATTTGTAAATATAGATTAAAATATAACCATATGTAAACTAATAAGAGACATTAAACCAGAAAATAGAAAAACTGGCACCTAGAAAGAAAACATAGATGGAAATTTTAAAATTGAGATAGTATTGTTTGTTAAATCATTAGGAAAACTACCACTGTATATTCAGACCAACTAAGATCAGAAAGAAGAACATGTGAAATGCTGAGAGGAATCTCTCTTACACTTAAAAGTGTTTCAAGGAGAGAGAGAGAAAAAACAAGCTAAGCTTCTAAAATGAAATTACAAGACATGGGATTAGCAACTTCTTAAAATGTACACCCTTGATTTTACTCTGAGGAAAAAAAACAAACAGTAGTTTTTTAAACAAGGGCATGAGACAGATTTCAGATTGAGATTTATACTACCATTCTGTTCTCTCGGAAAAGTATTGATAGACAAAAATTAAATAAAAATTTAAGGCTTTTCCATTTAATCTGGGCAATGTTTATTATCTGAAATAAAATTGATCAATTTATTTTTATTTATAATATAAAATGTTTTCCAAAAATCTACTCTTTTGAGTGTTCAAAATAATACATGAATTTTTCTCCATGCCTAGGAATTATGACAAAGCAAAGCAAAAGTTTAATTCTGCTGAACTAAAGAGCAAACTGATTTTTTAATGTATAAAAATACCTAATTTTTTCAAGTTTTATATTTTTGTTACTTTGCAATGGTAGTTTTACTTTTTCTAATTTTTTTTTTTAAACTAGCCTTCTTTTATCAAGGTAAAACTATTCAAAGAAGTACAATAGATTTTTTTAACATCAGAAAAACAAATTCATATGATACACTCAAAACGCTCAAAAATTACAATCCAGAAAGGAGTAGTCTCCCTGAAATAGAAAAAAAATGCCTTTGTTTTTGTCATCTTCACTTCTTATATATAATATGTACTTCATATTATTTACATAAAATATAAT
Source organism: Rhinopithecus roxellana (assembly GCF_007565055.1). NCBI lineage: Eukaryota > Metazoa > Chordata > Mammalia > Primates > Cercopithecidae > Rhinopithecus > Rhinopithecus roxellana. Next base: position 139,432,544 of record NC_044549.1, on the reverse strand, counting down.
CACAGACTGGCAGATGATTATTATTAATTTGCCTCCCTGAGCTCATCACGTACATTTACTCAGTCTTCTTAGTACGTTTCTTTTGAACAGTATCTGAAGCATCATCTATAAGATTTGAGGCCAATGAACCAGGGTCATTGAAAGGTAATTTTGTTTTGCTTTTCTTTTCACATGAAAACTGTTGTTGCCAGCCAAACACTATCCAACTCAATGTATCCTTAAAAGAAACAAATGCCATGCTAGAAGTCTCTGTAATCATTATGGCTATCTTTGTGGCCACAATAAAGATGTTTTAAAGGAACATCAGATTATGCTTTGATATTGTCAGATGCTTGGTATGCTGGAATATGAGGATATCTGACCCCAGCATTGTTATCTAGGAAGGATAAGACATCTTCAACCATTCGTTACCTTCTGTTTCCTTTTACCAACTACTCAAAATTTGTGATAATGGTAGCACCTGCACCTTATGCCCATCCAGTAGCTATCAAATCCAGCCTCACTTTTCTTATTATCTATTAGCCTGTTTGACTTTGCTATTTTCCAAATTCCAATCACGTTCTTCATTCTCTCAGCCAGGAGTTCAACAGGTAGAAATGAATAACCTTGGGCAAAAAAATATAATATGCCAGGTGGAAGACGTCAGTAACATGTTAGTGTTGTTTGTAAGAAATCTCGATGGATGCTCTGTAAGCAGTACATAGACTAAAATTTCCCCACCAAAGCAGTAGAGCATAGCAGTAAACCAGCTTGAAATAGGATTCTTCCATGCCACTGCCACTGCCACTGCCACTGCTGGCTTATGCTTTAGTGTCATAACTGACACTAGATAGTGGGCGATGTCAAAAACGGGGACTGAGATGTGTGGGAGAAGGTCAGAGCCAGGTCATCTCATGACGATGACCCAGAATGGTGGTGCCCCAAGCAGTGGTGATGGGTTCTTCTCATGCAGGGTAAAGCAAGTTTTTCAATAAGAAAATAAAATAAGTATGTTAAGAGGTGTCACTCATGATGGTAGGGAGGATATCTCGTATTCCCATGTCTAAAATGACTTAAAAATTATGGAATACAATAAATGTTAAAAGTAGGTAGTTGTAAAATCTCAAAATTTTAAATACTAAGAAATTAAAAAGAAACAATGAACAGAGTAACAATTATGTCAACAATGACAGGTCTGCTTTCTTTGTGGAAAAGTGACTATGGACAATAGGTAAATACATGAATGTGCCTCTGTTTCAATACAATTTTATATTCAAAAATAGGAGATGAACTATATTAGGCCCATGGACCATAGTTTTCTGACTCCTGCCCTACAGCATTATGGTCACCCAGCTGAAGCTGAACAGCTGCCATTTTTGGGTATTGGTCAATTGGAGGGAAGGATAGAAAATGAAAAAGAAGACATTGTCCACTATCTTAAGGATGATTATCAAAGGTAGCAAATGTTACTTCCACACATATTTCATTGATAAGAATTTCTTCGTATCTAACTGTAATGAAAGGTAGGAAATATAAAGGTCTTGGGCAGATTTGTGCCTGCCACAATTATATTAATGTTTAAAGAAAGGACAGAATGAATTTTGATGGAACTATAACAACATTTTCCACTAGAAGAAAGCCTGATTTTCTGCACTATGTCTAAGTTCCAGCATAACAGTTGTGTGCTTTACTTAATGTAATATTTTACCCAACTTAACCTCTTGGTTCCTTGATATCCTCTTCCACAAACTGGGGATGATAATGGAACCTATCTCATAGATTTATGGCAAACAATAAATGTTTAACACTTTTAAGTGCTTTGAGTGCTTTAAGACAATACCTCAAAATTGCTTTGATATCTTTAGAGGTAACATTGATTCCATTTAATAGATTAATAAATTGAGACTCATATATTTGAGTGCCTTGATTAAGATAATATAGCTAAAAGGTAGAAAACCAGAAATTAAACCAGGCTTTATTAATTTCATGCTTTCACTATACCACACACTGAGCACTGAACACAAAAAACGATGTCACTCAAACAAAAATGTGTGCGGAGATGCTAAATGGAATACTTAACAGGCAGAAGATATTGCACTATATTTGCATATTGATTGGATTGATCAACTAGGACGACAACTTTTGGTAATAGAAAGACAGGGAAAGGGTAATTGCAGAGGCAAAATCTTGCATAGATAAGGTGGGTTAGGGTTTAGTACATAAGTAGAAGGCTTGACCATAGTTAGGAGAACACATTTCCAAAGTAACAATCACATGGCATCTATGACTTCTTTCAGCAATGTTTTGTAGTTCTCTTTGCAGAGATCTTTCACCTCTTTAGTTAGATGCTTTGTAATTATTTTTGTGGCTATTTTAAATGAGATTGTGTTCTTGACTTAGCTGTCAGCTTGAACATTATTGAGGTATAGTACAGAAATGCTACAGTATTTTTTTTTTTTTTTTTTGAGATGTAGTCTCACTGTGTCACCTAGGCTGGAATGCAGTGACCTAATCTCAGCTCACTACAACCTCCACCTCCAGGGTTCAAGCGATTGTTTTGCCTCAGCCTCCTGAGTAGCTGGGACTATAGGCGTGAGTCACCACACCTAGCTAATTTTTGTATTTTTAGTAGAGACAGGGTTTCATTATATTGGCCAGGCTGGTCTCAAACTCTTGACTCATCATCCAGCCCCCTCAGCTTCTCAAAGTTCTGGGATTACAGGCGTGAGCCACGCGCCCAGCCACTGAGTTTTATATGTTGACTGTACTCAGAATGTTTACCAAATTCAAGCCCCTAATGGAATCTTTAGGGTTTTCTAAATATAGAATCATACCATCAGTGAAGAAAGTTTTACTTCTTTTCCTATTTGGATACCTTTTATTTTGTAGTCTTGCCTGATTGCTCTGGCTAGGACTTCTACTACTACATTGAACAGGAGTGGTAAAAGTGGGCATTCTTGTCTTATGCCAGTTCTCAAGGAGAATTAATTGTTCGAGATTTTGCCTATTCAATATGATGTTGCCTGTGGGTTTGTTCATAAATTGCTCTTTTAAGTCTGAAGTATGTTCCTTTGATACCTAGTTTGTTAAAGGGTTTTTATCCTGAAAGTTTTTTAGATTTTACTGAAAGCTTTTTCCACATCTCAGAGAAACGGAAAACCATTCCATGCTTATGAATTGAAAGAATAAATACCATTAAAATAGCCATAATGATGAAACAGAGAGAGACTATTCATATTTTTATAGGAATAGAATTGAATCTGTAGATAGCAGTTGGAAACCAATCTACAAATTTAATGTTATTCTTATCAAACTGTGTACATCATATTTTCATAGAATTAGAAAACACTATTCTAAAATTTGTATGGAACCAAAAAAAACAAATAACCCCATTAAAAAGTGTGCAAAATATATGAACAGACACTTCTCAAAAGAAGACATACAAGCAGCAACCAAAAATGATCCTGAACAGCCAAAGCAATCCTAGGCAAAATGAGCACAGTCAGAGACATCACATTACCTGACTTCAAACTATACTATAAAGCCACTGTAACCAAAATAGTATAATACTGGTACAAAAACACACACATATAACAACGGAGCAGAAATTAATCTTCACCCAAAGCCATCTCACCTTTGACAATGTTGACAAAAATAGGCAATAGGAAAAGGACTCCATATTCAATAAATGGTTCTGGGTTAGCTGGCTAGTCATATGCAAAATAATGAAACTGAACACTCACTTTTCACCATATACAAAAATTAACTCAATATTGATTAAAGATTTGAATGTAAGACCTCAAGTTATATGAATCCCAGAAGAAAACCTAGGAAACTCCACTCTGGATATTGACTTTGGAAATAAATTTATGGCTAAGTCCTCAAAAGCAATTGTTAACAACAACAACCAAAAGACAAGTGAGACCTAATTACACTAAAGCGCTTCTGCACAACAAAAAAAACTATCAATACGTTAAACAGGCAATCTACAGAATGAGAGAAAATATTTGCAAACTGTGTATCTGACAAAGATCTGATATCCAGAATAGTTTAAGGAATTTAAACTATTCAACAGCAAAAAACAAATAACACCATTAAAAAATGGGCAAAAGATAGAACAGACCCTTCTCAAAAGAAGACACAGGTGCGGTGGCTCACGTCTGTAATCCCAGTACTTTGGGAGGCCAAGGCAGGCAAATCACCTGAGGTTGGGAGTTCAAAACCAGCCTTACTAACATGGAGAAACCCCATCTCTACTAAAAATACAAAATTAGCCAGGCGTGGTGGTGCATGCCTGTAATCCCAGCCACTTGGGAGGCTGAGGCAGGAGAATCACTTGAATCAGGGAGACAGAGGTTGCATTCAGCCAAGATCACAACATTGCACTTCAGCCTGGGCAACAAGAGCAAAATTCTGTCTCAAAAATAAAAAATAAAATAAACTAAAAAAATACAAGCAGCCAAAAAACATATGAAAAAGTGCTGAACATCACTAATCACCAGAGAAATGGAAATCACAACCACAATGACATACCATTTCATACCAGTGAGAATAGCTAATATTAAAAAGTTAAAAAATAATAGATGGTGGTGAGGCTGCAGAGTAAAAGGGAGTGCTTATAAGAATGTGAATTAATGAATTAAGAACAATAATATCTACCCCAAAGACTGTGGTGTGGATGATAGATGATATACTAAAAATTTAGCTTTCAATGCCTGTCACATAGTGTGTTCTCAACGTATGACAGCTTAAATATAGATACCTTAGACATATATTCTTACATGTATTCAAATCAAAATCCATGATCAAAAACAAAAACATACAAATGATTCTACGGGAGCATGTGTGACATGTGCCTGTAGTCCTAACTGCTTGGGAGGCTGAGGCAGGAGGATTGCTTGAGTCCTAGATTTCAAGGCTGCAGTGAGCTATGATTGCCCAACCTGGGCAACAGAGTAAGGCCTCCATCTCTAAATTTTTTTAAAAAAGAACTTAAAACAGAACTACCATTCAACCCTGCAATCCCATTACTGGGTGACAGCAAGATTCCATCTCAATTTAAAAAAAAAAAGAAAAAAAAGAAACCAGATGTGGTCAAAAAACTATTGGATATGGAAATAAACAAGAATTGTAACACGAGTAACATTAAGAGAATAAAGTAAATAAGGTACTAAAATGCTGAGGGAATTAGAAGCAGTGATCAGGGAATTTGTAGATGTCTGCAATGAGGAAGCTTTGCAACCACAAACTGGTGGCAAAAGCTACAGTTCTAATTGTGTCCTTTGGAATTGTTTTTTTTTTTTTTATTTCTCAGGTATTCAGTGAATACAAATAATTTAATATGGATAACAATAATTTTCATAATTTAAAACAATAGACAAGAAGCTCTTTAGAGTTCAGAATTTCCTGTAGTTTAACAAAAGTTACAATAAGAGTAATTAAAACTAGCTAATGAAAGAAGATACATCTGAAATTGAGGCAACAGGTTTATCTTCCTTTAAGAAACATTTTGATAATTACAATTAAATTCCTTAAAAATTGTATTGGTCTTAACTAAATTTTAGTTACTATAAAATAAGCATACTATCCCTGCAGTTGCATAGAAATGAAAACAAAAGACTATCTGCAAGGAAGTAAGATAATTTGTAAACATACTGGCAATTAGACCTTGCATCTCCAAACACCAGTTCTTTGTCCCCACAGCTAAGAAATCTACAACATTTAATGGTTGTGGAACTTAGTGCAAATTCAGTTGGCAAAAACACATAAACATGATGCAGCATTATACAAAGAATGAAAGTGATTGTCAGCAAAATCATACAGGATTAGGAAAACATTAAGCTATCACTTGGGGAAAATAGATTCTGATTTATAATTCCTATGTTTAGTGTTTCAACACATTTAGACTCTGTTTGTATATCACTAAGACATTAGGTGATTTAATTGACCAAGCAGCTGGTTTGACTAAATTTTGAACTGAATTGACTGAGTTTCTAAATTTTCTTAGTCACAGACTTCACAAAACCATAAATGGAAAAAGGATTATTTCTATCTCTATGTATTTAAGCAGCAGAAAGTCTTATGAAATCATGTTAATATAATAAAGCAAGCAGAAGAGGCAAATCTGAGGCTTCTTGACATTTTTTGTGTCATGCAAAGACAGAAAAGTAAAAAAAAGAACCTGGAAGCTTCAGGTCATGAGCACAGTAAATCCTAGTTGACATAATTGAAACAGAATGGGATTTATTATCCCAGCCATGTAAATTGGTGCAAGGTCATGGTCAAACATGGATCATGTAGAGTTAAAGGATATCAAGGATCTGGCTTTGCTGTTCCATTACATACCATGAAACAGAAGTGTAATGCATTATTGAAAGTAAATATTATTTTATCAAGCTGGAAAGACTTTAGGACAAGAGCTTTTGGAGTCCATCCTTTCAAACTGTGGCTTTTTCAGGCTCCTTGACATTCTTGATAGTGTTAGCCTCTTTCTTGGTTTGTTTCTCTTAATAAAGAGTAGAGTAGCAATTCAAAGAAAAGTGATTAAACTCCGCTTTTAACTTAAATATTTTAAACAGTTTTATTGATGCATAAACCATATATCACGTGGTTCATCTATTTAAAGTATATAGTTGAATGATTTTTAGTATACACACAGTTGTGTAATAATCATAACAAATAAATTTCAAAATATTTGTCACCCCCAAAACAAACCAGGTACCCATTATCAGTCTCTCACTATTCCTCCCTATCCTCCACCCTAGATAACCACTAATCTACATCCTTTCTCTATAAGTTTGTATATTCTGGCCATTTCATCGAAATTCAATCATACAATATGTGATTTTTTTGTGTTAGGTTTCCTTAATATAGAATGATGTTTTCAAGGTTTATTCATGTTTTAGCATATACTAAAACTTCATTCTGTTTTTTATTTTGTTTTGTTTTGCTTTGGTTCTGTTTTTTTTCCTTAACCATATTTTGTTGTATAGAGATTCCACACTTTATTCATTCTTTCATCAGTTCCTAGATATTTGTATTGTCTTCCATTGTTGCCTAACATGAACAATGCTGCTATAAACATTTATCTAAAAGTTTTTGTTTGGAAATATGTTTTCATTTAACTTGACTGTATATACTTAGCACTGGAATTTCTTTGTCCTGTGATATCTTAGTTCACTAGGGGTGCTATAACAAAATATCATTCACAGAGTAGTTTATAGACAAGATAAATTTATTTATCACAGTTCAGGAGTCTAGGAAGTCCAATATCAAGGTGCTCGCACATTAGGTGTCTGGTGAAGGTCTGTTTCCTGGTTCATAGACAGTGATTTTTCAATGATTCCTCACATGGTGAAAGGGGCAAGAACCCTGGGGCTTCTTTTATAAGGTCACTAATCCCATTCATGAGTAGTGAGCCCTCATGACCAGCCAAAATCCCCTCCTCAACTCCCTGCTAATGCCATCACAGTGGTGATTAGATTTCAACACATGCATTTTGAAGGACATTAACATTCAGAACATTGGATATGATAACTCTATGTTTAACATTTAGAAGAATTGCAACAAGGTTTTTCAAATCGTTGCAACATTGAATATTCTCCCAGTTAACATATGAGGGTTCAGATATCACTACATGCTTGCCAATACTTATAATTATACAATATATTGCTTATAGGTTCACTAAAAACCGTAAAGTGGTATTTCATTGTCATCTTGACTGAATTTCTCTAACAAGAGATAATGTTGATCATCTTCTCGTGTGCTTATTAACCATTTGTATATCTTGTTTGAAGAAATGTCTGTTCAATTTCTTTGCCCATTTCTTAATTGGATTATTTGTCTTTTTATTGTGGAGTTGTAAGAATTTGTTATATATTCTGGATACTACAATTATAGTCACAGTTATGTGCCACATAATGACTTTTTGGTCAGCAGTGGGTTGTACATATGATGGTGGTCCTATAAGACTATAATGGAACTGAAAAATTCCTATCACCTAGTGACATAGCAACCATTGTAACATCATAGATGGATTATTGCTCACCAGTTTGTGGTGATGCTGTTCACTGCCAATTACATAAAACAGGGGTCCCCAAGCCCTGGGTTGCAGACTGATATAGATTTGTGGCCTACTAGAAACTGGGCTGCACAGCAGGAGGTGAGCAATGGGATAAGCATTACCACCTGAGCTCCCATCTTCCATCAGATCAGCAGTGGCATTCACGGAAGCATGAACGCTATTGTGAACTGCGCATATGAGGCATCTGGGTTGTGCACTCCTTATGAGAATGTAACTAGTACCTGATGATCTGAGGTGGAAGAGCTTCATCCTGAAATCATCCACACCCCAATCCTCACCTCCTCCTCCACCCATGGAAAAATTTTCTTCAACTAAATTGGTCCCTGGTGCCAAAAAGTGTGGGGACTTTTGTATAAATATAGAGCACATAAAATTATATGTAGTGCACAATGCTTGATAGTGATATCAAATGACTGTGTTACTAGTTTATGCATTTATTATACCATACTTTTTCTCATTATTTTAGAGAGTATTTCTTCTATTTATTAAAAAAAAGAAGTTTACTGTAAAAGAACTCCAGGAGTATCCTTCAAGAGGTATCCCAGAAGAAGGCATTATCATCACAGAATATGACAATTTCATGTGTTTTGTTGCCCTGTATACCTTCCAGTGGGACAAGATCTAAAGGTGAAAGATACTGATATTGACCATCCTGACCTTGTGTAGGCCTAAGCTAAAGTATGTATTAATGTCTTAGTTTCTAACAGAATTGTTTAAATACAAGAATCAACAAATAATTTAAAAATAAAAATATATAAAATAAAGATACAAGGAAGAAAATTATTTCATACAGCTATATAATATATTTGCATTTTCAGATAAGTGTTATTACAAGAGTCAAAAAGTTTTAAAAATTAAAAATTTTATAGTATAAAAAATTATAGTAACCTCAGGTTAATCTATTATTGAAGAAATAAAATAATTTAATAAACTTAGTATAGCTTGTGTAGAGTGCTTATCAAGTCTACAGTAATATATATGAATGTCCTAGGTCTTCCTATTCACTCCCCACTCACTGACTCACTAGAGCAATTTCCAGTCCAGTAACCTCCATTCATGGTAAGTGTCCTATACCAGTGAACCATTTTTCAATGTTTTCTTATTTTTACTATACCATTCTTGCATTTAGATATGTTTAGTGACATATATACTTATCATTGTGTTACAATTGCCTACAGTATTCAGCACCAGTAGCGTGCTGTACAGGTTTGTAACCTAGGAGCAATAGGCTACACCATATAGCCTGCGTGTAGTCAGCTATACCATCAAGGTTTGTGTAAGTATATTCTATTGTGTTTTCACGACAAAGTCACCTAGTAATCAGACTGTATTCTCCTCACTAAATGAAGCAAAACTGTACTTGATTTAAAAAATATTTTATCCCATTCTGTGAGTTGTTTTTACATTTTTTACAGTGTTCTTTAAATTACAAATGTTTTAATTTTAATTTTGATGAAGTTCAATTTATCTATTTATTCTTTTGCTGCTTATACTTTCTGTGTTATATCTAACTAATTATTGCCTGATTCAAAGTCCCAAGAATTCACTCTTGTGTTTCCATCTAAGAATTGTATACTTTAGTGTAAGCTCATACACTTAGGTTTCGGATCCATTTGGAGTGAGTTTTTACACATGATGTGAGGTACAAACCTGATATTGTTTGGTTGTGTCCCTACCCAAATCTCATCTTGAATTGTATTTCAAATTTTAATCCCCATGTGTCGAGGGAGGAACCTGGTGGGAAGTGTTTGGATCATGAGGGAAGTTTTCACATGCTCTTCTCATGATAGTGAGTGAGTTCTCACAAGATCTGGTTGTCTGATTAAGTGTCTGGTGCTTCCCTGTTCTCTCTCTCTCTCCAGCTGCCTTTCAGATGTGCCTTGCTTCCCTCTTGCCTTCTGCTATGATTGTAAGTTACTGAGGCATCCCCAGCCATGTGGACCTGTGAGTCAATTAAACTTTCTTTCTTTAGAAATTACCCAGTCTCAGGTTGTCTCTTTACAGCAGTGCAGAAATGGACTAATGCAAAATCTAAATTTAAAATTCTGCATGTGAATTTCCAATTGTCTCAGCACAATTTGTTGAAAAGCCTATTTAATTGTTTTATGAACATTTTTTATTGAAAAACAATTCATCATAATATGGATTTTTATAATAGTATGAAATAGACTCTCGATTCTATGTCATTCATCTGTAGATCTTTGAAATAAGAAAGTGTGAGTTCTTCAAATTTGTTCATATTCAAAATTCTTTTGGCTATTCTGGGATTTTGACTTTTCCATATGATTTTAGGATCAGCTGATTAATTTCCTTATGTCAGTCATATAATAATTTGATAAGATTTTCAATGAATTTATAGATTAATTTGGAAACTATTGTCATCTTAACAAAATTAAGTGCTTCCATCTATGATCATGTGATGTCTTTCCATTTGTTTAGGTGTTATTTAATCTCTTTCAACAATGTTTTACAGTTTTCAGTGTACAAGTCTTACGCTTCTTTGTTAAATTTCTTCTTAGGTATTCTACTCTATTTTATGCAAATAAAACAGAATTGTTTTCTTAATTTTATTTTCAAATTTTTTATTGTTGGTATATAAAAGTACAACTGATTGTTTAGATACTTGCTTTGAGACAGTAATCTTTCTGAACACATTTATTATTTCTAATATTTTTTAGTGAGTTGATTAGTATTTTCTATGTACATCATTATGCCATCTGTAAAGAGAGATCATTTTCCTTCCTCGTTTCCAATCTGATGGCTTTTATTTACTTTTCTTGCTTAATTGCGATGCTGGAAGCTCTAACACAATGTTGAATACAATGGCAAGAACAGAAATCACTACCTTCTTTCAAATCTTAGGTGGAAACATCCAATCTTTTTTTTTTTTTTGTAAATGGCCTTTATTAGGTAGAGAAATTTACCTCTCTTCTAGTTTAATGAGTCCTTTTTCTTTTTTTTTGATTATAAAAAGTGTTAGAATCTGTCAATGCTTTTTGTGTATCTGTTTATACAATCATATTATTTTTGTTCCTTATTTTGTTTATATAGTGTACAACATTGATTAGGGTTTGGATGTTAAATTAATCCTGCATTCCTGGGATAAATTTAATTTGATCATTATATATGATTCTTTTTAACGTGTACTTTCGGTTGTGAAGGAGTTAAGAATATGCCATTCAAAATACACTACTTTGTGAGATGACTATTTTGAGTTAAAGGCAGCCTGGAAAACAGCAGGTACAAGAAAATTACTCTGACCTTTCTTCAGTGTCTTAACCGCAAAATATGGAATTTTCATGTGAAAGATGACTTTCCTATACTAGAAGGAACGTAGCATTTTTATCATCAAGGACAGAAAGTTAAGACTGACAGAATTCTATACAGACCTTGTTAAAATAAGTCTTACCTTCATTTAGCCTCACTATATAATTTAGTTATGTTCTCAAAACTTAGTACTCTCTCCAATTCAATATGTATGTGTTCAACTCTGTGTCTTCAATCTTCATTTCTTTATGTAAGTTTCCATGCCACATAAAATTTATGCTAAATAAATTTATATGTTTTTCTTCTGTTTATCTGTCTCATGGTAATTTAAGTCTCAAGCCCAGCTGAAAAAACCCCGAAAGGGTAGAGATGAATTTTCATTTTCCTAATTCTATCTATATACCATTTTAATGGAAGAAGATATGAAACCTAGAGCTTCTATTCCAAGGACCAACAATCCAGGAAATGTTAAAAATGTTTCCCTCTTGGCTACAAACATGAAGTAAGGATACCTTAGAAGAAAAAAATAAGTAGAGTCAGGGGAAGGTTAGATAGGCCTGAAGAGATTAGCAGAGAAGACAAATAGAAAAAGAGAAGAAGACCTGAATAAACTGTTTTAAGGGAGAAACAAAATAGGTTTAGTTTTATTAAGTAAATCACATGTAATTGCTGATATTTGACCCTTGGACCTACAACAACAATAATTTCATTTAGTACAACCTATACATTCCTGCTCAAGTTCTGAAAAAAAGGATCAATCCCTTTTATAACTTATTAGTAAATAAAGATAGAACAAATGAAATTGCCTTTCTAAGAGTGATACAATATTATGTCTTTTTACCCACAATTATTTTTTTAACCCTGAGGATAATAATCAATATAGCCTAACTTAAAAATCTTAAGTTTTTTTAAAGCACATTTCATTCTAAAGTTTTATTTCAAATGACATTTTTGCTTTTTCATTTCTTTGAATGAAAATTTTTGAATATACTCACATTTTTATAATCACAATAATCCTTTGTTCTGATTACTATTATCATTAGGATTATCATTTTTAGTAGTTCAAGTAGTCATCATCATTTTTCTTGTCACTGCCAGAGTCATCATGGTCATAATAATAGTATTTTCCCTTTTACAAGGAAGGCATCCAATAGGTATAACAGTAAAACAGGGAGATTAATCTTGACTATGCTTGCTAAGTTGTTATACGCACTTTAGGCTATGAATTTAACCTCTCAGTTGCTTTACTTCTTTAACTACAAAGTATGGATTGTGGCAGTTTTACAAGGTTAACAGAAAGGTTAATGTCTGCAACTTTTAAAACTTCTTTGGTTAGAAGCTCAGAGAAGGAAAAGTATTATTCTACGTTGTTTAGTACCTTGTCACAAGGCTAAGCTATGAATATAGAATATGATTAAAACATATCATTTTTCTCTTTATTTGTCAATTGCCCTCTTATTGAATAAATAAATTGAATACCAAAGTAGGCATTTACTTAAAAGTTCCATCAGATTCTGCCTCTTTCTCCTGACTGTTCCAATTTCGTTTGTTAAAAAAATGCATTTTTAGTGTGTCTGGACTGCAAAACACTGAATAAAATAACCATGAAAAATAAGTACTCTCTGCATTAGATTGATGAAGTAATTGAATGCTTACAGTGAGCTTAAAATATCTTCTGATGAGCACATACTTTTGGTAATCATAAAAACAAAATTTGAAAAAGAAATTTGCAGCTGAACATAAATTTTAATTTAAAAATCATTAGAAATGTAACAAACAGCTATTTCTGCCACTAGGATAGAGCAGGTGACACCTTGAGTTACTCTGTAGGTAACTTAAAAAGAATGTTTAACTGAACCCAAGCCAGTTTCATTTTACAACATTTTCTGGAGTGGGGAGTTGAAAGTATCTTTGTTTCTTTGACGATTCTGAAGCGTTTTCAAAAGGAGTTGTGAATCTCCTCAGGTTTTAAACCAGATTTTTCTTTCTATAAAATGGAAACTTGTAAAGTTCACTTCAATATTTATTTTTTGCCGAAATGTCCACATACTTGAGAATGTTTAAAGGCATTATGATATGTTCATCTAATAATAAAAATCACATTTTTATGAAAGCATGTAAAGTTTCAATAGAAAGTATAATTATAGAATAAATAGGAAGAGAATAATTCAAATTCTGTTATTAGGTTGTATATATTGAAATGTATATCTATCTGTAATCAGAAAACATACAATGATCTGTTAATTGTGTTTATCATCTGGTAGTATAAATGGAGGTTGTTTAATTTCTACATTTTATTTGCCATATTTTATACACAAACATTTAAAATTACAACTACTAGTAATTGGTAAACTACATACAAATGTATATAATTTAAGAAACTACTAACATGTGAGTATAATAATCTATACTAAAGTCCTGTAGAATTCGACCAGATGGAGGGTGAAATGTTAATTCTAGTGAGAAATTCAGTAAGCATGGAAGGTAGAGTCCACTTCTTCCAGAATTGAGCAGCTGGGAGCTTCATGGGTTAGCACTATGGTCACTGTGACTGCATGATGTGGCCATAATTAGAAGTTCTGGTCGAGACAAAGGTCATTAAGAAAATAAAATTATTTGGGAAAAATCGGCAATGGCATGAATGTGAAGGCTTCTGTGGAATGAGATGCTCCAGAGAGTTTAGGGAACAACTAACAAATTGAGGAAAAAAGTAATAACTTGTAAAATTGGGGTATCTCTCTTTATTCCATTTTAACGTTCTTTAGGAATGAAAGCAAAGGATTTGAGTGACTTTAATATGGCTTTGAAGACAGGCCTATGTTTTTGTAAACGTTCCATGGGTGTGATGAAGAGATGGATGTAGATACATACATGCACAATTTTTTTTTTTTTTTTTTTTTTTTTTTTTTTTTGAGATGAAGTCTCACTCTTTTGCCTGGGCAGGGCAGTGGTGTGATCTTGGCTCACTGAAACCTCCACCTCCCGGGTTCAGGTGATTCTCCTTCCTCAGCCTCCCAAGTAGCTGGGATTACAGATGCGTGCCACCACGCCCAGCCAATTTTTGCATTTTTAGTAGAGACAAGGTTTCATCATTTTGACCAGGCTGGTCTGAAATTCCAAACCTCAGGTGATCCACCTTCCTCAACCTCCCAAAGTGCTGGGATTACAGGCGTGAGCCACCATTCCCGCCCCATCCATGCACATTTCTCTATTCCACAATTATAAAGTACGTTTTGAACACTTTGCATAGCGAAGAGATCTTACAAAGGTTTTTCCTAAGTCAAACAGTTCATTAAGTGCTTCATTTCAAGGCTACCTTTATCCCTGAAAACCACAGCCATTTCCTAATTACCTACCACAGACTCCAAGCCCCTTTTTGGTCCTAATGAATGGCATCCCCCTCCACACTCTCTGGTAGGTGGGTAAACAATAGGGGATATCTCAGAAAAAGAGACTTGTAAGAGCACATTTCCAGCCTGAAGGAAGTAAAATATATTTTGGTAGGAAAAAAACTAATCAGAGATTTTTAATACACAATTCTGGAAGAAGAAAATGGTATCCACGAATGTCTTGCAATAAAAATACATGTTCAGGCTGGGTGTGATGGTTCACGCCTGTAATCCAAGCACTTTGGGAGGCAAAGGTGGGTGGATCGCCTGAGGTCAGGACTTCCGGATCAACCTGACCAATATGGTGAAACCCGGTCACTACTAAACACACAAAAGTTTGCCGGGTGTGGTGGCATGTGCCTGTAGTCCCATGTACTCAAGAGGCTTAGGAAATTTAACAATATATAAGAGATGGTTGTCAAAGTTTTCAGAACCACTAGGAGAACAAACATATAATCTTTTTTTTTTTTTTTTTTTTTTTTTTTTTTTTTTGAGGCGGAGTCTTGCTCTGTCGCCCAGACTGGAGTCCAGTGGCCAGATCTCAGCTCACTGCAAGCTCCGCCTCCCGAGTTTACGCCATTCTCCTGCCTCAGCCTCCCGAGCAGCTGGGACTACAGGCGCCCGCCACTTCGCCCGGCTAGTTTTTGTATTTTTAGTAGAGACGGGGTTTCACCGTGTTAGCCAGGATGGTCTCGATCTCCTGACCTCGTGATCCGCCCGTCTCGGCCTCCCAAAGTGCTGGGATTACAGGCTTGAGCCACCGCGCCCGGCCCAAACATATAATCTTAAAAAAAATGTGTATAATACAATATGTGCTTTTTTGCTGAATAAGGAGTGTGAGGTCGTGGGTGCTAGAGGATTCTGATGATCATCCAAATTTGTGAAACAGGAATGTATGTGAAGAAGAGCTAGCAAAGCATTTTGAACAAGGAACATCAGGTTCAAATATACATATTAGAAAGATGAATTACAGTAATCTGCAGAATAATCTGGAAAGAAATGAAATTTGGATCTTTCTCTTTAACCTATATCATAGTCTCACATTTTAAACTCTTAAACATCCTTCAACATTCATCAAACTCAGTTGGCTTAAAAAAAAAAAAAAAAAAAAAAAAAAAAAAAAAAAAACCCTGTGGCTTAAATTTTCTTCTGCCAGCTTTCCTGAGTCTTTTATTCTCACTAAGCCTTCAGAACTTCATTTATAAAATAAGATGGGTAATCTTAGCAATCACTAAAATATGTTTCAGGTTTCAAGTTCTCTGGAATAACAAAACTAAATGGTTATGGGAAGTACTAAAGGTATGTTTTCATAGGCTGTCTGCCTCTTCATTTAGGAGAAGAAAAAAATCATTTGCCATTTCTGTTTAGACATAAACTAAACATATATTCAAAAATTGATTTATTTTGGTTTTCTCATTTTTTTCCTGATCTGCAACAATTTGAGATTGTATGCAATGAATTGAGGGGAAAAGGAATAATACAAATTTTGAGACTACTCTTCAGTCTGAGGATGCTCAATACCTTAGTTGCCATAAAAGTTAATGAGGATGTCAAATTACTCTGAGGTTCAACCCCCAAAGGACATCCTCAGTTCTGTCAAAAAGCAAAAGCTATGCATGATAATAAGCATCTCTGAGGAAAATAAAACACTGATGACAGTATAAGATGCATGACTCAATTATGTGAAGAATAATGATAAGGCTTGCATCCTGTATACTTCCCTAATTGGATAACAGTGCAATCCTATGTGCTACAAATAGTGTAGAGCACTCATTAAGAGGTAGAGAGAAACACAAGTGATCTTCTCTTAGTTATAACTCAAATGTGAATTCAGAAATAAGAGGCTAAGTCAAATACAAATTGTTTTACATATATTTTTCATAAAGGTTTCTCTCATTTGGATAAGCTTCAGGAACTGAAATAAGTTTAATTGGTTCAGTGTATCATGCTAAATTGTAAAAAGGAGTAAAACTAGGGGAAAAAAGGAACAAATATCTTTTTAACCATAGAAGTCTATATGTAAGGTGGGACTTTGAAATGCAGGAGCAACAGTGATTTTATTTTTTTTTATACTTTAAGTTCTAGGGTACATGTGCATAACGTGCTGGTTTGTTACATATGTATACTTGTGCCATGTTGGTGTGCTGCACCCATCAACTCGTCAGCACCCATCAATTCATCATTTATATAAGGTATAACTCCCAATGCTATCCCTCCCCCCTCCCCCCCTCCCCAAGATAGGCCCCAGTGTGTGATGTCCCCCTTCCCGAGTCCAAGTGTTCTCATTGTTCAGCTCCCACCTATGAGTGAGAACATGTGGTGCTTGGTTTTCTGTTCTTGTGATAGTTTGCTAAGAATGATAGTTTCCAGCTGCATCCATGTCCCTACAAAGGATGCAAACTCATCCTTTCTTATTGCTGCATAGTATTCCATGGTGTATATGTGCCACATTTTCTTAATCCAGTCTGTCACAGATGGACATTTGGGTTGATTCCAAGTCTTTGCTATTGTGAATAGTGCTGCAATAAACATACGTGTGCATGTGTCTTTACAGCAGCATGATTTGTAATCCTTTGGGTATATACCCAGTAGTGGGATGGCTGGGTCATATGGTACATCTAGTTCTAGATTCTTGAGGAATTGCCATACTGTTTTCCATAATGGTTGAACTAGTTTACAATCCCACCAACAGTGTAAAAGTGTTCCTATTTCTCCACATCCTCTCCAGCACCTGTTGTTTCCTGACTTTTCAATGATTGCCAATCTAACTGGTGTGAGATGGTATCTCATTGTGGTTTTGATTTGCATTTCTCTGATGGCCAGTGATAATGAGCATTTTTTCATGTGTCTGTTGGCTGCATGAATGTCTTCTTTTGAGAAATGTCTGTTCATATCCTTTGCCCACTTTTTGATGGGGTTGTTGGTTTTTTTCTTGTAAATTTGTTTGAGTTCTTTGTAGATTCTGGATATTAGCCCTTTGTCAGATGAGTAGGTTGCAAAAATTTTCTCCCATTCTGTAGGTTGCCTGTTCACTCTGATGGTAGTTTCTTTTACTCTGCAGAAGCTCTTTAGTTTAATGAGATCCCATTTGTCAATTTTGGCTTTTGCTGCCATTGCTTTTGGTGTTTTAGACATGAAGTCCTTGCCCATGCCTATGTCCTGAATGGTACTACCTAGGCTTTCTTCTAGGGTTTTCATGGTATTAGGTCTAACATTTAAGTCTCTAATCCATCTTGAATTAATTCTCGTATAAGGAGTAAGGAAAGGATCCAGTTTCAGCTTTCTACTTATGGCTAGCCAATTTTCCCAGCACCATTTATTAAACAGGGAATCCTTTCCCTATTTCTTGTTTCTCTCAGATTTGTCAAAGATCAGATGGCTGTAGATGTGTGGTATTATTTCTGAGGACTCTGTTCTGTTCCATTGGTCTATATCTCTGTTTTGGTACCAGTACCATGCTGTTTTGATTACTGTAGCCTTGTAGTATAGTTTGAAGTCAGGTAGCATGATGACTCCAGCTTTGTTCTTTTGACTTAGGATTGTCTTGGCAATGCGGGCTCTTTTTTGGTTTCATATGAAATTTAAAGCCGTTTTTTCCAGTTCTTTGAAGAAACTCATTGGTAGCTTGATGGGGATGGCATTGAATCTATAAATAACCTTGGGCAATATGGCCATTTTCATGATATTGATTCTTCCTATCCATGAGCATGGTATGTTCTTCCATTTGTTAGTGTCCTCTTTTATTTCACTGAGCAGTGGTTTGTAGTTCTCCTTGAAGATGTCCTTTACATCCCTTGTGAGTTGGATTCCTAGGTATTTTCTTCTCTTTGAAGCAATTGTGAATGGAAGTTCACTCATGATTTGGCTCTCTGCTTGTCTGTTACTGGTGTATAAGAAAGCTTGTGATTTTTGCACATTGATTTTGTATCCTGAGACTTTGCTGAAGTTGCTTATCAGCTTAAGGAGATTTTGGGCTGAGACAATGGGATTTTCTAAATATACAATCATGTCATCTGCAGACAGGGATAATTTGACTTCTTCTTTTCCTAACTGGATACCCTTTATTTCTTTCTCTTGCCTGATTGCCCTAGCCAGAACTTCTAAGACTACGTTGAATAGGAGTGGTGAGAGAGGGCATCCCTGTCTCGTGCCAGTTTTCAAAGGGAATTTTTCCAATTTTTGCCCATTCAGTATGATATTGGCTGTGGGTTTGTCATAAATAGCTCTTATTATTTTGAGGTACGTTCCATCATTACCGAATTTATTGAGCGTTTTTTAACATGAAGGGTGGTTGAATTTTGTCAAAAGCCTTTTCTGCATCTATTGAGATAATCATGTGGTTCTTGTCTTTTGGTACTGTTCATACGCTGGATTACGTTTATTGATTTGCGAATGTTGAACCAGCCTTGCATCCCAGGGATGAAGCCCACTTGATCATGGTGGATAAGCTTTTTGATGTGCTGCTGAATCCGGTTTGCCAGTATTTTATTGAGGATTTTTGCATCAATGTTCATCAGGGATATTGGTCTAAAATTTTCTTTTTTTGTTGTGTCTCTGCCAGGCTTTGGTATCAGGATGATGTTGACCTCATAAAATGAGTTATGGAGGATTTCCTCTTTTTCAATTGATTGGAATAGTTTCAGAAGGAATGGTATCAGCTCCTCCTTGTACCTCTGGTAGAATTCAGCTGTGAATCCATCTGGTCCTGGACTTTTTTTGGTTGGTAGACTATTAATTATTGCCTCAATTTCAGAGCCTGCTATTGGTCTATTTAGGGATTCAACTTCTTCCTGGTTTAGTCTTGGAAGAGTGTAAGTGTCCAGGAAATTGTCCATTTCTTCTACATTTTCTAGTTTATTTGCGTAGAGGTGTTTATAGTATTCCCTGATGGTAGTTTGAATTTCTGTGGGGTCTGTGGTGATATCCCCTTTATCATTTTTTATTGCGTCTATTTGATTACTCTCTCTTTTCTTCTTTATTAGTCTTGCTAGCAGTCGGTCAATTTTATGGATCTTTTCAAAAAACCAGCTCCTGGATTCATTGATTTTTTGGAGGGCTTTTTGTGTCTCAATCTCCTTCAGTTCTGCTCTGATCTTAGTTATTTCTTGCCTTCTGCTAGCTTTTGAATGTGTTTGCTCTTGCTTCTCCAGTTCTTTTAATTTTGATGTTAGAGTGTCAATTTTAGATCTTTCCAGCTTTCTCTTGTGGGCATTTAGTGCCATCAATTTCCCTCTACACACTGCTTTAAATGTGTCCCAGAGATTCTTGTATGTTGTATCTTTGTTCTCATTGGTTTCAAAGAACATCTTTATTTCTGCCTTCATTTCGTTATGTACCCAGTAGTCATTCAGGAGCAGGTTGTTCAGTTTCCATGTAGTTGAGCGATTTTGATTGAGTTTCTTAGTCCTGAGTTCTAGTTTGATTGCACTGTGGTCTGAGAAAGAGTTTGTTATAATTTCTGTTCTTTTACATTTGCTGAGGAGTGCTTTACTTCCAATTATGTGGTCAATTTTGGAATAAGTGCAATGTGGTGCTGAGAATGTATATTCTGTTGATTTGGGGTGGAGAGTTCTATAGATGTCTATTAGGTCCGCTTGGTGCAGAGATGAGTTCAATTCCTGGATATCCTTGTTAACTTTCTGTCTCCTTGATCTGTCTAATATTGACAGTGGAGTGTTGAAGTCTCCCATTATTATTGTATGGGAGTCTAAGTCTCTTTGTAAGTCTCTAAGGACTTGCTTTTATGAATCTGGGTGCTCCTGTATTGGGTGCATATATATTTAACATAGTTAGGTCTTCCTGTTGAATTGATCCCTTTACCATTATGTAATGGCCTTTTTTGTCTCTTTTGATCTTTGATGGTTTAAAGTCTATTTTTTCAGAGACTAGGATTGCAACCCCTGCTTTTTTTTGTTCTCCATTTGCTTGGTAGATCTTCCTCCATCCCTTTATTTTGAGCCTATGTATGTCTCTGCATGTGAGATGGGTCTCCTGAATACAGCAGACTGATGGGTCTTGACTCTTTATCCAGTTTGCCAGTCTGTGTCTTTTAATTGGAGCATTTAGTCCATTAACATTTAAGGTTAATATTGTTATGTGTGAACTTGATCCTGCCATTATGATATTAACTGGTTATTTTGTTTGTTAGTTGATGCAGTTTCTTCCTAGCCTCGATGGTCTTTACATTTTGGCATGTTTTTGCGACGGCTGGTACCGGTTGTTCCTTTCCATGTTTAGGGCTTCCTTCAGGGTCTCTTGTAATGCAGGCCTGGTGGTGACAAAATCTCTAAGCATTTGCTTATCTGTAAAGGATTTTATTTCTCCTTCACTGATGAAACTTAGTTTGGCTGGATATGAAATTCTGGGTTGAAAATTCTTTTCTTTAAGAACGTTGAATATTGACCCCCACTCTCTTCTGGCTTGTAGAGTTTCTGCCGAGAGATCTGCTGTTAGTCTGATGGGCTTCCCTTTGTGGGTAACCCGACCTTTCTCTCTGGCTGCCCTTAAGAATTTTTCCTTCATTTCTACTTTGGTGAATCTGGCAATTATGTGTCTTGGAGTTGCTCTTCTCGAGGAGTATCTTTGTGGTGTTCTCTGTATTTCCTGAATTTGAATGTTGGCCTGCCCTACTAGGTTGGGGAAGTTCTCCTGGATGATATCCTGAAGAGTGTTTTCCAACTTGGTTTCATTTTCCCCCTCACTTTCAGGCACCCCAATCAGACGTAGATTTGGTCTTTTTACATAATCCCATACTTCTTGCAGGCTTTGTTCATTTCTTTTTCTTCTTTTTTCTTTTGGTTTCTCTTCTCGCTTCATTTCATTCATTTGATCCTCAATCGCTGATACTCTTTCTTCCAGTTGATCAAGTTGGTTACTGAAGCTTGTGGATTTGTCACGTATTTCTCGTGTCATGGTTTTCTGTGGGGAAAAGAAAGAGAGATCAGCCTGTTACTGTGTCTATATAGAAGGAAGTAGACATAAGAGACTCCATTTAGTTCTGTATTTGAGATGCTGTTAATCTGCGACCCTACCCCCAACCTTGTCCTTGCAAGAGACATGTGCTGTGGTGACTTAAGGTTAAAAGGATTTTGGGCGGTGCAGAATGTGCTTTGTTAAACAAGTGCCTAAAGGCTGCTTATGGTTAAAGGTCATCACCATTCTCTTAAATCTCAAGAAAGAGAAAAAAAAAAAAAAAAACATTTGTCTCCTGCCCCTCCCTGGGCAATGGAACATCTCCGGGTAAAACTCTTTGTGTGCTTTGTTTACTGAGTAAGGAGAAAACCGCCTTTAGGAATAAGGTGGGGCTTGCTGGAGCAATACTGCTAAAAGGTTTATGGAGATGTTTGCATATGCATCTTGAGGCACAGCATTTTCCTTTAAACTTATTCATGTTACAAGGATTTTTTGTTCATATGTCTTACTACTGATTTCCTCGCTACAATGATCCTATTGTCCAGCCACTCCCTTATCTTTTTGATGGTAAAGATAATTATCAATAAATACTAAGGGAACTCAGAGGCCGGTGCCGGTGTGGGTCTTCTGTAAGCACAGCACCGGTCCCCTGGGCCCCGCTTTTCTTTACTTTGTCTCTGTGTCTTATTCCTTTTCTCAAGTCTCTCGTTCCACCTAACGAGAAGCACCCAAAGGTGTGCAGGGGCAGGCCACCCCTTCATCTGGCGTCCAATGTGGGAGCTTTTCTCTAAGGTGAAGGTATGCTGGAGCATGGTCCTTGAGGACAAGTCGACGAGAGACTCCTGAGTACGTCTACAGTCAGCCTTGCAGTAAGCTTGTGCACTCGGAAGAACCTAGGGTAACAATGGGGCAAACTAAAAGTAAATATGCCTCTTATCACAGCTTTATAAAAATTCTCTTAAAAAGAGGTGGAGTTAAAGTGTCTACCAAAAATCTAATTACGCTCTTTCAAGCAATAGAACAGTTTCGTCCATGGTTTCCAGAACAGGGAACTTTAGATCTAAAAGATTCGGAAAAAATTGGCAAAGAATTAAAACAAGCAAGTAGGGAAGGTAAAATCATCCCACTTACAGTATGGAATGATTGGGTCATTATTAAAGTAGCTTTAGAACTGTTGCAAACAGAAGAAGATAGCGTTCCAGTTTCCGATGTCCCTAAAAGCTGTGCAGTAGATTGTGAAAAAGAGGCAGGGATAGAATCCCAGAAAAGAAAAGAAAGTTCACACTGTAAATGTGTAGCAGAGCTGGTAATGGCTCGGTCAACGCAAAATGTTGACAATAATCAATTACAGGAGGTAATATATCCTGAAACGTTAAAATTAGAGGAAAAAGATCCAGAATTAGCAGAGCCATCAGAGTCTAAACCATGATGGCCAACTCCTCTTACAACAGCTCAGATGCCTGCAACCTTAGAACCTCAAATGCAGGTTAAACAAGTACAAACTCCAAAAAAAGATCAAATAGAAAAAGATAGAGTCTCTGCCATGGCAATGCCAATCCAAATACAGTGTCCACAATATCAGCAGGTAGAAAATAAGACCCACCCACCAGTAGCCTATCAATACTGGCCGCCAGCCGAACTGCAGTATCTGCAGCCCCCAGAAAATCCGTATGGACAGCCAGGAACATTTCCAGTGCCACAGGGCAGGGCGCCATATCCTCAGCTGCCCACCATGAGACTTAATCCTACAGCACCACCTAGTACACAGGGTAGTGCAATACATAAAATTATTGATGAGGCAAGAAAACAGGGCGATATTGAGGCGTGGCAATTCCCAGTAATATTAGAAGCAAGACCACCTGGAGAAGGGGCCCAAGAGGGAGAGCCTCCCGTAGCTGAAGCCAGATATCAGTTCTTTTCTATAAAAATGCTAAAAGAGATGAAAGAGGGAGTAAAACAGTATGGACCCAACTCTCCTTACATGAGAACATTATTAGATTCCATTCCTCATGGACATAGACTCATTCCTTATGATTAGGAGATTCTGGCAAAATCCTCACTTTCACCCTCTCAATTTTTACAATTTAAGACTTGGTGGATTGATGTGGCACAAGTGCAGGTCCGAAGAAATAGGACTGCCAATCCTCCAATTAACATAGATGCAGATCAACTATTAGGAATAGGTCAAAATTGAAGCACTGTTGACCAACAATCAATAATGCCAAATGAGGACATTGAGCAAATCAGGGCTATCTGCCTTAGGGCCTGGGAGAAAATCCAAGACCCAGGAACCGCCTGCCCCTCCTTTAATACAATAAGACATGGCTCTAAAGAGCCCTACCCTGATTTTGTAGCAAGACTTCAAGATGCTGCTCAAAAGTCAATTACCGATGAGAATGTCCGTAAAGTCATAGTGGAGTTGATGGCATATGAAAATGCCAATCCTGATTGTCAATCAGCCATTAAGCCATTAAAAGGAAGGGTTCCCACAGGATTAGATGTAATCTCAGAGTATGTTAAAGCCTGCGATGGAATTGGAGGAGCTATGCATAAAGCTATGCTTATGGCTCAAGCAATCACAGGAGTTGCTTTAGGAGGACAAGTGAAAACATTTGGGGGAAATTGTTATAATTGTGGTCAAATTGGTCATCTAAAAAAGAATTGCCTAGTCTCAAGTAAACCAAATGTAACTACTCAAGCTACTACAACAACAGATAAAGGGCCACCTGGCCTATGTCCAAGATGTAAAAAGGGAAAACATTGGAGTATTCAATGTCGTTCTAAATTTGATAAAAATGGGCAACCACTGTCAGGAAATGAGAGGAGGGGCCAGCCTCAGGCCCCGCAACAAACATGGGGCATTCCAAATTCAACCCTTTGTTCCTCATGGTTTTCAGGAACAACAACCCCCACTGTCGCAAGTGTCTCAGGGAATAAGCCAGTTATCACAATACAGCAATTGTCCCCCACCACAAGTGGCAGTGCAGCAGTAGATCTATGTGCTTTACAAGCAGTCTCTCTGTTTCCAGGGGAGCCTCCACAAAAAAATCCCCACAGGGGTGTATGGCCCATTGCCTGAGGAGACTGTAGGACTAATCTTAGGAAGATCAAGTTTAAATCTAAAAGGAGTTCAAATTCATTCTGGTGTGGTTGATTCAGACTATGAAGGCGAAATTCAATTGGTTGTTAGTTCCTCAATTCCTTGGAGTGCCAGTCCAGGAGACAGAATTGTTCAATTATTACTCCTACCTTATATTAAAATTGGAAACAGTGAGATAAAAAGAACAGGAGGGTTCAGAAGCACTGATCTGACAGGAAAGGCTGCATATTGGGCAAGTCTAGTCTCTGAGAGCAGACCTGTGTGTAAGGCCATTATTCAAGGAAAACAGTTTGAAGGATTGGTAGACACAGGAGCAGATATCTCTGTCATTGCTTTAAATCAGTGGCCAAAAAATTGGCCTAAACAAAAGGCTGTTACAAGACTTGTCGGCGTAGGCACAGCTTCAGAAGTATATGAAAGTACAATGATTTTACATTGGTTAGGGCCAGATAATCAAGAAAGTACTGTTCAGCCAATGATTACTTCAATTCCTGTTAATCTATGGTGTCGAGATTTGTTACAACAATGGGGTGCAGAAATCATTATGCCCGCTCCATTATACAGCCCCATGAGTCAAAAAATCATGACTAAGATGGGACATATACCAGGAAAGGGATTAGGAAAAAATGAACATGGCATCAAAGTCCCAATTGAGGCTGAGAAAAATCAAGAAAGAAAAGGAATAGGATATCCTTTTTAGGGGCGGCCACTGTAGAGCTTCCTAAACCCATTCCATTAACTTGGAAAACAGAAAAACCAGTATGGGTAAATCAGTGGCCACTACCAAAGCAAAAACTGGAGGCTTTACACTTATTAGCAAAGGAAAAATTAGAAAAGGGACACATTGAGCCTTCATTCTCACCCTGGAATTCTCCTGTATTTGTAATTCAGAAAAAATCAGGCAAATGGCATATGTTAATGGACTTAAGAGCCGTAAATGCTGTAATTCAACCCATGGGGCCTCTCCAACCTGGATTGCCCTCTCCGGCCATGATCCCAAAAGACTGACCTTTAATTATAATTGATCTTAAGGATTGCTTTTTTACCATTCCTCTGGCAGAGCAAGAGTGTGAAAAATTTGCCTTACTATACCAGCCATAAATAATAAAAAACCAGTCACCAGGTTTCAGTGGAAAGTATTACCTCAGGGAATGCTTAGTAGTCCAACTATTTGTCAAACTTTTGTAGGTCAAGTCCTTCAACCAGTTAGAGACAAATTTTCAGATTGTTATATCATTCACTATATTGATGATATTTTATGTGCTGCAGAAACAAGAGACAAATTAATTGACTGTTACACATTTCTGCAAGCAGAGATTGCCAACGCAGGACTAACAAGAGCATCTGATAAGATCCAAACCTCTGATCCTTTTCATTATTTAGGGATGCAGGTAGAAAATAGAAAAATTAAGCCACAAAAAAATAGAAATAAAAGAAGACACATTAAAAACATTAAATGATTTTCAAAAATTGTTAGGCAATATTAATTGGATTCGGCCAACTCTAGGCATTCCTACCTATGCCATGTCAAATTTGTTCTCTATCCTAAGAGGAGATCCAGACTTAAATAGTAAAAAAATATTAACCCCAGAGGCAACAAAAGAAATTAAATTAGTGGAAGAAAAAATTCAGTCAGTGCAAATAAGTAGAATAAATTCTTTAGCCCCACTCCAACTTTTGATTTTTGCCACTACACATTCTCCAACAGGCATCATTGTTCAAAATACTGATCTTGTGGAGTGGTCATTCCTTCCACACAGTACAATTAAAACTTTTACATTGTACTTGGATCAAATAGCTACATTAATTGGTCAGACAAGATTACGAATAATAAAATTGTGTGATAATGACCCAGACAAAATAGTTGTTCCTTTAACCAAGGAACAAGTTAAACAAGCCTTTATCAATTCTGGTGCATGGCAAATTGGCCTTGCTGATTTTGTGGGAATTATTGATAATCATTACCCAAAAACAAAAATCTTCCAGTTTTTAAAATTGACTACTTGGATCTTACCTAAAATTACCAGACATGAACCTTTAGAAAATGCTCTGACAGTATTTACTGATGGTTCCAGCAATGGAAAAGTGACTTACACAGGGCCAAAGGAGCGAGTAATCAAAACTCAATATCAATCAGCTCAAAGGGCAGAGTTGGTTGCAGTCATTACAGTGTTAGAAGATTTTAATCAACCTGTTAATATTATATCAGATTCTACATATGTAGTACAGGCTACAAGGGATGTTGAGACAGCTCTAATTAAATATAGCATGGATGATCAGTTAAACCAGTTATTCAATTTGTTACAACAAACTGTAAGAAAAAGGAATTTCCCTTTTTATATTACTCATATTCGAGCACATACTAATTTACCAGGACCTTTAACTAAAGCAAATGAAAAAGCTGACTTACTGGTATCCTCTGCATCCATAAAAGCACAAGAACTTCATGCTTTGACTCATGTAAATGCAGCAGGGTTAAAATACAAATTTGATGTCACATGGAAACAGGCAAAAAATATTGTACAACATTGTACCCAATGATAAGTACTACACCTGCCCACCCAAGAGACAGGAGTTAATCCCAGAGGTCTGTGTCCTAATGCACTATGGCAAATGGATGTTACCCATGTACCTTCATTTGGAAAATTATCATATGTTCATGTAACAGTTGATACTTATTCACATTTCATATGGGCAACATGCCAGACAGGAGAAAGTACTTCCCATGTTAAAAAAACATTTATTATCTTGTTTTGCTGTGATGGGAGTTCCAGAAAAAATTAAAACTGACAATGGACCAGGTTATTGTAGTAAAGCTTTCCAAAAATTCTTAAATCAGTGGAATATTACACATACAACAGGAATTCCTTATAATTCCCAAGGACAGGCCATAGTTGAAAGAACTAATAGAACACTCAAAACTCAGTTAGTTAAACAAAAAGAAGGGGGAGACAGTAAGGAGCGTACCTCTCCTCAGATGCAGCTTAATCTAGCACTCTATACTTTAAATTTTTAAAACATTTATAGAAATCAGACTACTACTTCTGCAGAACAACATCTTACTGGTAAAAAGAACAGTCCACATGAAGGAAAACTGATTTGGTGGAAAGACAACAAAAATAGGACATGGGAAATAGGGAAGGTGATAACCTGGGGAAGAGGTTTTGCTTGTGTTTCACCAGGAGAAAATCAGCTTCCTGTTGGGATACCCACTAGACATTTGAAGTTCTACAATGAACCCATTGGAGATGCAAAGAAAAGCGCCTCCATGGAGACGGAAACACCGCAATCGGGCACCATTGACTCGCAGGATGAATCAAATGGTGATATTAGAAAAACAGATGAAGCCACCACACACCAAGAAGGCGGAGCTGCCAACCTGGGCACAGTTAAAGAAGCTGACACTGTTAGCTAGAAAAAGCCTAGCTAGCACAAAGGTGACACAAACCCCAGAAAAAATGCTGTTTGCAGCTTTAATGGTTGTATCAACAGTGATAAGTCTCCCCATGCCTGCAGGAGCAGCTGCAGCTAATTATACCTACTGGGCCTATGTGCCTTTCCCACCCTTAATTCGGGCAGTCACATGGATGGATAATCCTATTGAAGTATATGTTAATAATAGTGTGTGGGTACCTGGTCCCACAGATGATCGTTGCCCTGCCAAACCGGAGGAAGAAGGAATGATGATAAATATTTCCATTGGGTATCGTTATCCTCCTATTTGCCTAGGGAGAACACCAGGATGTTTAATGCCTGCTATCCAAAATAGGTTGGTAGAAGTACCTACTCTCAATCCCACCAGTAGATTTACTTATCACATGGTAAGCGGAATGTCACTCAAACCACAGGTAAACTATTTACAAGACTTCTCTTATCAAAGATCATTAAAATTTAGGCCAAAAGAGAAACCCTGCCCCAAGGAGATTTCCAAAGAATCAAAAGATTTAGTTTGGGAAGAATGTGTGGCCGATAGTGCCGTGATTTTACAAAACAATACATTTGGAACTGTTATAGATTGGGCATCTCCAGGTCAATTCTACCACAATTTCACAGGACAAACTCAATTCTGTCCCAGTGCACTAGTGAGTCCAACTGTTGATAGTGACTTAACAGAAAATTTAGACAAACATAAGCACAAAATATTACAGTCTTTCTACCCTTGGATATGAGGAGAAAAGGGAATCTCTACTCCAAGACCAAAAATAATAAGTTCGGTTTTTGGTCCTGAACATCCAGAATTATGGAGGCTTACTGTAGCTTCATACCACCTTAGAATTTGGTCTGGGAACCAAACTATAGGAACAAGAGATTATAGGCCATTTTACTCTATCAACCTAAATTCCAGTCTAGCAGTTCCTTTACAAAGTTGTGTAAAACCCCCTTATATGTTAGTCATAGGAAATATAGTTATTAAACCAGACTCCCAAACTATAACTTGTGAAAATTGCAGATTGTTTACTTGCATTGATTCGACTTTTGATTGGCAGCACCATATTCTGCTAGTGAGAGCAAGAGAAGGCGTGTGGATCCCTGTGTCCATGGATCTGAAAGAACACATTCCTCCATATATCACAGCCTTGAGCCCGACACATCATATCCCCCCATATGCCTCCACTTCCTGGGCCTGACACAAACACATTCCTCCATATATCTCAACTTTAGAAGAAAAACAACACCTGGAGAAGCTCCGATAAGGTTACAACCGTTTGTAAAAGCACAGGAACCAATAAGAAGGTTGCTAAAAGTATAACTTAAAATGTAAACCAATTGTAATGGTGTAACCTAGAGAAATGCCTTGTTCCTCTGTAACCTGACAAGTCCTGTTTACCTCGAGCTATAAAAAGCAAGCACACGCATTGTTCGGGGCCCTCTTGTATGTTGTAGAACGGAGGGACCAAGTTCAAACTTGCATTAAAGATCCTTGCTGCTTGGCTTTGACTCTGGACTCTGGTGGTCTTCTTCGGGGAATAAATGGTCTGGGCATAACAAATCGACCATGGGAGGCCTTGCCATCCATTCATATTTTGACTGAAGTATTAAAAGGCATTTTAAATAGATCCAAAAGATTCATTTTTACTTTAATTGCAGTGATTATGGGATTAATTGCAGTCACATCTACAGCCGCTGTGGCAGGAGTCGCATTGCACTCTTCTGTTCAGACAGTAAGCTTTGTTGACAATTGGCAAAAGAATTCCACAAGGTTGTGGAATTCACAATCTGGTATCGATCAAAAATTGGCTAATCAAATTAATGACCTTAGACAAACTGTCATTTGGATGGGAGATAGGCTCATGAGCTTGGAGCATCATTTCCAGTTACAGTGTGACTGGAATACGTCAGATTTTTGTATTACACCCCAAGTTTATAATGAGTCTAAACATCACTGGGACATGGTAAGATGCCATCTACAGGGAAGAGAAGATAATCTCACTTTAGACATTTCTAAATTAAAAGAACAAATTTTTGAAGCCTCTCAGAGTCACTTAAATATTGTGCCTGGAGCTGAGACGTTAGATCAAGTGGCAAAAAATCTTTATGGATTAAACCCCATGACTTGGATTAAGTCTATTGGGAACTCTACTGCAGTAAATTTTGGAATTATGTGTCTCTGTTTAATCAGTTTGTTTTTAGTGTGCCGGACCAGTCGAAGAATCCTGCGCCAAAATCGAGAGAACGAACAAGCCTTCATCGCCATACATTTATATAGAGGGAAAAGGAGGGAGAATGTTGCGGGAAGTCAGGGACCTTGAACGGAGGGACTGGCTGAAGCCACAGCAGAAAAACATAAAATATGAAGATTTCATGGACATTTTATTAGTTCTCCAAAATTTATACTTTTGTAATTTCCTATATCTTTACTTTCATCTCTTAATCCCATCATCTTCTTTGTAAGCTGAGGAGGATATATGTCACCTCAGGACACTGTGATGATTGCCTTAACTGCACAAATTATTTGTAGAGCACGTGTGTTTGAACAATACGAAAACTGGGCATCTTGTAAAAAGAAGAGGGTAACAGCAGTGTTCAGGAAACAAGGGAGGTAACCTTGAACTGGCCGCCGGTGAGCCGGACGGAACAGAGCCATATCTTTTCTCCTTTTGCACACAAATAGGAGAGATATCGCTGAATTCTTTTTCTCAGCAAGGAATATCCCTGAGAAAGAGAATGCGCTCTGAGGGTAGGCCTATAAACGACCCCCTTGGAGGCATGCCGTCTTTTACGCTTGAAGCCGAAGGGATGAAATAAGCCCTGGCCTCCTGTAGTGCTCCCAGGCTTATTAGGATGAAGAAATTCCCACCTAATAAATTTTGGTCAGTCAGGTTGTCTGCTCTCAAACCCTATTTCCTGATAAAATGTTATCAATGACTATGCGTGCCCAAAATTTCGTTGTCAATTTTAATTTTAATTTTAACACCATCCTGTGAACTCATCCTGCCTCCACTTGCTTTGTGATATTCTATTACCTTGTGAAGTATGTAATCTCAGTGTCATGATGACAATGGTGGTTTTGTTGAAAAGAAAAGGGGGAAATGTGGGGAAAAGAAAGAGAGATCAGCCTGTTACTGTGTCTATATAGAAGGAAGTAGACATAAGAGACTCCATTTAGTTCTGTATTTGAGATGCTGTTAATCTGTGACCCTACCCCCAACCTTGCCCTTGCAAGAGACATGTGCTCTGGTGACTTAAGGTTAAAAGCATTTTGGGCGGTGCAGAATGTGCTTTGTTAAACAAGTGCCTAAAGGCTGCTTATGGTTAAAGGTCATCACCATTCTCTTAAATCTCAAGAAAGAGAAAAAAAAAAAAAAAAAATTTGTCTCCTGCCCCTCCCTGGGCAATGGTACATCTCTGGGTAAAACCCTTTGTGTGCTTTGTTTACTGAGTAAGGAGAAAACCGCCTTTAGGAATAAGGTGGGGCTTGCTGGAGCAATACTGCTAAAAGGTTTATGGAGATGTTCGCATATGCATCTCAAGGCACAGCATTTTCCTTTAAACTTATTCATGTTACAAGGATTTTTTGTTCATATGTCTTACTGCTGATTTCCTCCCTACAATGATCCTATTGTCCAGCCACTCCCTTATCTTTTTGATGGTAAAGATAATTATCAATAAATACTAAGGGAACTCAGAGGCTGGTGCTGGTGTGGGTCCTCTGTAAGCACAGCACCGGTCCCCTGGGCCCCGCTTTTCTTTACTTTGTCTCTGTGTCTTATTCCTTTTCTCAAGTCTCTCGTTCCACCTAACGAGAAGCACCCACAGGTGTGGAGGGGCAGGCCACCCCTTCAGTTTTCATCTCTGTCATTTCATTTATGACCTTCTCTGCATTAATTATTCTAGCTATCAATTCTTCCACTTTTTTTTCAAGATTTTTAGTTTCTTTGTGCTGGGTACGTAATTCCTCCTTTAGCTCTGAGTTTGATGGACTGAAGCCTTCTTCTCTCATCTCGTCAAAGTCATTCTCTGACCAGCTTTGATCTGTTGCTGGTGATGAGCTGCGCTCCTTTGCAGGGGAAGATGTGCTCTTATTTTTTGAATTTCCAGCTTTTCTGTCCTGCTTTTTCCCCATCTTTGTGGTTTTATCTGCCTCTGGTCTTTGATGATGGTGACGTACTGATGGGGTTTTGGTATAGGTGTTCTTCCTGTTTGATAGTTTTCCTTCTAATAGTCAGGACCCTCAGCTGTAGGTCTGTTGGAGATTGCTTGAGGTCCACTCCAGACCCTGTTTGCCTGGGTATCAGCAGCAGAGGTTGCAGAAGATAGAATATTGCCTGAACAGCGAGTGTATATGTCTGTTTCTTACTTTGGAAGCTTCCTCTCAGGGGTGTACTCCACCGTGTGAGGTGTGGAGTGTCAGACTGCCCCTAGTGGGGGATGTCTCCCAGTTAGGCTACTCAGGGGTCAGGGGACCCACTTGAGCAGGCAGTCTGTCCAGTTCTCAGGTCTCAACCTCCATGTTGGGAGATCCACTGCTCTCTTCAAAGCTGTCAGACAGAGTCGTTCGGGTCTGCACAGGCCTCTGCTGCTTCCCCTGTTGTTTTTCAGCTGTGCCCTGTCCCCAGAGGTGGAGTTTATAGAGACAGGCAGGTTTCCTTGAGCTGCTGTGAGCTCCACCCAGTTCGAGCTTCCCAGCGGCTTTGTTTACCTGCTTAAGCCTCAGCAACAGTGGGCACCCCTCCCCCAGCCTCGCTGCTGCCTTGCAGTTAGATTGCAGACTGCTGTGCTAGCAATGAGGGAGGCTCCGTGGCCGTGGGACCCTCCCGGCCAGGGGTGGGTCTAATCTCCTGGTGTGCCCGTTTGCTTAAAGTGCAGTATTGGGGTAGGAATTACCCGATTTTCCAGGTGTTGTGTGTCTCAGTTCGCCTGGCTAGGAAAAAGGGATTCCCTTCCCCCTTGCACTTCTCAGGTGAGGCAATGCCTCGCTCTGTTTCAGCTCTCGCTGGTCGGGCTGCAGCAGCTGACCAGCACCGATTGTCTGGCAATCCCCAGTGAGATGACCCCAGTACCTCAGTTGAAAATGCAGAAATCACCGGTGTTCTGTGTCACTCACGCCAGGAGTTGGAGACTGGAGCTGTTCGTATTTGGCCATCTTGCTCCGCCCCCAGTCCTGTCTTACTTTTAAATACACGTAATATGGTTTGGCTGTGTCTCCACCCAAATCTCATCTTGAATTTTAGTTCTCATAATCCCCATGTGTCAAGGGAGGGACTTGTTGGGAGGTAACTGAATCATGGGGGCAGTTTTCCCCCTTATATTCTCATACATTCTCATGAGCTCTGATTGTTTTATAAGGGGCTTCCCCATTTACTTAGTTCTCATTCTTCTCCTTCCTGCTGCTTTGTAAAGAAGGACATGTTTACTTCCCCTCCACCATGACTGTAAGTTTCCTGAGGTCCCCCCATCCATACTGAACTGTGAGTCAATTAAACCCCCCCTTTTTTTTTTTTTTTTAAATAAATTACTCTGTCTCCTGTATTCCCTTATGGCAGTATGAGAATGGACTAATATAATAGAGGATCTTAATCTTGGCATCAAGTAATAATGAGCTTTTACACTGTCATCCTTGTACTTTTAAGAGAGGCTATTGAATTTCCAAATAGGTTATGAAAGAGATCAAATGAAAAAAACTAAAAGGCAGAAATGAAGTCCACAGGCAAGCAGCCCGGGCGGCGCCCTGACAGCCTGGGCGGCACCCTCAGCCTAGTTAAAGATCGATCCCGGACCCAACCGATTAGGTTAATTAGGTTATCTATAGACTCCAGACATTGTAAGGACAAACGTTGTGAAAGTCTCTGTCCTGCTCTAATTACTGGTATCTGCCACATATCTTAGTCCTGGGCCCAGTACAAACACAATCCTCTATTTTGTCCCAACTTCCTGAGCCCAACACAAACACATCCCCCCCCCTCACACATCTCAGAAACACCACCTAGAGAGCCCCTGATAAGATCACAACCATTTGTAGTTTTACTAAAAGCACGGGAACAAATGGAAAACTGTTAATTGTATTAACCAATTACCAGTTGTAATGCTGCAACCAAAAGAATTCCTTTGTACCTCTGTAACCTTACATATCCTGTATGCATCGGGCTATAAAAAGCGGCCACATGCATCATTCAGGGCCCTCTTGTATGTTGTAAAACAGAGGGACCAAGTTCGAACTTGCATTAAAGATCCTTGCCGCTTGGCTTTGACTCCGGATTCTGGTGGACTTCTTCGGGGAATAAAGGGTCTGGGCATAAGAGTTAGGGCAAGCAAATTTCAAGTGTGAACATAAATATTGTTCCCACATACTTAAGATATGTCTACCTCTGACTGCTACCTGAAATATTAAGACACTGGAAATGTTTTTATGCACAGTGAAAAAGTGGACAAAACAGAAATTGGAAATAATTAATGTAATTATATTTTCACTTTCAATCGGTAACACAAATAATCTTTCTGGATTTTATCATCTAATTCTTACCTATTGGTAAAATTCTCTAGAACTACCTTACTTTCTACTTTAGGGAAGTGTTCATTATTTCAAATTGTACTTTACCTCCTTAATTTACATCAAACATATAAGATTAATAGAAATGGAATCCATATTCTGCACATTAAACCCATTCCTTCAAAAGGTGATCAACAACAAAAAACTTAAAAAATAATTGACTCAACAATTGCAAAATCATCAAATGTTGGAATATTTTTTAAAATAGATATGATTAGAAATTGCCTATAAGAAGGCAAATACATACAATATTGAATATTATATTCTTCTTTTGTCCTCAAAGCTCTGATTATAAAGTTCCTATCAGTTAACTTGAATATCAAGAAATTTTTGTTCCAATTTCTTGAACTCACTACATTTATTTATTTTCAACTTACATTTTAGGTTTTGGCGGTACATGGGCAGGTTTGTTATATGGGTAAATTGCATGCCACTGGGGTTTGGTGTACAAATGGGTTCATCAGCCAGGTAGTAAACACAAACCTTATAGGTAGTGTTTTGATCCTCACTACCTTCCCACCCTCCACCCTCAAGTAGGCACCAATGTCTAATTTTCCACACTTTGTGTCCATGTGCATTTGATGTTTAACTCCCACTTATAAGTAAGAACATGTGGTGTTTGATATTTTTGTTCTTGCATTAATTCACTTTGGACAGTGACCTCCAGCTCCATTCATGTTGCCACAAAGGACACTATCTCATTCATTTTTATGGCCGCATAGTATTTCATGTTGTATATGTACCACATTTTCTTTATCCAGTGCACTGTTGATGAGCACCTAGATTGATTTCATATCTTTGCTCTTGTAAATAATGTTGCAATGAATACACAAGTGCTTGTGTTTTTGGTAGAAAGATTTGTTTTCCTTTAAGACTATACCTAGTAATGAAATTAGTGGGTTGCATGGTAGTTGTGTATTTTTATTTAAGATATCTTCAAAATGTTTTTCACAGTGGCTGAATTAATTTACATTTCTACCACAAGTTTGTAATCATTTCTCTTTCTCCACAACCTCACCAAGATTTCCTTTTTTTTTTTTTTTTTTTCAGTTAGTAATAGCCATTCTGAGTGGTGTGAGATGCTATCTCATTGTGGTTTTGATTTGCATTGCTCTAATCATCAGTGGTATTGAACATTTTTTCCTGTTTGTTGGCTGGGTGAATGCCTTCTTTTGAGATGTGTCTGTTCATGACCTTTCCCCATTTTTTTTAAATGGAGTTTGTTTTTTGCTTGTTAACTTGTTTAAGTTTCTTACAGATACTGGATATTAGATCTTTGTTAGATACATAATTTGCAAACATTTTCTCTCATTCTGTAGACTGTTTACTCTGTTGATAGTTTCTTTTGCTGTACAGAAGCTCCTTAGTTTAATTAGATCTTGCTTGTCTATTTTTGTTTTTGTTAAAATTGCTTTTGAAGAAGTAGTCATAAATTCATTTTCAAGACCAATTTCCAGAATATTTCCTAGGTTTTCTTCTAGAGTTTTTATTATTTTAGGTCTTGAATTTAAGCCTTCCATCCATCTTGAGCTGAAATTTGTGTGTTGTGAAAAGAAGGGGTCCAGTTTCAATATTCTGCATGGCTGACTAACCAGTTACCCAAGCACTATTTGTTGAATAGGGAGTTCTTTCCCCATTGCTTGACATTGTTGACTGTCAAATATCAGATAGTTTTGTCTGTGTGACTTTATTTCTGGGTTCTCTAACCTGTTCCATTGGTCTGTCTGTCAGTACCATGCTGTTTGGTTAGCGTAGCCTTGCAGTATAATTTGACATAGGGTAATGTGATGACTCTGGCTTTGTTCTTTTTGCTTAGAATTGCTCTGATTATTTAGACTCTTTTCAGTTTTATATGTATTTTAGAATAGTTTTTTCTAATTCTATGAAAAACCGACATTGATAACTTGATAGCAGGTGGGCAGGATGGCCATTTTAATAATATGTCTTCCAATCCATAAGCGTGGAATGTGTTTCCACTTGTGTTATCTCTGATTTATTTCAGCAATATTTTGTAATTCTTATTGTGGAGATCCTTCACCTCCCTGGTTAGTTGTCCTCCGAGGTATTCTATTCTTTTTGTGGCTATTGTAAATGGTATTACATTCTTGATTTCATACATTCAATTTTAGTTCTTTAAATATATAATTGTATGTTAACAGGATCCTTCACTAACTGCCTGTTTTAATTCACCAATTTTACTTCCACAATCACTTTGTTTCTGTACTTCACAAGTGATTATACTGTTATAGCTGTAATATTAGCAGTAATATTTAATTAACACTCACACTGTGAGCTAAAATCATACTTCACTATCACCTAACTTCTTATGTTTGGCTCTCTTGCTAAGTGGTAACTAATGTAACAGCTAACCTCCTCTTCTTTACACTTCATAATATTCCTAAATTAAAAGAAAATTTACATCAGTAAAAATAAGTGTGAAATATTTTTGTAAGATTCATAGTATGAAGTAAATTAATCTACCAAGTATAAAATACGTGTTGAGTATCAGTGTATTATATGAGACAGGACAATGGAAGAAGAGAGGTGCATATAATAAGTTTCTGTATCCTCAAGAAACACATAAACTAATTAAGACATGGTGAACACATTGAAACACTTTGGAAGGAAAAGCATGAAAATATGGTTTGTGAAACTATTATTCATGTGATTTATTGTTGAAATTTTATAATTTTACTTTTTGCCTTTAGGTTGATGTCCATTTCCAGTTAATTTTTGAATAAAATATAAACTACCTACTGTCATGCGCCTCCGTGTGAAGAGACCACCAAACAGGCTTTGTGTGAGCAACATGGCTGTTTATTTCACCTGGGTGCAGGCGGGCTGAGTCCAAAAAGAGAGTCAGTGAAGGGAGATAAGGGTGGGGCCATTTTAAAGGATTTGGGTAAGGTAAAGGAAAATTACGGTCAAATGGGGGTTGTTCTCTGGCGGGCAGGAGTGAGGGTCACATGGTGCTGAGTGGGGGAGATTTCTGAGCCAGGATGAGCCAGGAAGAGGAATTTCACGAGGTAATATCATCGCTTAAGGCAAGGACCAGCCATTTTCTCTTCTTTTGTGGTGGAATGTCATCAGTTAAGGTGAGGCAGGGCGTTTGCACTTCTTTTGTGATTCTTCAGTTACTTCAGGCCATCTGGGCATATACCTGCAAGTCACAGGGGATGTGATGGCTTGGCTTGGGCTCAGAGGCCTGACACCTATTGAGGTGTAATTTTTGTTTTGCATTTATATGACCAATTGTTTTAGTGTCATTTGTATAAAA
Organism: Rhinopithecus roxellana; assembly: GCF_007565055.1. NCBI lineage: Eukaryota > Metazoa > Chordata > Mammalia > Primates > Cercopithecidae > Rhinopithecus > Rhinopithecus roxellana. The sequence continues at coordinate 139,394,549 of NC_044549.1, read as the reverse complement.
GATTATCTTTTTATCTTTGAATTACTTTTGCAGCTTTGTCAAGTCAGTTGTCTCTGAACTCTTTTTTATTTCATCAATATATGTCTATCTGTTCCTCTCATCAAAAACACAGTGTCTTATTACCATAGCTTTGGGTATATCTTGGAATCAAGTAGTGTGAGTCTGCAACTTGGTTCTTATTTTTACAAATCGTTTTAGTTATTCTAACTCCTTTGCACTGCTATTTAAACATTAGAATCAGCTTGCAGATGCATCAAAAGAAATACCTGCTGGAATTGGAGTTTGTAGTTTTTGTTATTGGTAATGTTTTCTTGTTACTTGTAATTTATTTTCTTATCCTTTGTTACTTCTAATATTTTTCTTGTTACTTGGTTTTGGTATTAGGGTATGGCTAGCTTCATAGTATGCATTGAGTGGTGTTGATCTGGCTTTATTTTGCAAAGAGTTTTTGCAGACTTAGTATTATTTCTTCCTGAAATGTTTGTTAGAATTTACTATTAAGATGATTGGGGCCTGAAGTTGTCTTTGTTGGAAGGTTTTTAAACTAAGAATCCAATGTATTTATTAGATCAGTCTTTATTTATGTTCATCTCTTGGACTAAAATATGCTTGGTTAGTTTGTGTCTTTCATATCTTCTGAGTTGTTGAATTTGGAGGCATGGTATTTTTTGTTATATTTTTACATCAAAATTTATTATATTTTTTACTGTCTATGAAGATTTAATGTTGTTCCTAGTATTGAAAAATTTATATTTTCTTTATTTTCTTGTTCATTTTTATATAACTATAAAAAGGCTTGTCATTTTTGTTGATATTTTCCAAAAACTAAGTTTTCATTTTACTGATTTTCTGATTTCATGTGTGCGTGCATTGGATTTTATTGATTCACACTCTTACTTATATTATTTCGTTACTTTTGCTTATTTTGGTTTTATTTATTTTTTATGTTCGTTTCTTAATGCCAAAGCTTAGATTTCTACTTTAATTCCTTTTTATTTCCTAATATAAAATTCAAGGCTGTAAATTTTGATATTTATTTTCAAAATTTTTCTTGAGATTTTCTCTTTGACTGTTTGTTTAGAAGTATATTGCAAAAATTCTACATATTTATAAAATTGCTAAATACCTTCATGTTAATGCTTTCTAGTTTGAAGATTCAAGAACATGCTTAGTATGAGTTATATTATTAAAAGTGATTGTGATTAAAGTGATCATTTTAAAGTGATTTAAGGTGATTTGTCATTTCACTCAGGATATGGTATTTTTATAAATGTTTTATGTACACTGAAAATGTGTATTCTCTTTCGGTTGAGGAGAGTGTTCTAAAAGTGTTCGTAAGGCCAATTTGATTGATGGTGTTCAAGTTTTCTCTATTATTACCTATTTTTTTTTTCTATCCATTATTAGGATAGTTGCAGTAAAGTCTTCAAATATAATTGCAAACTTGTCCCTCTATTCTCTTCTGTTTTGCCATGTATACCTTGAAGCACTCTTGTTCAAGAGTTTGAGGTTTGTAAGTCTTCTAAGAAAGCTGACCTAATTATTATGATGAAAAGGTCCTATTTCCTTTAATATTCTTGCTTTGATGTCCTCTTTCTCTGATTTAGACATAGCTTATTCAGCTTGCTTTCGGTTACTTCTAGTAAAATGTGTCTTCTTTTATTTCACAACATTGGGAATTATAGTCTTAAATTATCATGTTCAATATTAATTCTCTTTGATTATTTTTAGGTTTTTTTTAGAGTCTTTTAGACTCTATATATGTGTGTAGAATTCTTTTTGCCTGTCTTCTCTACTTATATTCCCTTTGATTCATTTTCTTTTTGCAAGTTTTACTTTATTGGCATTAAATTTCTCAAATGTTTTAGCTTCTTATCTTTTCTTTAAATAACTTTGTTGAGGGATGGGAGAACTTACTGTAGCTATGTTTTCAAACACTTTACCATTATGGTATATAGGAATTAAGTCTTTATCTTCTATAGTGAGAAATAAGTATAATCTCTAATGTAGAAAAATCAACAAGCCAGAATGAAATTTAAAAATACGGTAAGTAAAACAAACAGCTGAAGTGTTTACAGTGGATGACACTGAGGAAGGAATCGGGGCAAAGAGAGGTAGGGCAGGTAACTGCTGTTCTTCAATACAAACCGTATAGAACTGTTTGACTTTTTAAACCATGAAATGTGATTAGTTTGAAAAGAAAAATAAAAGTAAAAGTTTGACTGTATTAGCAATTCCACTTCTGGGTATGTACCCAAAAGAACTGAAAGCAGGGACTCAAACAGATACAGTAATGTTCATAGTAGCCTTATGCATACTAGGCAAAAGTGGTAACAACCCAAATGTTTTGTTCTTCATTTTGGAGAGGTATTCCTGACATGGCCCAGACCATTCTAAAAACTTTAGGGCTTTTAAAGTTTATAGGTTTTATATCTCTGTTCTGGAATATATGTGTCTTATGAAGGCCTCCAATATATTTGCCATGTCTTGCTCATCTGCTTTAATAAAGTTAATGCCATCAAAATAGTGGAACAATTTTATATTCTGTGAAATGTCCAGATGGTGCAGGCCCCTTCTGAGTTTACTAAGGCAGAAAGAGGAAGAATTGACGTCGCCTTGGAGCACACTCTTAAATGTGTTCTTATGTTTGTCCCACATAAAAGAGAACTGCTTTTAATCTTTTCTCTTAAAAGGGATGAAAATAGAAATGCTTTCACCTGATTGTGGATGCATGCCTGAGACTGAATTAAGTTGCTCTCTCAAAGACACCATATTTGGCAGAGCAGCTACAATTAAGGTTACGACTTGGTAGGGTTTGTGATATTCCACTGTCATCTGCCAGGATCCATCTCCTTTTGTAGAACCTAGATTTTGAAATAAATTGAGCTATAATGAGGACCAAACCCCTGAATCCCATAGATAATTTAGAACAGAGCTAATGTCTCCTATTTTCTCTAGAAGTTGATACTGCTTTTGTACTACCTTTCCCAGGAGAGGAGCAGTTTCAGAAGCTTCCTTTTGGCAAAACACACCATGACAGGTCATAGAGGCTAGTGAAGCATTTTGAGGATTTCTTTCAGCTACTGATTATTTCCACTGAGTTATACATGTGAAGACCAGCAAAATGATCTGTATATACATTCAGAGATACAGAACACTCACTGAGAGCCAGGCATGGTCAGGACTTGATTTATTACCTGTGTCTCAACCACCCCCATTCAAATGGTAGGGGTGAGAGGTGGGTCATCATGATGCCTCAAATTCCCAGTATTGTTATACTTAAATTGTAAGTATTTTTTGTATTGCCAGTATTGCCAACTTAAATCCTGCAGACATTAGTTTTGACCCCTATTGTTGTCACCTGCATAAATGGTCATAGATCCTTTTGCAGAAGGTCTAGAGGGGTTATTTCTGCATAACCTTGTTGTGGTATTTTAAGGTCCTTCCTCAAAGGGACTCTGCCTCTCCTTCAGGTAGAGGTTTCTGATTTACAAAACTATATCAGATCCAGAAATGGGAAAAGATACTGTGGATTCCTATTAGAGTGGCTGATCTCAGTGTTGATCATCTGATACCTTTGTTGACTGCACAACTTATGTTGCTCTAAGAATACCATACTCAATTATCTCCAAAGCTTTCCACAAATCAGCTTGCCCTCCTAATATTACTCTGCCATCCATTGCAGATTGCCTTGCCTCTAATGATTAAGCACCACAACATGGTCTCTATTAATTCTAGAGCCTATCACCACTACTGCTATCAGGGAGTCAGTTCTGTAACAGCGTCTCCCACAAGCAACCCTATTCTAGAGCAGAGAGTTGTTTCAACAATGTCAGTACCCTGATCACCAGTGTATTTCTTATCACTTTGGTAAATGAAGAGTCCTTTGGGTCCTTCAAGAGACTAGAGACCTATGATGAGTTTTTCAGACTTAATAATATATCCACTCCAGGCTGAATACTTCTCTGAGCTTTTTATTCTCTTATTCTCTATCTGACTTAACAATACAGCATTTCTACTTTACTTTATTTGGACCACACCCTTTGTCAAGCTTCCAAGAGCCATCCTTAGTAGCATGTTAGCACCGTTTTCCAATCTCCCTTGAAACTAAAGGTATTAACTCTTGCATCATGAGGCACTGCTCATTTGAACAATCTCTCTTTCCTATCCAACTCTATGCTTCACATCCCTGAATACGGAACTTTCATAATCCAGCCCCATTCTTTCTTCTTGGCTCTTGTCTTACATGTTTTCTAGGACATTTAGCAAATTTGGCATGTATTTCACTTCCTTTCTTGGATGACCAATACTTCTCCTCCAGGTTATGTTGTAATTGGACCCCAGTTATTGGTTTTGTGCCTAAGAGAGGAAGTAAGTATAGGAGGGGTCTATACGACAAGGAGAGAGAACAGGAAACTAAGGAGACATCTGCATTGTCTTCAAGCCAGGGAGGGCACTGACCTTTAGCGGAGAGCACTGAGATATTTCTACTGGTCCAGAGATCTGAAATATCTGGGATTACAAGATTCTTGAGTCCATATATCTAGGTATCTCCATTTCAAGACTCAGCCTATCACAGGCCAGGCCTTGGGATAGAAGACTTGATACAGTTGAAAATTCAAATGTCCTTGGATTTCCTTTACTCTTAGATATTTAATTTCTGAGCCTAGTTCTCAGATTTTCTGTTATCCCTTTCCAAGAGATAAAAAAACTTTTCACATGTAGCTAATGAGAACCTCTTATTTTCAAACATCTCTTTAAATCTGCCAGCAGTTGCCCTCAGCTTTTCATTGTCTGTTGCTAGCACACTGATAATATCCAATGAATGTCAATAATAATCCCATAATCCTCATAATTTCTATTTTTCCCAAACTTCCTAAACGTGTGATACATTGCAGGCACCAGTGCATTCCTTTGTATGGGTGTCCTATCCTAGGTCCACGCAGAGGAAAGCTTTAAAAACGGTGGCACTGTAGCATACTAGGGGCTAGTAATTTTCTACCTTGTCAAGAATGAGGAGATCATTGCTAGTCAGACTGCTGATGATCCAGCTCCAATTCCTTTCAAAAGTGTGTATCTTAAGACAACTTCTGATATCAGCTCTCCTTGGTTTGGTTTGTGGGAAAACAGTCTCTGTGAAAGGGTTCTGAAGGAACAAGATATATTTATGAGAGCTTTTGAGGAAAAGACCTGTAAAGAAGTATGGAAATCAGGATTTTGCACAGGGAGAATCTGAACTGAGATGGAGATGCAACCACAGCTTGGCCTGCTCAGGAGCTCAGGAGTTGAGAGAGTGCTTCAGAGTTGTCCAGGATTAAAGCAAGGTGGCAAGTCTTTGTTCCTCTGCATTGAATAATTATCAGATTTTGGTTGCCCTATAGGGCATGGGACATAACTGTCAGTGAGGCAACTGCTTTAAGCCAAAGAAATATCCCAAGGACTTAGTTGCCAGCTATCGATAGCCAATGCTCCTATCAACTGGAGAAATGTGTGTCTCTGGGTCCTGAAAGGAGGACAAGCAGTGTGCCATTGCAGCCACCATATATATTTTCATCCATTGTCGTGTCTGATTTTACTACACTTTTGCTTATCTTAGTTCCAAATACTACTTTATATTGTTATACCCTTACCTACTGACCTCCAGCACCTGTTCTCCTGCTCAGAACACTCCCATTTTTTTTTTTTTTTTTTTTTTTTTTTTTTTTTTTTTTTTGCTGAACACCTCGTTACCTGGAATAAACACTGTATTTTTTACTTTGCCTTTCTATAGATGTTGTCATGTGATCAAATTCATGAAAGTTAGACATAAGAAGTGCTACCAGGCAGATTTCAGAAAATGTTCCTTTCTTTTATCTTGCTAGATATAACTGGGACTTTGTAATGGATCATGCATTGAAGGCTATACCCTAGTAACACAATATAGAAAGCTAGAAGCTGTTTTGGCCCTGGAAAATTTACAGCTATAACTTCATTTCAGGATTGCATTTATCCACATATTATGAGTGACAGAGATACACAATGAGACTAAGTACCTGCATTTCACGTCTCTGTTACTCTCAACAAATATTATTTATAGCTACTGTATTCACGTACGGTCATATTCAGGAGTTATTTAGGTAAGGGGCAATATATCTCTGCAGAATATTGTATCCTATGGAATGCCTAAGGAGATGCAGGATGCAAATCCCTGCAAAATCCTAGGAGCAAACTAATTACAAATATTGAAATTTCAGAGGGAGGAGAGATATTCATGCTCCAGAAAGGAGGAAAGTGCTATGTTCCTGGTACTGAAAGGGCATAGAGTCACCACATGAAAGCAATGTTGAGAACTCAGCTTTGCCCAGAAAGATATTCTGTCTGAGTAGTTTATACACTCTCTTTCATCTGGAAACAGACCCTGCTTTTCATTTGACAGTGTAATTCATTTTAGATATTCCAAATAATCTCACTTTGTTTTGACGGATTTTAAAAAAAGAGAAAATGGTCTTTCTGTATATCACCATTCTGCTAAGGGAAGCTTGGTAATGGCAATTAGAAGTGGTAATTCTGAAATGTAAAACAACAGCTAAATAAGCAGAAGCACAGGAGTTTAGAGCAATATGGAGAGCAGCTGAGATGTGGATGAACTTACGAAAAGAGTCTCCTCTTTAGCAACGACTCCCCGTCCATGCTACCCACCATTAGGGGTGGAGGGAGGATACTTAAAAATAAAGCCTAGGCCCTATGGCAGATCTATTAAATCAGAATTGTTAGGGGTAGAGACAGCCCTGGTTGTTTTGTTTTTTTGTGTGTTTTGTTTTTAACCTCCAAGTTGATTCTAATACACAGCCAGGGTTGAAAACTGCTGCATTAACACTTAAAGTTGAGTCTTGGAGATACCAAATGAACAGTCATTTGAGTTACCAAACGAACAGTCATTTGAGTTTTGTGACCTAAACACACCTTTTGTATTAGTTCACTTTCACACTGCTTTGAAGAAATATCTGAGCCTGGATAATTTATAAAGGAAAAGGGGTTTAATGTACTCATAGTTCCACATGTCTGGGGAGGCCTCACAATCACAGAAGAAGGCAAAGGGGGAGCAAAGTCACGTCTTACATGATGGCAGACAAGAGAGTATGTGCAGGGAAATTGCCCTTTATAAAACCATCAGATCTCATGAGACTTATTCAGTATCACAAGAACAGCATGGAAAGAGTACACACTCATTATTCAATTACCTCCCACCAGGTTCCTCCCACAACACATGGGGATTATGGGAGCTACAATTCAAGATGAACTTTGGGTTAGGACAAAGCCAAACCATATCACCTTTTGAGAACGTGTACCTTAAAAAACCTCAGCTACTTTATTTCCATATTTAGGATGAATTACATAGTCATTTTTATACCTATAAATGTATTCACCTAAAGAATAAAACTTAAAAATAGTAAATAGTAAAGCAATTTAGACCATAGAAGAAGTTAAATCTCTTTAAATAATCATTTGAAATTCTCTGTAAATTTTATTTGAAGCCTCAGCCTGGAGACACCAGAGTAAGCCTCAACATTTTTGTGATAGAATATCTCATTTCAAAAAGAAACAGAACACTCATTCAGGTTGGACTAGGTTATATTTTCACTCTCAATGTCATTTTTGCTTTGTATGGTTTCATTGTCTGTGTCTGGGGTTGAGGACAAAGTCTCTCATTGTTTGTTTCTCTTCCATCATTTCACATTTAAGACAATTACCGCACAGCTGGGCAAATATGCTGGCGTGCAAGCGCCTTTCCATTTCGAAGCTCTCATTGTGAAGAAGAAGCCTGGAGAGTCAACAGAAAAATTAATTACAATTGAGCAGAGCAAACTACATCATATTCAAATAATATTTACATACCAAACAAAAATAAGATATTGATGGTTAATTATTTATTATTGTCAGGCTTATTTTGAACACTTTTCTTGTATAAAAGGACTCTGGCCCTGTAGGTCCATAATTCTAAGTGAAATATCCTCAGTCTGGGGTTAAACTTCAAACTAAAGAGAACTGAATCTTAATAAAATCATAATAGTCATGTTCTGTTTATGTATGTGTGTGTGTGTGTTTGCATAAACATACTGATTTGCTCTGCACTTCTGTGAAGTTCTATAGAAGACTGTTCCAGGTAAACAATTTGGTAATCCTTTTACAATACATGGAAAGAAATAATATTCACAGAATCAAGGAGGCTCCTCATGGAATACCATTCAGTTCCCTTCATATGTGATCTGAAGCCCAGGTCTGATTATTCCCACTATGTGGGGAATTGCACTCTATAGTGAAAACTAGTGATACATAGGTTTAAATGAAGCATGATGATTATAGGTTGACTTCCTAATTGAAGGTAAAGAATTCTCAATTGCCAAGGCACTGAATGACTAGGAGGGGTGCTCATAATCCCATTCCCATCTGCAGTGTGAAAGTGAGAGCTAAGTAGGTAAGCAAATGGCGCAAAGGTCGTGAGGAGAAAGATGAGAGCAAATGGATTTATTCACTGAGCATTGTTCTTATGATAAAGTTTGAGGTTTTATGGCATAGTACAAAAGAAGGTTGTTTCTCCAGAAAGGAACACAAAACTGCTGATGCTTTGATTCCAACCCAAGAGATTCATATCAGACTGACTTCTGACTTACAGAATTATGAAATAATACCTTTATATTGTTTTAAGCCACTAGTTTTGTGTCTGTTTGTTACAGCAGCAATAGAAAACTAATACAATCCTTAAATAATCAGCATGTTGAATTCAATACTATAAACATTGAACATTATAAATTCAATATCATAGCTCACAATTTATCCATTAGTATATTTAAAGGAATCAAAATAAGACATGTATCTACATATATATTTATAAGTACCATAGGCAATTTAAATATTAAATCAACATTAAAATCACTTATTAAAATATCCCCAAAATGGAAAGAATGCTGACATACTGGAAGTTTGGTGGATGTGGAAGAGATTGGCATAACATAAGATCAGAAAAATAAGTGAGGCACATACATACTATGTAGCATTTATAAACCACGCTGAAGAATTCAGATTTACTTCTCAATGTGAAGGCAAAAAGCCCATCAACAATAGAGAATTATTAAAAAGTGATGAAGCTTTCTATAAAATGATATGAGTAGAGCTCCATGTGAAACTGTTGAGTGAGTAAAAGAGGTCACAGTAGAGTATATATAGTATGCTAATTTTGTGTGCAAGAACCCAAGGGAAATAAGAATATACACTTGTATCTACTTTACTTGCATTCTCGACAAAGAAACACTGCAAAGATATACAGGGGAAGAAAGTAATTTTCCATAGTGGGAGGAGAAATATGATGAATGAGATGTAAGTGGGACCATATTTTTCGAAGCTCATTTTATGTTGTTTTGATTATTGAAACTTGCAAAAGTACTGTTCTTTTTAAAAAAATAATAAAATTTATTTAAATAAATTAAGTGGGTATCTAAAATAAAAGCAGAAAATTTTCCCTACCAGATATAAAGTATTTTAATATATAAAGTTAATGTGTTCCTAGATGTAAATGCATCATTTATCTGTTTTATGACTGGCTTATTCAATGTGATGTTTACATTCTAGATTTAGATTATAAAATAGTACTTGTTACTGCCCTATTTCATCAAATAAACACATTTTGCATTTGGCAATTACTGTAGTAAGTAATACTCAATGTTCACAATAAATATGTTATAATTACTTATAATCAATATGATTAAGTCATGGCAATACAGCACTTCATTTACATGCAAATTCTTTATAGCTGGTCTACAGTGTGCTAGTAAAATTATCAAGCAAGTCTATGTTCCAAATGTATTTAGAGACACTAGATTAATATTCTGTCAGTATTTTGAAGAAAATCAAAGTGGATTTATGTGGGGTTTTTTTGGGAAAGTTAATAATTTTGTGTCTAAGCTACAGGAAGTGGGGTACAAAATCGTAAGCTATGCAATGAACATAAATGTGTTCCTTTTTCAGTTTCACAAGTAAAATAATATTATTTGTTGAAATAAAGCAATTTCACAATTTGTCTCTTAATGAATATTTATTCCATATCAGCATTATTATTTGCATATAGAGTGAATTTTCCAAAAGAAAATGAATACCTTTTCCAAGAAGTAATATTGTCATTTTGTAAATGTTTTTAGATAAGATTTTATCTTACTTTTTGGTCTTTGTATACTTTACATAAATAATATTTGTCATTTTCTATTTTGTGGAATATGCAAGAATAATTTTTAACTACTTTCATTTTGATGTCTTTTCCTGTTCTGCTCTAAACCATGTATAAGCTTTTGTTTGAACACTAGAATCAACACTTGAAATTAGATATATTTATTAGTTGTATTAGAGACAAAGTTAAGATTCTAATGTTGTTTGAAAAAACCAGCTGTAGTCAAACATACTTGTCATAGAGGTAATGCAAGTAATCAACGAAAGGATGTGTTAATATTTACATATGTTGTTTATAATTTATTCAACTATTTTCTGATTTATCCACCATTTAGTCTTTTGACACCTCCATTGAGCCCTTCCAGAGCACTTTAACTTTGTTCATTTTTCAAGCTTAAGTATTTTTGAATGTCTAAATTTTTATCATAGGCCTGTCTAACAATAGACAAAAGAGAGAAGACATTTTCTCTGTTGCTTTTGTAACTCTCAGAAAAAATTATCTCTTAAAATTGTATAGAATTAGCCAATGAGAAATAGGATACTTTTATATTATGGAAATTTAGAAATATAAACCAATATAAACAGAAATAGAAAAATTAGCAGAAAAAAATTAAAATATGTGAGTCCCCAAGTATCCTCATTATTTTTACAAATTGTCAACATGGTACCATTCTTGTTTAATCAGTACTCTCACTCTTATCCTTGACTCTTTTTTCTGAGATTTTTAAATAAATTACAGACCAACTGATGAAATTTTGTCTGAACTCTTACCAAAATCAACGACAGAGCAAGGAGCCGCAAATATTCTGGTGGCCAGTAGATCACTAATAAGTCCTTGTAATTTTTTTGTTGTTATTTAGGAGTACATAATTTCATTGTGAAAACATTTTTAGCAATTACTTTAGTATTATTGGTGGTATATAAAAATAAGTATGTATAAATGCACAAACACACACATGCAGTCTACATGTGTTAGCAATACAATACAATACAGTAATAAGCAGTACCATAATTGCTAATAGGTTATCTATACAATAATTTGTACCATAGAGTGTTCACACAAGGTTGTCTTTAGGAGTCTTAAAATTTTATAACTACATTTGAACAAAAATGTACATTGACTTCAAAATGCTTCCTTTTTGTTTATAAATCTAAATAAATATTCTGTTACAAATTTATGGAGAAAAATCTTAGGATATTTATTCAACTAAAATTGGTTTGCTCGGAAAAAGTACTCCTGGGTCTTTGGAGGAAAAAAATTGTAATAGAAAAATCCTGAAAGAAAAGTAAGCAGAGTTCACCCTAGGTGTTGAGAGTTGACAGGTTAACCACCTCTGGCTGGGTAGCAAGGAATTTGTGGAGATAATTAAAGCAACCCAGCAGAGTTTCTTGGTGAATGGCGTGACCACTGTGCATATCTTTTAGAATGTGGCTCAAAGCTCTACCAGCTGCTCTCACCTGCTAGTCTCACAGATTTTCAACAGTTATGGTACAATAGGCATTAGCTCTTTGATATAAATTTATACCAAATCACAATTTCTATTTAGCAAGGAGAGTTGCCCCACTAAAACACAAGAAATGTAATTTATTTTCTAACCAATTATATTCATCAAATGACACTATTTGTGCCACTTACTTGTTTATTTATTTGCTTTCCACAACAATGAAGGTCTAGGAGAGTAAAACAACTATTGAAAGCAGCCTATGGCTTTCTTAGTTGATTGATGTTAGTCTTTGATAATCTACAACTGAACAATATGCTGCTGTTTGCCAATGTATCTACTATCATGATAAAAATATGTTTATTTCAAAATTGATTAATTCATTGTGGAGTTTTCATTGGCTAGATCTCAAACAAGAAATACTTAAGTAGTTTTATTATTAGTTAGTACAGGCATTCATACAATAAAAGAAAAAGCTGCTGAGACAAGCAAATACATAAAGATCAGAGACTCTAAAAGAGGTGATTGACGAGGCATGGTGACTCACACCTGTAATCTCAGCATCTGGGGAGGCCGAGGCGGGGGGATCACTTGAGTCCAGGAGTTTGAGAGCAGTCTGGGCAACATGGTGAAACCTCATCTCTACAAAAAATACAAAAATTTGTTGGGTGTTGAGGTGTGTGCCTGTAGTCTTAGCTACTGGGGAAGCTGAGGCAGGAGGATCATCTAAGTCCAGGAGGTCGAGGCTGCAGTGATCCAACATGGTGCTACTGCCCTCCAGCCTGGGTGACAGAGTAAGACCCTGTCTCAAAGACAAACGAACAATCAACACCAACAAAAATAGAAACTGACTGAGCAGAGAAATGTCACCTATATATGTTTTTAAATAGGAAAATATCTGTAGTTAAGATAACTACTTTCTATTAAAACATAAGCACTCATACATACATACATATATATATATATATACAGTAAATTCTTGGCATGCAGGAAGTTTATATTTCTGATTACAGTCTCAAATCTATGAAGACCATTGTTAAAGATTATATTATTTTCAGTATGATATAAAGTTTAACTGAACATTTTAAGTGATTCTTTTAGATAATTAAACGTTACATAGATGTAGAACTAAAATTATAAATATAAATATCATGTAAGCATTCTTGCTTCTTTTCAAATTTCATTTGTTTTCTACTTAACTAAAAAAACATAGTGAATTTTGAAGCAAAAGGCAGTCTTACAAATTTCAGTCTCTCTTTTTCTCACTCCCTCTCTCTTCTGTTGGTATATAAAATGTATGAAAAATTTGTCTATTTCCGTATCAGAGCAATGGTAAATTCAATATTCTTTTTATATTCCTAAAATTTCTCTCATCTAAATAAAAACTATCTCTTTTTATCTTTTAAAACTTATTTCCTTAAGTTTTCTTCACTTTTAAATATAGGAAAACTGATTGATTTTCTTTTGGGGGGTATTCACATTCCCACAAAATCATAAGATTTTACCACTACACGTAACTATACACAGAACAAGTAAAATAAAAGAGCCAGGCTGAGCTGCATATGCTAGAAAGTCAGCTAGGATTACTCACCACAAACTTATTCTCACAAATAAGCCCATAATGGGGGAGACTAAGTTTGTTCCAGTTCGATTACAAACTATCATGGGTCACGGAGGTTCAGCCTGCATCTTGGGGAGCCAAATGTTTCATTAAGCCTGATCAAAGGATCTACTATATCTATAATAATGAAGAACAGAGCTACCAGGGGTAGTTGAAAGGCAATTTCTATCTCAGTAGTTCTCTTTCACAATGGGTAGTAACCATCTTCCCAGGGAGAGAGAAGGAAAATAAGATTCCATATAATATACCAACTTTCTAACCATTTTGACTCTTCTCTGGTTTGTGTTTGCTTTCTAGTATTAAGTTGCTTTTGTATAATGGTAGTTTTCACATAGCTTTTCAGAGTTAGACTTCCAACACAAATATACAAGTTAAAAAAGAATTACATGTATTTAATTGCTGGTGAAAATCTCAAGTTATTATTCAGGAGGAGCAGGAAAAACAAGCTTTATTTAAATTGTTTTTTTTTTTCTCTTCAGTATGGAAATATATTTTCTTCTGTCTCCTGACCCATTTCTAAGTATAGCATTTTAAAATTTCCTGTCTCAATATTATCCTAATCATCCCACTGAAAACGAATTCTAATAGACTTCTCAGGGTGACTCTGATTATCAAGGTGAAACAAAGATCATATTCTTTATCTTTAATTAATAGTTAAATTGCACCTTCTGAAGAAGAGGACTGGAAATTATTTCAGTCTGGTCTACCAATCAAAATTTAAGAAAATGGGGAAGGTTGATACTCAGTGGTTGAATTTTGCAAACAAAGCAAAGCTAAGATGCATTAGTTTTCTCTCTTATTAAATGAACAAACAAAAGAATTGGATTAAATAAAAGAGTTAGGATTACTGGGTATAAGTTAGAGAAGAAAAGCTAAGAAATTAATCTAGAACACTAATGTCTAATTATTGGTTCATCGTAACAATTTAGACAAATGAATTTTGAAGATTTCTCTAATTGGAACTCACTGTAGAATTTTCCAGAAGTTCATCTCTTCTTTTCCAGTTATTTCTAAACGTTTTGGGTGAAATTAGTATTGCTTCTGAAGCAGAGTTCAAATCTCTAAATGTAGTTATTCCATTAACTGAGACAGGTTTATGCAACAAAATATATGATGTATAGTTTATATATAAAAAAAGAGTTCAGAGGTAGCTTATGAGTCATTTCTTCTACTTCATCAAACATTTCTTCAAACCCTGAAGAGAAAAGGCCACACTGTGTTAATTGCTAGCAGAGTTTTTCCTTCTTCACTCTGTTCCTCCTTGGTCTTTCTTTTCAGCACAGCCTTCCCTGAACTCCTTTCTTGCTGCTTTTCACCTCTCCAAACAGTTGTCTGATTGCAACCACACTCGATTTAAGAAAACTGAAAAAAAAAAAAAAAAAAAAAAAAAAAAAAAAAAACACTAAAACCTTCAAGTCTAATTCTGCACAGAAGATACAACTTAACAAGGAGACAGATGAAAGGAAACCAAAAAAAGCTGGGAAATAAAGCAAGGCACAACACAGGAGCAGGTCAGGACTTAGACACTGAAAAAAAATGCAGTTCACATGAACTTGGGAAAAAACCTTCTACTTTCAAAAATGAATTTTCCTTTGAAAAAATTCTATAAAAAACTTTTTCTGTTTCTTTTATCTCATAGCTCTTCAGTGAATCTGAAATATTCCCTCAGAGAGAGATGAAAAAAAAATGCATGTTTTATTCCATATGAGGAGTTAAACTGAGAAATATAATTCTTCCTACTCTTCAAACTGTAGTGTAGCTGAAAACTATTTTCTTACTAAATCTCACTAGGTTATGAGGAGCAGTTATTGTTTAATTGCCCATGTTTTAATGTTTGTAAGCAATGTTAGCAAAATTGTATGTATAGTATGTTGATTTAGGTGACATTGTAGACCATTGAAATAAATTGTTTCAATAAAATTTTTATACTTTCACGAAAGCAAAACATTTGGAATCTGGTGTAAAGATACTGAAGTCAGTTCCTCTAAAATAATTTTACTAACCTGTATGTGAGGTCATTCCTGATTTGGCTATTCATCATCTTATCATTTGCTACCTTAATCCTTTCCAATACAACCCACTCTTTTCTTTTTATCAGAATGACTTATTTGCCTTAGTGTAAATATGAGTTTACCCTTTTGATTATCAACTTGTTCCATTGTTATTTGTTCACTGAGTGACTTTGTCAGCATATTCGCATTTTGTATATGTTGTCTTGCTAGTGAGTTAAGAACTGGCTGAAAAGAAATGACTAAGACGTGATTTCTACCTAAGTAAATAGCTGTTTAATGAGAGTGCTAAACATGAGGTCAGGCACAGTGGCTCATGCCTGTAGTCTCAGCTCTCTGAGAGGCCCAGGTGGGTGGATCACCTGAGGTCAAGAGTTTGAGACCAGCCTGGCCAACCATGACCTATATGGTGAAACCCTGTCTCTAGTAAAAACACAAAAATTAGCAGGGCATGGTGGCACATGCCTGTTATTGCAGTTACTAGGAAGGCTGAGGCAGGAGAATCGCTTGAACCTAGGAGGCAGAACTTGCAGTGAGCTGAGATTGCGCCACTGCACTCCAGCCTCTGCAACAGAGTAAGACTCCATTTCAAAAAAAAAAAAAAAAAAAAAAAAAGAAGAAGAACAAAATTTACTATACAATAGAAGAGTAAGTAAAATACTATCAGATTGCAATAATAGTGAAATTAACTTTTTCTGGTGTAGAGGTGGCTAGGAATAAAGCAAGACTCAGAGTAGGTTATATTTAAATGGGTTCTGAAGATGAGGAAAGGCATGCTAGATGGAGCTTTTAGTAAGACTGAGGCATGAACTGGATATGAGTAGAAGAAATCAGAACATGACATCACAGACTTCATCATTTTGCTGGGTTCTCCTTAATGTTATTCTGGAAAATCTATGGACTCTGGGATAGTGTCATACAAATATTGTAAGCCTGTAACCTGGCTCAGCTATCCACATAGCTTGAAAGTGATTGTTAAACTATAATTGGTCCAACAGTTTAAAAGTCATGACTCTCAGGCAAGTAATATAAACACGTGAAAATTTTATTTAACTTATTAATTAATAAGGGTTTCATTAACATTACATATTAATGATAGTATTATTGATTCAAAGAGCATCTGAGAAGCTGGGCTATGTATAGGAGGACAGGGTCACTGAGCAGGTTAGTAAATTAGTTAATGTCCACCATCGCAACGAAATACCATCTCTAGGGTTATGTGTCTCACAGGACAAATTATTTGTATCTCTATGAGACAAAAGTTTACAAGCTAACCTGTAACTTTTCTATGTTTGAGAGCTCCATCAGAGGTAATAGAAAATAAAACTAAGCATATTAGGTTGATTCAGGTTATTTCCAAAAATAATTTTCAGTATTCTTTACCCTTATATAATATTGAAAAGATGCATCATCCATTTTTTACCTTACTTCCCAGTTTTAGACAATTTTTCAGACACTGAACATAGGATTCTGATTTACAGCCAGTATTTGAAATACCTGAACTAAGAGTTTCTATGACTACCAAGTGCCAATACAATCCAGATTTCACATTTTGTTATGGGGCATGGGTAGTATTAGGTGCAGCTTGCTGAGGATGGTTGATGCTGAGATTGCAGTGAGGGAGTCATTAAAATCATGGGCTTCAAGACTGGCAGAAATGAGAAAATGTCTGTGTGGCAAGTACACAAATAGCTAATCCCACTTCTGTCCATTTGTTTCACATAGGATGACAATATATTTTTCTTTTGTTGCTGTTTCCAGTGCATATAAAAGTTATGTTTACATTACACTGTCGTCTATTAAGTGTGCAATAGCATTGCGTCTTAAGAAAACAATGTGCATACCTTAATTTTATTTTGTTGCTAAAAAATGCTAATGACCATCTAAGAAGATAAATCTTATAATTTTTAAATTGATTCAAATAATGAATTATATTGAAATCAGGTTTTAAAGATCTCCTTTTCTGAGATGATGAAATTACTTAACAATTCCATTCATTTACTAATTTGAAAGGATATTACTATGACTTACACACACACAAATTTGTATCCACTATGGATATAAGTATATAGAATGTATAAATGAGGAATTCAAAAACATGATTACGGGAGCAAAAACTGATGAAAATGTACTTAACAGTGTGAACCATGGATATTTGAAATTTCCCCTGGCAAATTATCAGAAAACTTATTTTAAAGCCCTCAAGGTGACCTTGGATCCTTTGCATCTCTTTCCAAAAGTAAGATTGCCAATTTGTAGGAAGCAATATCTTTCTGAGATATTAAAGAAGAAAAAATGAGATTTAACAAACTACACATCTCCAAATCAGAGCTGCTTCTTATGGCAAAGTTCAGGTTGAAGGGTAATATAAATTCAAATGTGAACTAATAATCAGAACCTCGCAAATAACTTGGCAGGCACCAGAATGAACTTTAAAATATATGTGGTTAGGAAGCTGGGAAACAGATGTCTATATCTTTTCAACTAATGTAAAGTGCAGATTTGTGAAAATCTTAGCAATGATTTATACCAGAGAAATGTAATGATCTATTAAAGAAATAGAAAATAATTTTAGTGTAATTATAGATTACATGAATGAAGAACATAGCTGGATATAACTGATTCCTTAAGAATTTATAACATGGTGTGGCTGGGCATAGTGGCTCACACCTGTAATCCCAGCACTTTGGTAGGTCTAGGTAGGTGGATCACCTGAGGTCGGGAGTTCAAGACCAGCCTGATCAACATGGAGACACCCCATCTCTACTAAAAAAAAAAAAAAAAAAAAAAAAAATAGCTGGGCTTGGTGGCACATGCCTGTAATCTCAGCTACTCAGAAGGCTGAGGCAGGAGAATCACTTGAACCTAGGAGGCAGAGGTTGTGGTGAGCCAAGATAGCACCATTGCACTCCAGCCTGGGGAACAAGAGTGAAACTCTGCTTAAAAAAACCAAAAAGTTACCCAAATGCTTTTCTTTCTTTATATTCTCTGCCATCTAATTGTTGCAGACTTCCAATAAGAACAACAAAAGCAGCATTTCATTAAACTTGAAAAATGGGGTTGTATCCAACCTATTTGTGATGAAATGGTATCATAGAATGCTCAGTGAAACAGGTTACTCTTCTTGATAGTCGAGATGTGCTCTCTATCCTACTTCTCACTCAGGAACACACAATTGGACCCTTTGACTATACACGAGTGAACATGGAAGTAGTTGAAGAAGGAAATTTGATTTGCCCTGATGTTCACTTAGCCACATGTGGACACTGAACCTGGGAAAGTGACATGACATGGAGGAGGAGTACTGGCAAGGGATGAAGGAAGGTGAGTCTGTCCTGTACAGGTCCTTACAAACTGATGAAGTCAAACTGGACGTGGCCCAAGAAAACTTCAAAGGCCAGATAGGCAAATATCACTTGTTTTTTGGACCAAATGGAAGAAGACAAGTCCCATTCTTCAACAGCACCAAGTACCCGGACTAGACACCATGTTTACATCAATAGTGGTTGAGAGCAGGAAGAAAAAGAAACAAGAAATGACTAGCTTCACAACTTCCCCTTTCTTGAGACTGGCCATTACTCAAAAATGCAGAGGCCCTCCTAAGAGGTGGAGTTGAAACAAAAAGGAAAACAGTCATTAGAAAAGAAAATTCTGAGACTGAGATTACAAATTAGACAGTATCAATGATTTTTATTAAAAGAATTAGAGTGTAGAATTGCTAGGCTGAATTTACTGACATAAGAAAATAATCCATTTGTAGCAGAAGGAAGATGGCAAATGCAAGAGAGGGCTGATACACACATCACACTTGACTGGACAAAACAGCTTCTGGAGACCCACACTATGGACTTTTGCTCCAGAAACCACCACAGAGGCATGCCGGGAAAACAGAAAGAATTCACACATCCTTTGAAAGAAGCAGTAGGCCACTGCAAATTCCATGAGACAGGCAAAAAAATTGTGAGTTTCCAAAGTATGACTGAGGATAACCTGCCTCTGAACACATGTCTCCACTGGGAAGCCAAAAATCCAATTACGAAAGAAAGATTTAACCTTAAACCCTATCTAGAGCTGAAATGTAAAGGTAGAAGCAGCAGTGGGAAGAGGCTTCTAGGCACTCACATTCTCCAGCTCAGGGAAGCCACTCCTGACAATATCATACAGACTGGCTCTTGGAGAAGGCCACTGTCAGAATTTGGGAGTGGTCACAAGGTGAAAGGAGCTTCCAACTGAACTTTGTAATAATTTTGACTGGGTGTAAACTTTTGGGCAGAATAGAAAGAGGAACAAGAACAGCTGCAGAAAGGAGAGAAGGAGCACCAGCAAGTGTGGGACGACAGGTAGGGGCATGACCTGGAAGCCATGCTTGCTTTCTTTGTGAGGGAACATATAGCCTGGGGCTAGGTCAGAGTCCAAGGCACAAGCTGCTTTGAGATAAGCTCTACCCATGGCAAGACCAGCCTCACCAACTGTGTGGGAATGGGGTGAGGCCTATCACTACCGGCTTTCCCCCACTTCCCTGACAACAAACATACCACAAAACCCTATGGAACATAATCCACTTGGCCCCAGAACTATGCTAATATCCCCAACAGTGGCTGCAGCAAGTCCCACCAAAGGACAATCTGAGCTCAGACCCACCTAACACTTCCCCAACCTGTTGATATTTCTCTACCCACCCCAGTAGCCATTCACAAAAGATATAAACTCTTGGGAGCTTGATGACACCACCCTTGCCTGAGAAACCCAAAACTTATCCTGGCCAACTTAGGGCAAACTTATATCCTGCTTCTACTATTGCAGCTAGTGCTCTCTTGAAAGTGCCACCTTCTGGTGGAAGGCCAAACAACTCAAGACATTATAGCAACTCATGACAGAATAACTGTGCTCCAAGGAAAGAGGAAACAGCTAATTCCACTGCTTCCAACATCCTGGCTAACAAGTGGTCATGAATCTGTCCACGTGACAACTTCACTGCAAGCATAACCGGCATTCCAGAAAGCCAGCGCACTAAACATATCTACAACTAAGGATTCTCACAGAGTCTACTTCACTCCTTTGCCACCTCCACCACAGCAGGTGCTAGTATCCATGGCTGGGAGACCTGAAGACAGATCACATCACTGGACTCTTTACAGCCACTTCCCAGCATTATCCCAGAGCCCAGTAGCCTCACTGGGTGGATAGACCCAAAAGAGCAGTAACAATCACTGCAGTCTGGCTCACAGGAAGCCCCATCCCTAGGGAAAGGGAAAGTGCACCACATCAAGGGACCACCCCGTGGAACACAAGAGTCTAAACAACAGCTCTTGAGTTCCAGATTTTTCCACCGAAATAGTTTACTTAAATGACAGGAAACCAGGAAAGTAATTCTGGTAATATGACAAAACAAGGTTCTCTAACACCCCCAAAAAACCACACTAGGTCCAAAGCAGTGGATCCAAACCAAGAAGAAATCTGTGAATTGTCAGACAAAGAATTCAGAAGTTTGATTATTAAGTTACTCAAGGAGATACCAGAGAAAGGTCAAAACCAACTTAAAGAAATTTTAAGAATAGAAGATGTGGATTAAAAATAATCCAGAGAAATAGATATCATAAAGAAAAACAATCACAACTTCTGGAAATGAAAGACACACTTAGAGAAACACAAACTGCACTGGAAATTTTCAACAAAAGAATCAAATGAGTAGAAGAAAGAATGCAGAGCTCAGAGACAAGGGTTTCAAATTAACCTAATCCAACAAAGATAAATAAAAAAGAATTTTAAAAAAAGAACAAAGACTCCAAGAAATTTGGGATTGTGTTAAATAGCCAAACCAAAAAATAATTGGTGTGGTTTCACTAGAGGTCTAGGCATCCAAATACAAGAAGCTCAAAGAACAACTGGAAGATTCATAGCAAAAAGATCATAAGCCAGGCACATAGTCAAGAGGAAGGAAAGAATCTTAAGAGTTGTTTGGCAAAAGCATCAGGTAACCTATGAAGGAAAATGTATGAGAGTTATTGCAGAGTTCTCAGCAGAAACCATGCAACCCAGAAGGGATAGCCTCCTCAGACAAAATAATTGCCAGCAAAAATTTTTATTCAGCAAAATTAAGCTTTATAAATGAGGGGGAGATAAAGTCTTTTTCAGACAAACAAATGCTGAGAGAACTTACTACTACCAATCCAGCACTACAAGAAATGCTAAAAGGAGTCCTAAATCTTGAAATAAAATCTCAAATATACAGCAAGATAAAACCTCCCTAAGCATAAATCTCACAGGACCTATAAACAATAACACAATGAAACAAAATCAAGGTATTCAGGCAACAACCAGCACAATGAATAAAATATTACCTCACATCTCAATAGTAATGTTGAATATAAATCGCCTAAATGCCCCACTTAAAAGATACAAAATGACAGAATGGATAAAAATTCACCAACCAAGTATCTGCTGTCTTCAAGACATTCACCTAACACATAAGGACTCACGTAAACTTAAGGTAAAGGGATAGAAAAGATATTCCATGCAAAATGAAAACCAAACGTGAGCAGGAGTAGCTATTCTTGTATCAGACAATAAAGAATTAAAACAACAACAGTTTAAAAGTAGAAATAGTTATATTATATTATGATAAAAAGAAAAGTCCAACAGGAAAATATCACAATCCTAAATATATATGGAACTAACATGGGAGTTCCCAAAGTTATAAAACAATTATTACTAGACATAAATAATGAGAAAAATGGCAACACAATAATACTGGGGTCCTCAATACTCCACTGACAGCATTAGATAGGTCATCAAGAGAGAAAGTCAACAAAGAAACAATGGACTTAAACTATACCCTACAACAAATGGACTTAATAGATATTTACAAAACATTCCACACAACAACTGCAGAATATACATTCTTTTCATCAGCACAGGGAGTACTCTCCAACACTGATCATATGATAGGCCACAAAACAAGTGTCAATAAATACAAGAAAATCAAAATTATATCAAGTACCCTCTCAGTACATAGTGGAATAAAATAGGAAGTTAACACCAAAAAGAACCCTCAAAACTATAAAAAAACAAGAAAAATAATCTGCTCCTGAATGATATTTGGGTCAAAAATGAAATCAAGATGGAAATTTAAAAATTCTTTGAACTGAACAATAATAGTGATGCAACTTATCAAAACATCTGGGATAGAGACAAAGTGGTGCTAAGAAGAAAGTTCATAGCATTGAATGCCTACATCAAAAAGTCTAAAAGAACACAAATGGACCATGTAAGGTAATGCCTCAAGGAACTAGAGAAACAAGAACAAACCAAACCCAAACCCAGCAGAAGAAAACACATAACAAAGATCAAAGCATAAGTAAATGAAATCGAAACAAAAGAAAAACAATACAAAAGATAAATGAAGCAAAAATCTGTGTTTTTGAAAAGATAAGCAATATTGACAAACCATTAGCAAGATTAAGCAAGGAAAGAAGAGAGGAGATCCAAATAGCTCAATTGGAAACAAAATGGGGGATATTACTACCAATACCACAGAAGTACAAAAGATCATTCAAGGCTACTATGAACACCTTTACATGCACAAACTAGAAAATCTAGAGAAGATGGATAAATTCCTGGACATATACAACCCTTTCAAGATTAAGGAAGAAATAGAAACTTTGAATAGACCAATAAGAAGCATTGAGATTGAAACAGAAATTTAAAAATTGCCAACAAATAAAAAAGTCCAGGACCAAGTGGATTCACAGCTGAATTCTATCACCTTCAAATAATTTGTATCAATCTTACTGAAACTATTCCAAAAGATAGAGAAGTAGGGAATTATCCCCAAATCATTCTATGAAGCCAGTATCACTGTAATACCAAAACCAGGAAAAGACATAACAACAAAAGAAAACTACAGACCAATATCCCTGATGAACACAGATGCAACAATCCTCAAAATAATACTAGCTAACTGAATCAAACAGCATATCAAAAAGATAATTCACCATGATCAAGTGGGTTTTATACTAGGGATGCAAAGATGGTTTAACATATGCAAGTCAATAAATGTGATATACTACATAAAGAGAATTAAAAATTCTATGATCATCCAAATAGTTGCAGAAAAGCATTTGACAAAATTCAGCATCCCTTTATGATTAAAACCCTCTGCAAAATCAGCATAGAAGAGACTCATCTATGAAAAACCAACAGTCAGCTTTATACTAAATAGGGAAAATTTGAAAGCTAAACTGGAAAAAGACAAGGATGTCCAGTTTCACTATTTCTATTCAAGATAGTATGGGAAGTCCTAGCCAGAGCAATCAGACAAGAGAAAGAAATAAAAAGCATCCAAATCCAAAGAGAAGGTCAAACTGTTGCTGTTTGCCAATGATTGATCGTATTCCTGTAAAACCCTAAAGATTTGTCCAAAAAACTCCTAGGTCTGATAAACAAATTCAGTAAAAATTCAGAAAACAAAATCAATGTACACAAATCAGTAGCACTGCCATACACCAACAGCAACCAGGCTGAAAATCAAATTAAAAACTCAACCCTTTTTACAACAGCTGCAAAAAATAAAACAAAATACTTAGGAATATACTTAACCAGCCCTCCAAACTTTCAGGGACATGGATGAAGCTGGAAACCATCATTCTCAGTAAACTAACACAAGAACAGAAAATCAAACACCACATGTTCTCACTCACAAGTGGGAGTTGAACAATGAGATCACATGGACACAGGGAGGGGTACCACACACACCAGGGAGCTGTCAGGCAGTGGAGAGCTAAGGGAGGGATAGCATTAGGAGAAATACGTAATGTAGATGATGAGTTGATGGGTGCAGCAAACCACCATTGCACTTGTATACCTATGTAACAAAACTACATGTTCTGCACATGTAACCCAGAACTTCAAGTATAGTTAAAAAAAAAAAAAAAAAAAAAAAAAAAAGGAATATACCTAACTAAGAGGTGCAAGATCTCTACAAGGAAAACTACAAAACACTACAGAAAGAAATCATAATGACACAAATAAATGGAAACACATATCATATTCACGGATGGGTAGATAACCATGCTGCGCACAGCAATATACAAATTCAATGCATTTCCCATGAAAATACGATCATTATTCACAGAAGTAGAAAAAACAATCCTAAAATTCATATGGAACAAAAAAGAGCCCTCATAGCCAAAAGAAGACTAAGCCAAAAGAATAAATATAGAGGCATCATGTTACCCCACTTCAAACTATATGACAAGCCTATGATTACCAAAACAGCATAGTACTGGCATAAAAATAGGCATGTAAACCAATGGAACAGAACAGAGAATCCAGAAATAAATCCAAATACTTATAACCAACTGATCTTTAACAAAGCATACAAAACCTTAAAGTGGGGAAAGGATACCCTATTCAACAAATGGTGTTGAGATAAATGGCAAGCCACATGTGGAAGAATGAAGCTGGATCGTCGTCTCTCACCTTATGCAAAAATCAACTCAAGATGGAAGAAAAACTTAAAGACCTGAAACCATAAAAATTCTAGAAGATAACATTGGAAAAACTCTTCTAGACATTGGCTTAGGCAAACAGTTTATGACAAAGAACCCAAAAGCAAATGCAACAAAATCAAAGATAAGTAGATGAAATTTAGTTAAACTAAAATGCTTCTGTACAGCAAAAGAAATAATCAGCAGAGTAAACCCACAGAATGGGAGAAAATATTCACAAACTATGCATCTGACATAGAACTAATATACAGAATCTATAAGGAACTCAAACAAATCAGCAAGTAAAAACAAATAATCCCATCAAAAATTACGCTAAGTTCATGCATAGACCATTCTCAAAAGAAGATATACAAATGGCAAACAAACATAGGAAAGCATGTGCAACATCACTAATGATCAGGGAAATACAAATCAGAACCACAATGTGATGCTACTTTACTCCTGCAAGAATGACCTAAATCAAAACACCAAAAAATCAAAAAATAATAGATGTTGGCATGGATGTGGTGAAAAGGGAGCACTTTTACACTGCTGGTGGGAATGTAAACTTGTGCAACCACTGTGAAAAACAGTATGAAGATTCCTTATCAAACTAAAAGTAGAAATATCGTTTGATTCAGCAATCCTATTTCTGTGTATCTACCCAGAGGAAAAGAAGTCATTATATGAAAAACAGGCTTGCACATGCATGTTTATAGCAGCACAACTCACAATTGCAAAAATAAAAAGTCAGCCTAAATGCCTATCAACCAACGAGTGGATAAAAAAAGTTATGTGTATATATATGTACACACACACACACACACATGCACACACACCATGGAATATTACTCAGCCATAAAAAGGAACAAAATAATGGCATTTGCAGCAACCTGGATGGAGTTGGAGACCATTATTCTAAGAAGTGAAGTAACTCAAGAATGGCAAACCAAACATCGTACGTTCTCACTTATAAGCAGGAGCTAAACTATGAGAATGCAAAGTCAAAACAATGATATAATGGACTTTGGGGACTTAGGGGTAAGGTGAATGATAAAAGACTACACATTGGGTATATTGTACACTGCTCAGGTGGTGCATACACCAAAATCTCAGATCAACACTATTGAACTTTTCCATGCAACCAAACATCACCTGTTTCCTAAGTTTTGAAATAAAAATTTTAAAAAAGAAAATAATCCATGTATCCATTTTAGGAATACAACATAGTTATCCTGGAGTTGTAGAACATAAAAAGAACACTTACAGTTACAAGACCAAAGCAGATTATATGATTGCATATAATGTGCAAATATTAATGTCTGATTCTCTAAACCTAGTAAGGTTATTTCACTTTTCCTAGTCATCACAAGCGATATGGTAGTTAAATTCAAAAGAGAAAACAGAGGCACAGAGGGTGTATAGTCAATCTGTACTTCCAGCCATATTAAGGGTAAATTTGCATTGCCATTTAAATGACTAGGTTGATTGTCACATAGCTAATAATTAGTATATAAAAATGTTCCACTTATATTGCACAGTTATAGGCTCTGTCTTAAAATTAAGTTTGAAGAAAATAAAATAATATAAATTATTTTGTGAATGTAATGTATGATAAGTTGGTGGAAGCTCATTCTGTCATCATGGTTTATTCATTTTATGTAATTGAAAATTTTTCTTCAGGGTATCATGTATTTAATTTTTATTCAACCATAAACTGAAACAGTCAGGAGCAGCAGCTGTTTTACTAAGTAGGGAGAAATTTTATGGGTCTTTTTTGTCCTCCTTTTTTAACCTGTAAGAAGTTTTACCTTCCCAGAGAGAGTGGAAGTGAAAGTAGTCATAATGATAATTATAAATGCAATTAAGGAAGTTTATTTACTTTCGACAAGACATTTTAACATATAGTCTCTACCATGTCTTTTACAATGTAAATATATATTTCGTGTTTTTAACAAATTACTAATTAAGTAAAAGAAATAAACATCAAATAGGAAAGACAGTCTCATGCTGAAATCTCTCTCTCTCTCTCTCTCACAAACACACACACACACACACACACACACACACACACACATTTTATCTATCATCTGTCTAAAGGTTTTTTCCCAAGTTCATGTGAACTGACATTGGAAAACAAGAAAACAGATTCTGTCTTGATGTTTTCCAGTCCCAGACTTTTAGAATTCATTCATTCCTTTAAAAGATGATTAATCTGTTATCACTTAGTTCCTTATAGTTGCCTTTAATCTTAATGAGTTGGTAATGCAGTGGTTGGGATGGTGTGACACCCAGGAAGAGCTCTTATTTTATTCCACTCTAAAGCAAAAACTACACAAATATTAATGGTTTTTCATAACCAACACAAAAGTATCCATAAATCCTAACAACAATTCGGATATTTCATGATTTGTTTCCCAACCAACCTGTTTATTCTTAGGTCATGTAATTTTGCCTTAATTCCCCTGGAGTGCAGCCAAACTAAAATGTAGGAAAAAATATGTTCTCTAAACTCACCAGACTTTCTAGACGAAGCAACATGCTCCATAAACTCTGTAAATCTTAGCTGTAGACTAGAATATGTCTAGCTAAAGAGAGATTTTGTGAACTGGAATTTTCATTTTTATAGACTCAACAGTTGTAGAAAAGAGGAAGGAGAAAAAAGCAGAAAATACAAGAACACACATTACTTAATAAATTCAAAATTATACCATTTATAAAACTGGAATCCTATTATAAGTCCCCATACACCTGCCCTGATAATTAAAAGAAATATTGCCTATCTTGAATTTTTGTGTCGAATAGAATGTGTGAGGCAGGACCAAAAACTTATAACAAGTTAATTCTTACATGAATCTATAACCAAATTTCTGATAAACAACAATTGACTGCACCACTTCAAATAAACTTTTCTCCTTGTCTTATTAGATAGGAAATCTTTGCTCCAAAATTAATTTCCCATCAGTTCCTTAGGTATGCCCTTCTAATCACAACCCCTTCTCTGGCTTGATCAATGTCTGTAGTCCAAGATTTGTGGCTGTGGCTACATGAAATGGTTTAAGAGTAGTTTCCAGCAATGATTCCTCAATATTTTACCAAGTGGATTACCTTACATACTTGTATAGTTTCTACGGTACTCTGCAGATATCTACTTGGATTTCAATTTATGAAATAAAAATTGAATGGTTGAAATACATTATAACAAAAGAAATTTGAGCCTGTATTTAGCAACCACCATAAAAACAATCATTTGAATATTATATGTATTACAATTTAAAGTGTCTTTGTACATGTGATATTTACAAAAATTATGAAATGTAGACAGGGCTTAAAATAACATCTCAATTTTACAAAATGTGAAGTAGTTTGACCAAAATCATGGAGATAATAATGGTGGAGATAAAAGAACAAAAGTCTGCTTAATCTAAACTAAATTATCTTTCTGTAATTTTCATGTTGTCAAGACTGAGATAAATCTTATAGTTTTCTTTTTTCACTCTGGAATGTGCCAGAAACCTCATCTCAAGAGTCATTAAATCTCAACGTATTATTCATTAATTTTAATTTGAAATTTGTTTAAAGTAAAATATTATAAAACCAAAAAACTGATTGAACATGATAGTATAGTTGAAGTGGAATTTTTTAAGTTTTAAGAATTTTATACCTTAACTAAAGCAATTCAGAGACAGCTAAATTAATGAATTATGTTATAATTTATCATCTTGAAAGAGCAAATAATAAACATGGCATCATCATTTTCTTGTTACAAAATAATTATTTATGCAAATAATTCAACTTAACGTTCTTTGTGTGTGTGTGTGAGTGTTTTAATAAGAACTAGAATTAAACTGACAGTTATCTTCTGTATCTCTTTTCCTTGAGAAGTTTTTTTTTTTTTTTTTTTTTTTTTTTTTTTTTTTTTTTTTTTTTTTTTTGCAGAAGACCGCACGCTTCTAGTGTTAGCTTATTATGTTTTGATGTTAAAGAAAGAGTTCCTGGCACACAATCAATTGCCACCTTTGGGTCACTAGTTCAAATGAGAATTGTACTGTCAATGTCAATTGTGCAGCATTTGGTGATTCTTTGTTGTTCCTGATGTAGTCTGTTTTCTACAAAACATCACAAGTTCAGTAGAAAGATACAGACCAGGGAAGAAAGAACAATATAAGCTAAAGAACTTCTTGTTTCAACTTAGTTTATGGTTATCAGAGCTACAAACTGACCACACTGCAACCCAGTTAAAGTCTTACAAACATCATCAAAGAAGTCAAAAAAATTGAGGGAAAGAAGAGTATGTTTCCAGGATTCATTCCAACAGTCTCAAAAGATAGATAGGAGCAGAGACAGAAGAGAAGAAGGGTCAACCCTTAGGCTTCATAGAAAATGTGGGAGCAAGGTCACCCTGAACATTTGAGGCCAGGCTCTTTATAAACCTTGAATTTTCAATAGTAAACCCAAATCCCAATGTAGTTACCCTCAAGGATCTAATATATAAAAAAGAGAGAAAGAACAAATATATCTGACGTATTTACTGTATACCAGAATTTGTTAGGCTTATTTGATATTCAGAATAACATATTAGGTGTCTATTAGTAGCTGTAGTACAAGTTGTCATTATTGTTTTTTCTTAAGAGGAGGCTGAAGTTCAGAGAACTTTAAAGCTTGCCAAGGATTATACATCTAGTTAGTTACAGGGCTCAAAAGTGCAGGTTTAGACTGAAGTTTCACATTGGTCGGAGTCTCTGTATTCATTCTAGAATTAAAGCAGAGAAAAAATCTCCTCTAGAAAAGCAGCAAATATTTTAGTTTTCCACTTCTGCAAAGGTTATCGTGGTTAATTGGAGCTACTGGGCTTCCAACAAATTCTGGGAAAATATACGACTGAAAATTTAGAGAATGAAGAGCAATGTTTCTGGGAGGTTCCTGCCATACCTCATGTTCTTTGCTATACATTATTTACAATTTTTAATTTAGGATTGGCCCAGATATTCAAATCATATACTGATCACACCATTCTTTTATTTCACTTTCAATGAAAAACTTCTTAAACCTAGGAGAGATCAACACCTGCAGTTCAAATATTTTAGCCTTTAGTTTTGTATGATTTTGAGAATCGTATCTTGCATGTTAATATACTGCTGGGATTACATCCTCCTCCATAGATTCTACTTTCAGTTCCTGCAATGAATCTATTATACACTATTATACTGCCAGGTAATTCTGTTATCTACTTGAACCCAAAGTGCTTTGGTAGCTAGTCTATTGCAGAATGCTGAGTTGTGCCATTTATTGGAAATGAGAGTTTCATTTCTTTGGATTGATTCTCCATGTATTACTTTCTTTCAAAAACATAATTACATACATTATTCTATCAGATTCTTAGTTGGATCGCTTTCTCCTGCATCCCAGTGTTATGATTCTATGTATTTATTCAACACTCCTCTAAGCATCATATATTTATGAAGTAGAATTCCTAGCCCTTATTGTTATCAGCAAAACCCATTAGGTAATTTCTTGTTGCCTGAATTGTCCCTATCTCATTAAAGCAGTCTACAGCCTTTAATGACTCTTTGCCAGAATAGATAATGTGATTTAAAAATGTAAGCAATTATACACAGAATATTCATTTTAAAAATAATTGTGCCACTGATGTGCAAAACACTAAAACTCTCTACCTTTAGGAATATCAATTCAGTTTGATTCAATTTAACAAACACTTATTGGATGCCAGATGTATGTCAAAGCACTAGTGCAGGTTCTGGGGATCTACGGATAAACAATATACAGTGCCCAGTCTCAGGGTACTCACACTATAACAGGAAAAACATAAAAATTAACCTAGAAATAACATGATAAGCACTATAGGAGAGCTATGCAGTAAATATTATGAGACCACAAAAAAGAATCAGTCAAGTTGAACTTTATGGGGCACTGAGCAGCAAATACTTTTATAGATAGCCAAAGGTGGTTAAAGGAAGGAAGGAAATGAGGGAGGGAGGGAGGAGAAGAGGAAGGGAAGGGAAGGAGAAAGAAAGGAAATTCTAAACAGAGAAAATAACAGGAGCGAGAGAATGAAAATGTAAATGTAGCCAGGATGTTTTGTAGGTGATTGGGTCACTGCACTGGCAAGAGAGGAAATTAGAAAAAAAAAAAAAAAAAAAAATAGAACCAACCATTAAAGGCTTTGAATGCCACAATAAAGCATTGGAAAATCATTTGAAAGGTGACTGTATTAGTTTTCTATACTGCATAAAGATTCACTACAAACTTAGCAGCTAAAAGCAAAATTCATTTGCTATCTCAAAGGTCAGAAGTATAGGCATTATTTAGCTGGATCTTCTGTTAAGGACCTGAAAAGCCTGCAATTGACATGTCAGTTAGGGTCTGATTCTCAACCAGAGGCTCAACTAGGTAGGCATCTTCCTCCCCACTTGGGTGATTGTTAGCAGCATTCAGTTTCTTGCTTTTTTAAAGTCTGCAAGGAAACAAAGACTGAAGTAAGTCTGATACTAAGACAGAGTTTTATTTAACATAATGGAAATGCAGGAAGACCATCCCAACATTTTTTCCTATATTCTATTTGTTAAAAGGAAGTCACGGTCCCACTGACACTCAAGGGGATGGAATTATATGAAATTGTAAACTCCAGGAAGTAGGGGTCATGAGGGTCATCTTAAAGTTTGTCCACCGTGGAGAATGAGCTTTTTTTTAAAGCAGTGACATATAATACCTATGCATAAGAAAGAAACTAGTGTGGGATTGTGAATAGTGATTTGAAGATACAGAGAGACAAAAACAGATAAACTTATCTCTTTCATATTTTCTACCTTGTGAAGTAACTTTCTCTATGAAGAATAGTTTGTGTTATTTTTCTTCCAAAGAACAAAAAGACCATAAGCTTCCTGAGATTTACTGAAAACACTGTCCCCTTAGAAAAAGAAGAAAAGAACGGTGCCTTGGAATGACTAACAGTAGCCTTCCTTAGAAAAGGAAGGAGCAGAGTAGAGGACCCATTGTCCTGATGAATGGGACAAAATTAGATTCTTTTATGTTTCAAGGGTTTGAAATAGATTCCCTGGAAAGAAGCAAGGAAAGACGATAATAACAAGTCTTTGAGGAAACAAGCACCAAAACCAATTCTGACCTGGTTGCCCTTCCTTAATCTACAGCCTAGGGAGGTGGTAGCAGGCATTTATTGAACAAAGAACTGCTGTGAAAGGGCATTATTCCTGGCTGAGGGAAAAGAGGGTGATGGGATAGTTAGCGGAAAACCCTGGTTTGACCTCTGTTGTTAAAGCTTGACCTCTGGACCAGTTTCTAATAGCCACCTGCTTTTCTCCATGCTTACTTTGTGGGAGGTAGAATATATCTTCTCCTAGCAATAGAAGGTAACTAACTCATGCAACAACCAGGTTTCTTGTAAGTTCTTGTGCAGCTTCTCAGACTTGTTTGCACAATTACAATCATTTTGAAAATATACATATTTTACAAATATAAGGTTAGCATGGTGACTCATGCCTGTAATCCCAGCATTTTGGGAGACTGAGTCTAGTGGATCATCTGAGGTCAGGAGTTTGAGACCAGTCTGGCCAACATGATGAAACCCCGTCTCTACTAAAAGAATTGGTTTTGGTGCCTGTTTCCTCAAAAATACAAAAATTAGCTGGGTGTGGTGGCAGGTACCAGTAATCTCAGCTACTCAGGAGGCTGAGGCAGGAGAATCACTTGAACCCAGGAGGGGAAGTTTGCACTGAGCAGAGATCATGCCACAGCACTTCAGCCTGGGTGACAGAATTAGACTCTGTCTCTAAAAAATATAGATAGATAGATAGATAGATAGATAGATAGATAGATAGATAGACGGATGGATGTCCAGTTTTCACGGGCAGGTGATCTGATTCAAATCATCGGGGATAGACCCAGGTGTTTGGGTGAGGGAGAAAGGACAAGATGGAGGAAGGTAAACAAGAAGGCACCGCCCCCGCTGCTTCGGGGTTCTTCATCACCAACTTAGCCACATGCGGAAAACGCAGCCCGCGCCCGGGAAAATGCAGATCAACTGAGCAGGTGCTACGGGACGTCAATCCGAAGAGATCGAAACTTACCCGGCCATGCCTATGGAGACGCCCCTATCATGCCCTTATCCCGCCCACTGCCCTCCCCCTTCCAGTACCAATGCATAAAAGCCTGCTGCCCGCAGGAGCCGGGGTGACTTCTTCGCCCCCCCCCCTCTGCATTTGTGGACCAGAGAACCTCACCCTAGAGTGCCGGCGCGACTTCCCTGGACCCCCACACCTGAGGACCAGAGAACCTCGCCTGAGAGTGTGTGCATATTTGCAATAAAGGGCTGCCGCTTTCTTATGTACTTTGGTCTCATGTTTAATTACTTAGCTCTCCCAAATTAAGTTACATTAAATTAAATTAAGACAGGTGGTGCCGAATTTTACTTGATTTGTCTAATTTCTGCCAAAGGCTAGGAAAGTGGTCAGAAATCAATATGTCCAAGGCTTTTAGGACTTGCGCTCTCACGGGACCTGTGCACCCAATGTTCAATGGCCCAGGTCTTGTTAGCAAAAACCCGGCCCTCGGCCCCCACCTCAGCAACTGAGGAGGACTCCACCTCCATTTCAGATGGGGCCGATGGTGGGCGACCTCCCTCCTGTCCTTCCAACTCCCCCTCATGGACCTCCCACCACCCTTCCGGAGGCCCCTCCCTCAGCCACTCCCCTTACCCCTCCCTATGTACTTCCCACCGCCCCTCTGGACACTCCTCCATCAGCAACCACTCCTCTCACCTCTACCATTGCAGCCCATATCCATTCAAAGACTACTATACCAAACCTTACAAATCAGCCTTCCACTAACCAACCTAACCCTGCTTCCCCTACCAATCTACTGGCCCCCCTCCGAGAGGTCGCCAGAGCCGAAGGGCTAGTTAGTCCATGTCCCTTTTTCCATGGCTGATCTCTCCAAAATTGAACAACAACTTGGCGATTTCTCAGCCAACCCCACGCAACATTCCAAAAAATTTAGGTACCTTTGTCAGGCTTATGATCTAACCTGGCATGACTTACAGGTCATTTTGTCCTCCTCCCTTAACCAAGAGGAAAGAGAATGCATTCTCACAGCCGCCAGGCAACATGCAGATCAATGGCATTTAACCGACGCCACCGTCCCATTAGGAGAGATGGCTGTCCCGTCCATAGAACCAGATTAGGACTACCAACTACAGCAGCCTGGCCACCGTAGGAAGGACATTATGATTCAATGTCTCTTGGCTGGTATGCAAGCAGCCTCTAACAAAGTAGTAAATTTTGATAAATTAAGGGAAATTATCCAACACCCAGATGAGAACCCGGCTTCCTTCCTAAATCACCGTACAGAGGCACTGGCCCAATTTACCTGGCTAGACCCCACTTCCCCAGCCGGGGCAGCTGTCCTAGCCTCCTATTTTATTTCCCAGTCAGCCTCAGATATTCGAAAAAAGCTAAAAAAGTTGAAGATGGGCCTCAGACTCCCATACAGGACTTAGTGAAATTGGCCTTTAAAGTTTTTAACTCCAGAGAGGAAACAGCTACGGCCACAGAGTTAGACAAAGAGAAAAGAAGGGCTGCACTTCAGGCACAAACTTTGGTAGCTGCCCTCCAACCAGCGTTGTCCACTCTGCCGGCAGGGAAGACACAGGGCAAGTCTCCTAAGGGCTCCTGCAATTCTCCTAAGGGTTCCTGCTATAAATGTGGAGACCCAGGACACTAGGCAAACCAGTGTCCCCAGGCCAAGCAGACCACTCCATCTGGCCCATGCTTTAAGTGTGGCACAACTGGGCATTTGGCAAAAAGTTGTCCAAATCCTCTCCCGCCTACCACGCTGCGCCCAACCTGACAACAGGAAGGACACTGGAAGTCTGATTGCCCCGCCAGCAGAGCAGGCATTGCGCCTCAACGTGGTGCCTCTCCTCGAGGGTTGGAAGGCTCCTTCCAGCTCCTACACCTGGACGACGACTGACGGTGCCCACACTCGGAGACCCCGGCCACCCTCGCTGAGCCTAGGGTAACTCTACAGGTAGCGGGTAAGCCAATTTCTTTTCTCATCAATACAGAGGCTACCTATTCTGTTTTGCCAACCTATCGAGGTCCTAGCCAGCCATCCACTATCTCAGTAGTTGAGGTAGATAGTAAACCGTCTAACCCTCATCAGAACTCAATGTTAAACTGTTGCCTGGACTATGCATGTTTTGCCCACTCTTTCCTCATCATGCGCTCATGTCTCACCCCCCTCTTAGGATGAGACATCTTAACCAAACTCTCCATAGAGACACATCAATCGTGGGTAACCCTACTTCCCCTTGCCCTTACCAGACTACAGGCGACACCTAGAAGCCCTACAGGTCTTAGCCCATTTGAACTAGTTTACGGGCACCCTCTTGCATTACGAGAACTTCCTATTCTTCCCACACCATTGGCACCCTGCTTGCCCTATCTCTCTCTCTTAAGACAATTACTTAGAGAACACACCAAAAGGTCACTTCCCCCACCTACATAAGGAAATCCAGACACCCTCTCGGCCCTTTCTCCAGGTGACCAGGTTCTACTCAAGGATCTACATGCAAAGGGCCTTATTCCTAAGTAGGAGAGCCCATATACAGTAATTCTTACCACTTCTACAGCAGCCAAGCTTTTAGGTCACAGTTCCTGGGTCCATTTTACCCAGTTGAAGAGAGCCTAGCCCCCTCAGGCTAAGTGGCAGTCCACCCAACTGTTGCCCACCCGTCTAAAAAGAACTAAGATAGAAACAAGCTAGATGAGCCACACCCTCCTCAAATTTTCCCGTTTCCTCACTATTCTTCATCTCAACTTAGCTGACTTTTCCCTCACAAACCCCATAGTTACCCTCCTCCCTGACCCATCCCCTAACCAGTAGGTCTCCCGACTTTTTACTCTCATAGAAGACCTAGCTTGGCAGGATGCCCTTTGTGATTTCAGCAATGTTGAACTTACTCTCTACACTTTTGCCACCATTATTATGGTTCACTCTAATCCCCCTAGTTACTCCTACTAATCCTAACTTTGTATGGAAATTTTCTATAACTGAAACCTGGTCTACAGACAACCAGGTACACTCAGTCATGCAGGGCACTGCAGAATTTCCCCCCACCCCCACCCCAAGGCTGTTAATCTGCCCTCTCCCTAAACTTTTCCCTAAATTCCATCACTGGAGGCCTCCCGGCCATATGTTTCTTATATGACCAAACAGAATATAATTGTACGAACTACTGGCAAGAAACCAACCTAGGGTGTTCATACAATTACTGCAAAATCCATCCTTTGTATGACTTCTTTGCACAATGCCAACATAAAAATATGTTTCAAAGCCCTTCGCCAGGAACATATGGTCTTATTATTAATGATCCCTGGGACCCTCGGTAGGCCCAGGGAGTAAAAGGTGGACTATATGCATCATCTTCTTCCTCATATCCCACTGCAACCATCTAGGTAAAGAGAGTATACGTGCAACAAGTACCCCTCCCTAAGAGTAAACAAGTACATCTTCCTAAGAATGTACAGGCCCTACAAAATTTAACCTCAGCCATAAAATCTCATGAACAAAAAATACAGAAGCTGTTAAGCCACCCAAGCCCCCCTAACAATGAGGACCCATTCTCATGGCTAACACTTATTCGCCAGGGACTTAACTTAACCCAGGCTGCTGGAGTAAGGAACCTCTCCCACTGCTTCCTTTGCGCTGCACTCGGAAAAGCTCCCTTAGTGGCAGTCCCGCTACCAACCGCTTTCAATGTCACCACTGACTCTACCAGCTCCTCTCAAGCAACATCCTTGCCTCAAGTCCCATTATACCGTAATCCACAGAGTCAAACCCTTCCTTTTTGCTACTCTACTCCGAACTCTTCGTGGTGTGATTGCACTCAAGCTCCCAGCAGGACCCAGACGGCCCCCGTTGGAGGCTACTTTTGGTGTAACCAAACTCTATCTAAAACTCTTAACCATACCTCCATCACCCAATCCCTTTGCATTCCGGTGTCTTTAGTGCCTAGCTTAACCCTATATAGCAAAAGGAAATTGTCTGAACTAGCTTCCCAGCCCAGCTCCAGCAATAAAATCCAAAAGTAGGCCATTTTTCTTCCCTTAGTCATCGGGGTTTCCCTAGCATCGTCCCTAATAGCCTCAGGACTTGGGACAGGGGCACTCGCCCACTCAATTCAGTCCACACGGGCTCTCTCCACTCAGGTCCAGGAAGCCATAGAGGCTTCAGCTGAAAGCCTGGCCTCTTTACAGCATCAGATTACCTCAGTGGCCCAGGTAGAAGCACAAAATAGGCGAGCATTAGATCTTCTTACTGCCAAAAAAGAGGAACATGCCTCTTCCTAGGAGAAGAGTGTTGCTATTATATAAACGAATCAGGCCTGGTTGACACCAACGTCCAAACATTAAACAAAATCAAAAAGGATCTTCAACAATTTAACGCCCCCTTAACCCCCGGACCACCAGTATGGCTGCTGCCTGTAGTACAGCAGATGCTTCCATTCCTAATTCCCATACTAATCCTCTGCCTTATGTTATGTCTTGCTGCCATTCTAATAAAATTTCTCCAAGCCAGGGTCCAAGAGATCACCCGAGTCACCTTCAACCAAATGCTCCTGCATCCCTACACCCAACTGCCAACCTCAGACCCTAACTACGCCCCGCCCCCTAACAGCAGGAAGCAGCCAGACAGACAACAGCACCCCAAATTCTTATAATCAATAAGAAGTTGGACTGTTTAGGTGAGGGAGAAAGGACAAGATGGAGGAAGGTAAACAAGAAGGCACCGCCCCTGTTGCTTCCGGGTTCTTCATTACCAACTTATCCGCACACGGGAAAATGCAGCCCCCGCCTGGGAAAATGCAGATCAACTGAGCAGACGCTGCAGGACGTCAATCTGAAGAGATCGAAACTTGCCCGGCCATGCCTATGGAGACGCCCCTATCACGCCCTTATCCCGCCCACTGCCCTCCCCCTTCCAGTACCAATGCATAAAAGTCCGCTGCCGGCAGGAGCTGGTGTGACTTCTTTGGCCCCCCAGGATTCGTGGACCGGAGAACCTCACCCGGGAGCACTGGCGCGACTTCCCTGGCCCCCCACACCTGAGGACCAGAGAACCTCCCCTGAGAGTGTATGCATATTTGCAATAAAGGGCTGCTGCTTTCTTATGTACTTTGGCCTCATGTTTAATTACTTAGCTCTCCTAAATTAAGGTTACATTAAATTAAATTAAGACACAAGGCATTGGAACTTTGTTGTTTTTTAAACCCTTTAGGTGATTCTAATGTATATCCAGGGTTGAGAACCATTGTTCCAGGAAACTCTGATTACATGGTAGTCTGGATAACAGAGTTTATCCTAGACTTGCTTATATTACCAACAGAGAGATTAGAGCTTGAGCTTCTAATTTGTGATGATGGGTTGGAGTACTGATAAATTCCAATTGAGGCTTTGAAGGACACACTTCATATTGCTATTTTATGAATGAGCGGAGATGTGTTGATAAATGTTTAATAATCAGACCTAATATACAGATTTTCCAATTTCCATGTCATAAATCTTCCTACTATGGTAATTTTAAGATATCAAAGTGACATCACTGAATATGAATTTGGGAGAAGATGCATAGCAAGTGGCATATGATTATACAGCATATCTATAATACAAATATAATCAACAATATCTTCAAGAGTGTAGATAATAGAAAATGTAGAAAAAATATATAGTTGTAATTATTTTCTTTCTTTTTGTATAACTTACTTAATTTTAAGTTTATAGCATTTAACTTTTCTTAACAAAAAATATTTTACTAAAAGATAAGATTTACAGAAGTTTCCAGACAAGCCATACAAAATGGTCACAAGTTTTTTTTGAAGGGGAGAATCTACACTTGACAGCAATGTTATTAGTGAGGGCTGTGATGTTTGTTTAATGTTCCCATTTTGGTTCAAACAATCAAGCTTGTCCATCTACAGTGTCTAAATAAAGTTAGATTTGGCTAGAGACATATTCTAAAGACCTGGTTAGCTGCTTTTAACCAATGCAATTAGATCACCAAAAAAGGGGGAAAGGAGCCCATAAAATTAAAAATAAAACTACCTCCCCCCTCAAATAAAATAAAATAAAATAAAGAAAAACACCCACACCCTGCAGCTAACCTGACAACTACCTTCATTCACACTGCTTTATACTTAAACCAGGATGGGGGAAATGAATAAAAGCAGGGAGGGGCCACTGCTTTTAAACGTTTCACAACAATCCAGATGATACTTCTAGCCTCTGCTCATGTTTTATGACAGTGAATCAGGACAAGACATAGATTTGCTAATGTGCATTTAATCACCAAAGGACTGAAGATGTCTGGGCTTTTTTATTCTGTAATGTTTCTAAGACTGTGTCCATTAAATGCAAACAAAAAGGAGGAAGTCTTGGCAGAACAGGAGAAGTGATGCACACTTGATGATCGGATCAATTTAAATATTATTCATGGCATATAGCCTAGTCCATGCTCTAGCTGTTTCTATGGCTTGGGCTTCGTTGGTCTTCCACTGCTCCGCTACATCATTTGCTAATGGATCATCTGGATTGGAAGCACTTAACAAGGCCTGGATCGATAGCAGAACTATGCGGATCTGCAGTGCTGGGGACCACTTATCTTTCAAAATATCTAAACATATTCTTCCTAACTTGTCTACATTAGGATGATAAATTTTGGTTATGAAATGTACTTTAGGGGCTGCCATTGGGTATTCTTTAGGAAGGAATAGTTCAAGTTTAAAAGTCCCTCCCTCAAAGGGGGAATCTTGAGGGCCAGCAATGACCACATGAAAATAACGGGCGTTGCTCTCATCTGGTTCTGCTCTGATGCCAGGAACTGGTTCTGCCAGCAAACGCAGGGTTTCCTTGATGATCCTGCGGGGCAGCCCGGCCATCTTGTCAGAACCCGAGTTCAGCCTCTGGTCTCGTCTCCCGTATTTAACTTTTAATACCAGTTGTGTTTAACAACTAACGATTGACATAATTCTTGAAAATCCACTATGACATTGTCCAAGTAGGCTTCAGCACATTCCTGTATGAGCCAACTTATATATAAGCATGACTCATATTCAAAATATTTAACAACCAGTTTTGCATGGGCGCCAACCTATTAGAATGGATATTAACCAACATGCTTTAGCTGTGCCTACAAGAATTCACGTGTCCAGAGGAGAGATGCCTTTCACTATTAACCTTCATATCTTTTAAGTTTCCTAGCCCACTGCCTTTAACATAGTAAGTGAACTCTGGTAGTTTGGAAAGAATAAAGGCTGAAAGAATAAATTATGCATTGGTGGAAGTGACTCCACTAGTGCAAATATATACATATATAGAAGTCTATTACTGAAGACTTAGGTTTTTTAAAAGCCCCTCACTCCTTTTATAGAAAATTTGTCTTTGGTTGAGAATTTTCATGCAGGACAAGTAAACAATATTTCACTTATTCCTTTACCTTAGTGATCCTTTTTTCCTTATGTTGAAATTCTACATTGGAATAGATGTCCATCCCACTCTCCATGCTCCAGAAAGTTGTTCATACTACTCTCAGTCTACTAGACTATTTCATGCTCTATTAGACTTTTGTTTATTTCCTCTTAGTACTCGCTTTTCTTGATTTTTTTCCCTTTCATGTGCTCTTACTCTCTCAGTCACCCAGGGATCATCTATTTTCAAATTTTTTCTACTCTTCTTGACAACTGTGATTACACTAGTTACATTCTCCCCTGTGCCTCCACTGCATGCTACAGAATGCTAACACATTATCTAACAGTTTATTAAGTTTAATTATTTATA
Organism: Rhinopithecus roxellana; assembly: GCF_007565055.1. Taxonomy (NCBI): domain Eukaryota; kingdom Metazoa; phylum Chordata; class Mammalia; order Primates; family Cercopithecidae; genus Rhinopithecus; species Rhinopithecus roxellana. The sequence continues at coordinate 139,353,923 of NC_044549.1, read as the reverse complement.
TGTCTGTATTTGTTCACATGTCCTTCCTTGCCCTTGGGGAGAATAAGAGCTTTGGTAAGGCAACATTGCTTTTTCACATTTCCTTTTCCTGTTCTTCTTCAGTATTCCTTGAGACTTTCTAAACACCACTTATCCCTTTCTAGGGCTTAGACTCTTTGACAGCAGAGGAAATATATGGTCAATCACTATCCCTACACCAAAAAGTATAGTGGACTTCAGAGCCAGATTGCCTAGAAGCTCCACTATTCACTACACATGTAATTTAAAACCAATTATTTCCATCTGCCTCAGTGTTCTCATCTGAAAAAAATAATGGTATTAAAAATGTACCAGTCTCATAGCTTGTTAAGAAGACTGGGGGTTCGTTGAGCAAGATGGATGAATAGGGACAGCTCCAGCCTCCAGCTCCCAGCACAAGTGACACAGAAGATGGGTGACTTCTGCATTTTCAACTGAGGTACCAGGTTCATCTCACTGGGTGGTGCCATTCAATCGGTGCTGGTAAGTTGGTGCAGCCCAACCAGTGAGAGCTGAAGCAGGGTGGGGCATTGCCTCACCTGGGAAGCACAAGGGGGAAGGGAATCCCTTTTCCTAGGCAAAGGAAACTGAGACACACAACACCTGGAAAATCAGGCAACTCCCACCCTAATACTGTGCTTTACCAAGGGTCTTAGCAAATGGCACACCAGGAGATTATATCCCACATCTGGCGCAGAGGGTCCAATGCCCACGGAGCCTCCCTTATTGCTAGCACAGCAGTCTGAGATCTAAGTGCAAGGCAGCAGCAAGGCTGGGAGAGGGGCACTTGCCATTGCTGAGGCGTAAGTAGGTAAACAAAGCCACTGGGAAGCTCGAACTGGGTGGAGGCCACCGCAGCTCAAGGAGGCCTGCCTGCCTCTGTAGACTCCACCTCTGGGGACACGGCATAGCTAAACAGAAAGCAGCAGAAACCTCTGCAGATGTAAATGACCCTGTCTGACAGCTTTGAAGAGAGCAGTGGGTCTCCCAGCAAGGAGGTTGAGATCTGAGAACTCTGAAACAAGTTTCCAGAGCAAGAATCAGACAGCAACATTCACTGTTAAGCAATATTCCATCTTCTGCAGCTTCTGCGGCTGATACCTAGGCAAATAGGGTCTAGAGTGGACCTCAAACAAACTCCAACAGACCTGCAGCTGAGGGTCCTGACTGCTAGAAGGAAAACTAACAAACAGAAAGGACACCCACACCAAAACCCCATCAGTACGTCATCATCATCAAAGACTAAAGGCAGAAAAAAACCACAAAGATGGGGGAAAAGTGGGGCAGAAAAGCTGGAAATTCAAAAACTCAGAGTGCATCTCCCCCTCCAAAGGAAACAGTAACATATCAAAACTGGATGGAGAATGACTTTGATGAGTTGAGAGAAGAAGGCTTCAGTTGCTTCAAAAAGAATAAAATACCTAGGAATCCAACTTACAAGGGATGTAACGAACCTCTTCAAGGAGAACTACAAACCACTGCTCAGTGAAATCAAAGAGGACACAAACAAATGGAAAAACATACCATGCTCATGGATAGGAAGAATCAATATCATGAAAATGGCCATACTGCCCAAGGTTATTTATAGATTCAATGACATCCCCATCAAGCTACCAATGAGTTTCTTCACAGAATTGGAAAAAACTGCTTTAAAGTTCATATGGAACCAAAAAAGAGCCCTCATTGCCAAGACAATCCTAAGTCAAAAGGACAAAGCTGGAGGTGTCACGCTACCTGACTTCAAACTATACTACAAGGCTACAGTAACCAAAACAGCATGGTACTGGTACCAAAAGAGAGATATAGACCAATGGAACAGAACAGAGTCCTCGGAAATAATACCACACATCTACAGCCATCTGATCTTTGACAAACCTGAGAGAAACAAGAAATGGGGAAAGGATTCCCTATTTAATAAATGGTGCTGGGAAAATTGGCTAGCCATAAGTAGAAAGCTGAAACTGGATCCTTTCCTTACTCCTTATACGAAGATTAATTCAAGATGGATTAGAGACTTAAATGTTAGACCTAATACCATAAAAACCCTAGAAGAAAACCTAGGTAGTACCATTCAGGACATAGGCATGGGCAAGGACTTCATGAGTAAAACACCAAAAGCAATGGCAGCAAAAGCCAAAATTGACAAATGGGATCTCATTAAACTAAAGAGCTTCTGCACAGCAAAAGAAACTACCATCAGAGTGAACAGGCAACCTACAGAATGGGAGAAAATTTTTGCAATCTACTCATCTGACAAAGGGCTAATATCCAGAATCTACAAAGAATTCAAACAAATTTACAAGAAAAAAACAAACAACCCCATCAAAAAGCGGGCAAAGGATATGAACAGACATTTCTCAAAAGAAGACATTCATACAGCCAACAGACACATGAAAAAATGCTCATCATCACTGGCCATCAGAGAAATGCAAATCAAAACCACAATGAGATACCATCTCACACCAGTTAGAATGGCAATCATTAAAAAATCAGGAAACAACAGGTGTTGGAGAGGATGTGGAGAAATAGGAACACTTTTACACTGTTGGTGGGATTGTAAACTAGTTCAACCATTATGGAAAACAGTATGGCCATTCCTCAAGGATCTAGAACTAGATGTACCATATGACCCAGCCATCCCACTACTGGGTATATACCCAAAGGATTATAAATTATTCTACTACAAAGACACATGCACACGTATGTTTATTGCGGCACTATTCACAATAGCAAAGACTTGGAATCAACCCAAATGTCCATCTGTGACAGACTGGATTAAGAAAATGTGGCACATATACACCATGGAATACTATGCAGCCATAAAAAAGGATGAGTTTGCGTCCTTTGTAGGGACATGGATGCAGCTGGAAACCATCATTCTTAGCAAACTATCACAAGAAGAGAAAAACCAAACACCGCATGTTCTCACTCATAGGTAGGAACAGAACAATGAGGAAACTTGGACTCGGGAAGGGGAACATCACACACTGGGGCCTATCATGGGGAGGGGGGAGGAATTGCATTGGGGAGTTATACACAATATAAATGATGACTTGATGGGTGCTGACGAGTTGAGGAGTTCAGCACACAAACATGGCACAAGTATACATATGTAACAAACCTGCATGTTATGCACATGTACCCTAGAACATAAAGTATAATTAAAAAAAAAAAAAAGAAAGAAGAAGGCTTCAGTTGATCAAAGTTCTCAGAGCTAAAGGAGGAAGTACATACCAAGCGCAAAGAAACTAAAAATCTTGAAAAAAGAATGGAAGAATGGATAAATAGAATAATCAATGCAGAGAAGGCCATAAACAAACTGACAGAGATAAAAACCATGACACGAGAATTACGTGACAAATGCACAAGCTTCACTAACTCACTCGATCAACTGGAAGAAAGAGTATCAATGATTGAAGATGAAATGAATGAAATGAAGTGAGAAGAGAAGTCAAGAGAAAGAAGAGGAAAAAGTTTTGAACAAAGCCTCGAAGAAATATGGGATTATGTGAGAAGACCAAATCTACGATTGATTGGTGTGCCTGAAAGTGAGGGGGAAAATGGAACCAAGTTGGAAAACACTCTGCAAGATATCATCCAGGAGAACTTCCCCCACCTAGTAAGGCAGACCAACATTCAAATTCAGGAAATACAGAGAGCACCACAAAGATACTCCTTAAGAAGAGCAACTCCAAGACACATAACTGTCAGACTCACCAAAGTTGAAATGAAGGAAAAAATGTTAAGAGCAGCCAGAGAGAAAGGTCGGGTTACTCACAAAAGGAAGCCCATTAGACTAACAACAGATCTCTCAGCAGAAACTCTCCAAGCCAAAAAAGAGTGGCGACCAATATTCAACATTCTTAAAGAAAAGAATTTTCCACCCAGAATTTCATATCCAGCCAAACTAAGATTCATAAGTGAAGGAGAAATAAAATCCTTTACAGACAAGCAAATGCTTAGAGATTTTGTCACCACCAGGCCTGCCCTACAAGAGACCCTGAAGGAAGGACAAAATACGGAAAGGAAAAACTGGTACCAGCCATTGCAAAAACATGCCAAAATGTAAAGACCATCAATGCTAGGAAGAAACTGCATCAACTAACAAGGAAAATAAGCAGCTGATATCACAATGACAGGATCAAGTTCACACATAACAATATTAACCTTAAATATAAATGCACTAAATGGTCCAATTAAAAGATACAGACTGGCAAATTGGTTAAAGAGTCAAGACCCATCAGTTTGCTGTATTCAGGAGACCCATCTCACATGCAGAGACACACGTAGGCTCGAATAAAGGGATGGAGGAAGAGCTACCAAGCAAATGGAGAAAAATAAAAAGCAGGGGTTGCAATCCTAGTCTCTGATAAAACAGACTTTAAACCATCAAAGATCAAAAGAGACAAAGAAGGCCATTACATAATGCTAAAGGGATCAATTCAACAGGAAGACCTAACTATCCTAAATATATATGCACCCAATACAGGAGGACCCAGATTCATAAAGCAAGTTCTGAGAGACTTACAAAGAGACTTAGACTCCCATACAATAATAATGGGAGACTTTAACACCCCACTGTCAACATTAGACAGATCAACGAGACAGAAAGTTAACAAGGATATTCAGGAATTGAACTCAACCCTGCACCAAGCAGACCTAATAGACATCTACAGACCTCTCCAACCCAAATAAACAGAATACACATTCTTCTCAGCACCACATCACACTTATTCGAAAATTGACCATATAGTTGCAAGAAAGCACTCCTCAGCAAATGTAAAAGAACAGAAATTATAACAAACTATCTCTCAGACCACAGTGCAATCAAACTAGAACTCGGGACTAAGAAACTCAATCAAAACCGCTCAACTACATGGAAACTGAGCAACCTGCTCCTGAATGACTACTGGGTACATAACAAAAAGAAGTCAGAAATAAAGATGTTCTTTGAGACCAATGAGAACAAAGATACAAAATACCAGAATCTCTGGGACACATTTAAAGCAGTGTGTAGAGGGAAATTTATAGCACTAAATGCCCACAAGAGCAGTCTGGAAAGATCTAAAATTGACACTCTAACATCACAATTAAAAGAACTAGAGAAACAAGAGAAAATACATTCAAAAGCTAGCAGAAGGCAAGAAATAACTAAGATCAGAGCAGAACTGAAGGAGATAGAGACACAAAAAACCCTCCAAAACATCAATGAATCCAGGAGCTGTTTTTTTGAAAAGATCAACAAAATTCATAGACTGCTAGCAAGACTAATAAAGAAGTAGAAAGAGAAGAATCAAATAGACACAATAAAAAATGGTAAAGGGGATATCACCACTGACACCACAGAAACACAAACTACCAACAGAGAATACTATAAGCACCTCTACGCAAATAAACTAGAAAACCTATATGAAATAGATAATTTCCTGGACACTTATACTCTCCCAAGACTAAACCAGGAAGAAGTTGAATCCCTGAATAGACCAATAGCAAGCTCTGAAATTGAGGCAATAATTAATAACCTACCAATCAAAAAAAGTCCAAGACCAGACAGATTCACAGCCGAATTCTACCAGAGGTACAAGGAGGAGCTGGTACCATTCCTTCTGAAACTATTCCAATCAATAGAAAAAGAGAGAATCCTCCCTAACTCATTTTACGAGGCTAACATCATCCTGATATCAAAGCCTGGCAGAGACACAACAAAAAAAGAGAATTTTTGACCAATATCCCTGATGAACATCGATGCAAAAATCCTCAATAAAATACTGGCAACTGGATTCAGCAGCACATCAAAAAGCTTATCCACCATGATCAAGTGGGCTTCATCCCTGGATGCAAGGCTGGTTCAACATATGCAAATCAATAAAGGTAATCCAGCATATAAACAGAACCAAAGACAAAAACCACATGATTATCTCAATAGATGCAGAAAAGACCTATGACAAAATTCAACAGCCCTTCATGCTAAAAACTCTCAATACATTCGGTATTGATGGAATGCATCTCAAAATCATAAGAGCTATTTATGACAAACCCACAGCCAATATCATACTGAATGGGCCAAAACTGGAAAAATTCCCTTTGAAAACTGACACAAGACAGGAATGCCCTCTCTCACCACTCCTATTCAACAGAGTGTTGGAAGTTCTGGCTAGGGCAATCAGGCAAGAGAAAGAAATAAAGCATATTCAGTTAGGAAAAGAAGAAGTCAAATTGTCCCTGTTTGCAGATGACATGATTGTACATTTAGAAAACTCCATCATCTCAGCCCAAAATCTCTTCAAGCTGATAAGCAACTTCAGCAAACTCTCAGGATACAGTATCAATGTGCAAAAATCACAAACATTCTTATACACCAGTAACAGACAAATAGAGAGCCAAATCATGAATGAACTCCCATTCACAATAGCTTCAAAGAGAACAAAATGCCTAGGAATCCAACTTACAAGGGATGTAGGGGACCTCTTCAAGGAGAACTACAATCCACTGCTCAGTGAAATAAAAGAGGACACAAACAAAATGAAGAACATACCATGCTCATGGATGGGAAGAATCAATATTGTGAAAATGGCCATACAACCCAAGGTAATTTATAGATTCAATGCTACCCCCATTAAACAAACAATGACTTTCTTCACAGAATTGGAAAAAACTGCTTTAAAGTTCATATGGAACCAACAAAGAGCCTGCATTGCCAAGACAATCCCAAGTCAAAAGAACAAAACTGGAGGCATCATGCTACCTGACTTCAAACTATACTACAAGGCTACAGTAACCAAAATAGCATAGTACTGGTACCAAAACAGAGATATAGACCAATGGAACAGAACAGAGCCCTCAGAAATAATACCACACATCTACAGCCATCTGATCTTTGACAAACCTGAGAGAAACAAGAAATGGAGAAAAGATTCCCTATTTAATAAATGGTGCTGGGAAAATTGGCTAGCCATAAGTAGAAAGCTGAAACTGGATCCTTTCCTTACTCCTTATATGAAGATTAATTCAAGATGGATTAGAGACTTAAATGTTAGACCTAATACCATAAAAGCCCTAGAAGAAAACCTAGGTAGTACCATTCAGGACATAGGCATGGGGAAGGACTTCATGTGTAAAACACTAAAAGCAACGGCAGCAAAAGCCAAAATTGACAAATGGGATCTAATTAAACTAAAGAGCTTCTGCAGAGTAAAAGAAACTACCATCAGAGTGAACAGGCAACCTACAGAATGGGAGAAAATTTTTGCAATCTACTCATCTGACAAAGGGCTAATATCCAGAATCTACAAAGAATTCAAACAAATTTACAAGAAAAAACAAACAACCCCATCAAAAAGTGGGCAAAGGATATGAACAGACATTTCTCAAAAGAAGACATTCATACAGCCAACAGACACATGAAAAAATGCTCATCATCACTGGCCATCAGAGAAATGCAAATCAAAACCACAATGAGATACCATCTCACACCAGTTAGAATGGCAATCATTAAAAAATCAGGAAACAACAGGTGTTGGAGAGGATGTGGAGAAATAGGAACACTTTTACACTGTTGGTGGGATTGTAAACTAGTTCAACCATTATGGAAAACAGTATGGCGATTCCTCAAGGATCTAGAACTAGATGTACCATATGACCCAGCCATCCCACTACTGGGTATATACCCAAAGGATTATAAATCATGCTGTTATAAAGACACATGCACACGTATGTTTATTGCGGCACTATTCACAATAGCAAAGACTTGGAATCAACCCAAATGTCCATCAGTGATAGACTGGATTAAGAAAATGTGGCACATATACACCATGGAATACTATGCAGCCATAAAAAAAGATGAATTCGTGTCCTTTGTAGGGACATGGATGCAGCTGGAAACCATCATTCTCAGCAAACTATTGCAAGAACAGAAAACCAAACACCGCATGTTCTCACTTATAGGTGGGAATTGAACAATGAGATCACTTGGACACGGGAAGGGGAACATCACACACCGGGGCCTATTGTGGGGAGGGGGGAAAGGGGGAGGGATGGCACTGGGAATTATACCTGATGTAAATGATGAGTTTATGCGTACTGACGAGTTGATGGATGCAGCACATCAACTTGGCATATGTATACATATGTAACAAACCTGCACATTGTGCATATGTACCCTAGAACTTAAAGTATAATTAAAAAAAAAAAAGAGCACACAGTGAAAAGTTTAAAAAGAAGCAGTATGCAGACAACGCTATGAATATCTTAGCATATGCGTGGAATGTTTCTGGAAGGATGCTTAAGAAATTATTTACTCTGCTTGCCTCTGCAGAGGGAAACCACAGGGGTCTGAAGTGGAAGGAAAATTAAGAATTTACTTTTAACAGATTATTTGTACTTTCTGAATTATTACTGAATGTTTAAGTATGTGTTTACATTAATTTTTCAATTAAAACAAGTTGATAGAAAACAAAAAAAAAAGAAGACTGAGTAAGTCAATTTGTATATACATTTATTACAATGACTGGACCATAGTAAGCATACAATTAATATTAGCTATTATTCTATTTATGGCAAACACTTGATAGATAATTGCTAAATGAATGAAGAATAAAACATATAATAACACACCAATGAGAGTTAACTTTATTAATGCCATGCTTATTCTACTGCCCCATTCCTCACTATTTCCCAGGAAAGATTTTTTTAATTAAAATATATACTTACCATTTTAACCCTATGCAATAACAGAAATTAATATCCTATGTTTTGTTACTCAAAGATAGTGCTGACTTTAAGAACATCTTTTTGTTGACTTATTTTTAAACTTAAATTCAGGGACATTTCAATATGTTTATGCCATTAGTATCCTCTATACCAGAGATTGCATTAAAATTCATGCTGGAGGTCTCCCCTTTTCTTCTGTCATATCACTTGCCTTCTGAGATGGATTTCACCCCACCCAGAGGGGGGAAATCATTAGTTTTGATGTAGCCTGAAACCAAAAAAAAGTGTCATTTTCCTTTAAAGAATAAATTGAAATGTGAAAGATGGTAAGAGATGACGTTTTAGCCTTTTAGCTCTTGGCCTTAGCAAAATTTTGATATCAGAGAACATGGAAAACAGATCATTTAGTCAGGCCTAGAAGAATGAAATTATGAAGACTCAGAACACAGCAACTTTGTCTAGAAGAGCAGAATACATGAATTTAACTTTCCTCTGAAAACACACTTACTTAAAATAGTTGAATCAAGACTAAACATGTCCTTAGTTTGAGTTTTCCATCTTTGGCCTGTGTAACTCACTTTGAAAAATATTTTCTGAACATGTTTACTGTTAAGTGATTGCTTGTTAAATTGGTTACAAAAATTTCCTTCAAAACTCTTTATTTTTAATTAAACAGCTTTTTAAAAAAAAATTTGAGATCTATTTTTTTTTCCTTTGACACCACCATACAGATACTTGCCTTGACATATGGGAAGAGATTGCTGCCTTTGGAGTTACCTAATTTTCCTCTAACTCACCAGTAGAAAAATCAAAGTCACCTTAAGAAATCTCATTAAGCCCAGGGTTAAACTCCCATTTTTGTAATTAATCTTTCCCAAAGTTAAAATCACCACAATAAAAAATGCAAAAAGGAGAAAATTATGGAAGATGAATACGAAATAGCTACTCATACTAAAATAATGTATAGATTAGAAATCAAGAATTCACACGTGTTTCTTCTTATTGAAATTGCTCTCATATCTGTCCACCAATAAGTCTTTAAAAATGAACCGCTGAACGTTGAGATGAACTGAGTTGTTTAGGCAATTTCCCAAGCATTTAATGAGAATCAAAGCCTTTTAATCCTACATGTGAAAATTATTAATACATTGAGATAACTTCAAATTCCTTGCGAATTCTTATTACTTTAAAAAACTGCATTTAAAATGCATTATTTCTTTGGATTGAGACTGAACAAGCAGTGCTATAAGGGAATTTTCAGATAATCAGTGGAAAATGTGTCAGGGAAGGCATATAATTTGAAATGTACATCTTGGCATCAAAGCTACCTTACAACTGAGGAATATTTTCTTCCTTTGCTTTTTCATTCAAAGCCAAATAATCACTCTTGGTAATAATTACTATATACAAAATTCTTGCTTTTTGTTTAATCTTGAGAGGGAAAAAATAATGCAAATATTCTGATTTATTTATTGTTGCTTTATTTTTTTATCTCGTAAGTACTTTATTCTTGTCTTCCTTTCAAACAATTTAGTCAAAATAATTGTATCTGTACGTGCTACAGTATTGAGGATTTGGCATTAATGTGACAAATTATCCCTGGGGGAGCCTACTTGTCTTCAGTATATTCTTCTAGGATCTTATGTCTATCTTTATAACTTTTGCAGTATTTTATTTTAAATCCCCCTTCCCCTCACTTGTATCCTGGTGAGGCAATAGGGAGCAAAGTATTATTTACATTTAAAGGAGAGAAAATTGAGACTGAAAAACTTTCCGAGGTCACTCAGGTAAGCCCTGAGAGACACTGGAGGGTTGCAGCAAATATTTGGTAGAGAACACTTGGATTCATAGCACACTCATCATTAGTAAGTGAATGCACTGCCTTTGAATGTGGAAAAGCAAGGAGACTTGTTAGAAAACATGCAGTTTCACAAATGAGCCAGCAACACATCTTTGCCCAAAGAGACACCTAGAATTAATTGCTGCTCTCTTGAGAGATCAACAGGACACATGTCGGAGGGTTGGATCCTGTAGCAGAGTCATCCAGGCAGAAGACTTTCATGTTGGCAAAAGCAGCACCTCACAGATAGATCTTTTAATTGCCTAAACATCAGGAGCAAGCTGTCACCTTGTTAATGAAAGCTGTTATTTTGTGTCTGAGTACTTGGTGTTTGTACCTTCAGTGGACTTAAAATAAATCAAAGGTTTGAAAATATGAGGAAGAAAAAGTCGTGCTTAGCTCAACGCCTCACATCAAAGCCTTCCTGTCTCAAAATTAACTAGGTGCAATTTCTTTCTCTTTTATTTCCTTTTATCCTTCCTTTCTTCTATTTTTCCTAAAAACAGATAATTTATATTCATAATATCTCATGAACATTTAAAGAGAGCAATTTAGTTCATGTTATTTACAAACTTTGAAGCCCAAATGGTAGTGCCTATTATTGGCATTTAGGAGCAACAAAAAAGTAAAGCTCAGATTCTTCCCTTGAGGTGTTTGCAAGCTACTGTGAAATGGAAGACAAATTGTGCATGGTCAACTCTACTGGAATATGAAACGGGGCAAGTTGTACTCTAGAAAGGTACAAACTAATTGCCAGTGGAATTCAAAGAGACTGATCCCACTCAGGGATAGTGAGGCAAAGCAAAGCCTAAAGCGGGATATGTCTTAAACCAGAAAACTGGGAGATACGTAATTTATCTTCTTTCTTCTCCCTGGTTTGGTCAGAATTTGTGTCATACTGCAAACCTATTTGTTTGAGAATTCCTTAAAGCAATATAGCAGTTCCTGAATAACCAGGCCAAATGAAAGTCACATTCAGACACTAACCCAATTTTCGTTCTGCCTCATTCTGTAATTTAAGGCTTTTTCTCAGAGAAGTGAAATACTTTAATCTTAAAAATGTCCCTAAGTTTAATCCTGGAATCTTGTCTGTATGCTTCCACATGAATTATAATAGATTTCTTTTATCCATGTCTTCTTTACATGAAATAGAACATAAAAATTAATATGCCAATTATTAAAAAACTTTTAATAAGTGTGGTTGCTGAGAAAGAATCTGGAGGGCATAATAAAAAGTGTTTACTACAGGGAAAAAAATCTAATCATTCAATTAAAAAATGGACAAAGGGCCGGGCGCGGTGGCTCAAGCCTGTAATCCCAGCACTTTGGGAGGCCGAGACGGGCGGATCACGAGGTCAGGAGATCGAGACCATCCTGGCTAACACGGTGAAACCCCGTCTCTACTAAAAACTACAAAAAACTAGCCGGGCGACGTGGCGGCGCCTGTAGTCCCAGCAACTCGGGAGGCTGAGGCAGGAGAATGGCGTAAACCCGGGAGGCGGAGCTTGCAGTGAGCTGAGATCCGGCCACTGCACTCCAGCCTGGGCGGCAGAGCAGACTCCGTCTCAAAAAAAAAAAAAAAAAAAAAAAAATGGACAAAGATCTGAAGAGACATTTCTCAAAATAAGACATACAATGGCAAACAGGCATATGAAAATGTGCTCAACATCATTGATCATCAGAGAAATGCAAACCAAAATCACAATGAAATATCATCTCACCCAAGTTAAAATGGCTTTTATTCAGAAGTCAGGCAATAACAAATGCTGGTGAGGATGTAGAGAAAAGGGAACCCACATATAATGTTTGTGGGGATGTAAATTAATACAACAACTACTGAAAACAATTTATAGCCTCCTCAGAAAACTAAAAATAGAGCTACTATGCAATCCAGCAATTCTGATACTAGGTATATAATCAAAAGAAAGGAAATCAGTATATTGAAGAAATGCCTTCACTGCCTATTTTTGCAGCACTATTCACAATAGCTGAGATTTGGAAAAAACCTAAGTATCCGTCAACAGATGAATGGAAACAGAAAATGTGGTACATACACACAATAGAGTACTAGTCAGTCGTAAAAAAGAATGCGATCCTGTCACTTGTCACAACATGGATGGAACTGGATGTCATTGTGTTAAATGAAATAAGGCAGGCACAGAAAGGCAAACTTCACATGTTCTCACTAATTTTGGAGAGCTTAAAAATTAAAGTAACTGCACTAATGGAAATAGAGTAGAAGTATGGTTACCAGAGGCTGGAAATGGTACTGGGGGTGAAGGGGGAAGTGGAGATGGTTAATCAGTACACAAAAAAATGGAAAGAATGAATAAGACCTAGTATTTGCTAGCACAATAGGGTGACTATAGTCAAAAATAATTTAATTGTACATTTTAAAATAACTAAAAGAATATAATTGGACTGTTTGTCGCAAAAGATATGCTTGAGGGAATGGATATCCCATTCACCCTGATGTTTTCATTATGCATTGCATACCAGTATCAAAACATCTCATGTACCCCATCAATGTGTACACCTATAATGTACCCACAAAATTAAAAACAAAAACAAAAACAAAAACAAAAAACCTATTTAGATTTCATATATCATTCATGAATCTGTATAATATCTCCTTATCATCCACACTTTAATTTAACAAATATTAATTAAGCACAGGTTTGCACCAGGCAAACCTGTGTTTGCCTGTTCTAGGAACTCAGCAATATGGCAGCAAATAAGACATAAAAGGTCTTTGTTGTTATAAACGAGGTAGTATTTTATAAACAAATAATATATTCAATTGAAAAAATGTATAACCCAGTATAATGAAGTGTTATGAATGAAATAAACTGATGCTATCAGAAACGGCCCCAGGTAAGCCTCACATTTGATATAGTCATGGAGGAAGACCTCACTGAAGAGAATACATGTAGTTGAGACACACAGTATGAGAAGAAACCTGTTCTGTGAAGAGCTGGAGATGGGAGAGTGTTCAAATAATAGAGTAGCAAGTGCCAAATTAGAAAGGCAATAACTCCCTCTGAAACTCTGTGGCTGAATATAGTAAGGGTAAAATTCGGCAGAAACCATGTCATGCAGAGCCTAATAGGGCACATTCAATGGTCTGGATTTTTCTTCTTGCAATGGGAAGCCAGCAAAATTAGATCATTTTCTTTATTTTTTAATTTTATTTTTCTGTAAGTTATTGGAGTACAGGTGGTGTTTGGTTACATGAATAAGTTCATTAGTGGAGATTTGTGAGATCCTGGTGCATGCATCACCTGAGCAGCGTACACTGCACCATATTTGTAGTCTTTTATCCATTGCCCTCCTCCCACTCTTTTCCCCAAGTCCCCAAAATCCATTGTATTATTCTTATGCCTTTGCGTCCTCATAGCTTAGCTCCCACATATCAGTGAGAACATACAGTTGTTGGTTTTCCATTCCTGAGTTACTTCACTTAGAGTAATAATCTCTAATCTCATCCACATCATTGCAAACACTGTTAATTCATTCATATTTATGGCTGAGTAGTATTCCATCATATATATATATATGCATATGGGTATATATATATAGGTATATATATCTACATATATGTATATATGTAGATTTCCAGTAGTGGGATTGCTGGATCAAATAGCAGTTCTTTTAGTTCTAGGAATCTCTACACTGTTTTCCATATCAACTGTAGTAGTTTACATTCCTACTTACCCCTGGAGGGGAAGTTTGCAGTGAGTTGAGATCACACCACTGCACTCCAGCCTGGGTGACAGAGTGAGACACTGTCTCAAAAATAAATTGTGGGGAAAAGAACTAGAGATCAGCTTGTTACCATGTCTATATAGAAGGAAGTAGACATAAAAGACTCCATTTAGTTCTGTATTTGAGATGCTGTTAATCTGTGACCTTACCTTCAACTTTGTCCTTGCAAGAGACATGTGCGAAGGTGATTTAAGGTTAAAAGGATTTTGGGCTTTGTGTTAAACAAGTGCCTAAAGGCTGCTTGTGGTTAAAAGTCATCACCATTCTCTTAAATCTCAAGAAAGAGAAAAACATTTGTCTCCTGCCCCTCCCTGGGCAATGGAACATCTCCGGGTAATACCCATTGTGTGCCGTGTTTACTGAGTGAGGAGAAACCGCCTTTAGGAATAAGGTGGGACTTGCTGGAGCAATACTGCTAAAAGGTTTATGGAGATGTCGTATGTACATCTCAAGGCACAGCATTTTCCTTTGAACTTATTCATATTACAAGGATTTTTTCATATGTCTTACTGCCGATTTCCTCCCTACAATAATCCTATTGTCCAGCCACTCCCTTATCCTTTTAATGACTAAGATAATTCTCAATAAACACCAAGGGAACTCAGAGGCTGGTGCTGGCGTGGGTCCTCTGTAAGCTGAGCGCCGGTCCCCTGGGCCCCGCTTTTCTTTCTCTACACTTTGTCTCTGTGTTTTATTCCTTTTCTCAAGTCTTTCATCCCACCTAACGAGAAACACCCACAAGTGTGGAGGGGCAGGCCACCCCTTCAATAAATAGACAAATATGATAAAAATAAAAAAATAAAATAAAGTGCACATATACACCATGGAATACTATGCAGCCATAAAAAAGGATGAGTTCATGTCCTTTGGAGGGACATGGATGAAGCTGGAAACCATAATTCTCAGCAAACTATCACAAGGACTAAAAACCAAACACAACATGTTCTCACTCACAGGTGGGAATCGAACAATGAGAACACTTGGACACAGGAAGGAGAACATCACACACCGGGGCCTGTCGTGAGGTGCGGGGAGGGGGGAGAGATGGCATTAGGAGATACACCTAATGTAAATGACGAGTTAATGGGTGCAGCACACCAACATGGCACATGTATACATATGTAACAAACCTGCATGTTGTGCACATGTACCCTAGAACTTAAAGTATAATAATAAAAAATAAAGAAATTAGAAAGAAATTGGCTCATGTTGGCACTAAATATATGTTAAATATAAAGTTACATACTCATATTCACTAATATTCACAAATTCATCAGGGTAATATCATAATCCCATTTTAGGTATCAGTAAAATGAGGTTCAGAGTGATTTCCTATTTAGCTGTAACCAATAGAATTAAAGTTCAGATCCTATACCTCAAAGTTCATTTTTTTAGAGGCCCAGGCTTTTACTAAATGGGTTGGGAAGAATCGATAGTGGCTGTGCATAAAGTAAAAAATTGGAATTTAAGGTAAAGAATTGTATCCTCTTTTATCGTTGTAATGAGTCAGGAGAAAGTTTCAATGTTGAATTCCATAAAGGCTTTTATGCTTCATTCAAACTGTCTTGTATAAGTCATTTTTAATATTTACTAACCTAAAATGTACTTTAAGAAGCATTATTTGAAAGAGATATTTTTTATTTGAATAACTAGATTATTTATAGTTATTAAAATGAAATACAAAATGATTAAAATTAATATTGTCTTTAATATTAAATATAATTAGTAATTAACATAATTACTATATGCTATAAATGAGGAAAGGAGGCACTTGTACCCTCCCCATTTCAACTTTACCTACTTTTGAAAAAGGCAATAGTAGAAGAGAAAAAAGAGAAATTAAAGCTCACATCTACTATTAGCAGTAGTTGAAAAAAGAGAAAGAAAATATAGTTTCTGTAGATTACCCAGCATGAAAAAAGAACTCCTATCTGCCTGCCCACTGCTTTTTTTAATGCCGGGGTTCTACTTCTTTCATTAGAGATTTTAGTGCAAATCGTAACCACATGACAGTGAGAATCAGCTACCTCAGTCATCTGAACTGCCATTGTTTTTCAAGGAACATAGTGTACTATTAATAATTATATACATATACATGTATACACACATATATCTATACAAAATGAGTCAGTTCAATGAAAAGTGACCTCTTTTATAATTTTGAATTATTATTATCAAAGCCCATTAGTAAACACAAATTAATTAGTAGAATTTAAGAGTAGTGGCATTTGAAAGCATCCTTAATTCCTTCAGCCTTTACAGTTTCTTATTAGGTTTATATCCTGAACTATGAATTAACCGGTACTCAGTAGGTGGGTCAGTTAATATTTTGAAGGATAACTTGCTAGAGACATCTACGGTAATAAAAGAATTATTTTCTCTATACTTCTAGAAATACCCTCTTGAATATGAATTTAGGGGGGAAAATATCAGAGAGGTTTTGTGCCATGTGGACCTAAAAAACATTTTTGCCTACCCGTAAAACTATATACTGTCATGTTATTTGGTTACTTAGCCATTTACCCAGATATTCAAAAACAGTCAGTTTTCTATATGTGTGTGCTATCTGCAGGAAAACAATTTCTGATAATAGCTACAAAAGGATTTAAGTAATATGTAGAAGCCTACATTTAATTGTTTTGAATAAGGACTTGCCAAATCTGTCTTGTCTACGTGACTCATTTGGCCACTAAAATAATACAACTTAGTGTATATTATGCCATTACCCCAGATTGTGTTTCATTCAACTTTCTTATTTCAGTCTACAAGGTTATCTGAATTTTGAAGGGAAAATTACTTGCATTTTTCTCCTTAGATCCTTTTACAGATTTTAAAAATTTCCCCAAGTTTAAATGACTTCTTTTCTTTGCTCAGGGGTAGTTTGATTAGAAATCTCAAAATAGTCTTGTCATATACATACTTAAAAGCATTATTGTCCAATATACAGATAGAAAAGAGAAACCCTGCTACTACTCCTACTTCCTCAACTCCTACTTCCATAGTCCACAGCAGGACTCAATGGCATATTCTGTATATGCAATCAAAAATCATTTAAGAAAGACAGAGATCTATATGCTGACTACCTGCAGCAAATTATCTGAATATCCTAAGCATAAGAAAGTCTCATGCATTGAGATAAATTCAGAATTAAATTAAACACAATCCTGAAGGCTAAGAACTTAAAAAAAAATCAAAGACATTAGTGAACTTCATCTCCACCCTGTGAAAGCCCCATAAACCAAACCTTATCTTTAATACAAAACTCCAGAGGAGTATAGGAAAGGGTACAGGCTTAAAATAAATTTAAACAACAACAACAAACTAGACTGGAATTAGAAAACTACCACGTATTGCTTGGGGTGACAAATTGGGGCCCATTATTTAATATTTTTGCCTTTCAATTTTCTCATGTGTAAAATGAGAATAATAATAATGTTTATACATAGTATTTTAATACATCAAGTTAATAATATAAGTAAAGAATAAATATATATATTTATTGTGTCTTGACTCTCCTTTTGTCTCTAGTTGCAGATTCTAATGCAAATTAGACTTTTCCCTGAAAATATTATAGACCATAACATCTTCTCAAATGAATGTCTGACCCGTTTTTCTAACCTCTGGCAGAAAGGATATGCCTGCTTCTTGCTCACAAATACAACTTTCTGACCAACACTTACACCATCTTCAAATCTCTTCATTTCAATTCTAATTCTTTCCAGTAGTGTCTTCTTCCGATAAACTCATTTTCAAAAATTCCAAAGTCTTCATATTTGACTCAAGTCTTTCATCTACCATCATCTAGATAAAAACTCGGGAAGGGGAACATCACACACCGGGGCCTATCATGGGGGCGGGGGGGAGGAGGGAGGCGAGAGGGATTGTATTGGGAGTTATACATGATATAAATGACGAATTGATGGGTGCTGACGAGTTGATGGGTGCAGCACACCAACATGGCACAAGTATACATATATAACAAACCTGCACGTTATGCACATGTACCCTAGAACTTAAAGTATAATAATAATAAAAAAAATTTAAAAATTAAAAAAAAACCACCACAGTAATAATAAAAACAATCTATCACTTTTAATTTGTGTAGTGCTTCAGTATTAATAAAACATTTTAATGTGTATTGTCTTACTTGATCCTCAGTAAGCTCATGTTATAACAGCAGATATCAATATCTCCTTCAAGGGCTGAAGAAATAAATGAACTTCAGAATGTTTTCCCAAATGGCAAAGCCAGAATTAAACCCAGGTCCTTCTAATCCCAGAATTCTTCTGCTATGTCATATTGCCTTTTTCAACGACAATTTTCATATTGATGTCTGTTTATAAACTTTATCTCCCAGATTTTTAGACTTACTGACTTTCTAGTAGCTCCTCAAAAACTTTTATGCCTCTCTACACTTCATATGCAACACATTTTCCCATTAACATTTTTAAAAAACATATAAAATAGCTTTTCATTTGGAGTGCACACCATTTTCAGGAACATTATATAGAAACCCTGGAAGCTATGCGGAGCTTGAAGAAATGTTTTTGAGATACTAACCTGTTTCCTTACGTGGGAAGAGCCCTCTCTCTGTTGAGAACCACTGATGCATTTCTGAGATCCTTATCCTCACCTGTTTTTTCTCTCCAAATATTTCTATTAAATATTCACCTACTTATTGCTTGCACTCAGATCTTCGGTTGTTTTTACCCTCCCTACACATACACATACCCTCCCAAACACATGACACAAACACTCTTTAATTAAATAAACTCCCCTCCTCTGCACACAGATTTTCCTTTCTCAGATTCCTAAATCAGTTTTTCTTTACTTTGACCCATTCTAGTGTTATTGATTTGGTTAACAAATCAATTTTTTGATGAGTCTTCAATCACCAATCCTCTTCTGCAATGAAACTTCTTTTTAAAAATGAAATCTTTCTAACCAAATAAAACACGTTGATACTCAGTCCTCATCTTCCTTGAATTCTGTTAACTGACTCTGCTGACTATTTAAAACATTTCTTTCTCCTTAATATTGCATTTCTTGTTTTAATTTTATTTTTGCCTTTCTCAATATCCTTTTGTCTTCAAAGTATTCTTCTTCCTCTTCTTTCAAATTCTGTGAACATGAAGTACAAAATATCTTCACTTAGATGGCTTGCTAGCAACTAACTTTCAATGTATTTAAACTAGGGCACATCTTATTCAGAATTGAACCTTCTGATTTTTACCACAAAAACTGATTCCCTCTTCCACAACACAATTTTTTTCGATAGTAGTCTTATTCTGGAATTCTCTAGTTTTGATGCTTTCTTTCCTCCTAATGCCCTTAGGTTACCAAGTCCTACCACTACATCGAATGCTTCCCTGGACTACGGTTAAAGGGAGTGGCATCGCTTTCGACTGACAGGTTTTCGCAGCCACAGATCACTAAGCCTTTGTGTTCCTGGGAGAAGTTCTACTTGAGCAAAACCCTGAAAGAAGTGGAAAGAAGCTACAAGTTATATGATAGGAAAAAGAAAAAAAAATTAAACATATTTTCTTATCCAAGCATTTCTATTGCCTGTCATCTCCACTGTCCAGACCCTTATCACATTATATCTATACTTTTAGTGTTTTAATAGAAAAGTAACATGTAAAATGAATATGGTTATAATGTTACGAGATATTTTATCATATCCCTTTATTTGAATATTATGCCATACAAAGGTGGCATTATATGACTGCCCAGATTTGACAGAAGAGAACATTGAGACTCTTAGAAGGATTAAGTGTATTTCTTATGATAACTTCAACTGAAATCATCAGATTCAAAATCTTGCCCTATGTCTACTTTGCTTTTCTGGCTCCTAACTTGTATATCTGAATTTGTACAATCTCTGGAAGATGAGTCTCTTGGTAAAAATATTTTGATCATGAAATAGCAATGATCATATAATGTTTATCTTGTAAAACTGAAACTCAGTTTTGAAGGTCTTCTAAATGCTAACACTGTTTCACCTCTCTAATTTTATTTCTTGTTTTTCCCCTACTACCCTTACTCTTTCTAGACTAGTCTTTTCACCATCCCCCAAACTCAGAGGTTTTCCAACTCTGAATTCATTCATATAGATTTTGATTTTAAAAAGCCCTGTATTCTCTCCTTTTTACTTTAATCTTCTTGATCACTTAAAATGTGTTTCAAATTTTGCTTTCTCTACAAAGTCATTTATATAATGAGTATGTTTATAACTATGGTTTTCTGCATGTGTGAGTATGTGTAAATAGGTTCTAAAATGGAGAAGGCAATCACACGTTCAGATTTTTACCATTGGTTTTTATGGAAAGTGTTGTGAAGACATAGACAGTGGATTCTATATATAATATGCCTCCTTTACGAAAGAAAAAAATCTCATAAAGTGGGGATTATCTCAAAAAACTTACACATTCCTGTGAAAATGATATGACGACTATGAAAATTTTCTTTTAGAAAATTCTTAGTTTTTATAATTTGCTCATATTTGGGATCTTGTCTCTCCAACTGTCTTGTTAGCTCTGTGAAATTACTGTCATATGCATATTTGTTTCCTTGTAATGCCAAGATCATCGCTGAGCTGATGGTACACTTGAGACAAAAACAATGGGAAAAGGTCTAAGCAGACCATAGTTCCCAAAGGATAAAGAAACAACATCCTGTACTGATCTATGTTTTGCTGCTAACCCACTCCAGAAAAGAGGCCAGCTAAGCCAGAGGTACTGAATAATTGGTAAAAATATTTGCATTTAATGAAATCACATGTTAAATCTTATATTTTTCCCCAATATATTTGTTACCAATTTCTCACAAGGCCATGTATTTACTTCACCAAAGAACTTTATGTGAATCTTCTGTCCCTTTTTTGATAGTTTTTAAAAGTTAATAGGAAAAAGATAAATCTAAGCAGATTCTCACTGGTTGCTTTACAGGCCAAACCCTTACTTCATCTGAGTACATCCAGCCTATGATTCTCCCAAGAACTGTCCTGGGAGCAGATAGATGAAGCAGGGCCATCTGTCAACTTGGAAAAGATCCCACACCAGAGATAGACAGGTTGCATTTTGCTCTAGGCACTGATTGAGCCATTTACAGGGGATTTACAGGAAAGAAACATAATCTGATTTAGCAGTTCAGGTTGTGTATTTAAAAGACCATGCACAGAACTCTGTGACACACATAAAGACATACTGGCTATTAGAAATATTTCACAGGGTAATATACACAAGTATTGGCTAGGAAAAAGATAAGAGATACCCAGGTAACTTTCGATAAGGGGTAGAACCTTCATAGAAAGCCAAGGTGAAAACAAACAACAATGCCTACTCTCTTTCTAGATTACGTAGATAGAAAATACTTTAAAAGGGCTCATTGATAAAATGTGAGACACTACCTAAAATGAATAGTTACGCAGATGAAAAAGTAAACAGGTGAACTCTAATGATGACTATAATTCTAAAATTCTAAAAATTTTCTGTCTTATTTATAAATTGTGCCATAAACTATACTAAATAAAAAATGTTCACATAAAATATATAGATGTGAAGTTGTTGGAGAAGGGAAGGGAAAGAATTATTTGTAATATATTGTCTTTCCTATTAAAGGGGAAATAAAATAGAACTGTATATTTTCAAAGCCATGCAATGAAATAGAAGTATTATCATCAGCATTGTTATGAAAGATAAAATAAGAGACAGCTTTGTTCATGGACTTATTCCCAGAGATTCAGAAAGTAAGAAGCAGGGCATAGAGACCTTTTATCCCTACTATAAAGATTATATCTAAAGAAATAAAAAATACAATTCCCTAATGGTTTATTTCACTCCATATTTCAGAATGAAATCTTTTAGTTTGAAAAATTCTTATTTATAGAATATAAAAAATGGAAACATCTTTAGAAATTATTAAAATCTAACTCTCTAATTTTACAAAGTGTTAGACCCAGAAATTTTACCTGAGATGAATTAAACATTGTGACCCAGATATTTGTGTTTATTTATTCAATGATACATAGATGATAGAAAAAGGAAGACGGTAATTCCGGTCTCCTAACTACCAATGCAGTGTTCTTACTACTCTATCTTGCACTCATGTCTGACGATGAGGAAAAAAAAAAAAAAAAGCAGTCTCTGGCATTTGGGAACTGGCCTGGCACTCACAACTAGGCTTTGATTTTCTTCTACTGAACATAAAAAATTTCACAGAAATATCAACATCAGAAAAGGCCATGCTGTGCTATCAATGAGAATTAAGACAAAAACAAGACTATCCATAATCATGACTCAACACAAATAATATGATCATTGTCTCAGCCATAGAAAAAGACCAAACATCTCAGTACTGACTAATATGCTTGACGGCTGCTTCTTTACCAATTACATCTCTAGCCTCAATTTTTTCCTCCTGCCTTATAGATATTTATTATGAATCCAATCATAGAATTGTTTCTGCTTCCTGACAACATCCAATCTGGAGCAAATCCATGCTTTTGTGAATCTTTCACAAGCTCAGTTCCTGTAAATATTTTCTAACAACCTCTTACTGAGATACCTTTTTATTATGCATTTTCTCCCTTTTTTCAAAGAGCAATAAAACCATCGTATTCAACTACAGTCTACTTTCCCAGTGTTCTTTGGTTAAAAGGTAATGACAATAAAAAGAAACCATTTGTTGGAAAAAATGATAATCTATGATGAACTATCTTAAAGGTAGTTCACTCTTGGATTAAAATTAAAATAGCTTGCTTATATTACATAATCAATGCTAATATTTGGAGTGTTCTTACATTTAATTAAACTCATCCAAGATTACTTACATATAAACACCCTCTTATATCTCCAAATTATTGAATGTCTGTCTGTGACTTATGTATTGCAAAATTTCTTATTCATGGTATGTAAAAAGTGGGAAGAACTTTAGAAATTATTAATTCTGAGCTTCTCATTTTACAATGAGTTAGATCCAGACATTTTACCTAAGATATATTAAACATTGAGACCCAGATGTTTTTGTTTATTTATCCTAGAATACATACTCAAGAAAAAATTTAATTCTTGGACTTCCACTTCTGGACAAGATTAGGTAGCAGAAGTTGGACTATGGCCTTCACTTGAAACAGCTAGAATAAAGAACAAAATATGGCAACAATGGTTCTTAGCAAATTGAACATCAGGCAAGAAAAGACAGTGATCCCTGAGAGATGGAAAATGAAAAGGTGAGTTTCATTTGCCCAGGTTTTCTGTCTAGAGAATAATTCTGGGTCACAGTGCTGAGATGGAAAAATTAAAGAGTTCAATAGCATTCCTGAGTTGAGTAGAAAGAACTGGGAGTTCAGACAAATCAAGGTGGCTAGAATTTGCATGACAAAATTCTCCTGCAAGAGAGAGTTATGCAGAAAGAGAACTCCAGAGATCTGCAGAGGGTTCCCCTTCTGTATCCATTTGAGTACTGATCATTACACATATGCAAACTATCTGTAGCCAGAGAAAGAAAAACATAAGGCCAGACAATGGCTGTTCTCAAAAGACAGAGTGGAAACCTCCTTAACTCATGAGGTATCCATTGGGAGAGCAAACATTTCCTTAAAGGGTCAGGCTTTGTGGACCACACAGTCTTTGTTACAACTGCTCCACTGTCATTGCAGCACAAAAGTAGCCACAGAAAACAGAAAAATGGAAAAACACAACCATAATTGTGTTTCAATATACTTTATTTATCAAAACAATCTCAATCTTCCAGCTGGAGCTTGCTACTTTTGGCTAAGAAAGGTCCTGCCTTGTTATTGAAAAAAGGTTAAGTCTGTATTAAATGCTTTTTCTGGTCCCACATACAAAGCATAAACCAAGACCTGAAAGAACAAACAGTTCTCATTTAACCAAACTGCATCCCAGAAAAAAGTTCAAAAATATTTTAATAAATATTTTAAAATCCAGTATGCAAAAGGATAAAATTTATATCATTTATTAGATCTAATATTTCCAGGTATGCAAAGATGCAGAAAAATATCACACTTAATGAGAAAAATCTTAGTTAACTGAAACATCCAAAGATGACACAAGTAACTAAATTAGCAGAAAATGACATTAAGACAGTTATTAAAATTGTATGGTATATACTCAATAAATTGGATAAAACATTTAACAATTAAAACACAGGAGGAAGATTCAAATTGAACTTCTAAAGATGAAAGCTAAAATGTCTGCAATAAAAAACTATTCTGGTAATGAGTAACTTCTGATTAGACATTGTATGAAAAAGGATTAATTAACTTGAAGATATTGCAATAGAAAACACAAAACACCAAAACACCAAAGTGAAACACAAGTTAAAGAAACATGAGAAAATTGAAGAGAATATCACTGAACTGGCAGACAACTCAAGTAACTCAATATGAAATGTAATTGAAGTCCCTGAAGGAATAAAGAAAGAAACGGATAAAACACCTAAAGATATAATGACTACATTTTTTCCCAAATTTCTTAAAACCTATAAGCCCACAAATCCAAGAAACTCTAGGAAATTCAAACACAAGAAACATGAAGAAAATTATACCAAGGCATATACTAATCAAATTGCTTTATACTAGTGGAAGAAAGTTTTAAAAGCAGCTGGAAGGTAACCCACTGTACACAAATGATCTCTTCTTGAAATAGTGCAAGTTAGAAGAGAAACATCATTTGAGTACTGAAAGTAACAGGAACAACAACCAAAAAAAAAGAAAAAAGAAAAAGAAGACAGAAAATATTCAATCCCATCAACATAAAATTCTTTATGCACTAAAAACATCTATTAAAAATAAAAGCATGTTTCTAAAGAAAAAGCCTTTAAAAA
The DNA here is from genome assembly GCF_007565055.1 of Rhinopithecus roxellana. Lineage (NCBI taxonomy): Eukaryota > Metazoa > Chordata > Mammalia > Primates > Cercopithecidae > Rhinopithecus > Rhinopithecus roxellana. The sequence continues at coordinate 139,328,746 of NC_044549.1, read as the reverse complement.
CCTGGGGGAAGAAAGGATTTTGAAGACATTCAAACTCTAAAAGAATTAACCGCCAACAGATGTACAATATAAGGAATTATAAAGACAGTTATTTGAGCACAAGGAAAATAATACAGTTTGGGAATCTGACTATAAACAAAGAAATGGAGACTAGCAAAATCGGATATTTTATGGGTATACAAAAAGAATTATTTACATCTACTTAAGTATTACTCAACTGTTTAATGGCAAAACAATGAAGTCTTATGAGTCTTTCCTTGTAATGCCAAGATCATCGCTGAGCTGATGGTACACTTGAGACAAAAACAATGGGAAAAGGTCTAAGCAGACCATAGTTCCCAAAGGATAAAGAAACAACATCCTGTGCTGATCTATGTTTTGCTGCTAACCCACTCCAGAAAAGAGGCCAGCTAAGCCAGAGGTACTGAATAATTGGTAAAAATATTTGCATTTAATGAAATCACATGTTAAATCTTATATTTTTCCCCAATATATTTGTTACCAATTTCTCACAAGGTCATGTATTTACTTCTTATATAGAAATAAAATGTATGACAACAGTGGTACAAAGTCTGGGAAGAAATAAATAGAAGCATACTGCTGTAAAGTTCTTATACATGATACCTGTATATCACTTAAAGGCAGATAGACTTTGATATGTTAAAGACATATACCATAAACCTTAAAGCAATCAATGGCTGGGAAGGATGTGGAGAAGTTGTATCACTTATACAATACTGGTGGGAGGGTAAATTGATATAGCCACTCTGGAAAACACTTACATATAATTACATACACACAAATGAGTGCATGCAAATCTGGAGAAATTTAATTAAGGTATGTGGGTTTCATCAAAGTGTATGTTATGGCTATGATATTGTATTATAAGCATACAAGATATTATTTTTCAGGAAAACTGAGTGAAGCTATGCAATATTTCTTTTTATGATTTCTTATAATTTCTTGTGAATGTATAATTCCATAGAATTATCTCAAAGTAAAAGGAAACAAAAAAAACCAAAAGGATCAAAAGAGATATAAGTGTATTTCAAAGCAAATGATATTAACAAGAAGAGATGATAAAGGGGGCAATTCATCAACATAGCAAACTTAAATTTTGCATACCTAAAAATAGAGCTTTAAGCTACACAAAGCAGAAACTGACAGAAAGTTTAAACAGTAATAGAAAAACCCAGAATTAGAGTTGGAGTTTTCAATGGCTTTCTTTCAATTGGCAGAACAAGTAGACAGAAAATCAGAGACTTGTGCAACATTTTTGTAATTGACATTTGTAAAACACTTCACTAGACAAGAACACATTTTTTGAAAGCAGTGATTGGCAAACTTTTTTCTGTAAAGGACCAGAAATAAAACAATTTAGACTTTGCAGGCCATATACCCGGAGTCATGACTACCCAACCTTGTCTTTGTAATAGAGAAGCAGCCATAGATAATACATAAATGAATGAAAGTAACTATGTCCAAAAAAAAAAAAAAAAACACACTGTAAGCTAGATAGGGCCATGGGCTGTGGTTAGCCGACTATTTTTTCAATGTGTACATGAAACATTTAACAGATTAGATTGCCTTATAATTATGATTATATTATTGTAAACATGAATATAATTATATCTATAGTGTTATTAATATAATTATAATTGTATTATAACCTGTGTATCACGATATAAAACCAAATAAATGAATTAAAATCACAATGAAATCTGATAGTTCCCTTGACCCCTTTATAGGACTCACAAACAGGTTGGCTTGTTTAATCAACCCACAGCTCTCAACCCCTCACAGGAGGGGAAGCCTACAGGTGAGCAGGTGCAGAGGCCAGGATGAGCCCTTCTGGGTAACCAACAGGAGCAGAACTCCATGCGAACCTGTAGCAGCATCTAGGATTTGCCCATGAGCCCCAGAGCCTCAGAGGGTATGTGATACAGTGTCTTCTTTTACTTTTGCTGTCTGTGGATGGCTTAAGTGTTAGCTCAGTGGAGGGTCGGTGTGACAGCCCTTTGCACCCACACCCAGGTCCTTGTCTGGCATCCAGGAGGAATCAGGTCACACAAATGAATTAAAGGGTGGTGACTGTGGAGTATTTTATTGAGTGGTGGAAGTGGTTCTCATCAGGACGGGGAGCTGGAAAGGGGATGGCATGGGAAGGTGGTCTTCTCCCTTCAGAGAGACGGCCTGAGAGTGAAACCTCAGAGAAAAGTTCAGTCATCCCCCCACCAAACTCTTTTCTGAGGACCCACTGTCAAGTGTCAAGCCATCCCTCTGAAGTCAAACTGCTTTTCTCCAATGTCTGGCTGCTTCTTCTGTTCTTTCCTTCTCTGCTGCTCTGCCACTCTGCCACTCTTGCCAGTGGAGCCTGGGGTTTTTATGAGTACAGGATTGGAAGCAGGGCAGGCCAGAGTGGTTTTGGAAAAGGCAACATTCAGGTCGGAAAACAGGAATGCATGTCTCACTTTGGGCCATAGGTTCAGGCTTGAAGGTGAGACTTTGCTGGGGACAGCCCTATTCTACTCAGTATTTTTCCCTAACATAAAATATTTTCTCTAACCAACTACTATGAGATTAAGCTGTAAATCTCTAAATAAGATAAATTTTCAAAGACTTGCAAATTAAGCCATACATTTTTAAGTAATTTATGAGTTAAGGAAAACATCAGAAAGAAAATTAAAGATATCTTGAATCAAGTGAAAATCAAACATAGCATATCTAAATTTGAGAAAGGCAGGTAAAACATTAAATGGAAATATATAGCTTTAAATTTTTATATCAGAAATGAAGAAAAATCCCAAAACAGTCATCTCAGCTGATAGTCTAAAAACATTTTCTTAAAGACTCAGAGAGTATTATTTTAGGCTTCTAGGCCTTATATTCTCTGTCACAGTTACTCAACTCTGAGGCTGCAGTGAGAAAGCAATCACAGACAATGTCTAAACAAATGAGTGTGGCTGCATTCCAATAAAATATATTTACAAAAACAGGTTCTGACTCATGGACTGAAGTCTGCAGACTCATATCTAGGCTTTACCCTTACAAAACCAGGAAAGAAGAACAATCAAAACAAAGAAGGGAGCAGTTAACAAAAGATAATGGCAAATATCAATGTAATTCTTAACAGGAAAGTATAGACAGAATGAATGAAATCAAGAGTTTCTTTGAAGAGATCAATAAAAATGATAAATTTCTAGTCATATATTTTAAATGATAAAACAGAGGGCAAATAAATTACCAACATGAGGAATAAAAGATGAGACATGATTGAAGAACCTATAGGTGTCACAATGACAAGGAAATATTATAAGTAATTTAGGTTAAGAAATGTAATAATTTAGATAGAATGGAAAAATTATTTGAAAGACCTAAATTACCACAGTCTTACTGTGTATCTATCACAATCTTACCACAAAGAAAACTACAAGACCTGATAGCTCCACTTATGTACTCTACCAAACATTTAAGGAGTAAATGTTACAAATTTTATATGAAAGTTTCCATAATTTTCCAGATCATTTCTCAATTCATTGTATGGGGCTAGAATTGCCCTCACATCGAAACCATACAAGCAAAACAAACTATAATATTTCTGATGTACACAGATGAAATGTTCCTAACAAAATTTTAGGAAATTAAATGAAGTAATATATTTAAAATATTTTATAAACAAGTAAAGTTTATTCAGGGAATGCAAGGTTGGTTTAACATTCAAAGTGACCAGTCTAATTCACCATATTAACAAATTTATGAAGTCATATGATCAACATTTATAGATGTATAAAAGCATTTGAAACAATTTGATATCATTTTGTGTTTAGAAAAACAATCTCTTGGAAAACCAGGATCAAAAGTGAACATCCTCAGGCTGGAAACATTTCCATGTGATAAAAAACTATAATTGATCTGATATTTTAATGTTAAATGGAGAATACATGTTTCCTAAAATAAGAATTGGGGCAAAATAATGATTCTTCCCTCATCTATCTAATTTTGTAATGAAAATACTAGCTTGTGTGATAGGGTAAGAAATAGAAATAAAATATACACTGTAGGAATGAAGAAGTAAGACACTTTTTAGTCACAATGACATGATCATCTTTCTAAACTCCTAATTAAAAATTGTTACTACAAAAAAAAACCTTCTAGATCCAATAGGTGTGTTCAGCAAGTTTACAGGATACATTTTTAATATACAAAAATCAATTTCATATATAAATATTATCAGTAAACAATCAGAAAATTACTTACATGTGCATATAAAATGTAAAATATTTAGAATTAAATTTAACAAAATTTTCAAGACCTCTGCGTTGAAAACTATAAAACATTGTTGAGATAAATTAATAAACACTCCCCCAAATATAAAGTTATACTATGCTTATGAATCAGAAGATTAAATATTCTTAAGATATTTGTTCTCTGTAGATTCAGTCAGCTTCTTACCAAAATATCAAAATATTTTGAGGTGGAAACTAAAAAACTGATTTTATAATTTATCTCAAAATGTAAATGATCTAGAATATTCAAAACATATTTGAAAAAAAGGAGAAATGTGGGAGGACTTGCACTACCTAACTTCAGTATTTACTATAAAGCAGTAAGCATTAAAGTGTGATATTGCTGCAAATAATGACATGCAGATTGTTAGAAATAATACAATTTAGAAATAGACACACATATCTGTAGTCAATTTACCTTAAGTAGAGAAGAATGGTAAATTAACGGAAAGATGATAAGTCATATAAAACATCTAACACAATGTTTGTCACATAAGAGATAGGTACTGTTTTTTTATTATAATTCTAATTGTAATTAATATTTTCATAGTGTTCATAGTTTGAGCTTTTGAAACAAAATGCTTGTGTTTGAATTCTGAATCCAGTGCTCATTGGCTGTGGGACTTAACCTCAGTTTTCTTCTGTTCAATGAGAGTAACAATAGCAGTAAATATTGCATGCAGTTGTCTTTAAGATTAAATACATTAATACACATAGAGCACGTAGTATCTATGAGTATCTTTTTTTGATAGAAATGCATGCTTGAACTACCAGTTTATATAAAGTCTGGAAAAAAAAAAACAGAACACATTTCTCATGCATTAGGTAAAATACATACTCATGAAGTAAGAGATGCCATTATATTTTAAGACTGCAAAAAGCTTTGTTAGAATTAATGATTTTTTAACAAGAAAATCTTTGTAAACCTGACATAGTTAGAAAAACATTTTTAAAAATAATATATTCAAAATATATATAAAACATAGAATGCCTTTCAAATTCTTTTTATCTTGTTTTTCATGCATAGCTAGACCTGACTGTACTAATTAAAATACATCTCAGTTTCTTCTTATAACTAAGCTATTCACAATTCATCTATAACCTGGAATAACTGAAACAGATTATTTACATAAATAAAATTATGCTTCTCAACTTTACAAGCCACCAATTAATTACTGCTGGAGGCAAGATCATTGCTCATCTCTATCTGAAGAAATAAACATTATTCATGTTGTTTAAGAAATCATATTGTGAGAAGGAGGTGAAGTAGATGTATACAGGATTGCCTATCAATGATCATAAACATGGAACAGGAACACAATTAATTTTTATTAAAGTTAACCATTTCATTTTCTTTTAAGACAAAGCTAGTGGCCTTGATTTGTGGCCAAAGATAATATCAAGGGTCTTAAATCACAAAACATGTCATTACATCCCTTAAGTAAATATGCAAATATGTGTATTCATTTTTCTTCATAGCTTCTACATTTTGGATATGGTATCAGTAATTCATACTTATCTAAATTTCAAGTGTTACTTCTACATTTGGTAAGGATTATTTTTCTGTTTTGTTTTGGCAATATATTTTTCAACATTTTAAATTATTTTTAACAGTTGATATAATATTATGATTTATTACTTCAAGATTAAGAAGGACAAAACCTTTCTTTAAACAAGGGCCTCTCAAGTAGGTGGAATATTCTGCAAACACCATCTCTTCTGTCATAATAAAGAGCTTGAAACCAATAGTCGCTGAATAAAGCTATTCAAAATCCTTAATCACAGATTGTTTATTTATTCATTCATTTATTTAAAAGATACTTGTTGATTGCTTACTATGGAAGGAACTTTTCTAGGTTCTGGGAAAAGAGCAGTGAACAAAAATATCAGAAATGTTTATCCTCATGGGGTTTCTTTCTATTTGAGGAGGTATCTATTTTTTAAAATATGATAAATATTGTGATATGTTAGAGAGTGATAAGTGCAAGGTGAAAAAATAGAAAAATAGGATATGAATTTTCAGAAGATTGTTACATTAAGTTCTCCAATGTTATTGTAAACTACTTAATTTCATTAAATTTAATTTTCCTAGCCAAAAACAGAGCTAATATAATCACTTTGATAACTTTTGAAGATTGAGTAAGAATACCCTAAAAACACCTGACATAATAGTTGGACTTAACAGATGACCATTAAGTGAAAACGGACACTATTTGGCTCCCATAGTGAATATTTTATAATTTATTCTATTTTAGATACAATTAATTTTACATCGATGAGACATCTATAACCTCTCTTATAGTTTGATTTCAAAAGTGACAGATTTGAATATATACCCATTGTTTAGTATTAGCTAGATCTACTTATTTGCAGAGAGAATGCATTTGATACATCAACTGCTCACTAATGGCCGTGAGTCTCCCAGAAAGTTGTAAGCAAATTAATGGGGACAGCCCATATTTCTCCAGGTCTTACCTGCCTGCTGGTTCAAGTCAAACATTATGAATTATAAAATTAAATTAATTTTATAAGTGCTATACATTTTATATGTGCATATATGTGTTAATGTGGCATTATTTGTGCCTAAATTACATGCATATAATCCTACTCTAATACCACAAAAAAACTCTCCTCACCCTGAGACAAGGATATCTTGGAAGCTCCCCAAAGTATTTCACATGAGCTTACAAACAATCCATGTTGTGTCCTGCCACCTGCTGCCCCTCGTTGCTGTCTAGAACTGTAAAGTGACTTAAGAATGTCATCTCCCTCTCTCTCACTACTTCGCTGTCAGCCACTCCCATGAGAATAGGTATCCCGGAACAAAAATGGCTACACCAGCTTTCTTGTGTTTAGTGTTTACCTAAATTCCTTTCCCCAAACTTTTACTCTTTACTTTTATCAGTTTTTATATTTTAAGTGTGTTCTATTAAAGAGCAGAGTAATTGAGTTTTTTACAGTGTCTAAATATATGTTGCTATATTTACATTTATTTCTACTTCCTTATTCTTGCTTTCTGTTTGTGGGTATTTTCCATTTATTTTTTTTTCTCTGCTTCATGTCTTATTTTGTGCTAACATATTTTTTTTTTCCAATTCTATTTTTATCCTCTTCTGTTTTAGAAAAATAACTATTTGTGTTTGGTAAGCCTTGAAATTAATATGCACATACCTAACTTAATGGTTTAATTTTCTAAAGTTTTTACCCTCCTTCTACACAGCTTAAGGGTCCCAAGATGTTTTCATCTCTCCTAGCTTACATGCTATTATTATCCTATGTTTTAATTGTGACATTTTCAAAGTGTCTACAATTTAGAAATAATTAATGATATTACTTTTGCTATGTAGTCAATATTATATTAGATTTTCCTATGTCTTAATGTTTTAACTCACCATTTTTTAATTTTTTTCTTTCATAACTTCCTGTGGTGTTTGGGGATGCCTTTCTGAGAGGTTTCATTTTTGCTTTGACCAGAATCACAAGGCAATTACAGATGTAATTATCTTTCAAATTTTGTAGGTACAGACTTTTAGAAAACATGTATAGTGTAATTCAGGCCCACTGACATACAAGCAATTTTGTTTATTGCATTTTAATCCCCAACTGAGCCAGAATTCAGATAAACAATTTTACTTTATTGCTGGCTTCATAGGTTAGTGCCAGCTCATCATTTTCTCAGTTGCAGTTTTAGGTGGGTGATTTCTAAACTGACTTTCTTCCCAGTATAGACTGAAGACTTAGTCGACAGCCTCCACCTCTCCATTAGCTACAAAAATCTTTCTGGAGTAGGCATGGTCTCTAATGTGGTCCCACTTTCTTACTGGCCTTACAGAAATATCTTTTTACAGGAGCAGCCATTCATGGATTTTCACTAGAATTTTTTATGTCTGTGGCCAGAGGAGGGGAGGAACTTTAATCAGCCCTTTACAAAATCTGTGAAATACAGACATACCTCATTTTATTGCTCTTTGCTTTGTTTCACTTCAAAGATATTGGGTGTTTCACAAATTAAATGTTTCTGGCAACCCTGCATTAAGAAAATCTATCTATTCCATTTTTCAAACAGCACATGCTCATTCCATGTCTGTGTCACAGTTTGGTAATTCTCCCAATATTTCAAACTTTTTCATCATTATTCTATCTGTTAGGGTGATCTATTTCACCAATATTTAATGTCACCATTGTTATTTTGGGGTGCCATGAACTGCACCCATAAAAGATGACAAATTTAATCCATAAATGTTGGGAGTTCGGACTGCTGCACCAACAGGCCGTTTCCCATCTGGCTTTCTCTCCTCAGGCCTCCCCATTCCCTGAGACACAACAATATTAAAATTAGGCCAATTTTTAATCCTGCAATAGCCGCTAAGTGTTCCTAAGAAATGGAGACTCACATATCTTTCACTTTAAATCAAAACCTAGAAATGATTGAACTCAGTAAAAAAAGGCATGCCAAAAGCTGACATAGGCTGAAACTAGGCCACTTGCACCAAACAGCAAGCCAAATTTTGAATACAGAGGAAAAATTATTTAAAAAAATTTAAAGTGCTACTCCAGTGGACACACAAATGATAAAGTAAAACAGCCTTATTGCTGATATGGAGAAGATTTGAGTGGTTTGATAGAAGATCAAATCAGCCACAGCATTCTTTAAGCTAAAGCCTCATCCAGAGCAAGGTCCTAACTCTTCAATTCTGTGAAGACTGAGAAAGGTGAGGAATCTAGAGAAGAAAAGCTGGAGGCTGGGCACGGTGGCCCACGTCTGTAAAGCTAGCACTTTGGGAGCCCGAGGCGGACAGATAACCTGAGATCGGGAGTTCGAGACCAGCCTGGCCAACATGGTGAAACCCTGTCTCTAATAAAAATACAAAATTAGCCAGGCGTAGTGGCGCACACCTGTAATCCCAGCTACTCAGGAGGCTGAGACAAGAGAATCAGTTAAACCTGGGATGTGAAAGTTGCAGCGAGCTGAGATAGCATCATTGCACTCCAACCTGGGCAAAAAGAGCGAACTCTGTCAAAAAAAAAAAAAGAAAAAGGAAAGAGAAGAAAAAAAAAGAAAAGAAAAGAAAAAAAGAAAAGAAAATCTGGAAGCTAGCAGGAGTTGGCTTGTGAAGTTTAAGGAAAGAAGCTATCTTCATAACAAAAGAATGCAAGGTGAAACAGCAAGTGTTGATGGAGAAGCTGCTGCAAGTTAACCGGAAGATCTAGTTAAGATCATTGGTGAAGGTGGCTACAGTAAACAACAGATACTTAATGTATACAAACGTTGGAAGAAGATGTCATCTAGAACTTCCATAGCTAGACAGAAGTCAATGCCTGGCATCAAAGCTTCAAAGGACAGGCTGACACTCTTGTTAGGGGCTAATACAAGTTGGTGACTTCAAGTGGAAGCCAATGTTCATTTACCATTCTGAAAATGCCAGGGCCCTTCAGAATTCTGCTAAATTTGCTCTGTCTGTGCTTTATAAATGGAACAACAAAGCTGGATGACAGCATATCTGTTTACAGCATGGTTTACTGAATATTTTATGTCGGACCCCAAAAATATACACAAACATCACCACCACTGCTTAGACAAATCCAATGGAGAAAGAAAGATATTAGTGTGACTGCAATTTTGCATTGACTGAGTTCCAAACAGAAATCACTATTTATTTAGAGTTTACTAAGTTGTTTGCTGCTATGATTTGAAACGCCAGCAAAAAACAGAGTAGATACTGAATTAGGAAAAAATAATTACTTGTATATTTGTGTTTATGGTCAGGAAACAAACTCTACTGCATGGCTTTTGTAATACAGAGCCATGTTGCCATCTCAACTCCATAAGTTATTGGGGATCGTAGGATTCTTGTGTCATTCACACTGTACTCAAATGACATCTTCTCAGAGAGTCTGTGGTTTACATATATAATATAGCTTCCCTGTCACTACCTATCACTTCTCTGTTTATTTTTTTTCTCCATAGCACTTACTATTACCTGACACTGTAGATTTATTTGCTGGTGGATTGTCAGTCTCCCTCTGCAGAAGTAAACTCCCAGAGGACATGGACCTTGTGTTGTTGACTGTGATTTTCCTAGAGCTTAGAAAACTCCCTGGTACAGAAAATATCTCAAATTTTATATACATAGGGTGAATTAAACATTATATGTATGTATATAATGTATTTACATGTATTTACTTAGTATATATAAATTTATATAAAATATAAAATACATATTATATAACATGTAGTATGTATTTTGATAGTATAATATGTGTTAGGTAGACGTGATTTTTCTTTTCTCTTGTTTCCTTTTTCCAATAATTCCTGAAGAAGTTATAGAAGTTATAGGTTATTTCTCAGTAATCACAAAGTACGGAATTTGCTGAATTATGACATTTGCAGGAGAGGCAGATCCTTGTTTTTGGCCTTGAAGGCACAGAAGTGAAGAAAGGGCTTAAAGAGATGACCTTAGAAGTGATATTTTCTGTTTTATAATTTTACCTACTATTACCCCTACATACAAGTCTATCTGAAGTGGTTTCTTTATTGATTAATACACCTTTTTTCATAGAATAGAAGAAAGGAAGACAATCTCAAATGTTTTGTAGGTTCAATTCACACTGGAACTTTTTTATCATAGGATGATATCTGAATTAATTACAATGTTTGCATTATGCCACATTATCATCCCCAGTGCACACAAAGTCCTCTTGTTCTATCTATCTATCTATCTATCTATCTATCTATCTATCTATCTATCTATCTATCTATCTAACTATCTACCTATCTATCTATTTATCCCTCTCTGCACTATCATTTCACACTCTCAACCTTGGGAATAATTCTAAAGTGTTTAATGCATATGTCTTTTTTCCTTTGCCTTCCTAAAACATTTGCATTAATATCTTGAATGGGTGTATTTAAATTCACTATGTGATATTTTGCTTTACATAAAAATGTTTCACTTCTTTTCATTCAGCTATATGTTATTAAGACCCGGAGTGTTGTTATGTTCACATCTTTGCCACCTCCAAATACTGTATGCTATTCATTTTATTTTGTTTTTTATAACTACCAGATCTTGCCTATCTACTTTCTGTAAATATTTATATATTTAAAGCAAATTACAAAACTACAGAAGGGTCTACTTAATAAATACCTACTACATGTTTGTGAAATAAAGGCATCATTAAGGAAATCTCAAACAATTGTGTTTTTTAAGTTTTTTCTTCAGCTGAATTTGGTTTAAGTTACTTTTCAACCAACTCAAATACTTAGTGTTCTATTTTTAATTAGAAGGGTAAGTAATTTATTTTTCATATTAGCAAGAAAAATTCTTACACTAATGTGTTTATGTATATGTGCATTCAAGTCTCTTTTTAAAAGGACAAAAGGATCCAGAGAGGCTTTTTCCTGCTGTGAAGGACAAAAACTCAAGATAGTGTACTCTGACACAAAGTGCATTGCTTTGCCAGTCTCTAAAATGTCACCTCATGGGCAGCCTGCTGGGCTGGGCTCAGAGCCATGGTGCCTAGACTGCTAATAAAAAAGAATAAAGGTTAATGAAGGCATTGGGTTATTTATGATCTTGAATAAAATAGCCTAGGTTTTATCTGGATGGTTTGTTCAATGCATAAGATCTTGCCTTTGATTTTTAACATTGTATTATTCTTTTCTGCAGACTTCGGATTGTAATGCTTTTGCCGGGATACGGTCTTATCATATTTATTATATACACAAGTATATTACAAAAATAAATGGATATATCAGAGATATTTAAATGTGATCATTGACATACATGAAAAATAAAATAATAAATCCTTCAGAAAACTCATTTTGCAATTTAGAAAGGGATGATCTTGTACATTAAACACACCTTTTGCTGCTCATGAGCAACTTATTTAGAGAAAATAAATACAAACATTTAATTGTGGCATAATGTCATACAGAAAAATATTGTTTATAAAGAACATATCATGCTTAAGTCGCACACTTCAGATTTAGATTTAGGAATCTCAATTTCATTTAAAAGAAGACAAAGTATGCAATCAAACTAGTCTTCTTGTCAAGTGACAGAATGTAACATTCCAGAAGTATGTCATGCTCCATAGTCAGGATCTCATTATAGAGTTTTGAAGTCAGCTGAAAGTGAGTACATGTGCTATTTAGCCTGCTACTGGTAAACACAAGAATACCAAATGTGAAAGGTATATAGACTGGTTTAGTTCTATGCTCCAATCCAGAATCAGAATTGTCTACATTTATCATATACATAATTTGAAACATTATCTTTGCTGTGATAAAGTCTGTAGCTGTGGATTATCATCTCTAACACCCTCAATTTGCTCTGAAGTTAAGTACTAAATATGAAGCCATCTTTCAAATGACCACTAACCATTTCCCAACCCATTATGCAATAACTAAAAAAAAAAAAAAAAAAAAAAAAAATCCTTATTAATATTAACCTATTTGACATTTTTCTTAATTTTCCAATTTCTTAATTTTTAGGCCGTGGATGTGTGACTCTCCGTTAATTTTTATGTTTGACCTTTTCTTCTGGTTCGTAGGTTAATTTATACTGTAATGACACAATCTATTGTGCTATTTTTTGTTTTTTGACCGAAACAAACAGTATTTAATTATCTCTTTAAAAAATTCTACTCACTAAAATTTCTCAGACCATTCATTTAACAAATATTTTTTGGTGTGGCTAATATGTGCCAGACATTGTTTTAATATTGAGGCTATAGCCATAAAAAATATTTTAGAGCTTGTGTTATATCAGGAAAATACTAAAGATTGTTAGTAAAACGAATTTTCCAAAACTGCATAGACAATCTATAGAACATCATATGTTTATTTATGAGGTAGAATCCCATGACCAAATATGTGGTTTTAACTTTTAAGTAAGATAAACTCAGTTTATGATCCTTGGTGAGGAAAAATGTTTAGTACCCTATTGGAGCAGGTCAAAGAATGTGGTTAACGTAGTTTGGATATTTGTCCCTACCAAAAACCTCATGATGAATTGTAACCCTCAATGCTGGAATTGGGGCCTGGTGGGAGGTGTTCAGATGATGGGTGCGGATCCCTCATTGCTTGGTGCTTTCTTCATGATAGTAAGTTCTTGCAAGATCTGGTTGTTTAAAAGAGTGTGACACTTCCCTTCCCAACTCTCTCTTGCTTTCATTCTGCCACATGACATGCCTGCTTCCCCTTTGCCTCCTGCCATGAGTAAAAGCTCCCTGAGTCCTCCCCAGAACCGAACAGAAGACAGTGCCATGCTTCCCACACAGCCTGCAGAACCACAAGCCAATTAAATCTCTCTTCTTTATAAATTATCCAGTCTCAGGTGTTTCTTTATAGCAATACGAGAGCAGCCTAATACAATGGTGATCATTAATCTTCAGAGTTTTCACTGTACTCACTTTCTCTCCCCAATATGGGAAATGGTGGCTTCTCCTCCAACCTGAGTCCTAAAATGAGGACTACTTGAAGCAAACCTCCCAGCTGACCCATGGTGGATATAGAGCCTGAATGAGATAAAAAACTTCATTAACGTTAGGTCAGTTTAGTGAGCAAGAATTAACACACAGTAAAACTCACCCGTTTTCAATAGATAATTTGATGAGCTTTAACAAATGTCATGGTGACCACAATTGAGATGAAGAACATTTCCACTACTCCAACCACTAAAGTAATAAAAAATAACCACAACAACCAGATTTTCTTTTTTCAAATTAGTTATTTCTTTTTTTAATTGGTAGTACCAAGTTTCTGAAAAAATCAGAAGCAAGCTTCATAAATATTACTTGCCGCAAAGTACACTGCTGCAAACTTTCTGAAGCTGACTTTGAAATTATGTTTCAAGCACCTTAAACTTTTATAAATGTTACACAATTTTAATCAGTGTTTTTACATATGTAATTATGTAGCCTAACAGATCAAAATCAGAAGCAACCATATCAACTGAGTAACTGTCTTGCATCCCCATGATGTACTACAGTAAAGCCATTATGGCTATAAGAGCATCTAACAACATAAGAAAATGTTCCAGGTTATTTTTATATAGACAGAAATGTAAATTAAAATGCAGTAGATACAGCAGAACCTAATTATGCAAAATATATATTAACACAGGATTTTATATACCAAATTCTTAGAATTATCGGCCTGTTTCAAAAGATTGTCATGTATGACATGTGAAATACTCCTAGCATTCAGATATATGATCAGACACAGTCCAGGTAAGGTTCAGAGAATGAAATTGCCTAATCCTCATTTGAACGATTTACTAAAAACATAATCCTGGCCTTTCCGTATCTAATTTTGTGACTTTGGTCAGATTATTTAATCCTTCCAAGCTTTAGCTTCCACATTTTAAAATGTTATTTAAATAACAATAGAAGCAGTAGTGGTAATAATAGCACTAATAGTAATGAAGGTTATATTTATCTCATAAGGTTATTTTGGTCCTGAAAAATTACACAAAATGGCATAGTGTCTTGCACTTTGTGAATGCTCAATAAAAATTTGTTGCTTTTCTCAAAAGAGATAAAATATAGAACTTTTCACAATATTCTATTGTTTGGATTAACAAATTTTCATTGGCCCATAGTCTCCCAAGAGAAGAGTATATGTGTTTCGGAAAGAAAAGTTCCATAGATAACCTAATAGAACAATGTGTGGTGTATCAATATTGAGTTATGAGGAACAGTGGGCATAGAAAAAGAAGGCAGAGCTTTTTGTAAGATTGGGTCTTTACCATGTACTCAGGAAAAAAAGTCAGCTTAGATAACAAGATTTCAATTCAAATTAAAATTTAACTTTATATTGTGTTCTGTATTTTATAGATATTTTTCTATTTATTATTATTTTCTACTTATTTTGAAAGATGAAGATCCCACACAGAGTTTTATATGTCCAAAACACACAGTGTGACTAATTCAGATGCTGCTCCTATTAGAAAACGTGATGAGTTGCAGAATTCAGTACTGAATTGCATCTACCAGTGCCTGAAAATCAGCACTACATGCAGAAGAGCCCATTACAATGTTAAATTGGTCTCATACATACCTAGATGAGCAATTATTTGCATATTTTCACAATAACGTATCTGCTGCATTAGCTTCTTTGTTAATACAAGTGCAACACATGTATTGAATGCCTGAATCTAAATAAATAAATGAGTGAGTGAATAAAATTCTCTCATTTCTCATACAAAAGGCTAGAAATAAAAGCCAAAAGGAAACCATCTAAAAAGTCTATGAAAGCCAAGAATAAAAAGCATCACAGAGTCCTGTAATAAAACCTGTACTAATTGAGGCAATGGTTCATTCCTTCAAGAAATTTTTACTAAGTACCTATATGCCAGATAGTATAGGCTCCAGGAATAAGGCAGATAATTTTGCTGATTATTTCTGTTTTCATGAAGCTTTAATAGTTTTAGGGAAATTGGAGGGTTGGTAAGGTACGCTTGAGACAGGAAAATAAGCAAAGAAGAAAATTTCAAATATAGCAAGTACTTTAAAGGTAAATAAAGAAAATTAAAATTGTACGCATTTCTGCATGACATTTGAGTAGAGGTTCTCACTGTCTTTGTTTTAGACCACCTTTTCATGAATATGTGTGTAGAAAACAGCATTAGAAGATAGAGATAACGTCTTCCTCCTGTGCAAAGATAGCTTTGCTTACAAATTCTGATGGTAAGAATAATGTCTCTCTCTAGAGCAAGGAGAAGATTGTTCCCACCACCCCATTTGGCATAATGTAGATAATGTCATCCTCTGGGGCAAAGATCAGGAAGGTTCACTATCTGTTACAAAGATTTGGCCTCCAGAGGCTTGAGGTTACCCTTCTGGAATGCAAACAACTGCATGTACAGAGTTCTTTTCAATAAGCCCTGGGTGCCGTGACTCAGAGACTCAGCTTAAATGCTGACACTCTGGTTACTGTTAATCCTGGAATCAGCATAAACGCTGACACTCTGGTTACTGTTAATCCTGGAATCAGCATAAACGCTGACACTCTGGTTACTGTTAATCCTGGAATCAGCATAAACGCTGACACTCTGGTTACTGTTAATCCTGGAATCAGCATAAACGCTGACACTCTGGTTACTGTTAATCCTGGAATCAGCATAAACGCTGACACTCTGGTTACTGTTAATCGTGGAAGTAATAAGGTCCTTTAAGGCTGATCCAACCCGGGAGGCGGAGCTTGCAGTGAGCTGAGATCCGGCCACTACACTTCAGCCTGGGCCACTGAGCGGGACTCCGTCTCAAAAAAAAAAAAAAAAAAAAAAAAAAAAAAAAAAAAAAAGGCTGATCCAGAAATCTCTTTTCTTTCGCCAACATCTATGAAACTTTTGCAGACTAACCTTCTGCAATTGCAATTAAGGTAAAATATCAGAACTTTCACAGTTCTTGACAAGACCCTGAGAAGTAGTAGGTGAGTCATGTCTGTTCAAAAAACAGGAATAAAAGGCAAAATTTGAAAAACGGTGAGAGAAAGGAAGTACAGACTAGAAGAATTCAATCAGGAAGGCAGGATTTAGATCTTACAGAACCTAGCAAGCCGTAACGTGATTTTATATGTGCAATGAGAATCAAAAAGAGGGGTTAAATGGGAAAAAGTGACATAATCATAATATGCTTATTAACCACATAGATGAAAAGTACTAGACTGAGTCAGATTTGGATTTATGTCTCAACTCTGTCATGTAACAGTTACATAATCTTGAATAAATTGCAATTTTCTGACCTCCCAGTTTCTGCAATATAACAGGAAATCAGCAAATCAAAACAACAGTGGAATACCACCTTACATAATCAGGATGATCATAGTATTTTAAAAAACAGAAAATACAAATATTGCTGATATGGAGAAATTTGAACCCTTGGGCACTCTTGCTGGGAATGTAAAATGACGCATCCACTGTAGAATATAAACGGTGTTTTTTCAAAAAATTAAACATAGAATTACCATATAATCCAGTCATGCCATCCCAGGATATATACACAAAAGAATTGAAAGCAGAATCTTGAAGAAATATTTGTACATCTATGTCCATAGAGGCATCATTTCCAGTAGCCAAAGACAGAAGCAGCCCAGTGTCCATCAGTGGATGAATGGATGCACAAAATGCAGTATATATAAACAGTGGAATATTAGCCTTAAAAGGGAAGAAAATTTGACACATGCTACAACATAGGTGAACCTTGATGACATTAGGCTATGTGAGGTACCTAGAGTATTCAAATAAATAGAGACAGAAAATAGAATGGTGGTTGCTAGGGGCTCGGGGGGAAAAGAATGTGGAGTGAGTATACAGTTTCAGTTTTGCGAGATGAAAGTTGTGGAGACTGTCTACACAACAATGTGAATGCATTTAACACTACTAACTTTATACTTCAAAATGGTTAAGATAATACATTTTAAATTATGCATATTTTGCCACAATTAAAAATAACAAGAAGTCAAAAGTATCGACTACAGTTGTTTTATTTAGCAATCAAGAAAAGTTTTCCTACTTTGGTTCAGAAACAATGTTAATCTCTATGGATAGCAACTTAAAGGAAAGAATCTCTCTTCTCAAACAACCAAGAGAATAGCAGATGACATTCCCATGTTAGGAAAAAAAAGATGTCATGAAGATGTGACTTAACGTATGGGTTAGATTACTAACAATGGCCTGAAGATAAATTTTGATATATATTACATGTGAATGAAGAATTTTGCCCTTGCTATCTTCAAAGGGTACATTGCTTAAATTCATTTTTAAGCTGGTGTTAATTAGCCATTCTGGATGAGAACATTTGAATATGCTCAAGCCTTCTTTGGCACTATACGTTAAGCTATGTAAGAGATAAATGTATTATAATACCAGGAGAGAAATTAGAGATCATTGTTCTGATTAAAGAAGTGGTTGCTTTGATATATTATAAAAACTGATTTA
Source organism: Rhinopithecus roxellana (assembly GCF_007565055.1). Taxonomy (NCBI): domain Eukaryota; kingdom Metazoa; phylum Chordata; class Mammalia; order Primates; family Cercopithecidae; genus Rhinopithecus; species Rhinopithecus roxellana. Next base: position 139,310,514 of record NC_044549.1, on the reverse strand, counting down.
TTGAGATATAATTGAAATACAATAAACTTCACATTTAAACTGTACACCTTGATAAGTTTGACATATGCATACAAGTGAAAAAAAGACCTCCATAAGCGAAATAGTAAAAATAACCATTACTTCCCAAAGTTATCTCATTTGCAATTCATCTCTCCCATTCCACTAATCCCTATACTGGTAATCATTGAAACCACTAGCCTATTTATTCAACCAATAGCATTAGCTGCTTGTCTCCACCTATACAGGCAACAATTGATCTGCTTTCTGTCATTATAAATTAATTTATACTTTCTAGAATTTCATATAAATGAATCATACAACATCTATTATTTACATATAAAGTATCTCTGGATACTTTAAGTATAATTATTTTGAAACTGATACATGTATTGCATTTATCCAAAGTTTGTTCTTTTCATTTCTGAGTAGTATTTTATTGTGTGGATATACCACAATTTGTTCATTCCTTCACCTCTCAATGGACCTTTTGCTTGTTTTTAGTGTTTGGCTACTACACAAAAAGTTACTCTGATGATTCATGTCATTCCTGTGTATGCACTCATATTTCATTTCTCTCAAATAAGCATAGAGGAGGGGAATGACTGAGTTGTATAGTAGAGTACATATCATTTGTTTAAGAAAATGACAAACTAGCTGGGCGCTGTGACTCACGCCTGTAATACCAGCACTTTGGGAGCCAAGGTGGGTGGATCATCTGAGGTCAGGAGTTCGAGACCAGCCTGGCCAACCTGGTGAAACCTTGTCTCTACTAAAAATACGAAAATTAGCCGGCATGGTGACACAGAACTGTAATCCCAGCTACTCAGAGTCTGAGGCAGGAAAATTGCTTGAGCCTAGGAGGCAGAGGTTGCAGTGAGCCAAGATTGTGCCATTGCACTCCAGTCTGGCCGACAGAGCAAGGCTGTGTCTCAAAAAAAAAAAAAAAAAAAAAAAAAAAAAGAAAAGAAAAGAAAAAGAAAATAACAAACTAATTTCCAAAGTGTTTGCATCATTATATATTCCCACCAGCAGTGTATGAGAATTCCACTTGCTCCATTTTCTCACAAATACCTGACATGGCCAGTCTTATTTTGCCCCATTTCAGTAGGCATGTAGTTGTATTTCATTAAAGTTTTAATTTACATTCCTGTAAAAATAAGTTGAACATTTTTTAATGTACTTATTTGCAGTAGTATATCTCCTTTGGTATAGTGTGTGTTCAAATATTTTGTTCCTTTTTAGGTTTATGTTATTGCTATTAAGTTTTGAGTGTTGTGTTTGTTTTGCCATCACCTAGAGAGGCAGGATTTACACTGACAAAAATTAAGTGCAAGTTAGTTACTACAACTGTGATATCTTGATAGCTGGCTTCGGAGAGGAAGGCACAAAGGAGAAGTTAATGACTACAGTCACCCTGTGTAGCTGATGCATTCAACTAAAATTCAGATCTTAGCAAAGTTTGTGAAGTTCTAGAGGATTGCATGAGCTCTTAAACTTAGAATCATTCCTTAATCTGTGAGAAATAAGCTACTATTTCTCGTGGACCAAGTCACTATTAGGAAACTCAGAGACAGCTAAGAATTTGGGGTTTTGGTGAAATTATATTTCCCATTCAGGAATCTTGTTGGTCCAATTAAAAAAGTCAGCGGAAACAAATCTGAATTTAGATGGGAGGAAGGCTGTTTAGAAAATATGCCTTAATATATTCCTAAGGATCATAGCACAGACAATCCAACCTGGCCCTTATTAGTGTACTTCATTGCTCAGATGATGCTAGACATGTTAGGAAGTAAAATACACCCAGACTAGAGTTTTGGACAGAAACCGAAGAAGGCTAGTCTGCAGAAACTACTAATAAAATATACCCAGACTGGAGTTTTTGGCAGAAACTCTGCAAAAGGCTACTCTCAGGTATTGATATACAAATGTCCCTGATACAAATACTCATTATAACTCATTTAAAGGAAATTACAAGCTTGTTATGGGGCACTGATCAAAACTACCCCTAACATGGAAGAGCACCATGATTCTTAGGTCAGAAGTATAAATCACACTAAAAAGAAAGATGTCAGAATAAAAGAGAGAAGAAAAGGCCAGGAACAATTGTTAATAAAAAAGTGGCATATTCAAAATTATGAGTGAGTGCAGTATATTTCAGCCTTCAGAGGGAAGACAGCATATACGCGAGCAGGTTGCCTCACTGACTGTAGGGCCCATCATACGGCCCACCAGTGCTATCCATCTCTATTAGCGTGTGCTTTGAAGCTTATGATTTTCTTCTTGTCAAAGCAAAGAAGTTTGCCTGGCTTACCAACACAAAGAACAGCAATAATAAGAAAAGATGCTTAAATACTAGTAATCAGCAAAATGTTAATTTGTCCCAAAGAAATTTGATGTGGAAGTACCAAGCACAAGCAAGGATTTGTAGAAACTGACCCCTACACATTCCTTGTGACAGTGGATTTTTAAAATCACTTTGGAAGAGTATCTTACATTATCTAAATATAATAATAATTGCATACTTTAAAATCCAGAATACTCTTCTACATGTTCATCAGGAAACATGGAAAAGAACACTCATTTGGAAATGAAAACTATGGAAGAATTTATTTTAAAAAGCATATTTAGAATAATAGTTATCTCTGTAAAAAGAGAGTGGAGCATGTGATTGTGTCGCACACACACTGGATTTCAAGGCTGCTGGTAACTTTGTTTTTCTTGAGTGGTGAGGTGAGTACATAGGAGAATGTTTTATTTTCCTTAGAAAACTACACAATACACATATACATTATATGTGTGTATATGTTGAATACATATACACAAAAGATATTTCAAAAGTTCTACAAATGGAATTATATATGACTATGGTACAGGCTGAATGCTTATTTCAGACAGCTCTCATCTGTTATAAAATCATAAATAGTCTTTATATGTAGCACTCGCTTAGGTAAATGCTTCTGAATGTTGATATAAATCATTTGATGAGACATTTATCTCACTTCAAGAGACTAAATTGAATACCTGGCCTAGTTATTGACAGGCAGACATAGACCGTAAAAGGAGATAACCGGTCTACCTCAAATTAGATCCAGTTCTGCCTTTCCCTCCAAGGGCTCTAGCCACTAGTGGTTTGTGTGAGTAATTATATTTCATATCAGTAACTACTTATCAACTGAGAATTTGAATTTTTATTTAAATGCAGTAAAATGGAATTCTCAACAATGGAAGGTGAAGTGAAAAATTACACAATTGCTAGCTGCCTATAATAAGAGCAAAAGGTAAAAGAACTGTGTCAAATAAGAGTTGGACTCTGCCTCCACATTTTAGGAACCTATGTTATCAAAAACAACGGCTCTACTTTTTCTCAAATAAACTAAACAAGAAAACAAAATGAGTGGGAAAAAATCTAAATTATATGTTCATACAGCTAAACAACACCAAACAGAGCAAAACCAAAACTGAGACAAGCAGGAAAAAAGAGAAGAGAAGTGATAGACTGGCAGTGGTGGAACCCAGAAGAGGAGGCTTCACATGGAATGGGAAATGCTGTGAGCAGGAGTAAGAGTGAAGTGGGAAGATCACTAAGGAGATGAAGAAAAGAAAGCAAGAAAACTCCCTAAAAGGTGTCCAGATTTAGAACATATCAAGAAATATCAGCTTCTGATAAATGCTAAGAAGATAGCAGAAGCATATCTGTGGAGCTTTGCTAAAATCTCCACAAATCCTCCAAAAAATGGATGGAGCAACTAGGATAGCAGAACAAAACGATGGAAATAATGTGCTGAATAAGACCTGATGAATATGCGTCAAAGAGACTGGGACAAATCACCAGGTCAGCAGCGGTGTGAGAACAAAGGGAAGAAAGAGAAGATGGCTCTGAGCAATCCTAAGTCCTCACCACTCCAAAGTCTCCCCACTGGGAGTAAAGAAGTTGGTGGATCTGAGAATAGCAATCCAAACCGGTAGATGAGTATATGATTCTCTGGGAAGGACTGACCATGAGGGGTGACTTGGGACTTCACAGCTACTGAAATACTCAACAAAAGGACAGAGACTTGACAACAGAGACAGACGACTTGAAGTAAAATACAGATTGCTTAAAGAATAAAACAGATTTGCGGTAAAAGGAAGGCAAGTTTCCCATACCATTTGAGGAAAGCATGAGAGAAAGTAGGTGCCAGAAATTCTGATAAAGTGATGGAGAGACTATTTTCTCAATGTTAGTTGTCATATCTCAGGTTGGGTCCTACAAGCAAGCTCTGAGATGAGATTTAGCACACTGGATGCTTATGAAGGGGGAGCCTTCGGGATCAATACTTGTTAAAGGGAGGGAAGGAAGTGGAGCTGGATACAGGGAGCTATCAAGCTGCAATGTCAGCACAATAACCTCAACTGCCCGCCCTAGGAGCTCTGCAGCAAGAAAAGCCCTCCAGGAACTGCTGGGAGTTAGGTTTTAATTCCCACCCTCATCCTAATTGGTTGTAGATCACTCCAGGAAGGGGAGTGAATGTGAGCAAAGTGGTTTTCTGTAGCTGAGCTAATCCCTGAAGAGGTTAATAGCTCAGAGCTTCCTCAGGACAGCACCCCTAGCAGCCATAGCAATAATATTTTCATCACACCCCCAAAGAAGCAGCCCTGGAGCCATAAAGTGGCTTTTCTGGCTTAAACTTCTAAAATTATAACAAAATTCACCTGATTTAGACATAAATAATAAAAATGGATGACATTCAAAACCATCATAAGATATTAGAGAAATAAAAGAGGATAATGAGAACCAAACACCTATAGGAAATGGAGAGACACCAGAAAAATGTGTTATAATGCAGGGAAAACCTACAAACTAGTATTTCTATAGGAGTAAACATGGATTGTGAAAGAAAAATAAACTATCTGGTAGAAAGATTGGAAAAAATGGGAAATAAGAACATGAAAGACAGTTAAAAGAACTTGGGAAATAATTACAAATAAAGTTTAACAATCAGGAAAAAGATTAGAATTAACACAAAAGTAAATGGATATGGCAGAAAATATATTGTTTTGAATAGATGATAAATAAAAAATAAATCAGATATTAAGAGAGAATACAAAGGAGATTCTTCAATACTGAGGTAATGGTAAAATTAGAAAATTACTATTTTGTGGTATCTAATGAAATAATGGAACTAGACCAGGCATTCTTAAAATATGATCTGACATCTTCTGGTGGTCCGACTTACTCTATTTTCCAACTGGCTAAGTAGGTGAGGCCCAATTGTCTTCAGGGACTTAAACCAAAATAACATATTGCAACAGGTTGAATACAGAAAGAGATATGAGAATTTAGCTATACTCAAACAGTCAAAATTAGAGTTTTACAAAAATATAAAATAGTGTTATATTTTGAAAATACTACTTTTTGTAAATGTTTATGTTAACAAAATAATTAAGATTGAACAAATAAATGTACAAGGGAATATAATGTACAACAATCTTAAGACCCACAGTCCTTTCAAGCAAAAAAGGAATATTCACAAAATTGACTCTATTTTCATCCCTAAAGAAAATTTCTACAATTTCCAAAGGATTGATCAAATATAGAATATGTTTTCTCACCACAATGAAATTTAACTAGGTAACTACCACAAACAGCTTCTAGAAAAACTCTATTTGCTAAAGAAGAAATGAAAATTATTTAAACCTTAAATAAAAAGAAATCACAACAGATAATATAAAGCATTTTAAACTGAATGATAATAAAAGTATATTACATAAAAACCTGGGACACATTTAGAATAGTAATGGAGAAAAATTTTTAGCCTTAAAGTAATGCACTAGAAAATAAGGACAGCTCTAAATGTAAGGAGCTAAGCATCCATCTAAAGATGCTAGAAATAAAAAACAAAGTAAACTTTAATAAGAAAAGGAAAGATAATGTAGATGAAAGCTGAATAATAAACTGAAAAAATATAACAGAGATGATTAATACATTCAAGTGTTAATTCTTTGAAAAGACTGAAAACAAACATCTGGCAAAATGATTTTAAAAAGAGGGGAAACAGGTTAGAAGGCATAAATAACTCCTAACAAATTAAAAAGTAAAAGTGTACTTTGTCTGTGAAAGCTAGCAGGCATAAAAAGATAATAGATTATTATGAAAAATTATGTCTAGAAATTTAGATGAAATAGACAACATTTTAGGAAAACATAATATTAAAAGATAGACACAAGAAATAACTAGTGACAGTGATATCAGCAAGATGGCTGACTAGAAGTCCTTGTGGTCTTCATTCCCATAAAAGGAAACTCCAAAACTAAAAAAAAACAAAAAACAAAACAAAACAAAACCCCACTTTATCCAAAATAACTAAAGGAGCACTGGAGAATAGTGAAGAAGCTGCAGAAATCTTATAGAGCACAAAAACTCAGGATGGCCATATACGGAAGGGAAGGAGACACTTTGCCTCAGCCACCTCATTCCCCTAAGTCAGAATCAGCTTGGAACCAGAAGGGACTTCACTTTGCAAGGAAAAGGTAAACAAGAGGACCTCACAGCCCCCATTATCATCACAGGCACCTGCATCTTCACTACTGGAGACTTCTGTAGTACTCATAGGCTCTGAGCCCAGTTGGGGAAACTTCGGAAGTAAATGTGCTGAGCTACCCCTAGAGAAGGAACTGACACTGTGCCCCACCCTCACTCTGTGGCCTGTGTGGCTACTTCTCTGCACCATCTTGGAAACAGAGCCACTCCTAGAGTGCATCCTACTGCAAAGATGAGTAGCCAATGCATCGCATCCCTCCATCTCAAGGCTAAGCTGCCACTGCACCACGCCCACTGAGTCGTGTTCCATCTCCAAGCAAAGGTAATGCTTCCTCTTTGCCCCTTAGAGCCAAGCTACTGCAGATCACCTACATTCCCCTCAGCCCAGTTGCTGTCGCACCCTCCTTTTAGAGCTGAGCTGAAAGTGCCATTCAACCTTGGGGAACTAGAGCCTCAAATTACCAGACCAATCATGCCCCCAGTACCATAGCTGAGTCAGCACCTCGCCTCTGTGACCCTCAGACCTCTAGCACATCAGGGAAGTCATGGCCACTAGTGTCACAGCAGAGGCAGCACCTTGCCCTCAGGCCTTTGGCATACTGAAATAATCGCCTTCCTCCCTCATGCCACAGGTATCCAGAGTATTTGCTGATCTCTGTAGCTGTGCTTTCTGGGGCTAAGGAGATGCAGTGCCTTGCATCCCAAGAAATCAGAATGTTAACTGAGCTATGCCAACTCCACCCTCCAGGCCAAATAGCCACTGTGACCCACCAACCTGGAACTGGAAAAACTACAATCTGAACTGATGAGGCACTCTGCCTCTTTGGGTGATGTCATTTCTGCACTGCTTTCCTCTCCATCCTGAGGCCCAAGTCAGTGGCATCTTGCCATTTCTGAATATTTACTGCTTCTGAACCTGGCCCCATAGAGCCTGGGCTAATGTTCTGTCTTTCCATGCCATAGTCCAGAGTCACCACAATGTGATTCCCTGGAGCCTGAGCTGCCACTGTACCCTGTTGGTTCTGAGTTATTAATTAGAGTTGTGCCCTGCTCCCTGGGGCCCAACACTCCAGAGCATCCCTTCTTCCTTGGGGTCATGCCAGTGCTGTTCCCTGACCCTCAGGGTCAGAATCACAGCTACTTCTCAGCCCTCTGGCTCCAGGCTTCTGGGTGTACCTCAGGGAAATAGACTCTAGCTTAGCAGAAGAACTGCATCCACTCAGGCCTTGAAAGTGAATGTCTGCTTGAAGTCTTAGGTGCTTTAGTAGCTTGACAAGTCCTTGAGGCCAGGAACACGGTTCCATAGATACTTTTTGAGCACTGTGGCTGCCTGTGAATGGTGTCAGACTAAACACTAAGAGAGATCCCTACAACTAATAGCCCCAATGTGAGGAGGACAAGAACAGGAGACTGTCTAAAGCTTTTGCCCTAATAACCTATAGAGCCACTGCCACTGCCATAAACTCCCACAGACTAAAACACCGAGGCACTCACATTCATTGCTAACATTGACAACAATTGAAGAAGCTGCACTGAGACTATACCACTGTACTCACACAGAGTCAGAGCCACCATACTCTTCCCAAACAGCACCCTCAGGCATATCTGCAGGCAAAAGTCTTTACCTAGGAAGGTGACTCTAATGTTTGAAAGAGGTGACTGCACCATCAGACCCACACATACTAACACGGGGACACAGGAAATATAAAAACGTAGAAACAAGACACCACCAAATAAACAAGATAATTCTTCAGTAACTGACTCCAAGCAACACAAAATTTACGGGTTGTCTGAAAATAAATTCAAAATAATGATCTTAAGGAAACTTAGTGAGATACAAGAGAATAAAAACAAAAAATTGGGTAAAATTAGAAAATGTTTCATGATTTGAATGAGAAACTCAACAATGACCTAGGTATCACTAAAAAAAAAAAAAAACAACAAATAAAAATATTGGAGCTAAATAATTCAGTCAGTGAAATAAAAAAATATATTTATATATATGTTTTATATATATTATATATATTTATATATAATGGTGAGATGAGTAGCCAATGCATCCCTCCATCTCAGAGGCTAAGCTGCCACTGTACCATGCCCACTGAGTAGTGTTCCATCTCCAAGCAAAGGTAATGCTTCATCTTTGCCCCTTAGAACCAAGCTACTGCAGATCCCCTACATTCCCCTCAGTCCAGTTGCTGTTGCACCCTCTATATAATATTTACATATATTATATTTACATTATACTTATATATAAAAATATATATTTATATATAATAAATATATATGTATATAATATATTTATATGTTATATATAAATTTATATGTTTTTATATATATATAATTGGGAGCCTAAACAGCAGACTAGGTACAACAGAAGAGAGAATCTGTGAACCTGAAGATAGGTCTTTTGAATTGATTCATTCAGAAGAAAAGAAAAAAAGAAATTATAAAAAAAAGAATAAAAATTAATGAAGATAGCCTACAGGATTTATGAGACACCATTAAGCAAACAAAGTTTCACATTGTGAGAGTTTAAAAGAAGGAAAAGAGATGGAGAAAGAAACAGAAAGCTTATTTAATGAAGTACTTTCTGAAAACTTCTCAAATCTTGGGAAAGACATGGACATCTCTGAAGCTCAAAAGTCCCCAAATAAATTCAATGCAAATAAGTTTTCTCCAACACATATTAAAATCAAAACATCAAAAGTCAAAGACAAAGAAAGAAGTTGAAAAGCAGCAAGAGAAAAGCACCAACTCTCATATAAGGAAATCCACATTAAATCATAAGCAGCTTTCTCAGCAGGAACCTTGCAGGTCAGAAGAGAATCAGATGATATATTCGAAGTGCTAGGAAAAAAAAAACTGCCAATCAGAAATACTGTTCCCATCAAAGCTGTGCTTCAGAAGTGGAAGAAAAGAAAAAAAGTTAGACTTTCACAGAGAAGCAAAAGCTCAGGTTATTTGTTACCACTAGATCAGCCTTATAAGAAATGCTTAAGAGTTCTAAAAGCAGAAATGTAAGGACAATAATTGTTATCATGTGTATGGAAAAGCATAAAACTCACTGTTAGAATTAAATAAGTGGTCAAATCCAAAATACTCCATTACTATAATGATGCTTTGTAAATCATATATATGTCTAGTATGAAGTCTAAAGGTCAAAAGAGTCAAAAATAAAGCTACAGAAAGTTATTAAGAAACACACACTATGAAAAGTTATAAATTGTGATATAAAAACATAAATTGTGAGGGGAAGGGTAAAAGTCTGGAATTTTTGTATGTCACAGAAGTTAAGTTGTTATCACCTTAAAATAGTAGATTACAACTATAAGATATTTTATGCAGACCTCATTGTAACAAAACAAAAAAACTATAGCAGATATGCAAATGATAAAGAGAAAGGAATTTAAGCTTAGGACTACAGAATATTATAAAATTATAAAGGTAGACAACAAGAGGGGAAAAAAGGGAAAACGGGAGATACAAAACAAACAGGAAAAATTAACAAAATGGCAGTAGTAAGTGCTAACCTATCAATAACCTTGAATGTAAATGGATTAAGTTATCCAATCAAAGGACATGTAGTGGCTGAATGCATAGGAAAACAAGAACTAACCGTATGCTGCATACAAGAGACTCATGTAAGCTTTAAGAACACACATAGGCTAAAAGGGAGAGGATGAAAGAAGATATTCCATGTAAATGGCAACCACAAGAGAGAAGAAGTGGCTATACTTATATCTGATTAAATATGTTTCAAGTCAAAATCTATCACAACAGACAAAGAAGGTCTCTAATAATAGAAAAGGTAAATTCATTACAAGGACATAACCACTGTAAATATACATGAACCCAACATTGGAGCACCTAGATACATAAAGCAAATATTAATAAACATGAAGGAAAAGAGAGATAACAATACAATAAAGTAGGGGACTTCAATAAGCCTCCTTGAACAATGAATAGATCAACCAGTTAGAAAATTAATAAGGTAATACTGAATTGAATTGTATTTTTGAACAAATGAACCTAAAACACACTCACAAAACTTTACATCCAGCAACAGCAGAATGCACATTTTTCTCCAGAGCACATGAAACACTCTCCAGTATAGAACACATGTTAGGCCACAAAATGAGTCTTAACAAATTTTAAAAGTTTGAAATTATATCTAGTATCATTTCATATCACAAAGATATGAAACTAAACATAAATAACAGAGTGAATTGTGGAAAATTCACAAATATGTGGAAATTAAACAACACACTTCTTTTTCTTAATTATTATATTTTATGTTCTAGGGTACATGTGCACAACATGCAGGTTTGTTATATATGTATAAATGTGCCATACTGGTGTGCTGTACCCATTAAGTTGTCATTTGCATTAGGTATATCCCCTAATGCTATCCCTCCCCACTCCCCAGACCCCACAACAGGCCGCGGTGTGTGATGTTCCCCTTCCCGTGTCCAAGTGATCTCATTGTTTAATTTCCACCTATGAGTGAGAACATGTGGTGTTTGGTTTTCCATTCTTCCAATAGCTTGCTTAGAATGATGGTTTCCAGCGTCATCCATGACCCTACAAAGGACACAAACTCATCCTTTTTACAGCTGCATAGTATTCCATGGTGTATATGTGCCACATTTTCTTAATCCAGTCTGTCACTGATGGACGTTTTGTTTGGTTTCAAGTCTTTGCTATTGTGAATAGTGCTTCAATAAATATACGTGCGCATGTGTCTTTATAGCAGCATGATTTATAATCCTTTGGGTATATACCCAGTAATGGGATGGCTGGGTCAAATGGCATTTCTAGTTCTAGATCCTTGAGGAATCGCCACACTGTCTTCCACAATGGTTGAACTAGTTTACAGTCCCACCAACAGTGTAAAAGAGTTCCTATTTCTCCACATCCTCTCCAGCACCTGTTGTTTCCTGACTTTTTAATGATTGCCGTTGTAACTGGTATGAGATGGCATCTCATTGTGGTTTTGATTTGCATTTCTCTGATGGCCAGTGATGATGAGCATTTTTTCGTGTGTCTGTTGGATACATAAATGTCTTCTTTTGAGAAGTGTCTGTTCCTATCCTTCACCCACTTTTTGATGGGGTTGTTTGATTTTTTCTTGTAAATTTGTTTGAGTTCTTTGTAGATTCTGAACATTAGCCCTTTGCCAGATGAGTAGATTGCAAAATTTTTCTCCCATTCTGTAGGTTGCCTGTTCACTCTGATGATAGTTTCTTTTGCTATGCAGAAGCTCTTTAGTTTAATTAGATCCCATTTGTCAATTTTGGCTACTGTTGTTGGACATGGGCATGGGCAAAAACACCAAAAACAACACAATTCTGAACAACCAATGAATAAAGAAAGAAATCAAGAGAAATATTTAAAAATATGTGGAGTCAAACAATGGTGGAAACACCGCATAGCAAAACCAATGAAATGTAGCCAAAGCAATTCTAAGAGTGATGTTTATATTAATCAATGCCTACATTAAAAAAGAAGAAACATTCTATATAAATAGTTTAACATTAGGCCTGTAGAATCAAAAGAACAAACTACTCCCAAAATTATCAGAAAAAATCAAATAGAAAACAGAAAAAATACAGAGAGAATCAATAAAAACAGCACTTTAAAAAAAATAAACAAAATTGACAACTCCCTAGTTAGACTAAGAATAGAGAAGAAAATAATAGAGAAGAGTCAAATACAAAATTGAAAATGAAAGCAGAAATTTCATAATACATATCTCAGAAATAATAAAAGAATCATAAGGGACTATTAGGAATGATTATATGCTAGTAAATTGGATAATCTAGGGAATGAATAAATTAATAGAAAAATACAACCTACCAAGATTGAACCAGAAAGAAATAAAAAGCCTGAACATATAAAAAAAATAGGAGATAAAGAAGTTGTAAAAATCTTTCCAACAAAGAAAAGCCTAAGACCAGACCACTCTGCAGCAGAATTCCACCAAACATTCAAGGAACAATTTAATAATTTCCAATAATTCTAAAAACTTCTGAAAAATAGAGCTAGAGGGTATGCTTTCAAACTCATTTTATGAATCCAGCATCACCTTGATTCCTAAGTTAAAAAAAGGTGTCACAAGGAAAGGAAACTACAGGTAAATTTATCTGATGCACATTGATCAGAAGAATCAGTATTGTGAAAATGGCCATACTGCGCAATGTAATTTATAGATTCAATGCCACCCTCATTAAGCTACCAATGACTTTCTTCACAGAATTGGAAAAAATTGCTTTAAAATTCATATGGAACCAAAAAAGACCCCGCATTGCCAAGACAATCCTAAGCCAAAAGTACAAAGCTGGAGGGATCATGCTACCTGACTTCAAACTATACTACAAGGCTACAGTAACCAAAACAGCGTGGTACTGGTACCAAAACAAAGATATAGACCAATGGAACAGAACAGAGCCCTCAGAAATAATACCACACATCTATAGCCATCTGATCTTTGACAAACCTGAGAAAAATAAGAAATGGGGAAAGGATTCCCTATTTAATAAGTGGCGCTGGGAAAATTGGCTAGCCATAAGTAGAATGCTGAAACTGGATCCTTTCCTTACTCCTAATACAAAAATTAATTCAAGATGGATTAGAGACTTAAATGTTAGACCTAATACCATAAAAACCCTAGAAGAAAACCTAGGTAGTACCATTCAGGACACAGGCATGGGCAAGGACTTCATGTGTAAAACACCAAAAGCAACATCAGCCAAAGCCAAAATTGACAAATGGGATCTCATTAAACTAAAGAGCTTCTGCACAGCAAAAGAAACTACCATCAGAGTAAACAGGCAACCTACAGAATGGGAGAAAACTTTTGCAATCTACTCATCTGACAAAGGGCTGATATCCAGAATCTACAAAGAACTCAAACAAATTTACAGGAAATAATTAATCTCATCAAAAAGTGGGCAAAGGATATGAACAGACATTTCTCAAAAGAAGACATTCATACAGCCAGCAGACACATGAAAAAATGTTCATCATCACTTGCCATCAGAGAAATGCAAATCAAAACCACAATGAGATGCTATCTCACACCAGTTACAATGGCAATCATTAAAAAATCAGGAAACAACAGGTGCTGGAGAGGATGTGGAGAAATAGGAACACTTTTACACTGTTGGTGGGACTGTAAACTAGTTCAACCATTGTGGAAAACAGTGCGGTGATTCCTCAAGGATCTAGAACTAGAAATACCATATGACCCAGCCATCCCATTACTGGGTATATACCCAAAGGATTATAAGTCATGCTGCTATGAAAAAACATGCACATGAGGCCTAGGAGGGAATAATGCTTTCATGGGCCAGGCCCAGAGCCCTGCCTTCCTATGCATCCTCGAGACACTGCTCCCTGCATCCCAACTGCTTCAGCTCCAGCCTTGGCTCAAAGAGGCCTAAGTAAAGCTCAGGATACTGCTTTAGAGGGCTCAGAGTGTAAGCCTCTGGGGCTTCCATGTGGTGTTAAACCTATTGTAAACAGAGAGCAAGAGTTGAAGCTTGGAGTCTCTCTCTAGATTTCAGAGAATGTATGAAAAACCTGAATACCCAAGCAGAAGCCTGCTGCAGGAATGGAGCCCTCATGGAAAGCTCTACTGGGGCAGTGTGATGGGGAAATGTGAGTTGGAGACCCTACACAATGTCCCCAGTGGGGCACTGCCTAGTGGAGCTATAAGAAGAGGGCCACCATCTTCCAGACCCTAGAATGGTAGAATCACTGGCAGCTTGCATCTTGCACCTGGAAATGCCACAGACACTCTATGCTAGCCCATGAGAGCAGATAGGGGCAGGGGATGAACACTGCAAAGCCACAGGGCCAGAGCTACCCAAAGTCCCATGACTTTGGGAGCCCACACCTTGTACCAGTGTGGCCTTGAGGTGAGACATGAAGTCAAAGGAAATTATTTTGGAACTTTAAGATTTAATGACTGTGCTGCTGGGTTTTGGACTTGCATGGGGACTGTAGTCCTTTTGTCTTGGCCAATTCTCCCTTTTGGAATCAGAATATTTATCCAATCTCTATAGCCTTATTTTATCTTGGAAGTAGCTACCTTGTTTTGTTATTTATTTATTTTACAGGCTCATAGGCAGAAGGGACCAAAATTTTCTCAGGTAAGACTTTGGACTATAGACTTTTGAGTTAATGCTGGAATGAGTTAAGACTTTGGGGACTTTGAGAAGACATTATTGTATTTTGAAATGTAAGAAGGACATGATATTTGAGATGGTTCAGGAGTGGAATTATACGGTTTGAATCTGTGTCCTCACCCAAATCTCAAGTTGAAATGTTCCAGTGCAGGAGGTGGGACCTGGTGGGTGATTGGATATGGGAGTGAAATTCTCATGAACAGTTTATTACCATTCTCCCTTATTACTGTATAGCGATAGCATTCTCATGAGATCTGGTTGTTCAAAACTGTGTAGCTTCTCCCTCTTCTCTCTTTTGCTCCTCCTCTGGCCATGTAAGATGCACCTACTTTCCCTTTGCCTTCTGCCATGATTGTAAGTTTTCTGAGGCCTCTCCAGAAGCAGAAGCCACTACACTTCATGTACAGCCTGCAAAATCATGAATCAATTAAATCTCTCTTTTTAATAAATTACCCAGTCTCAGGTATTTTTGGATAGCAGTGCAAGAATGGACTAATATAACCATAGTTAACATTTTACTCAATGTGGAAAAATTGAAAGCTTTCCTACTAAGATCTAGTAAGAGGCAAGGAGGTCCAATATCATGACTTCTATTCAACAGTGTACTGGAAATACTAGCAAGACCAATCAAGGGAGAACAAATTGTAATTTGTCACATAATCTTTTTTTTGGTTTCCCAGAGCATATAGTACTTATGCTTATACTGTAGTCAATTAAGTGTGCAATAGTGTTATGGCTGAAACAATGTACATACTTTACTTAAAAATACTTCATTATTTTAAAATGCTGAAAGTTAAGTAAACCTTCAGCCAATTGTAATATTTTTGTTGATGGAGGGTCTTGCCTCAATGTTGGTATCTGCTGACTGATCAGGGTGATCGTTCCTGAAGGTTGGTTGGGGTGGCTATGAAAATTTCTTAAAATAAGACTAGAATGAAATTTGAAATATATATTAGCTTTTTCTTTCATGAAAAATTTTTCTGTAACTAGTGATGTTGTTTCACAGCATTTTATCTACAGTAGAACTTTTGTCAAAATTGGGGTTAATCCTCTCAAACCCTGCTGCTACTTTATGTAATATACTACATTTTTTGCTGTCATTTCAACAACATTCGCATCATCTTCAACAAGAGTAGATTTTACCTCAGTTTCTTATCTTATTCATAAAAGAAACCAGTTTCTTTTCTTATTCATAAAAAGCAACTTCTCATTTGTTTGAAGATTAAATTATAGCAATTCAGTCCCATCTTCAGGCTCCACTTCTAATTTATCTTGCTATTTCCACCACATCTGTAACTTCTTCCTCCATGGATGTCTTGAATCCCTCAAAATCATCCATGACAGTTGGAATCAACTTTTTCCAAACTCCTGTTAATTTTGATATTTTTATCTCCTTCTGTGAATCACAAATATTCTTTTGACAGAGTCTGACTCTGTCACCCAGGCTGGAATGCGGTGGTGCAATCTTGGCTCACTGCAAGTTCTGCCTCCCGGGTTCATGCCATTCTCCTGCCTCAGCCTCCCAAGTAGCTGGGACTACAGGAGCCTGCCACCACTACTGGCTAATTTTTTGTTATTTTTAGTAGAGACGGGGTTTCAACGTGTTAGCCAGGATGGTCTCGAGCTCCTGACCTCGTGATCCACCTGCCTTGGCCTCCCAAACTGCTGGGATTACAGATGTGAGCCACTGCACCCAACCCTACCCAGCCCTCAAATATTCTTAATGCATTCAGAATGGTGAATCTTTCCAAGAACGTTTTCAACTGACTTTTCTCAGATCTATCAGAGAAATAGCTGCTCATGGCAGCTATAACCTTATCAGTAATAAAGCCTTAAATAATAAGACTCAAGTGTCCAAATTACTCCTTGTTTAATGAGCTACAGAATGGCTGTTGTGATAGGAGGCATAAAAGCAACATGAATCTCTGTGTAAATTACTATCAGAGCTGTTGGTTGACAAGGTACATTGTCAGTGACCAGCAATATTTTGAAAGGAATGCTTTTCTTCCTGAATAGTAGGTCTCAATAGTAAGTCTCAAATATTCAATAAGCCATGCTGTAGACAGATGTGCTGTCATCCAGGCTTTGTTGTTCCATTCATAGATCACAGACAGAGCAGATTTGGCATAATACTTAAAGGCCATAAGATTTTCAGAACGGTAAATGAGCATTGGCTTCCACTTATGATCACTGGCTACATTAGCTCATAACAGGAGAGTCAGCATTTTGAAACTTAGACATCAGACATTTAGTACTCATCTCTGGTTATGAAAGTCTTAGATGGCATCTTCTATCAATAGAAGGCTGTTATGCCTACATGAAAAATCTGTTATATAGTGTAGCCACCTTCTTTGATTATCTTATCTAGATCTTCTGGTTAACTTGATGCAGGTTCTACATTAGCACTTGCTGCTTTGTCTTGCAGTGTTATGTTATGAAGATGCCTTCTTCCCTTAAACCTCATGAATCTCTGCTAGATTCAGCATTTTCTTCTCTGGTTTCCTTACCTCTCTTAACTTGCATAGAATTGACAAGAGTTAGGACCTTATTCTGGATTAGGCTTTGATTTAAAGGAATGGAGTGACTGGTTTGATCTTAAATCCAGACCAATAACTTTCTCTAGATCAGGAAAAAGGCTGTTGTTCGTTCTTAGCATGTGTTCACTGGCATAGCACTTTCAATTTCCTTCACTAACCTTTTTTTTTTTTTTTTTTTTTTTTTTTTGTATTCACAGTTTGGCTAATGATTTGGCACAAGAAGCCTAGCTTTCAGCCTATCTCAACTTTTGGCATGCCATTCTCACTAAGCATAATCATTTCTAGCATTTGATTTAAATTGAGAATGTACAACCTTTCCTTTCTCTTGACCACTTAGAGACCACTGTGTGGTTGTTCAGAGGCTTAATTTCAATATTGCTATGTTTCAGGGAATAAGGAGGCCTGAGGAACAGAGACAGAAGAGGAAAAAGCTGATCAGTAGAGCCATCAGAACACATGCAGAGCACATGTAACATTTATCAAAGATGTTTTCTGTCTTATATTGACACAGTTTGTGACCCCCCAAACAATTATAATGGAAACATCAAATATCAGTGATCATGCATCACCATAACAAATATAAGAAAGAAAAAGTGTGAAATATTGCAAGAATTATCAAAACATGACCCAACAACATGAAGTGAGCACATGTAGTAGAAAAAGAATCATGCCAATGCACTTGCTTAATGAAATGTTGTTGCAACCTTCAATTTGTATAGATTTTGTCAAAATACTCTCTGCGAAGCACAATAAAGAGAAGTTCACTAATATGAGGTGTGACTATATCTGATAAAAGGATTAGTGTCCAAAATTTATAAGGAATTCATACAACTCAATAGTGTAAAAACAATTCAATATAAAATGATCAAAATACCTGAAAAACCTTCTTATAAGAAGACATAAAAGTGACCAATAGGTATATGAGAAGGTACCCAATCAAAAAATGCAAATAGATGATTATTATTAATGCTCCAAAGTCAATAAGATAACAAATGTTGGTGAGATTATGGAGAAAGGGAATTCTTGTACACTGTTGGTGAGAATGTAGATTGGTATAACCGTTTTGGAAAACAGTATCAAGGTTTCTAAGAAATTAAAAATAGAACTACCATATGATCCAACAACAATTTTTCTGGGCATATAATGAATAAAATTGAAGTCACCACCTTGTAAATGTATCTATCTTCCCATGTTTATTGCAGTATTATTCACGATAGCCAAGATATAAAACCAATATAAGTATGCATAGATACACAAATTTTCATGAAAATTTGTTTTTATAACTTGGTAAAAAGCAATCTAAGTGTTCATAGATAGACAAATGGCAGAAAAGATTTTGGTACATATATACAATGGAATATTATTCAGCCTTAAAAAAGAGTGAGATCTTGCCATTTCCTGCAACATAGATGAGCCTAGAAGATATTATGCTAATGAAATAATGTAGACATAGAAAGAAAAATACTGCTTCATTTCACTTATATGTGGAATCTTTAAAAAATAATTAAAATCTACAGAGATGAAGAAAAAAACAGTGGTTACCAAGGGTGGAAGGTGGGTGGAGAATATAAGAGATGTAGGTCACAGAATACAAAGCAGCATATTTGTAGGATAAGCAAGTTCAGAGACCTAATATACAACCTAAGGTTTGTAGGTAATAACATTGTACTGTATATTGAATTCATGCTATGTAAGTAAATTTTAACTATTCTTGCCACAAAAAAAAAAAAAAGGGTAACCACGTGTGATAATGAATATGTTAATTGGCTTCACCAGAGTAACTTTTCACTATCTATATGTATTCCATAACATCATGTTGTATAACATAAATATACACAATAAAGGTTATTTTAAATAAAGAGCTGGTAAAAAAGCATATTCTATTGACTATTAAAGAAATTAAACTCATAATTTAAAAACTTTGCATATAAAAAAAACTCTAGGTCCATATGGCAAACTTTACCAAAGAATTAGAAGTATAATACCAGCCTTACATAAACTTTCTGTAGAATTTCTGTAGAAAGTAATAGTTTAGAGGGGGGCGGAGCAAGATGGCCGAATAGGAACAGCTCCAGTCTCCAACTCCCAGCGCGAGCGACACAGAAGACCGGTGATTTCTGCATTTTCAACTGAGGTACTGGGGTCATCTCACTAGGGAGTGCCGGACAATCGATGCTGGTCAGCTGCTGCAGCCAGACGAGCGAGAGCTGAAGCAGGGAGAGGCATTGCCTCACCTGGGAAGCACAAGGAGGAAGGGAATCCCTTTTCCTAGCCAGGGGAACTGAGACACACAACATCTGGAAAATCAGGTAACTCCCACCCCAATACTGCACTTTAAGCAAACGGGCACATCAGTAGATTATATCCCACACCTGGCTGGGAGGGTCCCACGCCCACGAAGCCTCCTTCATTGCTAGCACAGCAGTCTGCGATCTAACCACAAGGCAGCAGCGAGGCTGGTGGGGGTCGCCCACCGTTGCTGAGGCTTAAGTAGGTAAACAAAGCCCCTGGGAAGCTTGAACTGGGTGGAGCTCACAGAAGCTCAAGGAAGCCTGCCTGTCTCTGTAGACTCCACCTCTGGGGACAGGACACAGCTAAACAACAACAACAACAACAACAACAACAACAAAAGCAGCAGAAACCTCTGCAGATGCAAACGACTCTGTCTGACAGCTTTGAAGAGAGCAGTGGATCTCCCCAAACGGAACTTGAGATCTGAGAAGGGAAAGACTGCCTGCTCAAGTGGGTCCCTGACCCCTGAGTAGCCTAACTGGGAGACATCCCCCACTAGGGGCAGTCTGACACCCCACACCTCACAGGGTGGAGTACATCCCTGAGAAGAAGCTTCCAAAATAAGAATCAGACAGGTACACTCGCTGTTCAGCACTATTCTATCTTCTGGAACCTCTGCTGCTGATACCCAGGCAAACAGGGTCTGGAGTAGACCTCAAGCAATCTCCAACAGACCTGCAGCTGAGGGTCCTGACTGTTAGAAGGAAAACTATCAAACAGGAAGGACACCTATACCAAAACCCCATCAGTACGTCACCATCATCAAAGACCAGAGGCAAATAAAACCACAAATATGGGGAAAAAGCAGGGCAGAAAAGCTAGAATTTCAAAAAAAAAAGAGCATATCTCCCCCTGCAAAGGAGCACAGCTCATCATCAGCAACGGATCAAAGCTGGACAGAGAATGACTTTGATGAGATGAGAGAAGAAAGCTTCAGGCCATCAAACTTCTCAGAGCTAAAGGAGGAATTACATTCCCAGCGCAAAGAAACTAAAAATCTTGAAAAAAGAGTGGAAGAATTGATAACTAGAATAATTAATGCAGAGAAGGTCATAAATGAAATGACAGAGATGAAAACCATGACACGAGAAATACGTGACAAAAGCACAAGCCTCAGTAACCGACTCAATCAATTGGAAGAAAGAGTATCAGCGATTGAGGATCAAATGAATGAAACGAAGTGAGAAGAGAAATCAAAAGAAAAAAGAAGAAAAAGAAATGAGCAAAGCCTGCAAGAAGTATGGGATTATGTAAAAAGACCAAATCCATGTCTGATTGGGGTGCCTGAAAGTGAGGGGGAAAATGGAACCAAGTTGGAAAACACTCTTCAGGATATCATCCAGGAGAACTTCCCCAACCTAGTAGGGCAGGCCAACACTCAAATTCAGGAAATACAGAGAACGCCACAAAGATACTCCTCGAGAAGAGCAACTCCAAGACACAAAATTGCCAGATTCACCAAAGTTGAAATGAAGGAAAAAATCTTAAGGGCAGCCAGAGAGAAAGGTCGGGTTACCCACAAAGGGAAGCCCATCAGACTAACAGCAGACCTCTCGGCAGAAACTCTACAAGCCAGAAGAGAGTGGGGGCCAATATTCAACATTCTTAAAGAAAAGAATTTTCAACCCAGAATTTCATATCCAGCCAAACTAAGTTTCATCAGTGAAGGAGAAATAAAATCCTTTACAGATAAGCAAATGCTTAGAGATTTTGTCACCACCAGGCCTGCCTTACAAGAGACCCTGAAGGAAGCCCCAAACATGGAAAGGAACAACCAGTATCAGCCATTGCAAAAACATGCCAAAATGTAAAGACCATCGAGGCTAGGAAGAAACTGCATCAACTAACGAGCAAAATAACCAGTTAATATCATAATGGCAGGATCAAGTTCACACATAACAATATTAACCTTAAATGTTAATGGACTAAATGCTCCAATTAAAAGACACAGACTGGCAAACTGGATAAAGAGTCAAGACCCATCAGTCTGCTGTATTCAGGAGACCCATCTCACATGCAGAGACATACATAGGCTCAAAATCAAGGGATGGAGGAAGATCTACCAAGCAAATGGAGAACAAAAAAAAAGCAGGGGTTGCAATCCTAGTCTCTGATAAACAGACTTTAAACCATCAAAGATCAAAAGAGACAAAGAAGGCCATTACATAATGGTAAAGGGATCAATTCAACAGGAAGAGCTAACCCTCCTAAATATATATGCACCCAATACAGGAGCACCCAAATTCATAAATCAAGTCCTTAGAGACTTACAAAGAGACTTAGCCTCCCATACAATAATAATGGGAGACTTCAACACCCCACTGTCAACATTAGACAGATCAACGAGACAGAAAGTTAACAAGGATATCCAGGAATTGAACTCATCTCTGCACCAAGCGGACCTAATAGACATCTATAGAACTCTCCAACCCAAATCAACAGAATATACATTCTTCTCAGCACCACATCGCACTTATTCCAAAATTGACCACATAATTGGAAGTAAAGCACTCCTCAGCAAATGTAAAAGAACAGAAATTATAACAAACTATCTCTCAGACCACAGTGCAATCAAACTAGAACTCAGGAATAAGAAACTCAACCAAAACCACTCAACTACAGGGAAACTGAACAACCTGCGCCTGAATGACTACTAGGTACATAACGAAATGAAGGCAGAAATAAAGATGTTCTTTAAAACCAATGAGAACAGTTAAAACATACCAGAATCTCTGGGACACATTTAAAGCAGTGTGTAGAGGGAAATTTATAGCACTAAATGCCCACAAGAGAAAGCAGGAAAGATCTAAAATTGACACTCTAACATCACAATTAAAAGAACTAGAGAGGAAAGAGCAAACACATTCAAAAGCTAGCAGAAGGCAAGAAATAACTAAGATCAGAGCAGAACTGAAGGAGATAGGGACACAAAAAAACCCTCCAAAAAATCAATGAACCCAGGAGTTGTTTTTTGAAAAGATCAACAAAATTGACAGACTGCTAGCAAGACTAATAAAGAAGAAAAGAGAGAAGAATCAAATAGACACAATAAAAAATGATAAAGGGGATATCACCACCGACCCCACAGAAATACAAACTACCATCAGAGAATACTACAAACACCTCTATGCAAATAAACTAGAAAATCTAGAAGAAATGGATAATTTCCTGGACACTTACACTCTTCCAAGACTAAATCAGGAAGAAGTTGAATCCCTAAATAGACCAATAGCAGGCTCTGAAATTGAGGCAATAATTAACAGCCTACCAACCAAAAAAAGTCCAGGACCAGATGGATTCACAGCTGAATTCTACCAGAGGTACAAGAAGGAGCTGGTACCATTCCTTCTGAAACTATTCCAATCAATGGACAAAGAGGAAATCCTCCCTAACTCATTCTATGAGGCCAACATCATCCTGATACCAAAGCCTGGCAGAGACACAACAAAAAAAGAAAATTTTAGACCAATATCCCTGATGAACATCGATGCAAAAATCCTCAATAAAATACTGGCAGACCGGATTCAGCAGCACATCAAAAAGCTTATCCACCATGATCAAGTGGGCTTCATCCCTGGGATGCAAGGCTGGTTCAACATTCGTAAATCAATAAATGTAATCCAGCATATAAACAGAACCAAAGACAAAAACCACATGATTATCTCAATAGATGCAAAAAAGGCTTTTGACAAAATTCAACAGCCCTTCATGCTAAAAACTCTCAATACATTCGCTATTGATGGAACGTACCTCAAAATAATAAGAGCTATTTATGACAAACCCACAGCTAATATCATACTGAATGGGCAAAAACTGGAAAAATTCCCTTTGAAAACTGGCACAAGACAGGGATGCCCTCTCTCACCGCTCCTATTCAACATAGTGTTGGAAGTTATGGCTAGTGCAATCAGATAAGAGAAAGAAATAAAGGGTATTCAGTTAGGAAAAGAAGAAGTCAAATTGTCCCTGTTTGCAGATGACATGATTGTTTATTTAGAAAACCCCATCATCTCAGCCCAAAATTTCCTTAAGGTGATAAGAAAGTTCAGCAAAGTCTCAGGATACAAAATTAATGTGAAAAAATCACAAACATTCTTATACACCAGTAACAGACAAACAGAGAGCCAAATCATGAATGAACTTCCATTCACAATTGCTTCAAAGAGAATAAAATACCTAGGAATCCAACTTACAAGGGTTGTAAAGGACCTTTTCAAGGAGAACTACAAACCACTGCTCAGTGAAATCAAAGAATAGATTCAATGCCATCCCCATCAAGCTACCAATGAGTTTCTTCACAGAATTGGAAAGAAACTGCTTTAAAGTTCATATGGAACCAAAAAAGAGCCCACATTGCCAAGACAATCCTAAGTCAAAAGAACAAACCTGGAGGCATCATGCTACCTGACTTCAAACTTTACTACAAAGCTACAGTAACCAAAACAGCATGGTACTGGTACCAAAACAGAGATATCGACCAATGGAACAGAACAGAGTCCTCAGAAATAAAACCACACATCTACAGCCATCTGATATTTGACAAACCTGAGAGAAACAAGAAATGGGGAGAGGATTCCCTATTTAATAAATGGTGCTGGGAAAATTGGCTAGCCGTAAGTAGAAAGTTGAAACTGGATCCTTTCCTTACTCCTTATATGAAAATTAATTCAAGATGGATTAGAGACTTAAATGTTAGACCTAATACCATAAAAACCCTAGAAGAAAACCTAGGTAGTACCATTCAGGACATAAACATGGCAAGGACTTCATGTCTAAAACACCAAAAACAACCGCAGCAAAAGCCAAAATTGACAAATGGGAACTAATTAAACTAAAGAGCTTCTGCACAGCAAAAGAAACTACCGTCAGAGTGAACAGGCAACCTACAGAATGGGAGAACATTTTTGCAATCTACTCATCTGACAAAGGGCTAATATCCAGAACTTATAAAGAACTCAAACAAATTTACAAGAAAAAAACAAACAACCCCATCAAAAAGTGGGCAAAGGATATGAACAGACACTTCTCAAAAGAAGACATTCATACAGCCAACAGACACATGAAAAAATGCTCATCATCACTCGCCATCAGAGAAATGCAAATCAAAACCACAATGAGATACCATCTCACACCAGTTAGAACAGCAATCATTAAAAAGTCAGGAAACAACAGGTGCTGGAGAGGATGTGGAGAAATAGGAACATTTTTACACTGTTGGTGGGATTGTAAACTCGTTCAACCATTATGGAAAACAGTATGGCAATTCCTCAAGGATCTAGAACTAGATGTACCATATGACCCAGCCATCTCACTACTGTGTATATACCCAAAGGATTATAAATCATGCTGCTATAAAGACACATGCACACGTATGTTTATTGCGTCACGATTCACAATAGCAAAGACTTGGAATCAACCCAAATGTCCATCAGTGACAGACTGGATTAAGAAAATGTGGCACATATACACCATGGAATGCTATGCAGCCATAAAAAAGGATGAGTTTGCATCCTTTGTAGGGACGTGGATGCAGCTGGAAACCATCATTCTTAGCAAACTATCACAAGAAGAGAAAACCAAACACCGCATGTTCTCACTCATAGGTGGGAACCGAACAATGACATCACTTGGACTTGGGAAGGGGAACATCACACACCGGGGCCTATCATGGGGAGGGGGGAGGGGGAGGGATTGCATTGGGAGTTATACGTGATATAAATGACGAATTGATGGGTGCTGACGAGTTGATGGGTGCAGCACACCAACATGACTCAAGTATACATATGTAACAAACCTGCACGTTATGCACCTGTACCCTAGAACTTAAAGTATAATAATAAAAATTTAAAAAAGTAATAGTTTATTTCTAAGCTCTATGTGGCTAATACCACTTTGATACCACAACTTGACAAGGACAATACAAGAAAGAAAACCTATAAGCTAGTCTCATTAATTACAATATATGTAAAGATCCTTAACAAAGTAATAGAAACAAAATCCAGCCTAGCAAAACAAATTTAATATCTCGGACTAAGATGAATTTATTCCATGCAAGAATAGGGTAATATTAGAATATCAACTTTGTTAGTTTGCTACATTATTAGAACAAAGAAGACAAATCATATTATCAACATGCTGATGAGACATAGTTTGATATTAGCAATCTATGAAAATATAAAAACTGTATTGCAAATATATCTAATGGTAAAACATTGGAACTATTCTCTTTGAGATTGGGCACAAGACAATAGTAATTTTTGCTTACACTTTTATTTAATAATTTATTGATTTTCTAGTCTGTACACTAAGTGGAGAGAATAATAATATAGTTGAGGATTGAAAAAAAGAAACAAAACTTTCTATAGATTTTATGTAGGGCAAAAATGCAAATAAATCTACCCATAAAAGTTAGAGTGAACGAGTTAGCAAGTTTGTATGGTATAATGATAATATATATTAATATTATCAATTGTTTCACTGTATAGTAGCAATCAAAAGAAAATTCATTTTAAATGATACCATCTAGAATAGTGTAAGATATTAAATATCCTGGAATGAACCCTACAAAAGGTACATATAGTTTCTCGACAGAAAATCAGAAACTTCTATGAAGAGAAAATAATGAATACCATTTTTATGATTTAGAAGAAACAGCATTGTAAGGATATCAATATTTTCTAAATTGATTTAAAGAATATGTGCATTCTCAATTTTAAAATCCTAGGAGCCTCTATAACTGTGGGTATGTGCAAGTACATATGGCTTATCAAACTTAGTCTAATATTACTATAGCTACGCACACAACCAAGAATAAATGAGACACCCTGAAAAAAGAACAAAATTGGACTATATGTTCTTCGAAATATGAAGATCACATTAAAGCTACAGTATTTAACATTGTAACATATTGGTGCAAAACATAGCACACCAACATGGCACAAGTATACATATGTAACAAGCCTGCACGTTATGCACATGTACCCTAGAACTTAAAGTATAAAAAAAAAAAAAAAAGAAGAAATATTTCAACCAAAGTTCTCAGGAATTGACTCATGGATAGTTGAATTATGATAGAGATCTTTATAGAGTTGTGCTCTCTCAAGCAATAATGTAATAATATTATTAATAATAAAAGTTTTAAGTAATACTAGTAACATACATGCATCATCTACTTCAATTTACTATTGAAATTGTCCTCATTTTATAGTGGGAAACTCAATAGGTTAATCAATTTGCTCACAGTCAAGCAGAATGGAACAGTGGAGCCAAAATGTGCACTGAGCTGTTCAGAGTCTAAAATATGTGTATATTTTGTGCTTCCTAAGCCAGACACTGTACTGGAAAATTTTGTGTATATTATGGCACTACTAATAAAGAATTATACATAGAAGTGTTTCACATATGAAACACTTATTGTGATGAAGCAGAAGTTTTTCTTGTCTATGTTTATGAATTTTACAAAATGACAAAATATTGATGACTTTTTATTGAGAAACCATTTTCCAGAGCAAACCGTTGCAAGAAGTCAGGGACACCAAATGGAGGGACCTGCTGAAGCCATGGCAGAAAAATATAAATTGTGAAGATTTCATAAACATCTATTAGTTCCCCAAATTAATACTTTTATAATTTCTTACACCCATCTTTACTGCAACCTCTGAACACAAATTATGAAGATTTCATGGACATTTAACACTTCCCCAATCAATACTCTTGTAATTTCCTATGCCTGTCTTTACTTTAATCTCTTAATCCTGTCATCTTTGTAAGCTGAGGATGTATGTTTCCTCAGGACCCCGTGAAGATTGCGTTAACTGCACAAATTGTTTGTAGAGCATGTGTGTTTGAACAATATGAAATCTGGGCACCTAGAAAAGGAACAGGATAACAGCGATTTTCAGGAAACAAGGGAGATAACCATTAGGTCTGAGTGCCTGGAATCAGGCAGGAGAGAATCATATTTCTCTTAATGCTGAAAACGGGTAAGAGAAATATTGCTGAATTCTTTCCCAGTAGGGAATATTAACAATTAATAGCCCTGGGAAAAGAATGCATTCCCAGAGGGAGGCCTCTGAAATGACCGCTCTGGGAGTGTCTGCCTTATGTGGTTGTAGATAGGGATGAAACATGCCCTGGTCTCCTGCAGTGCCCCTAGGCTTGCTAGGATTAGGAAATTCCAGCCTGGTGAATTCTAGTCAGACTGGTTCTCTGCTCTTGAACCATGTTTCCTGTTAAGGTGTTTATCAATGGCAATGCATGCACAGTGGGACATATAAAACTTCATCAGCGATTCTAGTTTCATCTTGGCCTTGTGACCTTGCCCTGCCCATTTGCCTTGTGATATTTTATTGCCTTTGAAGCATGTGATCTCTGTGACCTACACCCTATTCATACATTCCCTCCCCTTTGAAAATCTCTGATAAAAACTTGCTGATTTTGTGGCTTAGGGGGCATCACGGAACCTGTGGACATGTGATGTCTCCCTCGGGCACCCAACTTAAAAAATTTTCAATTTTGTACTCTTTCTTTGTTTCTCAGACCAGCTGACACTTAGGGAAAATAGAAAAGAATCTATGTTGAAATATTGGGGGCTGTTTCCCCTGATATCTGGCGCCCAATGTGGGTCACTTCTATGCCAACTCCGTCTCAGATACCTACTCTTGAAACTTCAATGCAATGCTTATTATTGCCAAAACAAAGAAGCAAGTAGATTAGACGTGTGGGCTTATCCAGACACGCTAAAATCTCCTAACTTCCAACGGGTACAAATGCACCATTATGTACCTCTCAATGTTACCTTTTTAAAAGAATTTAAGGATGCTTGTACTCAGTATGGCCCTACTTCTCCTTATGTTAAAATGATATTACAAACTTTTTGTACTGAGGCCACTTTGCTTCCTTTAGAATGAGACCTTTTGGCAAAAGCTCTTCTAACCCCATCTCAGCATTTAAAATTTTGTTCCTGGTGGTCAGAGGAGGCCCATTTGCAGGCTCAGCTAAATCAGACTAATGGCATTTCAGTTACTCAGGCCCAGCTTACAGTCTCCGATAGTTTCTCTGATACTTGTGCCTAATTAAACTTTGATGCTCTTACCATGGGGCAAGTAACAAAGGTGTGTATGAGAGCTTGGGATAAATTATGCACCCCAGGCCAAGCTCCTGTTTCTTTTACTATGGTTAAACAAGGTCAGGCTGAATTATACCCTGATGTTTTAGTTACATTAGAAGATGCTGTTGAAAAATCTGTCTCTGATGAGTGCACTTAGGGTATTCTTCTTCGTATGTTAGCTTTTGAAAATGCGAACCATGAGTGTAAAATGGTCATGTGTTCCATCCAACAACAAAATTTACCTGATCATGAGTTATTGCTTGCATATATTAAAGCTTGTGAGGCATTGGATCAGACACCCACAAAGCTATTCTGTGGGCAAGGGCCATGAAGGACACCAATCAAACTGGCCCCAGCCCACTAATTCTTTTCTGGGAGCCTGCTACAATTGCAGCCAATTTGGTCATACTCGGAAAAATCGCACTGTTAAAAATTTAAAAGCAGCCAAGCCAGTTCAACAAATATGGCCAAATGCTGCTGCTACTGTTTGTCTATGTTGTCACAAAGTTAAACATTAGGAAATTGCTTGCTGCTCTATGTATGATATAGATGGGAACCCCCTGCCACAAAATCAGGCAAACAGGGAGCAGGGCCAGTCTCAGACCCTAATATCAAATGGGACGCTTCAGACTCCTACCAATGTTGCATTTCTGCTTCAGGTGGTCCCAGTGCAGTCCCCAGCACAAACAAATTTACCTACAACCAAGCCAGGTGGGTCCCAGCCTCTCCTTCTGTCTCAGCACAATGCTTGTCCACTTCCACAGAAGGGGTGGGGCGGTCGATCTCTGTAGTACTATTCCTCTAAATTTACTACCTAACTCTTTGCCTTTATTGTCCCCACAGGGGTCACTGGCCTTTTACCTCAAGGTTCGGTGGGCCTGGTGCTAGGTAGGGCATCCACCTATGCTAAAGGAATCATCCATTCACCTGGATCATTAATTCTGATTCCATTGAAGAGATTAAACTAATTGTGTCTGCCAAGGTTCCTGTTTCCATTCCAGCCAGAGATCATCAATCCCCTCTCTGGATACTCACTAGGAGACTCAAGCTTTGTGTGGATGCTGATGACAAAAACCACAGGGAAAAGATGTCCATGTCAGAGACCACCCTTAGATGTGGTGAGATCTGTGCCAACTCCTCAGAAGTTGGCACAACAAATCAAAATGGGTCTGGTTCAATCCTTTCTGATGGCAATGGAGACCCATCTAACTAATCCCACCTCTCCTAATTACCTTTCTTTTTCTTCTTACAAACCTAAAAATCTCAACATTTCTATTAGCCTGAAAATAACCTCCCTCTATTCTTCTCTTCCTACTTCAGCACTGAATCTCGCTTACAATAGGTTTTATTTAATGATTCTCCTCCTTATACTTTCTGTCTCACCAGTTTCCTCTCACACGGATTTATCTGCTACACAAAATTATTCTTATTGGGCTTATGTGCCTTTTCCTCCACTTATTCGACCTCTCACCTGGATGGATGCTCCTGCAGAAATCTACATTAACGACAGTGTGTATGCCTGGAGCTACAGATGACCATTGCCCCGCTCGACCAGGAGAAGAAGGCACTGCATTTAATGTTGCTATGGATTATAGATACCCCCCTCTGTGCCTCAGACATGCACCTGGTTGTATCGATCTAGAAACCCAAGTCTGGGCTGCTTATCTTCCAGAGAGATCAGCTACAGAAAAACCATGACATTTGGTCTCTGACTTATAGTTTCAATATAAACCTGCCAGAAAACCATGCTCTAAAAAATTTAAGGGCCCATCTAAACCTTGATTTGGGAAGACTGTGTTAACTCACATGCAGTAATATTAAAAAATGACTCATAGTTTAGTAATAGACTGGGCACCAAAGGACTATTTACAAAACAATTGCTCCTCTGGCAGAATAGAATGCCTGGAGGCTACTTACTTCATTTCTTGTCAGGAGAATGAGAATCATCATTCTACTTTGCATAGGAGGTTCAGCTCATTCTTTCCCTTAAAATGGGAAGAAAAAGGCATTACCCTGCCTACGCCTCATATGATATTCCCCATTCTGAGCCCCAAACACCCAGAACTTTGGAAATTGGCTATTGCCATGTCTGGACTGCGAGTATGAGGAGGGGAAACTATTCTGTCTGTTGTCCCTGCTACCATCCCCGTCTCTCAGTATCAACATAGATCCAGACATTCTGCTGTACTTACTTCCAACCTGACCATTCCCATATAGAGTTGTGTTAATTTTGCCTTCCTTGCTTACAGCTTGTTGTCTGGATAAAATGTGGAAACTTTTGTAACCTGTAAATAATATGCAAGTTTAGACACAATTTATCTATATAAGTATCCTTTGTTATTATTACTATGACCCAAATGTTTGTGTGCCTTCACCAGATTCAGAATCATTCAGGGACTTTATCCTGGAATTCCCAGCCCCCAGAACTGTGAGAAATAAATACCTGTTGGTCATAAGCCACCCAGTTTATAGTAAAGCCACCTGAATGAACTGAGACAATTATTAGCATTTATTTTATTTGAATTTATTAGATAAACCTGTTTTGCCGCTCAATAAATTTCCTTGGCCTGCTTCTAAGATAGATAACCATTAGAGATATATCTGATTCTGACCAGGTGCAGTGGCTCACACCTGTAATCCAACACTTTGGGAGGCTGAGGGTGGATCACCTGAGGTCAAGAGTTCAGGACCAGCCTGACCAACATGGGGAAACTCCATCTCTACTAAAAATACAAAAAATTAGCCAGGTGTAGTGGCAGATGCCTGTAATCCCAGCTACTTCGGAGACTGAGGCAGCAGAATTGCTTGAGCCAGGAAGGTGGAGGCTGCAGTGAGCCAAGATCATGCCATTGAACTCCAGCCTGGGCAACAAGAGTGAAACTCTGTCTCAAAAAAAGAAAAAACAAGTCTCTGATTCTGAGAGGTGAAGCCAGCTGGACTTCCTGCATCAAGTGGAGACTTGGAGAACTCTTCTCTCTTAGAAGAGGGTTGTAAAATGCACAAATTAGTGCTCTGTAAAAATGCACCAATCAGTGTTCTGTAGCTAGCTAGAGGTTTGCAACATGGGCCAATCAGCACTCTGTAAAATTGACCAATCAGCACACTGTTAAATGGACCAAACAGCACTCTGTAAAATGTACCAATTAGCAGGACATAAACGGGGACAAATAAGGGAATAAAAGCTGGCCACCCCCAGCCAGCAGCGGCAATGTGCTCAGGTCCCTGTTCTTTCCCTCTTCACAGTAAATCTCGCTGCTGCTCACTCTTTGGGTCCATGCCAACTTTAAGCGCTGTAACACTCACCATGGATGTCCTCGGTTCCATTCTTGAAGTCAGTAAGACCACAAACCCACCAGAAGGAACAAACTCTGGACACAATTCTATATATTCACCTTATTTATTTTTTAGTATTAATCCTTGATATGTATTATGTAAGAGACCTTTTATGATTATTATGCTTGTTAACTCATGAGTTTTCCCATTATTTTGAACAATGAATATGAACATTTTCTCATCTGGTAATTTCTTACTCTAAGTTTGCATTTGGCCATGTGTGAGTTCTGAATACACAGGGAAAGTACCATTACTAAATAACTTTTACAATTACCCTTTTCCTGTTTTTCTTCTATAAAGTATTGGATGTGGTTTAGGAAACAAAGCAAGAGTTTAATTAAAATCATGTAAACAAGAGCAGATTTTTCACATCTGAACATGTTAAACAGAAATTGGAAACAGCCTCATGCTGTAAACATTTGAAAATTGAACAAAATGTATGAAGTGACTTTTCAGACATTGCACAGAAGCCAGCACAGAACCATGACACCCAAGAGTAAGATAAACATAATGGTGGAGTCTGGTTTCCCAGACTTTCATTCTACGAAGGATGGGAATAGAATGTCAAGAAAAATGAGGCTGCCTTACTGAAGTAAAGAGCCAGATATCAGAGATCAGGAACATTGAGAGAGTTACAAGTGGTGGGACAGGGTTTGACTGAACCGGAGGTTACATAGCAAAAACAAAAAATAAAAATAAAAAAACAAGCTCCAAATATCTTCATATCATAAGGATTCTCTTGAGTCTTTGCTGAATATGAACTTTAAGTTATGCATAGGTATGATAAAACTTCAATGACTTCTGAGCTGAATATTGAACAATTCCTAAAGTGTCAAACATTCCAGGGAGATATTTAAACTCTGACTAGCCAGAGCAAGACCTTGTTGATGACTCAAGCAAACTGTTGAGAACCAAAGATGGACCTGATAGTAATACACAGCTACCTCACCTCTAGATTAAAGAATAATTGAGGACTACTTTTTAAAATGTGTCTCAAAGATTCAAGCTAATCTGTAAATATAAAGGAATAAAACAATATTCAACCACTCAATGGTAAAGTACTTGCAGTGTTCAGCATCTGGCCAAGCACAGGAAATTGAAATGTGTAACCAGGAAAAATTAGTCAATATAAATGAACCCAAAAATGAGAGAAATTGTGGAATTATCAGACAAGAACTTTAAAATAGCTAATGTAAATATGCCAAAATTCTCAAAGGAAAACAGAAACATAAAGAGAAGAGAAATTTAAGATATGAAAACAATAATACAGAACTTATAGAATTGAAAAATATAATAGCTTAGAAAAAAACTATGTGTGATTAATAGCAGATGAGAAACTGCAGAAGAAAAAATCAGTGAATATGACTCTATAATAATAGAAATGGTCAAAACTGAAGTAAAGAAAAATAAAAATAAAAGTCCTAAGAAAATGAATAGTATAAAATGGGACAGTGTCAAATTATCGAACACATGGGTATTTCGATTTCCTTAAAATGGGGAGAAAAAAATTAGAAAAATGATGAATAAAATTTTCCCAAAGTTGATAAAAATCATGAACTAGTAAATTCAAGAAAAATATCAAACAACAATAGGCTAAAAAACCAACAAATGAAACAAAAGTACATGAAGGCATATAACCCAACTACACAAAAACAGTTATGAAAATATAAAATCACCCAGAGAAAAAGACACATTATGGATACAAGAACAAAGGTGTGAATGACTCCAGGCTTCTCAACAGGAATTTTACAAGCAGTGGAACATTATTTTTAAAGTTCTAAAAGAGAGAAGAAAAAAATCTATATCCAGCAAAAATACCTTTCACAAATGAAAGTGAACGAATATTTTTTTTCAGACAGACAAAAGCTGAGAGGATGTGTTTTCAACAGACCCACAGTACAAAAAATATCTGCAAGCTGAAGGAAAACAATGGCAGATGAAGACTTGGATTTATAAAAAGAAATGAACAGCTCCTGAAATGGTCATTATGTGAGCAAATATACAATAGTTTTCTGTCCCTTAAAAAAATTTTTTTTGAAAGATAAACACTTAAAGTGAAAATAACAATGTACTGTAAAGTATACAACATATCTAGAAGGGGGAATGCCTGACATCAATAGCACAAAATGTAAGGAGCACACTATTGTAATTATACTGTGTGATGTTCAGTTATACACAAAGAAGCAAAATATTATTTGAATACAGACTTTATTAATTTAAAGATTCATTTTAAAAACCATACACTAGCATTTAAAAAGTAAAACAAAGAGGTATTGCAAATAAGCCAATAATGGGGATAAAATGTAATATTAAAAGGCAAAAGTAATTCAAGAAAAGAAAGAATGGAAAAATATATAAAAAAGCAAGATTGTAGTTAAACTCAACCATACAAATAATTACAATAAATTTGAATTGATCTATATTTTATTTGAATTGAATTATTTTAAATATGTACTTTTTGATATGGTAGCCACTAGCTACATGTGGCTATTTAGCATTTGGAGTGTGGCTAGTATACATCAAGAACTAAATTTTTAACTTTATTAAATGTTTAATTAATTAAAGTTTAAATTGGAAAACAAACAATTCAGTTATTCTGAGACTTTTCAGGATTTTTGGAACCCTGTATGTATGTGAAACAACATTTTTAACTGTAAATTTTAAGAAATCTAAAGATAAGATATTTGCAATGAAAATGTTGTGTTAAACTTGAAATATGCTATAAGTGTAAAATATAAACTGGATTTCAAATATTTAGTATGAAAAATAATGTAAAAATCCCATGAATATATTTGTATTTAATACTTACTGAAATGATAATATGTTGGATATAATGAGTTAAATATATAACTGCTGTCAATTGCCTTTATTTTTATGCTTTTAAATGTGTCTACTGCTACCATTTCAGCATTTTAAAAAATGTGTCACTTGTCTAAAACACTTTGATAAAAAGGCAGAGATTGTCAAGCTGTACAATAAAGCAATAATCAACTACATGCTGTCTATAAGAAACCACTTTAAATATAAACTTATAAAGCATCCAGAACATCTCAAGTAATATTGAAAAAAAAATAACAATTTTGGAGACTTAGAGTACCTGTATTCAACACAACTGAAGTTTATATTAAGGACATTGTGGTACTGACAAAGGACAGAGAGATCAATGTAAGAGAATAGAGTGCCTATCAAGATACTGATCTATACATATATATGGTTAGATTGTTGACAAAGATTTCAAAACAGGCCAAAGGAAAAATGTCCTTTCAAAAAGAGATACTAGAACAACCGAATATTTATATAGGACAAAAAATTTGAATGTATGCATTATAGCAAGAATTAATTTCACATGGGTAATTAATCTAAACATAAAAACAGCCACCATAAAACTTTTTGAAAAAATTCCCCAGATAATATATTCATCAATTGGGTAAACAAACACTTCTTAGTCTGGACAAAAGGCAACAACCATAACAATTTTTTAAAAAATGAGATTTCATCAAAATTAACAACTTCTGTTCATCAAAAGATGTCATTGAAAATTAATATGAAAGACACAGAGTAGCAGAAAAAATTCTCTTGACAAAACTTTGTAGGGTGATGAAAAGATTCCATAATGAAATACAATTGTGAACATCGTCGAACTTTACAATAAATGTTCTCATGATTGTGGACTATTAGGTCTCTCTGACACTATTGGTGAGGACCTAAGATAATACACCTAATTGGCAAATATCTGGTAGTTTCTTACAATTTTAAACATAGTCTACTCCCAAGTATTAGCCCAAATAAATTAAATCATTAAAAAAAGTACACACATGTCCATAGTAGATTAATCCACAAGTAAATCTATTTATCATAGTAGCCCAAGTCTGG
This sequence comes from Rhinopithecus roxellana, assembly GCF_007565055.1. NCBI lineage: Eukaryota > Metazoa > Chordata > Mammalia > Primates > Cercopithecidae > Rhinopithecus > Rhinopithecus roxellana. The sequence goes on along the minus strand of NC_044549.1, from coordinate 139,274,658 downwards.
AAACTATCTAGTTGTCCTAGGTATCCATTATTAAAAAATGACTAAAAAAAGCCTAGCGTATTCAGACACATTCATTCACGGAGTACTATGCAGCAGTAAGAGGGAAACTTGTGTGGGGAATTACATGAACATATATCAGGACCGTGATGCTGAGAAACAGAAACCAAATACAAAAAGAATACATATTGTATGATTTCATTTGTATGAAGTTCCAAAAGTGGCAAAACTAACATATTCTGGGGAAAAAAAGTCAGAACATTGGTTGCCTGTGCCACTGAGAATTCAACATTAAGTTTTCTACTTAGGTGTTAAAGAGGCAAAACTGGAATGCTTTTTCTCAATATCTGGGGAAAAAAAGCAATATTGTAGTTGAGAAGGACACATTATTTTCTAGTACTAAGGTCTTAGGCGAAAGAGTCTTCAAATGAAGCATATTGTTTTTTTGTTTTTTTTTTATTATACTTTAAGTTCTAGGGTACATGTGCATAACGTGCAGGTTTGTTACATATGTATACATGTGCCATGTTGGTGTGCTGAGCCCCTCAACTCGTCAGCACCCATCAAGTCATCATTTATATCATGTATAACTCCCCAATGCAATTCCTCCCCCCTCCCCCCTCCCCATGATAGGCCCCAGTGTGTGATGTTCCCCTTCCCGAGTCCAAGTGATCTCATTGTTCAGTTCCCACCTATGAGTGAGAACATGCGGTGTTTGGTTTTCTCTTCTTGTGATAGTTTGCTAAGAATGATGGTTTCAGCTGCATCCATGTCCCTACAAAGGACGCAAACTCATCCTTTCTTATGGCTGCATAGTATTCCATGGTGTATATGTGCCAACAAATGCTTCTTTTTCAATGATATATAGGTTAGATACCCCAGTCTGAAATTCTGAAATCTGGAATGGTCCAAAATCAACTATTTTCTGAGTACAAACACAACGCCACGAGTGAAAAATTTCACAATTGATCTAGTGATGCATCACAGTGAAAATAGAGTAAAACAGTTTATGTACAAAATCACTGAAAATATTTTACAGATAAAATATTTGTTTAAAAATTGTATAAAAGTACCTTCAGATTATTTGTATAAGGTGTATATGAAACAAATGAATTTTAAGTATAGAATTGGGTTCCTTCCCTAAAATATCTCATTAGGTACATGCAAAATTCCAAAAATCTAAAAAAATTCAAGATGTGAAACATTTCTGATCTCAAGAATTTTGGATAAGGCATACTGCATAAAGTGCAAAGTTAATCTTTATGTGGCCATTTTCTCTTTTAGAAATGTCAAGTATATCATCTTAAGTTATAATTAACATTTATATCAAGATGTAACCTTCTTTTAAAGAATTATCTCCTTTTATACAAGCACCAAATGACCCTGCAAACTGCATTCTAATTCTCTAAACTTAACAAGCTTGTTTAAAACTGTCGAAATGTTCATTTTTTATACACATACTTACTTCCACGTGTAACGTCTGTTTTCCCCTTTTCTCCTAAAAAATTACTTCTTTTACCTTTTGTTACTCGCTACATCTACTCTAGTTCCAAATTATATTGTTGATATCTCTATTGGAATATGTATATATTATATAATATATAATAATAATATATAGTAGTGTATTATATATTATATAATATATATTATACACATATATATTTATTTTTATGTTTTTAAATGTGTCTACTGCTATCATTTCAACATTTTAAAAAATGTATCACTTGTCTAAAACACTTTGATAAAAAGGCAGAGATTGTCAAGCTGTACAATAAAGTAATAATCAACTACATGCTGTCTATAAGAAACCCCTTTTAAATATGAATATATATAATACATATATAATATAATATACAATATAATATATAGTCATATATATATATGATTCTGTTTCCTGCATTCCTTTAGAAGTGACAATTGTTTCCATCCTCAGTGCCCAGCAGATTTGCAACAGAGATATTTGTTAACTAAATAAATAAAAGATTCTGAGAATGCATTTTTGAAGGTTTGTTGGAGGTCTACTGATAGAGACATATAGTAATGGCAAGCTTAAATGCAAAGTTTTAAATTTTGATACATCACAACTCATTATATAAAGAATAAATTTATACAGAGAAATTTTAGCACAAAGATTCTATGTTTTATAGTCAAGCTTCACATATGTGGCAAATTGAGAAAAATAAATGTTTTTAAGGTATTATTGATGTTTTAGAAAATGTTTCGTTTTTAGAATGCTGTCTTTGGAAAATAAATAATTTTGATCTAAATTCTCTAGATAAAAATTTACTTTTACTTTTGTCTTCTATTTGTATTTTTAGCATAAAAAAGCAGAAGACTCAAATGTATTACATAAAATTATTTAATAATTCCACCATAAATAATTGTGTTTACTGCCAGTTTACTGGTAATACATTACATAGATTAATCACTTCATGATTGCAGAGAGACAGAACAGTTTCTTCCTTCCATTACTTAAAAAACCTAGAAATTCAAAGCTGAGAGAATCTTGCATTTTACCTAGAAAATCTTCCTTCTTTCAAAGACTAAGACTGGGAAACAAAGAAAAATCACAACTTAAATTTTGTGGCTAAGAGAAGAGGCCATCCCTTAAACCAGCCTCATCTGCATCTGAAGTAAATTCCATTTCTTTAGCATAGAAAAGCAATACTTTATCAAGAAAATCCTTTATTCAGGATATTGATGAAGAAGTAGAATGTGGTAGGCTAAGGCTGTCAACCCTAGACACACATTAGTTATTTATGGAAGCTTAACAAAGTATCAATGCTTTAGCCCTAGTTCCCAGAGATTATTTGTTAATTGGTCTCTGAAGGCATATGCCCATCTATTAGTATTCCAGTGTGCAATTCACTTGAAATGTAAGTCAATATGAATTTTTTAAAGTCATAAATATTTCCTTAATCTGTTATTAATTTATGTTTCTGAATATCCATTTTAGTTGACAATTAGACACTGTTATGAACTTCTGATAAAAAGCATGCAGATTTTAACATAAAAACTTATCATAATGTTTCAGTTAATTTATTATGTTAGTCTGGAACTGAGTATATAACTAACATCTCAAAAATTTACTGTGTATTATATCGTTATTTTTCTGTGAATGCTTGTGTCCCTAAAAGAATGAAACAGCCCGCAATAGAGCCTCATCCATATTATAGTACACATTGTTATAACAGGCTTGTGGTGTATGAATTACCGCTAAAATCTACATTCATATATACTATATTTCATTTGACTTGGCAGTCAGTAGCAACATATTTTCAAATATTAAGCTGAAATACAGCTCAAGTTTTAAAAAATCACTATTTTAAACTAAACGCTCTATTTCCAAAACACTATTAAATGCGACCAGAATTTTTATGTTTTTATGAAGTTTGATATGGTTTTTATTACCATTTATGCCAAAATTAAAATATGAAATGAATATTTCTGTTTCCAACACCATTTGAAATATCATTCTACATTTAATGTCCAGCTAAATTGTTTATATTTACTATTAACCTGTGTTGGTCTAAAACTATGAACTATAATTAAATAGTCTAATAACAGCACAAAAGTTGATTCAAACTTGCAACTTGTATTTCTTGACACAGAAATATTTTCTTAACAGAACATGTAATCAAATTGAGCCTATCAATAACAGACAGCTCCACCTCGCTCACAAATGTGGAAGTATCAGTATTGTAGTAGAGTTAATCTGTAAGAATAAACTCAGGGCTTCTTCCCTATTACAACGTTAAAAAAGAAATTCCGTCAATGAAATGATGAGGGTTTCTATGTTCCCCTTAAAGAAATTAGGTTTAATTGAAATGAGGAAAGGCAACACTCTAGGAAAGTTGCCTTTCCTTTCTTGGACACAATATCATTATGATCAGTTCCTTCTGAGATGATGTTAAAGATTAGTTTATAAAAGTTATTAAAGAGTTTAATATCTTTTCTTATTGAACCTACTCGTATTTATGGAAATTGTGGCAGTGTTTGTGATAGAAGCTTCACAAAAGCATGAGAAAGCTTTGAGAAAGAAAAAAGAAATGTACCTGACTGATCATTAGCTCAACGTCTAAACATCACTCTTTCCAAAACACTTTTCTGAGAAATGATCATGGGATTTTTCTCACTGTTTCCTGACTAAAGGAAGTAACAGCCTATAAAGACAAATTCTGAAAAGAAGCCAATCTTTTATCATCAAAAGATACTTAATTTGGTGTAGGTGAGTCACTTGTAACGAATGTTCCACACTGATACAGGATGTTGACAGTGGGGGAGGTTGTGTATAAGTGGGGACAAGGGGTACACAGGAACTGTAATTTCCACTCAATTTTGCTATAAACCTAGAACTCCTCTAATAAATAAAGTCTAAGTGGGGCACGACGGCTCATGCCTGTAATCCCAGTATTTTGAGAGGCCGAGGCAGGTGAATCACTTGAGGTTAGGAGTTCGAGACAAGCCTGGCCAACATGGTGAAATCCCATCTCTACGAAAAATACAAAAGTTAGTTGTGTGTGGTGGTGCACACCTGTAATCCCAGCGACTCAGGAGACTGAGGCAGGAAAATCGCTTCAACCCAAGAGGTGGAGGTTGAACAGAGGAGAGATAGTGCCACTGCTCTCTAGCCTGGGTGATGGAATGAGACTTCATCTCAAAAAAGAAAAAATAAAATAAAAAAATAAAGAAATAAGTCTATTATATAAAAAGAGATTTAATTTACTTATAAAATATTTATAAACATTTCTGGATTTACCATAGTAGAAAAAGTCTTTTTTAATTTATTGTTTATTTTATCATGTTAAAAACTATTTAAAGTCAATAAGCACAACATTTTTTTGAAATCCCATCTTTGGTGAAGGTAGTATTTGTTTGAAACTCGAAACCACACAATACAAGAGGAGTATACTTTGCCCCTAAGAGCTTCACTGTGCCCAATTTATTTCCAAACAGAATGAGTGGAGCTGACCCATATATATGGCCAGAATTCTGTTGGGAGGACAATGAGAAGACTGTAGCTGGAACAGTCCTTTGACAAACTCAGGTAGTTGGTGAGAAACAAAAAGTAAATAGTGATTCCCAGCTCTTACTCTATTTTTGGATCACTTGAGAAAGTTTTGAAAATACATATGCTAGGTTTGAGGTCAGGTAGCGTGATGCTGCCAGCTTTGTTCTTTTGGCTTAGGATTGTCTTGGCAGTGCGGGTTCTTTTTTTTGTTCCATATGAACTTTAAAGTAGTTTTTGCCAATTCTGTGAAGAAACTCATTGGTAGCTTGATGGGGATGGCATTGAATCTATAAATTACCCTGGGCAGTATGGCCATTTTCACGATATTGATTCTTCCTATCTGTGAGCATGGTATGTTCTTCCATTTTTTGTGTCCTCTTTTATTTCACTGAGCAGTGGTTTGTAGTTCTCCTTGAAGAGGTCCTTTATATCCCTTGTAAGTTGGATTCCTAGGTATTTTATTCTCTTTGAAGCTATTGTGAATGGGAGTTCATTCATGATTTGGCTCTCTGTTTGTCTGTTACTGGTGTATAAGAATGCTTGTGAACAGACAACCTACAGAATGGGAGAAAATCTACTCATCTGACAAAGGGCTAATATCCAGAACCTACAAACGACTCCATCAAAAAGTGGGCAAAGAAAAAAACAAAGAACGCCATCAAAAAGTGGGCAAAGGATATGAACAGAAACTTCTCAAAAGAAGACATTTATGCAGCCAACAGACACATGAAAAAATGCTCATCATAGTTGACCATCAGAGAAATGCAAATCAAAACCACAATGAAATACCATCTCACACCAGTTAGAATGGCGATCATTAAAAAGTCAGGAAACAACAGGTGCTGAAGAGGATGTGGAGAAATAGGAACACTTTTACACTGTTGGTGGGATTGTAAACTAGTTCAACCATTGTGGAAGACAGTGTGGCGATTCCTCAAGGATCTAGAACTAGAAATACCATTTGACCCAGCCATCCCATTACTGAATATATACCCAAAGGATTATAAATCATGCTGCTATAAAGACACATGCACACGTATGTTTATTGCGGCACTATTCACAATAGCAAAGACTTGGAACCAACCCAAATGTTGGTTAAGAAAATTAAGAAATTTAAGAAATTCAGAAAATGTGACATATATACACCATGGAACACTAAGCAACCATAAAACAAGAATGAGTTCATATCCTTTGTAGGTACGTGGATGAAGCTGGAAACCATTATTCTCAGCAAACTATTGCAAGGACAAAAGACCAAACACCACATGTTCTCACTCATAGGTGGGAATTGAACAATGAGAACACTTGGACACAGGAATGGGAATATCACACACCAGGGCCTGTCATGGGGTGGGGGGAGTTGGAGGGATAGCATTAGGAGATATACCTAATGTAAACGACGAGATAATGGGTAGAACACACCAACACGGCACATGCATACATATGTAAAAAACCTGCACGTTGTGCACATGTACACTATAACTTAAAGTATAATAAAAATAAATAAATAAATAACCTAAAAAAAGAAAATACATATGCTAGGGTCTCAAACCAGTGATCCAGATGAAATTCTCTTGGGACATTGTGTAGATTGTTATTTATTTTTTAGTTCTCCAGGTCACACTACACAAAGCTATTCTGTAATACTTTCTCAATGACGGCTAAGAGAGCTCACTCACATGCAATTCTCTATCATAAGGAATATTCCTGATGGCCTGTCATTTATCCCAGTCTTTTCTCCACACTAACATCCAAAAAAATCAGCTTATCAGTGAAGAACTCACCTAACTGAAAGACAAATGATTGATTCTTGTTGAATCAATCTTGGTACTAGAGAGGAAAAGAAAAACAAATTTTAAAAGGTGAACATTCAAAGTAGACTGCTGCCAAAAAGGATGAAATTTCTAAACTTCCAAAATACGATGCAGTTTTAAAAAATCTTAATGAAGACATTGTACAGGAGCTTAGAGAAAGACATGACAAGATCACAGAAACAAAAAAGTCATAACCACCAAATTCACCTTCATAGTTACGCCATTCATATCCTTTTCCCTGATCCGAATTTCTTTATATCTAATTCCTTCTCTATTTCAAGACAATTTCTATTTGTCTTTACTGTCCTACTGACCTTTTTACTACATTTCTAATAAGCTAATGGTGAATGTTGTGATTTAGATTTTGGAGAGTCATTTTCAGATTTGCTATTCAACTCTAACGTTTTGAACATTTTGAGTTTTCTGAAGTGAGAACAATTTCAAATTCATGATCCTTTCTTTCTCAAATTGAAAACTACTTTAAATGATATGAAAGTGCTCAGACAACACCATAACTGCAAAAACACTCACTAACTCAGTTCAAATCACATGCAAAATTTTATTTTTTACTGAAATCAATTTGAACATCCTAAATATATTCTATATCGAATCCAGCTAATTATAAATAGTATATTTGAAGAAGTGTTCAATTTCCTATTTTTATAGAGTATTGTGTTTACATTTCTGAAGAAAACTGAATATATGAAACACTGATATTATCTATTAATCAAAAAAATATAGACAAATCCAGGCAAGAGAGGGAGAGATAATTAATCATTGACCCATTAACACTCTTCAAACTTATACCAGATTGATTCTTGCTAGAAGCATTGAAGAATGCATTCCATTTCCCATGACTGTTTCAGATGCCATAGGGCAAAATCCTCTGGTCACAGCTATTGCTTGGACTCTGTTCCTTCTCAGTTCTTCTATTCTTTTTTTTTTTTTATTTTATTTATTATATTTTAAGTTCTAGGGTACATGTGCATAACGTGCAGGTTTGTTACATATGTATAATTATGCCATGTTGGTGTGCTGCACCCATCAACTCGTCAGCACCCATCAATTCATCATTTATATCATGTATAACTCCCCAATGCAATCCCTCCCTCCTCCCACCTCCCCCCTCCCCATGATAGGCCCCAGTGCGTGATGTTCCCCTTCCCGAGTCCAAGTGATCTCATTGTTCATTTCCCACCTATGAGTGAGAACATGCGGTGTTTGGTTTTCTCTTCTTGTGATAGTTTGCTAAGAATGATGGTTTCCAGCTGCATCCATGTCCCTACAAAGGACGCAAACTCATCCTTTTTTATGGCTGCATAGTATTCCATGGTGTATATGTGCCACATTTTCTTAATCCAGTCTGTCACAGATGGACATTTGGGTTGATTCCAAGTCTTTGCTATTGTGAATAGTGCCACAATAAACATACGTGTACATGTGTCTTTGTAGTAGAATAATTTATAATCCTTTGGGTATATACCCAGTAGTGGGATGGCTGGGTCATATGGTACATCTAGTTCTAGATCCTTGAGGAATTGCCATACTGTTTTCCATAATGGTTGAACTAGTTTACAATCCCACCAACAGTGTAAAAGTGTTCCTATTTCTCCACATCCTCTCCAACAACTGTTGTTTCCTGACTTCTTAATGATTGCCATTCTAACTGGTGTGAGATGGTGTCTCATTGTGGTTTTGATTTGCATTTCTCTGATGGCGAGTGATGATGAGCATTTTTTCATGTGTCTGTTGGCTGTATGAATGTCTTCTTTTGAGAAATGTCTGTTCATATCCTTTCCCCACTTTTTGATGGGGTTGTTTGTTTTTTTCTCGTATATTTGTTTGAGTTCTTTGTAGATTCTGGATATTAGCCCTTTGTCAGATGAGTAGGTTGCAAAAATTTTCTCCCATTCTGTAGGTTGCCTGTTCACTCTGATGGTAGTTTCTTTTGCTGTGCAAAAGCTCTTTAGTTTAATTAGATCCCATTTGTCAATTTTTGCTTTTGCTGCCATTGCTTTTGGTGTTTTAGACATGAAGTCCTTGCCCATGCCTATGTCCTGAATGGTACTACCTAGATTTTCCTCTAGGGTTTTTATGGTATTAGGTCTAACATTTAAGTCTCTAATCCATCTTGAATTAATCTTCGTATAAGGGGTAAGGAAAGGATCCAGTTTCAGCTTTCTACTTATGGCTAGCCAATTTTCCCAGCACCATTTATTAAATAGGGAATCCTTTCCCCATTTCTTGTTTCTCTCAGGTTTGTCAAAGATCAGATGGCTGTAGCTATGTGGTATTATTTCTGAGGACTCTGTTCTGTTCCATTGGTCTATATCTCTGTTTTGGTACCAGTACCATGCTGTTTTGGTCACTGTAGCCTTGTAGTATAGTTTGAAGTCAGGTAGCGTGACGCCTCCAGCTTTGTTCTTTTGACTTAGGATTGTCTTGGCAATGCGGGCTCTTTTTTGGTTCCATATGAACTTTAAAGCAGTTTTTTCCAATTCTGTGAAGAAACTCATTGGTAGCTTGATGGGGATGGCATTGAATCTATAAATAACCTTGGGGAGTATGGCCATTTTCACGATATTGATTCTTCCTATCCATGAGCATGGTATGTTCTTCCATTTGTTTGTGTCCTCTTTTATTTCACTGAGCAGTGGTTTGTAGTTCTCCTTGAAGAGGTCCTTTACATCCCTTGTAAGCTGGATTCCTAGGGATTTGATTCTCTTTGAAGCAATTGTGAATGGAAGTTCATTCCTGACTTGGCTCTCTGCTTGTCTGTTACTGGTGTATAAGAATGCTTGTGATTTTTGCACATTAATTTTGTATCCTGAGACTTTGCTGAAGTTGCTTATCAGCTTAAGGAGATTTTGGGCTGAGATGATGGGGTTTTCTAAATATACAATCATGTCATCTGCAAACAGGGACAATTTGACTTCTTCTTTTCCTAACTGGATACCCTTGATTTCTTTCTCTTGCCTGATTGCCCTAGCCAGAACTTCCAACACTATGTTGAATAGGAGTGGTGAGAGAGGGCATCCCTGTCTTGTGCCAGTTTTCAAAGGGAATTTTTCCAGTTTTTGCCCATTCAGTATGATATTAGCTGTGGGTTTGTCATAAATAGCTCTTATTATTTTGAGGTACGTTCCATCAATAGCGAAAGTATTGAGAGTTTTTAGCATGAAGGGCTGCTGAATTTTGTCAAAAGCCTTTTCTGCATCTATTGAGACAATCGTGTGGTTCTTGTCTTTGGTTCTGTTTATATGCTGGATTACGTTTATTGATTTGCGAATGTTGAACCAGCCTTGCATCCCAGGGATGAAGCCCACTTGATCATGGTGGATAAGCTTTTTGATGTGCTGCTGAATCCGGTTTGCCAGTATTTTATTGAGAATTTTTGCATCAATGTTCATCAGGGATATTGGTCTAAAATTCTCTTTTTTTGTTGTGTCTCTGCCAGGCTTTGGTATCAGGATGATGTTGGCCTCATAAAATGAGTTAGGGAGGATTCCCTCTTTTTCTATTGATTGGAATAGTTTCAGAAGGAATGGTACCAGCTCCTCCTTGTACCTCTGGTAGAATTCAGCTGTGAATCCATCTGGTCCTGGACTTTTTTTGGTGGGTAGGCTATTAATTGTTGCCTCAATTTCAGAGCCTACTATTGGTCTATTCAGGGATTCAACTTCTTCCTGGTTTAGCCTTGGGAGAGTGTAAGTGTCCAGGAAATTATCCATTTCTTCTAGATTTTCTAGTTGATTTGCGTAGAGACGTTTTTTAGTATTCTCTGATGGTAGTTTGTATTTCTGTGGGGTCAGTGGTGATATCCCCTTTATCATTTCTTATTGCATCTATTTGATTCCTCTCTCTTTTCTTCTTTATTAGCCTTGCTAGCGGTCTGTCAATTTTGTTGATCTTTTCAAAAAACCAACTCCTGGATTCATTGATTTTTTGGAGGGTTTTTTGTGTCTCTATCTCCTTCAGTTCGGCTCTGATCTTAGTTATTTCTTGCCTTCTGCTAGCTTTTGAATGTGTTTGCTCTTGCCTCTCTAGTTCTTTTAATTGTGATGTTAGAGTGTCAATTTTAAATCTTTCCTGCTTTCTCTTGTGGGCATTTAGTGCTATAAATTTCCCTCTACACACTGCTTTAAATGTGTCCCAGAGATTCTGGTATGTTGTATCTTTGTTCTCATTGGTTTCAAAGAACATCTTTATTTCCGCTTTCATTTCGTTATGTACCCAGTAGTCATTCAGGAGCAGGTTGTTCAGTTTCCATGTAGTTGAGCGGTTTTGATTGAGTTTCTTAGTCATGAGTTCTAGTTTGATTGCACTGTGGTCTGAGAGACAGTTTGTTATAATTTCTGTTCTTGTCCATTTGCTGAGGAGTGCTTTACTTCCAATTATGTGGTCAATTTTGGAATAAGTGCGATGTGGTGCTGAGAAGAATGTATATTCTGTTGATTTGGGGTGGAGAGTTCTATAGATGTCTATTAGGTCCGCTTGGTGCAGAGATGAGTTCAGTTCCTGGATATCCTTGTTAACTTTCTGTCTCGTTGATCTGTCTAATGTTGACAGCGGAGTGTTGAAGTTTCCCATTATTATTGTATGGGAGTCTAAGTCTCTTTGTAAGTCTCTAAGGACTTGCTTTATGAATCTGGGTGCTCCTGTATTGGGTGCATATATATTTAGGATAGTTAGCTCTTCCTGTTGAATTGATCCCTTTACCATTATGTAATGGCCTTCTTTGTCTCTTTTGATCTTTGATGGTTTAAAGTCTGTTTTACCAGAGACAAGGATTGCAACCCCTGCTTTTTTTTGTTCTCCATTTGCTTGGTAGATCTTCCTCCATCCCTTTATTTTGAGCCTATGTATGTCTCTGCATGTGAGATGGGTCTCCTGAATACAGCAGACTGATGGGTCTTGACTCTTTATCCAGTTTGCCAGTCTGTGTCTTTTAATTGGACCATTTAGTCCATTAACATTTAAGGTTAATATTGTTATGTGTGAACTTGATCCTGCCATTATGATATTAACTGGTTATTTTGCTCGTTAGTTGATGCAGTTTCTTCCTAGCCTTAATGGTCTTTACATTTTGGCATATTTTTGCAATGGCTGGTACTGGTTGTTCCTTTCCATGTTTAGGGCTTCCTTCAGGGTCTCTTGTAAGGCAGGCCTGGTGGTGACAAAATCTCTAAGCATTTGCTTATCTGTAAAGGATTTTATTTCTCCTTCACTTATGAAACTTAGTTTGGCTGGATATGAAATTCTGGGTTGAAAATTCTTTTCTTTAAGAACGTTGAATATTGGCCCCCACTCTCTTCTGGCTTGTAGGGTTTCTGCCGAGAGATCTGCTGTTAGTCTGATGGGCTTCCCTTTGTGGGTAACCCGACCTTTCTCTCTGGCTGCCCTTAAGATTTTTTCCTTCATTTCAACTTTGGTGAATCTGGCAATTATGTGTCTTGGAGTTGCTCTTCTCGAGGAGTATCTTTGTGGCGTTCTCTGTATTTCCTGAATTTGAATGTTGGCCTGCCCTACTAGGTTGGGGAAGTTCTCCTGGATGATATCCTGAAGAGTGTTTTCCAACTTGGTTCCATTTTCCCCCTCACTTTCAGGCACCCCAATCCGACGTAGATTTGGTCTTTTTACGTAATCCCATACTTCTTGCAGGCTTTGCTCATCTCTTTTTCTTCTTTTTTCTTTTGGTTTCTCTACTCGCTTCATTTCATTCATTTGATCTTCAATTGCTGATACTCTTTCTTCCAGTTGATCGAGTCGGTTACTGAAGCTTGTGCATTTGTCACGTATTTCTCTTGTTATGGTTTTCATCTCTGTCATTTCGTTTATGATCTTCTCTGCATTAATTAGTCTAGCTGTCAATTCTTCCACTCTTTTTTCAAGATTTTTAGTTTCTTTGCGCTGGGTACGTAATTCCTCCTTTAGCTCTGAGAAGTTTGATGGACTGAAGCCTTCTTCTCTCCTCTCGTCCAAGTCATTCTCTGACCAGCTTTGATCTGTTGCTGGCGATGGGCTGCGCTCCTTTGCAGGGGGAGATGCGCTCTTATTTTTTGAATTTCCAGCTTTTCTGCCCTGCTTCTTCCCCATCTTTGTGGTTTTATCTGTCTCTGGTCTTTGATGGTGGTGACGTACTGATGGGGTTTTGGTATAGGTGTCCTTCCTGTTTGATAGTTTTCCTTCTGACAGTCAGAAGGACTGTCTGTTGGTCTGTTGGAGATTGCTTGAGGTCCACTCCAGACCCTGTTTGCCTGGGTATCAGCAGCAGAGGTTGCCGAAGATAGAATATTGCTGAACAGCGAGTGTACCTGTCTGATTCTTCCTTTGGAAGTTTCCTCTCAGGGGTGTACTCCACCCTGTGAGGTGTGGGGTGTCAGACTGCCCCTAGTGGGGGATTTCTCCCAGCTAGGCTACTCAGGGGTCAGGGACACACCTGAGCAGGCAGTCTGTCCGTTCTCAGATCTCAACCTCCGCGTTGGGAGATCCACGGCTCTCCCCAAAGCTGTCAGACAGAGTTGTTCGCGTCTGCACCGGCTCCCGCTACTTCCCCTGTTGGTCTTCAGCTGTGCGCTGTCCCCAGAGGTGGAGACTACAGAGACAGGCAGGCTTCCTTGAGCTGCTGTGAGCTCCACCCAGTTCGAGCTTCCCAGCGGCTTTGTTTACCTACTTAAGCCTCAGCAATGGCGGGCGCCCCTCCCCCAGCCTCGCTGCTGCCTTGCGGATAGATCGCGGCAGACTGCTGTGTTAGCAGTGAGGGAGGCTTCGTGGGCGTGGGACCCTCCCGGCCAGGTGTGGGATATATTCTCCTGGTGTGCCTGTCTGCTTAAAGCGCAGTATTGGGGTGGGAGTTACCCGATTTTCCAGGTGTTGTGTGTCTCAGTTCCCCTGGCTAGGAAAACGGATCCTCTTCCCCTTTGCGCTTCCAGGTGAGGCGATGCCTCGCCCTGCTTCAGCTCTCGCTGGTCAGGCTGCAGCAGCTGACCAGCACCGATTGTCCGGCACTCCCTAGTGAGATGACCCCAGTACCTCAGTTGAAAATGCAGAAATCACTGGTCTTCTGTGTCACTGGCGCTGGGAGTTGGAGACTGGAGCTGTTCCTATTCGGCCATCTTGCTCCGCCCCCCCTTCTCTTCTATTCTTATATGTGCATGCCTACTCCTTATTGAATCCAATTTTTCTTAGCTAAAACATAATTACAAATGAATTCCAATCTGATCTATAAATATGATTCATTTATGACATAATATTCAAAATATGACACTAATAAACTTCCAAATTTGGATTCAATCTTAATTCTAATAGTTATTTTCATAGTTATTTGAATGTGCTTAATGCTCCCATGAAGACATTTCATTTTTATTGAAGGAATTCCTTTCCTTTGTGTTCAACATAAAATAAATGGTTTGACTTTACTCAAAAATTATGGATAGTGTTTTCAGTAAACTTGAAAATGGCAGACAGATTTCTTCTTCAGGAGGAGATGATATAAAGAAGTGACATTTTGATAGACATCATGATAAATAAGCCTTCAAGTTGATAAGTTGATGGCATGGTAGCAAGATAACACTAAGGTAATCTCCTCATTTTTTTTCCTCTTTTTAAAGATTTTAAAACTTAAACTGTTGGACAAAATTTGGTTTTATTTAAAATAACCTCTTAAACATATGGATGATTCAACCAACTACTATAAAATGTTAATAATGTTATTACTTGATGGTAGAAAGTCCTATTAATATTCAGCTGTAATGATGGCCATATATTTTGATGATGTCTCAAGATTAATAGCACCTGACATTTTTATCACACCTAACAGCATTTAGATCCGCCTATGTATGGAACTTCAATTTCTCTTAAGATGCCTCTTCCTTTCTTCCTGAAGTTCTTTCCTTTCTGTCTCCACAGTGACCACTGGGGTTGAGTTCCACAGATTCCTTGCTATACCCTCACTTACCAAGGTAGTCACAGGTGCGAAAATGCAGACATAAAAATCCTTTCCTTATATATTAGTTGAACTGTGGCAGCCGGATAATTCGCAAAGAATAATATTTTTAAAAGTTGGGAGAAAGTTTTTCAGTAAATTGTGATCCCATCAAAGCACATGAAATTCATTCTCAGGTGCTTAGTGCCACAACTTTTTTCCCCAAAGACTTTATTAGTAGACGTATTGGAAGGAAAACTCATTAATTTTATTACATGGGACAGATGGTGGTTATTTAATGTTCTTGTTAGGCTTAACAAATACTTCTCCTGTCTCGAGGTTTAGATTTTCTCAGCAAGTTCAATTACCAAATCCTAAGTTTAAAACAAAATAATAATAATTCCTCAAAGCAGAAAATTAAAATTCCACATTAAATTTTCAAAATTAACATTGAGCAGTTAATTCTTATTCGTGGAAGTGAAATTAAATTCATCTTTGAAGAAGACAACTTCTTTTCATGTAAAAACCATCCTAATGGCCTTTTGGTTTTGCATTCATTATTCCAGAGGTAAGAATAAGAAGCAAACCAAAAGACAAAGTGTAAGACTGTGAAAGAGTCTTTTTGTATTGTAATTTAGTATATATTTTAAAAGAGTCAAGTACAAATAGCCCTTTTTGCTTCCCTTGGTAAGATGTTCCTTTACTGCATATAAACTTAAAGACTGTGGTGTCATAAATTGCTGGAAAATATTATTACAGAGTTTCTTTTTGTTTTGTTTTTGTATTTGTTGCAGTATGGATTCCCAGCAAACAGTCTCTGAGATGAAGTTTAGTGTTTAGGATATTAACTATGGAGGGCCTTTGGGGTCAATACAAGAAGGAGAGAAGGAAAGAAAACTGTGAAGAACAAAAGTCAATTTGCTGCAGCCACCACAGCTTAACTTATGGTGAGGTGTGGACCCTTTAGAATTGTCTCAAGTTGGGCTAAGATGGCCAAGCCTTAGACTTCTAATTTAATCAATCACAGGAAGTGGACTGACCTGGGAAGGGAAATGACTGTAAGCAAAGTGGCTGTCTTTAGTAGAGTCTAATCCTCATAGAAGCCAACAGCTGAAGGCTATATGCCAATAGCAATTCCAGCAGCAAGGGCAACAAGTCCAACACTGAAGGACACATCAGAATTTTCACCACAGTTCATCTCTTACATAACTCAAATACACCTCTGCATACACATCCTGACAGACCTATCATCTGGAGGAAAATTTAGCAAAGCAGGTCAAGGGGACAAAAACACTCTTTGCCCCTGCCAACAGATGTGCATTGTCTCTCCTCTCCACAACCCATTTTAGATTCCCCATAATATCATCTAGTATCTCTGCTAATACCTAGTGGCATGACCTATGGCTCTAAGCCCCTGGTCACCATGACCTTCTCAGGTTAGTGTGCTGCCAAAAATAGCCAATTTATCATCAAAACTGGGCAAGGGAGCTCCAATAGACACCTAAATAGATTACCCTGATAATATCTTTTTCTTTACCTCTTTGTGCAACAGCAGCCCGGGACCTCATTTTATTTCCATGAATTGGGTTAATACAGTGAGAAATAGCAAAGAAATTTGAAGCTGGTCAGCTAACTGAATGGTCCCCTGCTTGGCCAATGGAACTCCAGAGCAACCTTGAAAACTGAATTTTGGGCCCTGAGGAGTAGGAGGTCTGACATATGTTGTTATATCCCCTCCCTCCCTAACTGCCATTAACCTCTCTTTCCTAAGGGATAAACAGAAAGCAGCTCTTTCAAAAGACTCCTTGGCTGCTATCAGGCTTGGCTGCTATCAGGATTATTATCAACCAACTGCCTGATGCTGCTCCTCCCTTCTGCAGTTTCCACACAACAATTGATCAGCATTTCTTCCTGATAAGAGACCACCCATGGAGTGGTTCTGGCCCAGCCAATCTATATACAACTCATGAAGGAGCATGGAGCTCCATTGCATACATGCATGTTTCTCCTTTCAAAGATATTCATGATACCTTCTACTTTATTAAATATGTATATTCTGCCACCCTGCTCAGCATCAATTCCTGTTCCCTTTGTTCTTTAAGTGTCTGTTTCTGGCTTCTGGCCAGAGGCTATGCTTTCCAGTCTGTCAGAATGGCCACCTTGCAGGCTGCAATGCTTTATGAAAAATAAAGTTTTCCTTTCCAAATTTATGAGCCTCATTATTCTTGGGTTGACAATAGATTAAAAATAGAACCCGCAGTACCTAAACATTTGATTTAGACCATATTAAGTTTGAATTCTCATTATTTGCTAGCTAGGACTGTGGCCAGATTACCTAAATGATCATGCCTTAGTGTCATTTCTGTAAAATACCAATAGTAATACCTACACTGAAGTTTTGTGAAGGGTTTGAAGACAATGTAAAATGACTTGCAAAATACCCTGACACACAGCAGTGCACAAGAAATATCAATGATTCTCACAAAAGTCAATTTTCTACATGGTTTGCCTTTGCACGCCTATCTGATAGATAAGAAAAATGGGAACAAAGAGAGTTAGAAATTGTAAAATTGCAATCACATTAGCAGTTTGTGTAAATAAATACATTTGCTATGTATCATTTGAGCACCATGGAAAGGTCCCTTTGATTATTGCTGTTTAGCTATTTGTTCTGCTTGCCAATTCTTGTTTGCTCCAGGGCAGCTCTCTAAAGACTTGCATTTAGTTATATTGCAAACAGACCAGTATGTGGAATCATTTGGTGGGAAGTTTAGAAGGTGCATTTCACCTTAAGATGTACCTTAATTATTAAGTGGAAATAATTTCTATGATTTATGGTTCATCTCACTTTCATAAAAACCAATACAGATAATTTTTCAATATATTAAACACATTTAAATAGCTAACAGTTGATATATTAATAAGTAGCTTGATAGCTGATGTATTAGGTTGGTGCAAAAGTAATTGTGGTTTTTGCTATTAAAAGTAATATAAACACTTAGTTAATAGATAGTTAGGTATCCTCCCTTTTTCACCATCATAAACAGTGTGAAAGATTGCACTAAGGGCCCCAATTCCTTACCTCTCCCTGTACTGACTCCATTTGTCAAGTAACTTTGTGGTGGTTTTTACTGTAAGTGGAGATTCTTTTTCACCCCCAGATTATTGAATTGAACATATGCTTGCTCTGTTAATGAAATTTCAGTAGACCTGTTGCAAGAAGAGGCACGCATTTCTGCTGTTACCCTGAGAAGGCCATGCCCCAGTTGCAACCAGATCACAGGAAAGGAGTGAGAGACATGTGGAACTGAGTTAAACCCAGTCATGTCCGTCTAGATCAGTTGACCTTTTAGCTGTGTCAGAATGTGTGAGCGACCAAGTTGAAACCAGAGAATCACCAAATGTAACTCAACCTTGATCAGCCTATCCTCAGGCTTATGATCCTCAGTTGTTCTTCATACTTGTGAAAAATGATAAGTAGTTTCTATTTTAAGCCACTGCATTTTGTGTGACTGTTACTAAGTTAGTTTTCCTGAAATTGGTTAAATTTTCAGAATAGACTTTTTTTCATTTTCTTCAGATGTGTCATCTATTCATAAAATATCAGGTTATCATCTGACATTAGAAGCTCTAGGCGTGAAACACATCTGTCAATAACAAGAATAAGAATAACTCATTTTATATCACATGTTCTTACTCATATGTGGAAGCTTAAACTCTTGTGATGTTGTGCTCATAGAAATAGAGAGTAGAATAGTAGTTACCAGAAGCTGGGAAGCAGAAGGAAGAGAAGGAAGAGCGTGGTTAATGGACACAAAATTACAGCTAGATAGAAGGAATAAATTCTAGTGTTCTATCGCATTGGTGGGTGACTAATATTATTCTTTTGAGACAGAGTCTTACTCTGTCTCCCAGGCTGGAGTGCAGTGGCATGGTCTCGGCTCACTGCAACCTCCGCCTCTCAGGTTCAAGTGATTCTCCTGCCTCAGTCTCCTGAGCAGCTGGGATTACAGAAGTCTGGCACCACATCCGACTATTTTTTGTATTTTTAGTAGAGATGTGGTTTTGCCATGCTGGCCAGGTTGGTATTGAACTCCTGACCTCAGGTGATCCACCTGCCTTGGCCTCCCAAAGTGCTGAGATTACAGGCAAGAGCCACTGTGCCCAGCCCATCTGTCAATTTTAAAAATAAAATTAGAAACTAAAAAAAATTGTTAAAGCATAATTTTAACTAGGGAAAATTTATTAAAATTAGGAAAGTGTAAATCATATTACTCAGTAGAAGAAATTTATGTGGTTAAATTTTAAAATTACATTAAATGAAGAGAGTGCATTGGAGCTGCAAGTAAAGAAGATGCTGGGTAAATCTGAAGTTGATTTCATTCATTTCTGCTTTATTGTGGATATGGTAGTAGAAAAAATTAATTATCTTTATGATCTACACTCATAGTTTCAGAAACTTACAGTTTCCTAAATACAGTCTCCTGAATCACTTTAAAATTTTGCATAATTTTTTTTGCTAAAGAATGAAAGGGAAATATAAACCTAAATAATCTTGAGAAATTTGTGAACTCATTGTAAGTATTGATCATGAAACTGTACAGTCAATTCATGAAAGTATGAAACTGTAATACACATGAAAAATGAAATTTCACTACCTTTCTTCCATTATGTTACTTAACAACATCAAGGTTTGCCATTGAGTATGGGAATTAGATATTGTAAACATTTTTAAGGGGGCATAAAGGGAACAATCATTTGGGATTAATACTACTGATTTCACTTCAAGTTAGAAGATGACTGGGTAGTTAGACCTGGGAGTAGAATAGAAAACTCTTAGCTTAACGAAAACCCTTCAGTCTATTATCAAAGAAGACAAACTTAACTTGCAAGTTAAATAGGAGAGTCACAAAAAAAAAACTGCTATTTAAATAGAGTCCAGAATTAGAAAATAGCAGAAACAACTAAGTAAAAGGAGCAAGAAATATTGAGGTCCTGGTCCATGGCCGTTTGCCTGTTGCCCTGAGGCATCTTAGAGGCAGAGGAGGCATCTGATTCTTGGTGATCTGACACATAGAAGGCACAATAAATAGAAGACATGATGAACATTCACAAATATTGCTAAAGGAAGAGGGCACCACTAAAGATATTATGGAACTATTAAACAATTCAGAAGACAAGTCTCTAAGAAAAAAAGAGAAGCATCCAAATTTATGAAGTATCAAGCAAAAAGGTAATGCATTTACTGTAAAATAAAAATTTGGAGACGGTGGGAGCAGCAGTAATGTTTTAAAAAGAAGATACTTAATATTCTGTTCCTTACACAGTTGCTCCATCCTGCATGGTTTTGGTTATTAATACAGCATACACATCAAGGTTGAAGAGATTTATACATACCCCAGAGAAATTGTGTAAGTTGTTCTCTGTTTCTCCAATACAGTTGCAAACCCTGAAGCTTCTCAATACACTGCATATTAATGGATTTTCATATATTCTCCAGGAAGTTATCAGAAAAGGGTTGGCAATGAGCTCTGACTACCGCAATCCGATAATCTCCAGTGGAAATCATTAACAATATGAATTTAGAGAAGTTAACAAATCTCTCAAGACCAGGGGAAATCTGATAGTCCAACATGGGAAAAATAAAAACAATATGTTTTGTGAATTACTTTTCTTGTATTTTGCTTTTGGAGGTCAGATATTTCAGAGGGGACTTTTTAGAGCTGAAAAAATTAAAATCCAGTGGATTTTATTAAAACAGAGAAGCTCTTATAATATTTTATGAAAATAGAATGTTAAATAGGTAATGGCTAAATGTAACTACAATTTAACTATTACTGAATGTCAAATTCAAGTGAGTCAAAACATTGCAAATATTCGGATAAGTTTTAGAACCTAATTTAGGACTATAATTCACATGTAAATAAGATTTTAACTTAATTTTAATTCAGTTGTGCTTTTTTCTCATTTTGTTATTTAAGGAGTTGATAAAGTAGAACAGTAAAGGTTTCTGATGATATCCGCTATTTTATCTGCTATACAGAGTCTGAAGGTTATTCTTTTTGGAGAAGTGTCCCATTTTATGAGGCTCTGCAGAAAGTAAGCTCTTGATTCTCTAGTAAAGCCAGAGAATCCAAGTGTGTCTCTCTTGTCCCATCTAAGATAGGAAAAAGGCTTAAGAAATAACTTAAAGGACAATTTTTTCTCTCTCTGGAGTTTCAAACCTGGTAGGAGTGATGAGAAAACACGAAAAAGTTGAGAAATCATTCACAGATAGAGTATTAAGAGTCCAAGCATAGTGGCAGTGGCAAATTCAGCAACAGTGGCATTACTATCAGTTGCCTTCCTACCAAATTGTCCTTATGCTATGACTGTGTCTCTGATATCTTGCATTGCTAGGTTCCTGCCTCTGTTCTGAGCTGGGTATTTTTCCTCCAGTTTCTTCATAGATTCCATGAGATATACATCTTTACTATTTTTAAGTCTTTGTTCAAAACATCTTTTCAATGAAGACATAACTTAGTATTATATGTAATACTATAATATGTAACCTAGTATTATAAAGTCTTGGCCCTCTCCACACACCCTACAACTTGCTCTTTAATTTCTCTTTATTGTGTACTATTTTTACAGCAGTTATTAATCTCTAATATGAAATACAACATATTTACTATGCTTATTATTTATGCTCCAATTCTACCTCTGGAATGTAGGTGTCATGAAAGCAGAGATCTTTATGTTATTCACTATTTAATCTTAAAACCTAGCACAGTGCCTAGCATATAATAAGAGTCAATAGGATTTATAAGATGGACCCATGTATGAATGAATTTTCTCCCCTCTGTAGGACCTTTTCATTAACTATTCATTTTGGAATGTTCCTTCCTCATAGTCACTGTTATGGGCGGTATGTTTGTGTTACCCCAAAATTCTTATGTTGAAATTCCAGCCCTGAATGTGATGTTGTTAGGAGGTGGAACCTTTGGGAGTTAATTAGGTTATGAGGATGTAATCCTCATGAATGGGATTAGTGTCCTTATAAAAGGGATCCCAGGGAGTCTCTGGCCGTCTTTCCAGTCTATGAGGATACAATGAGAAGTTGACTGCAACCCAACCAGAAGAGGGCTGTCACCAGAACCCAGCCCTGCGGGCACTCTGATATCAAACTATGGGCAATAAATTTCTCTCTTTTTAGTTAAGTCACTAAGTATAAGGTATCTTGCTACAGCAGCTTGAATTGACTGAGACTGTCACACAGTAGCTCTTTCTGATCATTTATTATTCAAATGCAAAAAGAAGTCTTTCCTAATAACACAATCTAAGAGCAGTACCAGTCACTTGCTGTCTCACCACTCTATTTGAGTATTTTTTATTTATATATTTTGTTTATATATATGGCTTCTCCCTCCCTACCCAATGGGGGTTAATATTAAGAGGCTCTGTAGAAAGCAAGCTCTTGATTCCCAAGGGGATTAATATTCACCTCTTAATCCCTAAGAACTAGAATAATGCATGGCATATATCAAGCACATATAAGGCAAACATCACATTTTCATGAGATATTTGAAGAAATATCACAAGGCTAGTGTGGAAATTAAAAGGCATTACAAAATTTATATGTATATATGGTAGATCCAATGCAGAATTTAATAGGTCAAAGCCCCTCGATAGGTATTCTGCCAGTTTAGCAATCAGAAGAATGCTAAACAAAAGGATAGTATATGATATTACTACTTTTGGTAGATTTCAACCATCATGATTTCTCTTAATTAAAACCTAACTTTCAGACATGTAGCTAAAACTTATGAAGTGTTAACAATCTTTAACTCTATTATTTCCCCATTTCATGGAGTATGCACTGTTATAGGCAGAGAGAGTAGTTAATGCCAGCCCTAAGGTAAGAGCAGGCCTTGCAAGCTTGAGGAACAGAAAGGATTCAGAAAGAATTTTTTTATACTGCTCTCTCTTCTGGTTCAATTTAAATGGCTCAAGGACACACTTCTGAGCCAGAAACAGTGTTTTGTTCTAAGATTTTTCAAACAAGATCTTGTAGGACCTATATTCTCCAATGATGATGATGGAAGATGGAAGATACAGGAGTTTCAGGCAGCTCTGTCTGTCTAATGGGAACCATGCTGAGGAAAATGAAGAAGTTACATGTCACATATCATAGGCAATCTTATTAAGCCAAAGAAATCGTTATTTTCTAGAAATGTTTCAATCGTCAGTTGAATTCTCTAAAGCCAAGCTGCAATCCTGTGCTTCTTAGAGTTTTTTTTCTGATGATACATTATATCTTTTACCCCTTAGGCTGAAGTATGGTTTCTGTCACTTTTAACCAAAGAGCACCCCCTCCTAAATAGGAAAAGGAAACAAAAAATAAATAAAATTTAGCTGCTTGGGTTGAGACCTTGATGGTGCCTCAAAGCCCTGTCCATTTGTTATACCATCCACTGCTCAGGTTTCACAGGCGCCTCCAGATACTCTCTAGACTTCCATTAAAAATAATTTACCATATTGTCCTAGGAAGGATATAAGAAGCACCTAAAGGTCTTATTAACATCCCTTTATGAATCCTCACTAGTCTTCCTTTTCCCTTTTTCATTTACTCCCTTTGTCTCATCTTCCTTAGATCTGTTTGTTTTTTTTTTTTTTTTCTTTTTCTCAACAAGTACATTATCCTCCAAATGAATCCAACTCAGTTCTTATTTGACCATATCCTCCATTAATCCCTGACTCCCGTCAACTGGAAGAAATGTCTCTCTCCTTTGAACTCTTTGGCATCTATCCACTGCTCTTTCTTTGCACTTATCAATCTTGGCCAGTGCTATTTTTATTTAAATGCTGTTTAAATTAATCCATTAATATTTCAAGTAAAGCAATGCAAAAATAAATTGGACCTAGTGACCACACTATGTCTCAACTAATATGTATTCTATAAAAGTTTGACTGATTGATGAAGTATTTATATGGGATTATCTAAAGGATAAGAAATTAAGTCATTTTAGCTGTAGTTTAACATAATTTATCTTTGTGTTAAGGTAAACTATATCAAAAAGCTTCGCACTTAAACTCACAGAAACTATTTTACTGTATAACAGGAAAATATCAAATTGTTCAAATAATATAAAGCCACATCTAGCCGGATACTCTGCCAAGAATGCAGAGTAAAGAAAGTGATTGCTTCTAAAGTATAGAAATTGTGGGAAAGGAAGAGGAGGGAAAAGAGAAAGAGGAAAGAAATATATTCTTTTTCTATATATTTCTGTTCTTTTTCATTTTTACAATAAGAATTTTCTTTAAAATTAAAAAAAAAATGCCCTAAGAAACTCATTTACTGTATGGATATTGGGGTATGTTATCTTTTTCATAAATATGTGAAATGTATCTATAGTGTAAGTACCTACAAGCTTCAACATCAACCTTATTTCTCCCAAGAAACATTATTTTTTTCTCTTGGGAACAGTGAATTACATAATTTCTACAATATACTAGTGTCTGATTTCTTCACTCAGTCCATACTTTTCCTCCATCTAAAAGAAGAGTATTAATTTCATGTTTAGGTGAGACAAAGATTACATGAAATTATGAAAAGTGCTTTTTTCAGTGCACAGCTCAGAGTAAGAGCTTAAAAATTAGAAGCCTTCATCATTTTGCCATTTTTATAACATTTATGATCACTATAAATTTAAAGCCTAAAATGTTTGGCATTGTGTTATGCTGTTTTCTTCCCCAATTTTTTTTTGTGCATAAGATCTAGAAATTTCAAAATCTATTTTTTTAACATTGTAGCAGTTGTGCATGGATAAGATTTTTTTCATATAGTATGAGAAGGCCAGGAAAATGATAAATAAACCATTCTCTCAATAAACCTTAAGTTTTAGGCAGCATTTGTTAGCAACTTTTGTTTTTAGTTGTTTTGATAATTACCATGAGGGAAACATACATTCATATTACTAATTTTTAATTACAAATTGTAGTCTGCTTCTTGTTTTCTTTCGGATTTTAACAAAAATGTTGATGTAACATTCTATTAAATTATATGTGATGATAGTTGAATACATCAGAAGGAGGAAAAGTGGTAGATTGTGTGATAACATGTGAAGTCAATTGGCATGCATAACGGACAGAGGAAGAATGGGGAATAAGGACATATGCACCCTGATGTCCATCTTGTATAGACTCTCATTAAATACTATTTTGAGATCTACTTATTTAACTAGGTCTAAGACAATCTTAGTGATGGAACAGAATTACACTTCAAGAAGTCCAGTCTTTACCTACTTATTCTGTTTTAACATTATCATGGTCATTTACGGTAGTTGATGCTATCCTAAAAGAAGCCATCCTGGTTTTCTTTTCACAATGGTGAGTCTTTATCAGTAGACTGTAATCTTTCCTTCCCATGTGAGCTCTATGAGGACATTGCCTTGTTCACGTTGTGTCTCGGCACCTAGTACAGTGTCGAAATGAATATCTGCTGAAGGGATCAATGTTTTGCTTTTAGCATTGACTGATAAATTTGCTGCTAAATTGTGATCTTTGTTGTCATAAGCGTTCAGGAGCTCGTGACATTTAATTTGGTATATGCACCTGCCTCATTAATTTCTCTACCTTTGCTTCCCATTTTTGAAATTTCTCTATATCCATCATTTTGAACATTTTCTTACTGCTTTTTATGTATTTTTAGGTATTATTTAAAATATATTATTAAGTAATCTTAAATAATGTTCAGTTCAATATTAGGTAGAACTGGCTGGGCACAGTGGCTCACGCCTATAGTCCCAGCAATTTGGGAGGCTGAGGCTGAGGTGGGTGGATAACTTGAGGTCAGGAGTTCAAGACCAGCCTGGCCAACATGGTGAAATCCCGTATCTACTAAAAATACAAAAATAAGCCAGGCAGGGTGGTATGCGCCTGTAATCACAGCTACTCTGGAGGCTGAGGTGGGAGAATCTCTAGAATCCCGGGAGGTGGAAGTTGCAGGGAGCAGAGATAGTGCCCCTGCATTCCAGCCTGGGCAACAGAGCTAGACTCTGTCTCAAAAAGTAAATACATATATATAATAGATACATAAATATTATATATAATACATATATATAATATATAATGCCACTGCATTCCAGCCTGGGCAACAGAGCTAGACTCTGTCTCAAAAAAGTAAATACATATGTATAATAGATACATAAATATTATATATAATAGATATATATTTGATTTATATCTATTATATATAGATATATATTATATCTATATATTATATGTTCATATATAATTAAAAATATATATTTGATTTGTATCTATTATATATAGATATATATCTATTATATATTGTATATATTTATGTATATGTGTGTATATATATACATATATATATGTCTATATGAACAGAAAGGAAAGTACTAGTGAAGGATGCGGAGGACTGAAAGGGGTGAAAAGCAAGGGCCATATTACCCACCAGTTGATTATGTAGCAGCCAGAATGCCCCCCGTCCCCGTAAATTCCTTATGATGTGAAGTTCCTAAGGTAGCAGTGGATACAAAGCAGTTCTAGCTGAGTTATTGCTTGCTTGTTATATGTGACTAAATGGTATTAGCTAAGCTACTATAACGTAAAGACTGCAGTACCATTAATTCTCGTGTTCTTATTATGTTAACTGCAAATGAAATCACATTTTATTCTTATGTTTTATTAATATATTTATTTTAGTTACCTGCAAGACCTAATTACCTAAAGTAGCAGTAAAGCGAAATCTCTATAAAGGTTTCCCCAAACTCCTTGAAGTGTATCAGACCCTATGAGATGTACCCAGCCCAAAGGAAACATTTCACTAGCAAGTGCATACCAAAAGAGATATACCAGGTTTTATGTTGGACCTCATTAAAATATTTGAATTAGCAGGTCACTATGGTTAACATATTTGAGGGAAAAGAATCACTTTCACCTCCTTGGTAGGCATATATTTGGGCATTTCGTATCTACAAAAGTTAAAAACATGTAATCTGTTTTTTCCAGAAACTTTCACTCTAGTAATTTAGTATAGGAATATACGCAATGAACTATGCTAAAATACATATTTCTTACAGTGCTGTTTAGAAGCGAAAAATAACTAAAATCTGAAACAAACTGGAAACAATCCAAATTATCTTCAAAGAAAGCTGATTGTATAAATTATGGTATATTCATACATTGATATTATTACCGGTCATTTAAAATCTACTTAGAAAGTTAAATAGATTTCATTCTGCAGACCAGTAACTGACAAAAGCAAGTTGCCAAAAAATATAACATAATCATAGTTTATTTTACTACATATTCAAAAAAGCCTTAAAATACAAAGGACCGACATTATTTATAAAATTTTTCACCTTAACCAACCTTTCTATTTTCTCGATCCTATTATTAGAAAAAATTAAAAGTAAGAAATATTTCTTTCATCACAATAAGAAAGAGCCCAAAAGAAACTTCCAGAACCTAATGACAAATCATATTCTATTTTTTTCTTTCTTCCCTCACTAATTTTTTGTATGGCTTAATACCATAAGGGGCACTTGAAAGTAGTGAAACCATTTATTTAACATTCCAACTCCACTATTATTGTTGCCTTATCAACTTTACTTTGCTTTATAATGGTTATCACAGTCTGAACTTATTCATTGTTTCCACTTGTTTCTTTGTGTCTTCGTTATTGCCTGTTTATTCTGTCCTCCATAAACATACTGCAGTGTAAGTTTCATGAGCCCTAGCTTTGTTTTTTCTGTTGTTTAATATATTATCTTGATATCAAAGAGCAATACCCTTTATGAATGAGGGAATCAATAAATATTTATTAAATGAAAGAATAAATACTTTTCCAAATTAATGAATTGAAAACTTAGAGTTTGTACCACTTCTCTTGTACTGCTGCCCTAGTGGTGACAATCATATTAAGATCTAGTCTAACATTTTACCAAAAAATTTGTTCAACAGTTGTTCAAAAAGCATAAAAGTACAATTAGTTTTTATTAAATCAGAGAATATAATTTTTTAATTATTTGTATTTAAAGACATGAATACCTTTTATTCTAACAATACATTCAGCAAATTTAGCATTATACCAGTGACTGGCTTCAATTAAAATACAAGTTTCAATATATGTTTAGTCTGTGCAAATTAGGGGAAAATTTCTGGAGTGGTGTTTTGTCTTGTTCTAACTGAAAAATAATTCTGCATGAAATTTATTTGCTTCCATACTGAACATGTTAAAGTTTTTCAGATTAGGTACTTAACCCAAAAATTGAATGTGTGTTGGGGCATTACCTTGTGCTTTCTTCTATGAGCCTCATGGTAACTTTGATTGAATTGTTAGGGTAAGAAAAAATAGAAATATAGAACTAAGTCAAGGACTTCATGTTGGAAAAAATAATCATTCCTGGGATTTCACAAAAGTTGGTGCTTTCTTATGAATATGAAGTGATTAAAATAGAGACATGATTGAATACGCATTGGGAAATAAAGTGGATTGGTGTGTTAAATATTCTTTTGAGTGCCTTTTAAAAGTGAAAATGTACTTAAAAAATAAAATGTAGCACTTTGAAAATAAGAATGTAACTTACAAGAAAAATGCTTAACCTTGGAATCAATAATTACTTTTGAAGATTTGCTATTCATTTGAAGAAGTCAGTCTATTATATAACACATCAATGAAAGAGAAGAATAAAAAGTACTTGTGATTTGTTTGTGTGTCTAGACCATGATGTAAATTAATCCAACAAATTAAGCATCACATTTGGATGTATCTGTAACTATGGATCCAAAATACAGTAATTGAATATTATCAAAATTCATATCCCTCAAGAAAAACTACTTTGCTCTAAAACTCTATTCACACAAATACGTAATAAAATCTAGAAACATTTAAAAATACTTGAAAGAATGGCATACTCATTTTAAATATTGACATTTTTTCTTATTTGCACAGTAGCATTGTCTAAGCTGGATAGCTGAGACATACTGAGTATGGAAAGATTTTTATGATTGACCAAATGGTAGGTTTTCCTATCACTTCTATGTTGCATTGTGTTCAGGGTTCTCCTTCTCCAGGTTGTTGTATGATTGATGCGCATAAAATCTACGTGAAAATAGAAAGTCTTCTCTGAAAAACAATAACAACAAAAAATAACTTATAGATAACCAGAAATCAAGAATCTAGGCAAAGAAGCTGTGGAGATGTAAGGTGATAGCACGTTATTGCCCTTTCCTCTGGATTTGGTGGCCAAATGTCTCTGCCAGGGGATAGTAACGTCTCATAAATGATTTATGATTAAAAATGCTAATTGAAGGAAGAAATTTTACGTGTTAACAATATGCTACATGCAGTTTGTGGTAGTCACAAAACCACAGCACTTCAGTCTCTTAACAAGGAACATCATGCTCTTCAACTGCAAGGAGTGTAATTACCAACTGTCTCCAGCGCTTAGAACATTCAAGATTCACCTCAGCTTTTCTGATGGAACGAAAATCTTTCTGGACAGCCCTTAGGCAATAACTAAGCATGTCAGTGATAACAGGTCCAGTCTCATTCAACTCAATGCAGGACCTCTCTGCCTGGCATTCCTTATTATTATTGTTCACAAATGGACCAGTCAAAATGTTGTCATATCTGCATCAGAGTTGAAGGCTTCCCATACCCAATCCTGCATTCTCTTCCCATTCTTTTCACAGGTATCACATCTATATCATGGTCTGAAGACTTTCCCTATTTAATCCTACTTTCTCTCCTGCATATCTTTCATAAGCATTGCCTGTTCCAACGAACCTCGCACTCTTAATTTAGAAACAGATCTCATTATCTGTTTCCCATTTTAAAAATATAGATTTGCATACATATAATTTTCTTTGAGGCCATTGCATATTGTGCTGGTTAAGTAAAAATCTTGATTACCTGAAGCCTATGTCCTTTTTGCCTTGCCACAAAGCTTCAGGCATTTAATGTATGTTATTGACTAGTATTTGGGCTTTAAACATCTATACAGTGATGTAGTATTCCAACATTTGAGCTGTTCTCTGTCATTTGTACCCCATGTAGCCTAAATAAGTGGTTACCTCTCCTGGCTTCTAGCAGAATCACTTGGATGACGTTTTCGAAAGACTGATGTCAAAACTCCCGGTCAGGTTTGAGTCAGGCTTGTGAAGCAGTAACATATACTCATTGTTGAGAAAATAGATTCCTTTGTCCTTATCTCCGAAGTCCACACCCTGATCCCAGCCCTAGAATTTCACCACCTTCTAACACTAATATTCATGGAAAGGCAAATACAGAAGAAAGCATTTGCTTCAATCTTTGTTCATTTATACTGTCCCTAATAAAAACTTCACATTCTATAACTGAGACACGATTTTGGTATTCCCAATTTGTACATTCTTGACCCATACCAGAACTTCCAATAAGTGGAGAACTTAAGCTCCTCCCGAGGGGAAACTATGCCACTAACAATGCTGATCAGAAGCCAGGAAACATAATATAAACTTTGGAAAAACTGATTTCTCCAACTCACCATAGATTTTTCTTGTTATGAAAGAGCTAAAAAACAGAATTATTTTTCTTCTTCTTCTTGTGTTGACATCACTCATGATGTTGTGCTTAATTCTCAGTCTTTCCTTTTATTTGGTTCTGTTTTTCTATTTTTAGTTTGTATTTTTGCTTTCATAAGTTACCTCTCTGTTGCCCAGGCTGGAATGCAGTTGCATGCACGTGGCTCACTACTGCCTTGACCTCCCAGGCTCGAGCAATCCTCCCACATTAGCCTTCCAAATAGCTGGAACTACAGGCACTGGCCACCATGCCTGGCTAATTTTTGTATGTCCTCAAGCCACTTTTAATTAAACAATAATAAATTGAAAAGAGAAGGTGTAACTGCCAGCACAAATTAAGGTGACCTAGTATTCACAATCTCTGCTCAAGCCATCGCTTCCGGGGAGGCCTGCATTTGGTTTGCTTACCACTCATTAATGTACACATTAATATCAGCACATTTACAGACCTACTGACACCACAATACTTGGGTAGTTTAATTACATGCAAGAAATCTGTGTCTTAATATATAGTAATAGATGATAATGGATGTTTATTAGCATATCAACAATTAAAATTATTTGCCACTTACTCTTTCTTCAAGTTTATAAGGTATAATTTCCATGCTAATTTTATATTAGAAATAAGAGTTGACAAACTACTATTAGAATACAGGGATTATAGTGATAGTTCTATTTTATTAATTCAATTTTATTAAGCAATAATGCAGTGAAAAGAAATTATTTAAGAAGGACTAAAGCAGGCATTTTTACAAAACATACTGCTTCTGCAATTTTTGCATAGTTTTGATATAATGAAACATTACACAAACATAAATATGAGAAATAAACTTCAGAGAAAATAAATATCTACCTCTAGCTATTACATTTCATTTAGATGGATTAGTTCAGTATGGTGTATTAAACATAGATACAGTTTCCAATCTCTAGGGATTCAATATGGTTTTCCGACAATTTATATTTGATTAACAGCAATGCCAACTACAGAGATTTAATTGGCATTTTATTGAGCCAAAGTAAGTAATATTTTTTGTAACATGCTACAAGTATTTTTTTCACCTAATGAATACAAGCTGCAAAATTTTGCTGACTTATTGGTAGCTAAATTCGTTTGACTTAATACACCACTTGCTGTGTAAGCAATAACTTGTTCAGTTAGGCCCAAGTTAAGATGTAAGATAAAAGTCACAGAGAACAGTGAATAGACTGAAACAGAATGCAGGCTTCCAATTTTTACTCAAAGAGCATTTTTTTAAAAATTGTAAGTAGTAAATATAAAAGCTAGTAAATTTCACATTAAAGCTATCCAGAATCTGGCTTTTCTTGAGAAAGCAAAATATTTCCAAATGCTACTCCCACATTCACCCAGGGAAACAAAATGGAGCCAATCATACCTTTTTCTTCCAAAATGATAAAACAAGGTATTCTATCTGCTTATAGAGTCAGAAAATGTTTATAGAGAGACCAGGTGTCTGCTTAAGGAAAAATCCATCCAAAATGTGGCAAACAATTGTGCTGCTTCTAACAAAAATATTTTGCTTCCTTGAAGAATTTTTGTTTGGATGCCTGAAGCCATATATCTTATCCTGCCTCTTTTTCTCTGGCAGCTAGCAAACACAAAGTCAAGATGAGTTTCTGAAATTCTGCCCAAATCTGCTCTTCTCAAATCTTTCCTAAACCGATAACAGCATTGTTTTTCTTCTGGCTGCTTAAATGACAAACTTAGGATCATTTTGGATGCTCTTTTTCTGTCACGATTAAGTTTTTATTATTCTTAATTTTAATTATATATTGACAAATTATAGTTGGACATATTATGGAGTACAAAGTGATAAAATTTGGAATAATTAAAGTGATTAATGTATTTATCAGATCAAATTTTAGCTTTTTGTGATGAGAATACTAGAAATTCACTCTCTTAGTGATACTGAAATGTACCATATTCAATTACTACCTATATTAAAAATGCTATGCTATAGATGTAAAAAGAAAAATCAAATTTATTCCTCCTTTCTAAATGAGGCTGTGTGGTTTTTGATGATCACCTCTCCATTCTGTCCACCTCTAAGCCTCTGGTAACCACCTGATATGGTTTGGCTGTGTCCCCACCCAAATCTCATCTTGAACTGTAGCACCCGTAATTCCCACATGTCATGGGAGGGACTTGGTGGGAGGTAATTGAATCATAGGGGTGGGCCTTTCCCTTGCTGTTCTCATGATAGTGTATAAGTTTGATGAGATCTGATGCTATTATAAAGGGTAATTCCCGTACACTAGCCTTTTGCCTGCCACCATGTAAGACAAGACTTTGCTCCTCATTTGCTTTCCACCATGATTGTGAGGCCTCCCCAGCCATGTGGAACTGTGAGTCAATTAAACTTCTTTCCTTTATAAATTGTCCAGTCTTAGGTATTTCTTTATTAGCAGCATGAGAGCGAGCAAATACACCATCCTTATTTTCTCTGCTTTTATGGGTTCAATTGTTTTAGATTCCACATGTAAATGACAATATGCATTATCTGTCTTTCTGTGTTTTGCTCATTTAACTAAGCATAATATTCTTGAATTTCAGCCATATTTTATAAATGATAGAATATCTCCTTTTTAAAGGCTGAATATTATTCTGTGGTGTATGTATGCCACATTTTCTTTATCAATTCATCTCTTGATGGAAACTTAGGTTGATCTGATAACTTGGCAATTGTGAGTAGTACTGCAATGAACATGGGAGTGCAAAGATTCCTTCAACATGGTGATTTTAAATCTTTGGGGTAAATATCCAGAATGGGATTGCTGGTTGGTATGGTCATTCTATGTCTAGTATTTTGAACTGTATTCCATAACAACTTTAATAACTTACATTCCCACCAAGAGTAAGGGCTGCCTTTTCACTATATCCTTGCCAACACCCACTGTCTTTTGCATTTTTGATTATAGTCATTGTAATAGTTGTGTGAAGGTGTCTCTTAGTGGTTCTAGTTTGCATCTCCCTAAGGATTAGTGATGTTAAACATTATTTCCTATATCTCTTAGCCACACTGTTGTTTAATTTCCATGTATTTTTAAATTTTCTGAAGTTTCTGGTTTTATTGATTTCTAGTTTTATACCACAGTAGTTAACAAAGTTATTTGATGTAATTTACATTTTCTTAAATTTGTTAAGATATGTCTCATGGCTTAACAAATATTATCTATCCCGAGGAGTATGCCATGTGCACTTAAGAATACATATGATGTTGTTTTTGGATAGGATGCTCTATATATGTCTATTAGTTCAATTTGTTTTAATGGCTGGAAGTGTTTTGCCTACAGCATTTTGAATACATCATTCCATTCTTTCCTGAATTACAGAGTTTTTGCTGGGAAGGCCATTGATAGTGGTATTGGTACTCCTTTGTGTGTGATGTATTTCTTATTTCTCTTTGCACAAAGAATTTCTTTCTCTTTGTTCTTTAAGAATTTGATCATTATGTGTGGTGAGCTTCCTTAGGGTGAATTTGACTGAAGATCTCTGCACTTTCTGTACCTGGATGTTGGCTTATTTCATCAAGATTAGGGAAGCTTTCAACCATTATTTCTTTAAATATCCTTTTAGAACTTATTTGCCTTCTTTAATTTTATTAAGTGTAGGTTGGGGTCTTGAAATTGTTCCATAATTCCCGTAAGCTTTCTTCATTCTTTTTCATTCTTTATTCTTGTTGTTGCTCTGATTGGGTGATTTCAAATGTTCTGTCTTCAGGCTTATTGATTCTTTCCTTTTATGTTCTAGTTTAATTTCAATTAACAAATAATAATTGTACATGTATAGAGGGATCACTGTGATGATCCCAGAAAGATTGCCACCTTTCTGGGCAATAAAACAACAGAACTTCTTCCTCTTATGTAACTGTAATTTTGTAGCTCTTCATGAATCTCTTTCCATCTGCTCTTCCCCCTACAATCTCCAGCCTCTGGTAACCACCATTCTACTCTGTACTTCTAGAAGATCATCTTTTTTAGATTCCACACATGAGTGGATTCATGCAGTATTCGTCTTTGTTGGCTGGCTTATTCCACTTAACATAATTTCTTCCAGGTTTATCCATGTTGCCACAAAAAACAGCCTTGCAATTTCTTTTGCTCCCATAGCCCGGCAGTTGAGAGGGAATGGTGCCCAGCAGCTTCTTCACTCTGGCAGCTCAGCGAGCAGGAGGGCATGTTACAGCTCTCTTGCCACCCACAGCTTAGCAAGCGGGAGTGTTACAGCTCTTACTCCCACAGTTTGGAGAGTTCTAAGTTTTTGTCCTGCAAACAAGAGGAATAAAGTACTTGGACACCAGAGAGTGAGTAAGGCATAGTAGAATTTTATTGAGAGACAGAAGGAAAGCTCTCAGCAGCAAGACAGGGCTCGAAATTGGATTGTCATCTGTGAGGTTGAGTCCAGGGTTTTCATGGGCTTAGAATAGGGGAATGTGTTCTGATTGGTCCATGGGTGGGTTTGGAAAATTCATCATTTGATTGGTTAAAAGGCATGATTCACAAGGAACCAATAGACAGAGAGCAATCGAGACGAGGTTAGAAGTTCTCACTCCTAGACTGTTCTTGGCCTTAAGGTCAAGTTTCACCAGGGACCCATACCTGTCTGCCTAGGAATTTGCCTGTCTCCTGTCGCTATCAACAGGATTTTATTTTTTGTGGCTAAATACTATTTTATTGTATACAGTATTTTCTGTATTGATTTATCCATTGATGAACCCATAGGCTGATCCCATATCTTGGCTGTTGTGAATAATGCTGCCATAAACATGGGAGTCCAGATAGCACTTCAACGTACTGATTTTCTTACTTTTGTATAAATACCCACTAGTGAGCTTGCTGGGTCGTTTGGTAGTTTCACTTTTATTTTTGAGAAACCTCCATAACTTTTCTATAATGCTGATATTAGTTTACACTCCCACCAGCAATGTATAAAGTTTCCAACATCTGTAAATTCATATCAGCCTTTTTTTTTCTTGTCTTTTTGATGGTATCCATTGTAATTGGGGTAAAGTAATATCTCATTATGGTTTTGATTTGCATTTCTGTGATAATTAGCAATGTTGAGACTTTTCTCATATACCTGTTGGCCATGTGTATATTTTCTTTTGAGAAATGTCCATTTAGGACTTTTGCTCATATTGGGTTACTTGGTTTTGTACTATTAAGTTGTTTGAGTCTCTCATATATTCTGAATATGAACTGCTTGCCAGATGCATAGTTTGCTCATATTTGCTCCCATTCTGTAGGTTATTTCTTTACTGTTTATTCCTTTATTGTGCAAAAGCTATTTAGTTTGCTATAATCCTACTTGTCTATTTTGCCTTAGTTGCTTATGGTTTTGTATTCTGATCTTTAAAACTCCTTGCCCAGAACAATGTAATCAAGTTTTTACCCTATGTTTTCTTCAGTAGTTTTATATTTTCAAATCTTATATTTAAGTCTTTAATGCATGTTGAATTTATTTTTTAATACACTTAGAGATAGGAACCTAGTTTCATTCTTCTGCATGTGGATATCAAACTTCTTACCATCATTTATTGAAGGGACTGTTCTCTCCTCAACGTATGTTGCTGGGGCATTTGTCAAAATCAGTTGGCTGTAACTGTGTGGATTTATTTCTGTGTTGTCTGTCTGTTCCATTTGTTTATGTGTCTATTTTTATGCCCATACCATGTTGTTTGGTAGCTTAGCTGTAGCGTTGCAGTATGTTTTGAAGTCAGATAGTGTGATGCCCCAGCTTTGTTCTTTTTGCTCAGGACCGCTTTGGCTATTCAGGGTCTTCTGTAATTCCACACACTGATTTTTTTTTTTTTAATTTTATTTTTGGGAACAGTGTTATTGGTTCTTTGGTAACAATTACCATGAATCTATAAACTGCTTTAGTATATATTTTAGCAATATTAATTCTTCCAATTCATGAACACAGATTATCCTTTAATTTTTGTCGTTTTCAACTTATTTTATCAATGTTTTATATTTTTTATTGTAAAGTTTTTTTTTTTCCTTCTCAGTTAAATTTATTCTTAGGTTTTCAAAATTTTTTTGTTGCTATTGTAAATTGGTTTGCTTTCTTGGTTTCTTTTCCAGATAGGTTGCTATTGATATATAGAAATGATACTGAAGGTTGCTATTGATATATAGAAGTGATACTGATTTTATGTTGATTTTGTACCCTAAAACGACACTGAATTTATTTGTTAGTTCTAACAGTTTTTTACTGGAGTCTTTAGAGTTTTCTACATATTAATACGATATCATGCTATCTGCCTACAAGGAAAATTTGACTTCCTCCTTTCCAATTTGGATACTTTTATTTCTTTCTCTTGCCTGATTACTTTGTATTTGGTATGACATTATATGTGGCTTTGCCATATATGGCCTTTATTGTATTGAAGTATGTTCTTTTTATACCCAATTTTTTGAGAGTTTTTATCATAAAAGAATGTTGAATTTTATAAAATTCTTTTTCTTTGTTTATTGAAGTGATCACAGAGGTTTTGTCCTTGATTCCGTTTACGTGATATGTCATGTTTATTGATGTGCATAAGTAAAACTGAATCATCTTTGCATCCCTGTGATAAATCCTGCTGGATCATGGTAAATTATCTTTTTTATGTATTGTTGAGTTTGGTTTGCTAGTATTTTGTTAAAGTCTGTGGTTTTCTGTTTTTGCTGTGTCCTTGTCTGGTTTTGGTATCAGGGTGATGTTGGCCTAGGAGAATGAGTTTAGAAGAATTCCCTTCTCTTCAATTTTTTGGAATAATTAGCAAAGTATTGCTATAAGTTTCTTAAATGTTGGTGAAATTTAGCAGCGAGCTGAAGAAAAGCCCTTGAGGTCCTGGAATTTTCTTTGATAGGAGACTTTTTATTACTGATTCGATCTCATTACTCATTGATCTATTCACAATTTCTATTTATTAAAGACTTAACTTTGGTGGGTTTTACCTGTCCAGGAATTCATTTTTTTCTAAGTTTGGCTATTTATTGGTGTATAGTTATTCATTATATTCTTTTATGATTCTTTGTATTTCTGTGATGTCAATTGTAACATTTCCTTCTCTGTATCTAATTTTGTTATTTGAAGCTTTCTCTTGTGTTCTTAGTCTTGCCAAAAGTTTGTCTTTTTTTATGCTTTTAAAAAACAAATTTATGTCTCATAGATCTTTTGTTTTTTTTCAGTCTCTATTTCATTTTGTTCTGCCATAGTCTTTATTATTTCTTTTCTTCTAGTATTTTTTATTTAGGTTTTTTTTTTTTTGTAGTTTCTGTGGGTAAAATATTAAGTTGTTTACTTAAGATTTTATTAAATTTTTGATGAATGTTTTTATTTCTATAAACTTCCTTCATAGAACCACTTTTGCTATATCTCATAGATTTTGGAATGTTGTGTTTACATTTCCATTTGTCTCAAGTTATTTTTAAATTTCTTCTTTGGCCTAGTCATTGTTCAGAAGTATATTCCTTTATTTTCATATAATTTTATAGTTTTTAAAGTTATTCCCATTATTTATTTCTAGTTTTAATCCATTGTGGTCAAAAAGATACTTGATATGATTTCAATTTTTAAAACTTTGTTGAGACTTTAAAATTTTTAAAAATTTGTGGGGTTTTTTTTTGTAATTTCTATGGGTAAAATATTAAGTTGTTTATTAAAGATCTTATTAAATTTTTGATGAATGTTTTTATTTCTATAAACTTCCTTCATAGAAGCACTTTTGCTATATCTCGTAGATTTTAGTATGTTGTGTTTACATTTCCATTTGTCTCAAGTTATTTTTAAATTTCTTCTTTGGCCTAGTTATTGTTTAGAAGTATATTCTTTTATTTTCATATAATTTTATAGTTTTTAAAGTTATTCCTGTTATTGATTTCTAGTTTTAATTCATTGTGGTCAAAAAGATACTTGATATGATTTTGATTTTTAAAAATTTGTTGAGACCTGTTTTTTAGCTTAATGTATAATCTATCTCTGTGCTGATGAGAAGAATGTATTCTGCAAGTGTTGAGTGAAATAATCTATAAATGTCTGTGAGGTCCATTTGATACAGAGTTCAGTTTACATTCCATTTTTTTGTTGATTTTCTGCTTGGATGAGTTTTTGAACACATTTGGATGAGTTGCTGAATGTGGGTGTTAAAATCCCCTGCTATTATTGTGTTGCTTTCTCTACCTTCAGATCTACTAACATGTGTTTTATGTATTTTGGTGCTCCATATTAGGTGCATATATACTTGTAATTGTTATATTCCCTTGATTAACTGATGCTTTTGTCATTATATAATTAATATTGAATTGACAGTTTTATCATTATTTAATTTTATAATGATCTTTGTCCCCTTTTATAGTTTTGGACTTCATGTCTAGTTGTCTGACATAAATATAACTACTCCTGCTTTCTTTTGGTTTCCATTAGCTTGGAATAGCATTTTTCATCCCCTTATTTTTACTCTGTTTGTTCCCTTAGAGATGAAGTGTGTGTCTTATAGGCAGCATATAGTTAGGTGTTTTTTTCTTTTCCTTTTCGTAGAGCCACTCTGTGAATTTTTTTCTGATTTTTTTAATCTTTTTTCTTTCATTTTTCTTGTTTACTTTTGTAGCTTGACAGTTTTCTGTAGTAATGACGCTTGATTCATTTTCATTTGTGTATCTGCTGTAATATTTTAGTTTGTGCATATGTGTGGTTGCTCTGAGGCTTACATTAAATATTATGGCTACAATAACGTATTTCAGTTGATAACAACTTAACTGTGGTCATTGACAAACATTCTAGACTTCTTCCCTAGCCCTCATACAGTTTGATTTTTTTGCCTTACTTTACATATTTTGTATTATATACTCCTTAACAACATATTATAGTTATCATTACTATTTTCCACTTTGATTTTTAACTTTCACACTACAGATTTGAAAGATTATACACCACCATTAGAATAACCCAGTAATCTGGATTTGATTATGTGTTTACCTGTACCAATGAGTTTTATACTTTTACATGGTTTATGATTGTAATTAACATCCTTTTACTTCCAGCTGAAGCACTGGATTAGCATTTCTTGTAAGATTGGTCTTGTGATGATAAATTTCCTCAGGTTTTTGAAGCTTAGCTTTGTTGGGTATAGTATTCTTATGGATTATTTTTTAATTTTTTTTCTTTGAGCACTTTGAATATATCAGCCCATTCTTTTCTGGCCTGAAAGATTTCTGCTAAAAAATCTGCTGAAAGTTTAATGATAATTTTCTTACATGTGACCAGGCACTTTGGGCACTTTTAGGATTCTCTCTTTGTCTTTGGCTTTTCACAGTTTGATTGTAATGTGACTTGAAGAGGACATCTTTTGATTGAATCTAATTGAGGTTCTTTGAATTTCTTTGATCTGGAAGTATTTACATCTCCCAAGACTTGTGAAGTTTTCATCTATTATTTCATTAAATAAGCTTTCTGTAATTTTCTTTGTTTTTTCTCCCTCTGGTATTCCCACAATGCAAAAATTTGTTAATGGCATTGTTTGGGTTATTTTAAAGACCTGTCTTTAAGTTTAGAATTTCTGTTTTCTTCCTCATCTTATCTGCTGCTGAAGCTCTCAGTTGTATTTTTTATTTCATGCATTGAAGTCTTTAATTTTAAGATTTTTGTCTGACTTTTTAAATAATCTCTATTTGTTAAATTGTCTATTTGTATTTTCTTCTCTCTCATTGAATTTCCATAAGATTATTATCTTGATATCATTTTCAGGCAATTTGTAAATTTTCCCCTCTTTATGATTAATTACCTGAACATAATTGTGCTCCCTTGGTGGCATCATGTTTCCTTGCTTTTTCATATTTTGTGTGTCCTTGTGTTGATACCTGTGTATTTTGTGGAACAATTACCTCTTCCAATATTAGAAAATTGTTATTATAGGGAAACTTTTTCACCTGCAAGTGTGTCCTAGGGTGTTGGTTATATTCAATGCATTAGATTTGGTTCTAAGTAGGTGCAATAGTGTAGTCAATGAAGTTTCTTCAGCTGTAGTCAATGTCAGTGATGCCTGTGAATGTCTCAGTGGCCTAGACTGCAGGAGTTTGTGCAGCTGCTCCAACAGATCAGGTGCACCTCTCTGCTGAGGATGGGTGTACCAGGTTGTTTTGTGTGCCTTGTGTTCATGGGGGCTATTTTTGGGATCTGGCATGGCCTCCCACTAGGATCTGGGTGCTAGGTTGTTCCAGGTGCCATAGGTGTACAGAGACTGCTCCACCAGGGTCAGGTGCAGCCTCCCCACTGGGCAAGATTTCCTGTTCTTTTGGGGGGACAGGGAACCACTTAGGGTCTGGTACCAGGAGGTTCCACTTGGCCTAAGCTTTCTGTGGCCAAATCTGAGCATTGCAGCCATGGAGATGAGAACAATGGAGTGCCGCCTAGGAGATTATTACCAGGGATAAGAAGCCACAGCTGCTTAGCTGTAGAATGATGTGCTATTCTGTAGGTGAGTAGTAGTGGCAGTGTAGCCTCAGGTATGAGGATATGCAATGCCTATGGCCCCTAGAGCAGTTGCTCTGGTCTCAAGATTTTATCTTTAAAGTAGCTGCTTCGGTGATGGGCATACACAATATGGGTTTTTTTGGGGGGGTGAGGGTAATGAAGCCATGTGAACTTCAGTCATTTGCCTAGCCTGGGCTCAGAGCCTGTGAGTACTTTAGGGTTCTCTAGCAGCAAAGACTGTAAGTGTTTGCATTTTTAATGATACCTTCTGGGGTCTCCTGCTTTAACTTTTTCTCTCAAAAGAAGTCCCTCCTGGTTCCAAGTTGATGCTAATTGGGGAGACAGGCTTGCAAAGGCAGGGTGTTTTGTTCTTTTTTTTTTTTTTTTTTTTTTTGAGATGGAGTCTCGCTCTGTCACCCAGGCTGGAGTGCAGTGGCGCGATCTCAGCTCACGGCAACCTCTGCCTCCTGGGTTCAAGCGATTCTCCTGCCTCAGCCTCCTGAGTAGCTGGGATTACAGACGTGCACCACCATGGTCAGGTAATTTTTGTATTTAGTAGAGACGGTGTTTCACTCTGTTGTTCAAGCTGGTCTTGAACTCCTGACTTCGTGATCCACCTGCCTCGGCCTCCCAATGTGCTGGAATTACAGGCATGAGCCACCGCACCCAGCCTCTCTGAACTTTTTAAAGAGGATTATTCTAAATTATTTTTCTGTCATTTTACAGGTCTTTGTTTTGGTCCATTGTTTGAACTTTGTTAGTTTCTATTGGAGGTGCCATGGTTTCCCGAGTCTTTGAAATCCTTGTATTCTTCCATTGGTGTGTCTGCATTTGCAGCAACAACCATCTTTTCCATCTTTTACAGATGTTTCTTGGCAGTGATAGATCTTCACTGTTTAGCCTATGATTGATTCTTGTTGGGCCAGCTGGCATTAATTCTGGCAAAGCTAAGCTTGCTTTCAGGTTCTCTAGATGGCTTGGCTGCTACCTTTGCTCTGCATTCATGTGGAGCAGCTGGCTAAGTTCTGCTACCCAGCAAGACAACTGTCTGAGTTCTGGAATTAGGCTGAGCTCTGGATGGGGACTGCAATCACCTCTGATCTACCTGGGCTGCAGTATGTATTCCCTGACCAGAAAGGACCATATATGTGTCAGCAATTACAGTGTTGCAGGAGGGTCCCTGAGGTTAAGTGGATCAGTATGGTTGGAGCAACTGCTCAGATCAGTAGAAATGCATGGCTGAGATCTGCATCCCTTTCCAGGTCAGGTATGGGGATGGGCTTTGAGGCCAGAGGGATTGCTGATTAAACTCCCTGGTGTGCCAAACTAGTGCTTATCAAATTTTGCTCAGTTCTGCTGTGGCAGAGGCTGGCAATCCTGTCGTTGTGGCTCACATTAGCTAGTCTCACAGAAGTTCTTTACACGAGTGAGATTACTCCCTGGTACAGCAGAGAAAGGCTGGAAGGCAAGGTAGGGCTTCTCCTGGATCCGCTGTGTAATGAAGACTGGTAAATCTGTTTTGGTGGCTCATATGGAAGAGTCATCCAGCATATCCCTGTGTTTGGGGGTAGTTCCCTGGACACAGTGACAGTGGCTAGAGGTGAGACTCGTCCTCTTCAAGATCTGCTGTGCAACAGAGTCAGGCATGTCTGTCCTAGTGGCTCAGTTAGTGTGCATGTCTCACAGCAGTTCCCCACATAGATTCCCTGACTTCAACAAAAGGGGCTAGAGCTGAAAATAAGCCCCTTTGAGATCTGCTACGGGACGGGTTGGGCAAACCTGTTGCAGACTCTCTGACAGGTGCATCTCCCAGCAGTTTCCTGCACAAGTGATATATTTCCCCGACGGTGGCAAAGGGTAGTTGAGCCTCAGATGGATAAGTCTCTAAGCAGTTCTCTGCATGTGTAGGATACTTCCTGGGCTTTATGGCAGAGAAGGGCTGGAACCAAGACAGGCTCTCTTTAAGATCTACTGTGGGAATGAAGCCAAAAAGCCTGTCATGGTGGCTCAGATGGGTAAGTCTCCCTCTGGGTCCCTGTTGGGGCAGTACTCAGCTGGGACAACAGCTGAGGGGCCTGGAATTGAGTTACAGACAAATTTTGGCTCCACTACTGCTATGGTTTGGGTATGGTTTGTTTGGCCCTACCAAATCTCATGTTGAAATTTGATCCCCACTGTTGGAGTTGAGTCCAGATGGGAAGTGTTCATATTGTGGGGAGAAATCCTTCATGAGTGGCTTGATGCCGTTTTTGCAATAATGAGTGAGTTCTCGCTATGTTTGTTCATGCAAAAGCTGGTTTTTAAAAAGAGTCTGGTACTGCCCCTGTCCCCTCTTGTTTTCAATCTTGCCATGTGATCTCTGCATGCTGTTTCCCCTTTGCCCTCCACCTTGAGTGGAAGCAGCATGAGATTCTCACTAGAATCCAAACTGGCCACATGGATCT
Organism: Rhinopithecus roxellana; assembly: GCF_007565055.1. Lineage (NCBI taxonomy): Eukaryota > Metazoa > Chordata > Mammalia > Primates > Cercopithecidae > Rhinopithecus > Rhinopithecus roxellana. Next base: position 139,231,418 of record NC_044549.1, on the reverse strand, counting down.
TGTACAGTCTGCAGAACTGTGAGTCAAAGAAACCTTTTTTCTTTATAAATTATCCAGCCTCGTAAATATGATGGCCCCATAAAAATTTTGATGTCAAAATTCCTAAAATTAGTGACTCTGTTACCTTACACCGCAAAACGGAAACTACAGTTGCAGGCATTACTTTATAGAAATGCAGAAATGGACTAAGACAACGACTGAGACCAATGGGTGTCACAAAGAGACTTTTGTCCATGGATAGGCACAGATTTCTTATGTGAGGAGATATGAGTAGTAACTTCCTATTTCATGATCTTGCTGACATCACTTTTCATGATTAAGGTTTAAACTAAAATGTCACCTTCTCATTAGCCTCTGTATAAGTAAAGAGAAAATAAAAGCTAAGAGACCAAAGTTGAATGCTTACTACAAGTTTTACATTTCCTAGTAGGAAAAGTAATCCCACATGGCAGATAAAACTTGGGACAGTAAACACGGGAATAGCCCTTTCAGAGCTACAAAGTGCTCTGTCTCATTTTAGAAGAGTCATATTTCAAAATGCCACTGATTGCTGGCAATATCTAGGCTTATTGATTACGTATTGTGTAAAGGTTGGGCTGCCTGACACTGTTTTCTGCTGCATCATGAATTACCTACTTTAGAATTATAACTTTCATCTGCCTTTGCTACTCTGAGGAGGTATCCAATTCAGCAATATTGTATCCAGTTGTCATTTTAACCAAAGTGAGATGTATACCATTGTCAACAACTGAGATAACCCTGTTAGGGCTCCCTGGCCCTTAATCTGAAAGACAAGTTAATGCTCCCTTTTTATTCCTATCTCATTATCCACATACATGTACTACTTACTTTACTCCCTTAAAATACATGTAATATATTATGTATTTTACTTATGTTGTTATTGTTCATCTTTCCCTTTAAAATACAAACTCCATGGTAGAAATGTATATTTTCTTTTTACTGCTATGTCCTCATTACCTAGGGCAGGGTCTGCTCAATAGTAAACAAACAATAAAAAATTAACACTAAGATATAATCTTTACTAGCAAGTGTACCTTCATGTTGCATAATGTTGAAATAGAATAAGGTACAAATTAACTAATTGTAATGAAAAATAAACATTTAAAACATTCCTGTAGATTTTTGCATATTAAAAGCATAAAATGATATGACATTAGTTATTGTAGAAGGTAGAATAGTGGCTCCACAAAAATTTTGATGTCAAAATTCCTAAAATTTGTGATTCTGTTACCTTACATGGCAAAAGGGAAACTAGGGCTGCAGATGAGACTAAGGTTGCTGATCATCAAACCTTAAGAAAATGAGATTTGGGGGATTTGGGAGGTGGCCCAGTGTAATCACAAAGGCCTTAGAAGTGAAATAGGGAGGCAGAATAGAAGGTCGGAATGATACAGTGTGAGAACTCAACCCACGGTTGCTGGCTTTGAATATAGAGGAGAGGCTATGAGCCACGGAATAGAGACAGCTTCTGGAAGCCGAACAGTGAGACCCATGTCAGACTTCTGACCTACAGAGCTATTTTAAAAAATAACGTGTGGTTTAATCCAAGTTGGTTGTGATCTGTCATAGCAGCAATAGAAAACCAATATAGTTATTTTAAAAGAATTGATGTGGTTACTTAAAATATTTTAATGCTTGACCTCCTCTTGATCAAATAATTGTTATTTCTGTACTTTTGTTTCTTAATCAAATAATTGTTGTGTATTTTTTATTAAAAATAAATACACATTTTGCTTTTCCAGTGATTGACATACTCTTCTGAGTCATCAGATTCACATGAACAAAGGACTCACATGAATTATTTGCCTTGGATGAGGTAGCACCGTGTCCATCTCTCTAAATCAATGCTCAAATTAAAAGTTTCAGATGACATAAAACGTTATCATTAGAAAATGACCACAAGGTAACTGTAACAAAAATTATTACACAATTAAAATAAAATTTGAAGAAAACAAAAACCAATGAACATTTAATGTTTAGTATTCTAAATGTTCTTTCTCAAAATTAACAGAGTAAAGCAATCCATCTCTAACGATTGGCTTTGAGGCTGGTAAATTCCAGTTAATGTTTCACATCATCACATTCATTTAAGTTTTCAAACTAGTTGAAAACTTTTGTTAGTATTATTCAGTATTTAATATTTGCAATTATTAAATATTCACTTCAAATTATGAGGTAAATTAAGCTTTTTGATTATCCTTTATTTGAAACTCCACAGGTGAAAATTATAACAATTATTCTGTTCCTCAAATTCCTAAGAATTTTTTTTTCCTTTTTAGCCAGAGACAGTATGGTCTGAAAATGATTTGGACATTTTCCTTTCCATTGTTACAACTTAGAACTGTTATTGCATTTTTGTAAGAATATTAACTCTTGCTGTTTTTTTTGTTTGTTTGTTTGTTTTGTTTTGTTTTCTCAGCAACCATTTCTTGGCTACTTCTGTAGACTATATTTTTATATAAATAGAACATGGCAAAATATTTTTAAAACTAATATAGTATAGTCTATTTAAACGAAAGTTTTTTTATGTGTATCATCACCCCCTTTCCTTCTTCCTGTGCATTTTTGACTGCATTTTGAAATTTTAATTTTCCCTTAGTTTAGTATTGCAACATTCTAACTTCATACAGAAAAACTCTATACACTTTTTCACAGATGACGTAGCAAAGAACAATAATTACTTGTAGAGGAGGATGGGTGAAACAAAAGAGATACTAAGGTGGAAACTAGCCAGGTGTTCCCAAACTCCATTCCTCTTTTCTTCCTGTACGTTTGGTTAGAATACATTTCTCTCCTTCCCTTTCAGTTGCGTGAATAGACATGACTGAGTTCAAGTAAAAGGAATGTGAGTTAAAGTGACACAAACCACTTCACACCATCCTGCATGCAGCCCTTCATGCTGTTTTTCTTTAACAAGCTTAGCAGAGCTAAGAATAGAAATGTTAAAGCAAGAGTCGAAGAAGGCTGGGTCTCAAGAAGGAAGGAGACTCTGGCTCTATGGAGGAGAGCCACCTGGTAAGCAGGAGCATCAATTTCAAATAAATAAAAAAAAAAGACAGAAATTTCAGGGTTTTCCTATCACAAATAAGTTAGGTAACAATTCCTAAATATTTGCTATATTTTAAATTATTTTCTAAGCACTTTATGAGCACTAACCATCTAGCAAACTTATTCGTTAGAATATTATCTTTATTTCTTTGAAAAGGAATCTCAGAAAGTTAGAGATCGAAACTAGTTTAACTGTATACATCTGGTAACTTATAAAGCTAGAAGTTTTGTTCTTGCATTCTGCTTCCAAAGTTCAGCTTTTAACTATGATTTGAAACTGTTACAGTTCTTTGTAATGAAAAGGTTTAAAGGGTAGATTTTTTGGATCTTCTTTCTGATTGTAAGTTCTTCTTAATATTTGCAGTCAGTTCCTCTGTAATTGTCTCAGAATTTCATTTGTCTTAAGAGAGTGGAGGAACTGGAGATAGGTAGGGATCCTAAAGATGACTGGAATACTTAGTTCTTTTTTTGTCTTGAAAGTTTATATTGGGGAAGCAGAATTACTTTCTTCTGAAAGTGAATCTGGGGACATTTTAAAATGGCTTTCTTGGCATTCATAAAGCTGGGAACAGGGTTTTATTTGGAATCAAGCTGTTCTCTAAACACCGCCAAGAAAGATTTGAAAAGAGGTCAGGGAAGAACAAGGTGATATTTTATTGGGTCAGAATTCATATTATAACCCCACGCACTTATAGCTGGGTAATCACATTTCCTGTGCAACAATAGTAATGTCACCACAACTATATAGACTACAAAATGCTTTCTCATCATACATAAGATCCACTTAATAAGACTGGTAAAAATTATACCACAGATGATATGCATATCTGACAAAAACTCCTAACCACAGAATTCTTAAAATGCAAAAATAATGGGTGTCAAAACAGTAAAAATAATAATTATTAGTATTATGAGCCAAAGATGTCAATAGTCACATCAAAGAAAGTACCAAATGGCTAAGAAACATCGGACTATATGTTAATCCATTTAATAAAACTACAATGTATGCATATTGCATTATAATTTTTAAAATAAGATTCTTATTTATATATGACATACATATATAAAATGAGTACAGGAAGTGTAAAACTTGATGAGTTTTAACAACATGAATGCACCCATGTAACTGGATTTTAGATTGAGAAAAATTACACTGACAACAAAATAGAAGCCATTATAATGTCCTTCCTAGCCACTCTCCTTTAAATGTGGTTACCTTCTGAGTTTGAACACACTGCCTCATTTTGAATTTTATGTAGGTGGAGTCATGAAGTTTGCAATTTTTTGTGTCTTAATTTTCCAGTCAAAATTCAGCTGTGTTCTTGTACAGAGCTATAGTTCAGACTAATCATTTTACACTAATCAAATTGTATAAATATAACACGGAGAATTTATCCACTTGTCTTTTGATGGAGGTTTAGATTGCTTCCAGTTTCATGTATTATTATTCTTCTGTGAACTACTTCTTCATGTATTTTCGTGAGCATATGTATACATTTCTCTTAAGTTTTTATCTATGAGAAAAACTGCCCAGTTTAGGATACACATATGTTCAGACTTAGTAGTTTCTGACAAAAGAGATTTTAGTGAGATTATGTCAATATACATTAATGCCAGCAGTATGTGAGTTCCAGTTGCCACATACTAACACTAACATTTGTCCTATAATTTGTTAATTCATATGGGTTTTTAATGGTGCCTCATTTTTTTTTTTAATTGTACTTTAAGTTCTGGGATATATGTGCAGAATGTGCAGGTTTGCTACATTGACATACATGTGCCATGGTGGTTTGCTGCAACTATCAACCTGTCATCCAGGTTTTAAGCCCCAATGCATTAGGTATTAGTCCTAATGCTCTCCCTCCCCTTGCCCCTCACCCCCTAACAGGCCCTTGTGTGTGATGTGCCTCTCCCATGTCCGTATGTTCCCATTGTTCAACTCCCACTTATGAGTGAGAACATCAGGTGTTTGGTTTCCTGTTCCTGTATTAATTTGCTGAGAATGGTGGATTCTGGCTTCATCCATGTCCCTGCAAAGAACATGAACTCTTTTTTTTTTTTTTTTTTTTGAGATGAACTCTCTCTCTGTTGCCCAGACTGGAATGCAATGGCGTGATCTTGGCTCACTGCAACCTCCGCCTCCCGGATTCAAGCAATTGTCCTGCCTCAGTCTCCCGAGTAGTTGGGATTACAGGTACGAGCTTCCAAGCCCAGCTAATTTTTGTATTTTTAGTAGAGAGTTTCACCATGTTGGCCAGGCTGGCGTCAAACTCCTGACCTCGCGAACCACCCACCTCAGCCTCCCAAAGTGCTGGGATTACAGGCATGAGCCATCATGCCCTGCCTGAACTCATTCTTTTTTATGGCTTAATAGTATTCCATGAATTTCTCTGGTAACCAATGAATTCTGCAATTATTCAGGTGTTTATTAGGCATTTTGACAGTTTCTTTTTTGATGTGACTGTTGAAGCCTTTGCTCATAATACTAATTATTATTTTTACTGTATTGACTTTTATTATTATTGCATTTTAAGAATTCTGTGTCAGATATGCGTATCTCTGTGTCAGATATGCATATCATCTGTAGGTGTATTTTTTACCCTCTTGATGTCTTTTAATAAACATCCTTACATTTATTGTAATACTGTTTATGACATTCCCCCCTTCAGTTAGTGCTTTTTAAGGTCAGTTCAAGAAAACTTTGCCTTCTTCCAAGGCAGTTAAAATTTTATAATTTTTTTAAAGTTTTGTTTTACTTATCATATATAGACCAACAATCAAACTGGAGTTAAGACTTTTTTTTTTTTTTTTTGACAGAGTCTTGCTCTGTCACCTCAGCTAGAGTTCAGTGGCATGATCTCGGCTTCCTGCAACATCCACCTCCTGAGTTCAAGTGATTCTCCTCCCTCAGCCCCCTGAGTAGCTGGGATTACAGGTGCACACTACCACAGCTGGCTAATTTTTGTATTTTTAGTAGAGATAGGGTTTCACCATGTTGGTCAGGCTGGTATTGAACTCTTGACCTCGTGATCCACCTACCTTGGCCTCCCAAAGTGCTGGGATTACAGGTGTGAGCCACTGCACCTGACCAAGATTTCTTTTTATTTTACATAATTATCCAATTGACTCAGTATCTTTTATTAAAGAAGAGCATTCTTTTCCATTGAAGCATTTTTTTTTTATTTACATAGTTTCCTAAAGTAAGTAATTTGTAGTTTTCTTTTTTTTTTTTTTTTATTTATTTTTTTTTTATTATACTTTAAGTTCTAGGGTACATGTGCATAACGTGCAGGTTTGTTACATATGTATACTTATGCCATGTTGGTGTGCTGCACCCATGATTCAATATTACAAAGGCATTAATTTTTCTAAAATTGATCTATAGATTAAACATAATCAAAGGCTCAGTAATTTCATGAAAGAAATGCTTCATTGTTCAATGAGATCAACTGAACAATGAAGCATTTCTTTCATGAAATTACTGAGCCTTTGATTATGTTTAATCTATAGATCAATTTTAGAAAAATTAATGCCTTTGTAATATTGAATCTTTCAACCTAAGAACAGAGTATACATTTTTTTTTTTTTATTTACTCTGGTCTTCTTAATTTCTATCACTAATTCCTAGTGTTTTCAAGATAAAAATATCACTCATTATTTATAAGAATCAGACCTTTGTGTTTGATATTATTTTCAAAGCTATTTTTTAAAAAATTATTTTCTACTTATTTTAAGATATATATGTAAAATTTATTTTTGTTTATTGAGTATATACCTGGTGATCTTTATATATTTAATATTAATTTATTAAATTACATTGGAATAATTACATTTTGTAGGGTCAGTGGTTACTTTAGGGACACTTTTTAAGTGTGCTGTTTACCATGTTTTTCTAGACTGTTTTTAATCAAATTAGAGAAGTTTCTTTCTCCTTCTGATTGGGTATGGAATTTTTTCTATTTATCATTTATTGGAGAAAATTATTTTTCCCATTTTTTAAGGCAATCTGGTGAATTACATTGAATGTCAAATATTCAACCACCCTGTATATCAGAAAATATAATTAATTGTAATATATTATTTTCCCAAACGTTACTGAATTTTGCTTGCTAATGTTCAATTTGTCAATGTTATGTTAATGAGAGAAAATTTTCAGAAATTTATACTTTATTTTAATAAAGTTTTATTTGGTTTGATGTTAACAAGGCTGGTCTCATAAAATGAATTGGGGTGAGAGTATTAACTTATTTTTTAATTTTCCCTGGAAGAATTTGTGTAAGATTTGCTGCTATTTATTACTTAGATGTTTGCTCTAAGTAGATGGATGATGCTTCCTGAAAAGTTTTTGTTGTTAATGTTGTTTTAAATTTAGAGTTTTAATTTTAATAGATTTAAAGCTAATAAATTTTCTTTTTGTGTCAGTTTGAATAAGTTATGCTTTTAAAGGGTTTTGTTCATTTCATCTAAATTTTCAAATTGATTGCCTAAAGTTTTAAAATAACAAATCTGTTTAATATCTATAGAATCTAAGGTTTTCATTCTTAATATTGTTTTTTCTACACCCTCTAATTTTTTCTTAATGAGTCTAATAGTGGTTTATGAACTTTACTATCATTTTTCTTTACCTTTTTTTCTCTCTTCCTTTCTTTTCTTTTTCTTTCTTGTGTGTGTGTGTTTGTGTGTGTGATGGAGTCTCGGTCTGTCACTCAAGCTAGAGTGCAGTTGCACGATCTTGGCTCACTGCAAATTCAGCCTCCTGGTTTCAAGTGATTCTTCTGCCTCAGCCTCCCGAGTAGCTGGGATTGAAGGCATGCACCACCATGCCTAGCTAATTTTTGTATTTTTAGTAGAATCGGGGTTTCACTATGTTGGCCAGCATTGTCTCAAACCCATGACTTCAGGTGATCTGCCTGCCCAAGTCTCCCAAAGCCCTGGGATTACTAGCATGAGCCACCACACCCAACCTGACTATCATTTTTCAAGAACCAAATCTTGGATTGATTGATACTTTCCCTTATTGTTCATTTGTTGTGTATTTTTTAGTTGTTGATGTCTGCTATTGTGTTTATAATTTCCTTGTTAATAGTTTTTTATGTTTAACATACTGCTTGATTCCAAGCTACTTTATTCTTTGATTTCTCCTTTTCTAGCTTATGCAATATTAAAAAAAATATTTATATTATTATTGTTTTTCTAGGTATTCCTGGTAAGTGCATTGGTCTGTTACAGGTATCCCATCAAATTTTGAAATAGAAATTCATTATTACTGCATTTAATTACATTTTTCTGAACAAATGATTTGTAAGTTAATTGTTAAAATGCTTATAATATATAGTTACAGATATATGAGTGTATGTTTATGCAGTGTACTTTAAGATAATTGAATTTTTTGCAATGCTATCAAAAATATATTACTATTAAACTTTTATGTTAGTAAACATATTATTCTCTATATTATAGTTTCCATATTATAAAATATTTTAGAATATAATTATTTATTGTTTTATAGTATTTCATTTTGCAGTATCATGTATCATTATTTTTATATTTCCATATTTATAGAAATTGAGATTTTCTCATTTTGTTAGTCTAATTTTTTTCTCCTAGTTGCATATTTATATCTCTTTGTTAAAATCATAAATTGTTTCCCTAAAGCAGTCTCAGAAAATTATAATTACCAGGTCAAAATGAGTAACTTCTTGAAGACAACAAGAGATGCTTCAAGAAGACAAAATATTTTTACTTTATTTAAAGATGAATAAACTGAGACTTGGAAGTGTAGATAACATTGGAAATTAAAATCTGTTAACTGTCAGAGGTAACATTAAAATATAGTTCACTGCACCTTGTATAATTTGGTACCTTCTTACTGAGATATTTTTGTAATTTTATGTTATAAGGAAACAAAATTTATCCAGTAGAGACATTGTATAGACCACAGTGAAATTCCAATCAGAAAGAAAAACATTATGTATTGTGATATTAAATTACTGATGTTGATTATTTTTTTCCAAGAGTACAGGGAGAAAAAATCTTACCACAAGAATCGACTGCTCTGCCTTCCAGTTCACTTTCAAAACCCTTCAATACATCAATATCTTCCTGACCATATCAATATTATTTTTAAAAGTTAGACAATGAACTTGAATTTTCTGCAGATGGCAAGTCATTTACTGAAATGGAAAAAAAGTATAAATCCCGAGGGATATCATGACCCATTAACAGTGAGATGCAGTCCTACATTGAATAATAATTTAGAGCTATAACTAAGATAATTAGAGAGCCAGTTTGCTGCCAGAAGGGTTAGACCTTAGCTTCTCCTTTTATTAAAAGGAAGACCCTGATCTGTAAATGAGAAGAATCCAAAGTTTATTAATACCATAACCCCAACATCTGCCTGCCATAAAAAGATAATGATTTAGTATAAATTAATTTCAACTCTTCAGGTGCTGCAAATTTTAACAGACAATTACATCATTGGCATTCATTTTCACATTGTATTACTTTCAAGTTTAAGTTAAATGTTTCCTAATATTTGTTCAACAATGGATACTAGGGAAAAGGCATTTTAGGAAAATCTTTTTTTAACTTCTATTGATAAAGAGTTTTTACACACACTGCCTATTTCACTTTTCACTGTGTTGCCTTTAAAAGACCAATGTGAAATTCCAAACAAAGCCAGTGTGTTGGATAAAAACAAAAACAACACTGAGAACTTGTCTAAGAGATTCATGTGGTTCACTTCACCAAGACTTCCCCATACTATTTAAAGTTCAATAAGGACAAATTTTCCTTCATATTTCCATCTATGTTCTCCCCAAAATTGAGTTTTTCTTCCTCAGGCAAAGCTTCACTAAGAAGCAACTAACTGCATGCCATTATCTAGTCCAAAGAAAGGAGAGAACTAATGTTAGCCATGGCCTCGCTCCCCTACCCATTGTCCTATGTCTCGTACATAAACTTTATTGTAGATAGAGCAACCTGTATATCTCAGTTCTCTTTGTAGGTAGAAGATGTAAATAGCAAAATGGAATTGAACCACTATCTTGTTTTTCTTTACTTTGATCGAAACTTTACTTGTGTTAGAAATAACTAGATCTCTTTGGCAATTTTAAACTATAACCCAAGTACAGGAGCAACTTGATTTGTAATTGCCTTGTGTGTAGTGGTAATGCTATTCAGCATAGACTATCACAGGTCCACTAATGACCGGTCAAGTAATCAAAAAATAGTTAACTGGAATGATCAGTGTTTTTTCAAATATCAGTTCTGACACTATCAATCAATAAAAGGAAGAACAAGATAGTGTTTCAATTCCATCTTGCTATTAACATCCTCTACCTAGAAGATGTAACTGAGGTATCCAGGTTGCTCTATCTACAATAAAGTATATGTAAGAGACATAGGACAAGTTAGTGAACTTTATATTATAAAAGTCTTCTCTAGATAGTCCCATGTCATAAATGATTTTTTAGCTAAATTGTACAACTAACTAACAAAATAGCAATAAATAAAAGAGAATTACATATTGGCATCGTAAAAACATTAACAGTACCGTTTACCCTCCATATCCATGTGCTTCGTGTCCGTGGTTTCCACAAACCATCGATAGAAAATACTCAAAAAAAAAAAAAAAAAATCACACAGCCAAATTAGTGGCTCATGCCTATAATCCCAGCATTTTGGGAGGCCAAGGCGGGCAGATCACCTGAAGTCAGGAGTTTGAGACCAGTCGGCCAACATGGTGACACCCTGTCTCTACTAAAAATACAAAAATTAGCCAGGTGTGGTGACACACACCGGTAGTCCCAGCTACTTGGGAGGCTGAGGCAAGAGAATCAATTGAACCCAGGAGGCAGAGGTTGTAGTGAGCCAAGATTGCACCACTGTACCCCAGACTAGGCAACAGAGCAAGACTGCATCTAAAAAAAAAAAAATTAATCAAAAAAATTTTAAAAAGGAAAAAAGAAATCTCATCTGTACTGAATATGTACACACATTTTTTTCTTGTAATTATTCCCCATGTAATACCATGGAACAACTATTTATCCAGTATTTACATTGTATTAGGTATTATAATTAATCTAGAGACAATTTAAAATACACAGGAGGATGAAACTAGGCTATATGCAAATTCTATGCCAATTTATATAAGGGACTTGAGCATCCATAGGGTTTGCTACTTGCAGGGTTTCTTGATACCAGTCCACCATGAATACCAGGGGATGGCTGTACTTTCATTTTAAAACATTCTGTGCTATCCACTGTATTCTATTTTCTAAAGAAAATCTCTAATTCTCAGAACAACAGAACAACTCGCAAAAGAGGTTCTCTTACTGTGTTTTACCAACTTGGAAGTTTAGTTTTAGGAATTTTTTTGAATTAGCCAAAAGGCCAATAAGACAAAAATGTGTGTGATCCAAGATATTTATAAAATTCAAAGCCTGTACTTGGTCCAACAAACCTTATTGACAGTATCATCCTGCTTCATTCAGTCTCAGACTGTAACTGTTACTTGAAACTGATATGATGAAATGGAGGAATAGGGTAATGATTCACGTGTTCTGAATCATCTCAAAATTTATTCATGAATATGCTATAATAAAAACTCTGACATAAAACTTGACTAAAATTTACTTTTATATATGTGATATGCTATACCTATAACCCTCCCTCTCAATATACACATACACATATCACTAGCACAGATAAATGAAAACACAACAGATATCAAAAATTTACTGAATGTTACTAAAGGGTTAGACCTTAGCTTCTTTATTTATTGAAAAACAGATTCTTGTCTGTAAATGAAAAAAATCCAAAGTTAATTAATATCATAACCCCCAAATTTCTGCCTGCCATGAAAAGATAATGAAGTAAACATATCTGTTCAAAACTTATGGTAGGACTTATCAAGTCACAACACTTGGCTTTCCTTTACTTTCAGGTATCTGGAGAATTACTTTTCTCTGTTCCTTTGAGTATAGGTATGGGCATATGACAATTCCTGGTCCCTAAAATATGGGTAGAATTTGTATGTGGCATTTTTCAGGAAATACTTTTAGTTACCAGTGCTCAATTCTCCATTTTCTTTTCTTCTGCCTCTGCAAACCCTAAAGCCTCATAGTAAGATGGTAATAATCACAACATGGCGACTCTATTGTTCTGGAAGTCTGAGCGTCTATAAAGAGCAGAGTTCTTGTGATGACATGTGGAATGAGCCAGAAATAAGGCTTGATACATGAAATTTTTATGTTCAATATGTAATATAATTTCAAAGAGATATATAGCTTACAGCAGTCCAGTGTGGGCTGTGAACATGTAACTTTCATACTATATATTTACACTCCTCTGCCTGAGTAATCCTGCAATTACAACAAAATGGTTATAGCTTTACACTGTCCAATTCTGCTCCTCATTCAACCACGTTTAAGTCTACAGAATATACTAAAAAATCTTTAGGGGATTTTTCTGTTCGAACAATATTTTCTACTCCTAAAAGGAACCAGATGGAATAAGAAGTCTTGAATGCTCACCCATATCAGTATAAAAACTTAAAATACAAAAAAAGGAAGAGTTGATCCAGTATGTATTTATTGATCCAGCAGTTAACTTCAGCTTACTAGAACATGAGGGACCTGAAGAGAGCACATTTTGTCTGTGTGAATTTATTCCCATTTGTGTTCTGTTTCTACTCTAGTATTTTTCCATGATAACATACTGTGAGTCATCTTTTTATACCCAAGAAAATATTTCTTACTTTTAGCAGCTTAAGGAAAAAAAGCAGCTTAGAAATTATTCAAAACTGCACATCTTTGAAGAAACAACTTTTTTGTTGCCTTAGACATTGTTATTGGAAACTCCACAAAAACTCATAGGTCTGGGTATTGGACAGATGTTTGGTGGCAGAATTAAGTTTAGAGCACAAAAGATGATTGGTGCATAAAATTAGTTTTATTGTTTATAAAACACATGCATATTTATGTAATCATTTATTTATACCTTGCATCAGTTACTATTCCAATGTCACATATTTAGAACTATAAGCAACATTATTTAATTGTGATCATATAAGACAACTTTCACTTTCTTTATCAAATTAAGCAAGATTAACTTGTATGTCCTTGTATGAACTTTTTGGCATTAAAATTGTTAAAGCTCCAGCGAAGTAAAAATATTATCCAAAAATTATAGTAAAGTAACAAGAGCTGTGGTCGAGACATTTAAAGGGAATTAAGTGAACATACATAAACAAAAGATGGGATATAATAACTATCTCTAAAGTATGGATGATCAAACTATTAAAATAATTCTTTGTACATTTTACGTTTACAATGGTCAGAGCTGTTTCACATTCAACATTTTAAATGATTTCTTAAAGCTAGATGACTGTGTTGAAGAAAAACTCTAGATGCAAATCCAGGTGCAGTCTACTGTATTCACCACTTTAAATTATGTCAACACAAGGAACATAACCTCATTATTGTGCAGGAGAAAGTCATCCCAAGATGAAAGAATGAGAGCTGATACAAAATTATGATTAACATGCAAGAGCTGTTTGAGTGAGTGTTCAGTGACTTCATTTTATGTAATCATTCAGTTATCCTCTGTTGTCTGCATCCATAGGTGACCAATTCCAGTTTTGAAATGCAATCTCTATGGAGTTGCTAATTCTTCAGTTTTGTTACTGACTTTTGGGCTCAAGTCATTAAAATTGTTTAATTCTATGCCTTTAAAAGTATGAGGATGTTTTTGTTGATATAAATTCAGTTACACAAAACCTGGACAAGTTGATAATGATTTACTATCTCTTTGTCAAGTTTAATTTTATTTTTCTCATGTCTCAAGCTATTTCTCTTTTTCTTTTCTATGACTTTGTTAAAATTAGACGCTGGGAAAAATAATTTTCAGTTGGTCTTTGGAAGTATGTAATGTGAAAATTTATCTTCTTAATAGAATTGCATACTTATGATACTTGTGCTTTTCTGTTTCTACATTTCATTTTAAAAGTTAAAAGAAATGTAACCTTTCCTTTTAATAGTTTCAAGTATATCTGCATATAAGGATTATCTGTGCTTTTTCAAAATTCCAGACACAGTCTTGCTCTATTGCCCAGGCTGGAGTGCAGTGGCACTGTCATAACTCACGGCAGCCTTGAACTCCTGGGCTCAGGTGATCCTCCGTCCCTGGCTTTCTAAAATGCTGGGATTACAGGCGTTAGCCACTATGCCTACTTCTAGTTGTACATTTTTGTTTTATTTTATTTTTATACAGTTTCATGGACCACAGTCTGGGAAACTGATTCAGAAGGTCTAGGGTAGATTCTGATTATTTGAAATTATTTTTAAGAAGATCTCCAGGTGATTTTGGTCACCTCCCAGATTTGAAAAAACTCTAACACATAGAGATGAAGCAGAGGGAAAAACTTACATACCCACAAGCCAGAAGGGTTCGGCAATTAATACGGATCATTTACATTGTAGTTTATTGTTTTGATGATTGCATTTCTCAATAAATAAAATTCATGCCAATGAGGTAACTATGAGCAGAAGAACAAATGAAATGTGGGGTGCACGTATAATGGAATACACTATTCCATCAATCCCGAATGAAGTAGATGGGAACCGAAAGGATCTCACAAATATATTTAGCAAACAGAAAAAAAATTGCAGAAACATATATATAGTGTGATACATGTAAATAGAAGTTGGGCAAAATATACCATATATTACTTAAGTTCATATCAATGAACACATGGGAATTTTTAAAAATACCAAATTCAATATAGTCTTTACCTCTGGTGGAGAGAAGAGGAGAGATACTCAAGAGATCCAACACCTTGTTAATGTTGAGTTCTTTTTTTATTGGTGAGGGTAACATTTTTTTTTTGTTTTAATAGGAGCCTTACTACCATTTGCATTTGAAATACGTCATAAGAAATAAAGTATGTTGATTATCGAAATAGCCTGATTTTCATTTTCATACTTGCAGAGGAGAGGAAAGGGAGTAGGCATTTTATGTATGTTCAATACTATATGTTTAAAATGTCAGAAATATGTTGAGTAGTTTTTGAAAGAACTGAGAAAAAAAGGTAGAAAATAGGGAAGAAATCTTCTCTAAGATTGCCTTAAATGCCTTGAATTGTCTCTCCTTTCATCACATGGATGCCATGGGGAAGGTTCACTCATTTAAAATAGTAAGTGAGGCATACAAAATAAAGTGATTGCATGAGAGTGATTGCAGATTACTTCCTGAAAGGAAGGAAGCTTTTGTTCTTCATTTTGATTTTAGAGGAGTTGTTTCAAAGCCTAGTTATACTCTTTACTAACAAACATTTTTGGCTATTTGTGAAAGTTCACCTCCAAGGAAATCTAATCAGCCAGACAAGTTATTGTTATTGTTTCATTTTAGCCTGAAAAAAAATCACACATATATAAAATTACACACACACACACATATCTTGAAATCATGTAATTTGTCTAGGAGTTTAGTAAAACATTTAGTAAAATTTCAATAATGCCTTTTAAAAACTACATTTGCCTGGGTAAAAATTACAACTCATTCACTCACTTCATGCCTTGCTTCTCTTTTACAACCCAGTAATCTCTTTGTTGCTACAGCAATAACACCATTGCTTACCAGCTGATGAACACTGGTCTTGACACTTCTTATTCCACTACAGTTTAAAGGAATCTTGGGTGAATTTCTCACATCAGTCTGTGATTTCACTTGAAAATTGCAGCAACTAATAGTCATCTTCTTGAAGAATGTTATGTCTGTAATCTGTGAAAAAGTTTTCAAAGGATATATTCTAAATGTTAAAAAAAAATATTTTTCCCTGGAGGTTAGGACTAC
Source organism: Rhinopithecus roxellana (assembly GCF_007565055.1). Taxonomy (NCBI): domain Eukaryota; kingdom Metazoa; phylum Chordata; class Mammalia; order Primates; family Cercopithecidae; genus Rhinopithecus; species Rhinopithecus roxellana. The sequence goes on along the minus strand of NC_044549.1, from coordinate 139,215,494 downwards.
AAAACACTTTTATTTTCTGATTTATACCTGATTTTTTTCTAATCTGATTTTTAGTGAACTTTTTGTAGTAATAAGAAATAATAAATATATTTTTATTTTTAAAAAAAGAGATCTAAAAACATAAAATATGGCAGTGTGTTTCCAATGTGTTTGAAATGATCATGGCAAAATAGTGATTTGCCACTAAATTATCAACAAATTATTTGCAATTGACTTTTGCATAAGTTTCTAAGTATGTAACTTGAAACATATAAACATTGGTTAATAATCTTTTGCAGACATATATGACCTTTTAATGGAAATTGATCATTTAATTTTACTATTCATGTAATTTTTAATTCATTAAAATAGATTTTAATTTTTAATTAATTAAAAAATATATTATTGCTATAAAAATACTATGTTTTATAAATGAATGGTAAAATTTGAAGAAGTAAGTTTGAATGTTATCACTATTTTAATGGTTAAGAAAGGAGACTGTTGTATTCTTTTATAATATAGCCAGGAACCAAATTGCCAAGATAGTTTTATGTACTTTTCTACAAAAGACATTTACACATAATCTACATTCTAAAACGTGGCAGGTACCTCAAATGCTAAAGAAACATCCAGTTTAGCTGTGAGGCTGACACTTCAGATGTACCAGAGGATTCTGTAATTTAAAAATGAAAATTTATAGATCTTTTTATATTTATAGCAACATTGCCAGAACTTATCAAAAATGAGCTGACTTATAAACTATCAATGGATTTAAAAGTATGATCTAATATTCACCACATCAGAGACAGTATAAGTTCAGAGACAAACTTTATCTTTTTATTGTTGAAGATGTGTTTTTTAACTTCTCCTAGATTTTGTCTTTTGATCTCATAACTGCTCTAATTATGGACCAATTTTAGTATATTCCATTATTCATGTAAAATTACAGCCAGTTCAATAGCCAGAGAAGAAACTACGTAAGAAAGTATAATATTACCTATGTCCTTCTCTATGATATTCATATTAAAGTTTTAAATTTGATTTTGATCTTTGCCCAAAACATTGTTTATTGTACATAACAATGTGCTTATGTATAATTAAAAAGTTGTTAAAGGTGTCAAATAAAGATAATTGAGATGAGAATGTAATTCCTTTGTGAAAAATAATCCAATTAATAAAATTCCAAAAGAGCAAATAGACTGATTTTTTTAACGAATATGATTACATTATAAATGTTTATGTTAAATTTCAGTTATTTCATAATAATTCAAAAATTTTTTAAACTGGAAAGGAAATTTTAAGTGTTCTAACCTTTATTCATTTTTAAATAGCCAAAAATAATAAGCTCATCAAAGATTAAACCATTTGACCCGATGCAAACAACTTATAGAGAGTTGATCGGATCCTAGATGTTATATTTTATGTCCCATATATCCTTAAACTCAAGGTTTATTTCTTGTTATGATCTGTTCGAGGAGCTGAGATACTACTCTTTTACTAAGAATAGTGGTAACCTTGTTCATTCATTTTGCAAATGTTTCTTGAGCACCTGTTAGGTGCCAGGTAGTCTACTGGGATTAAAAACACACTAGAGAAAAGTGTAGTCAAGTTCTCCACTCTCGCTGTTGAATAATAAAATGATTAATAAACACAACGTAATTTCCAAATTATAATTGCTACAAAGAAAATAAAATATGGAAATATGCTAGAGAGTGACAGGTGGGGAATGTTACCTTAATGTGATCAGCCAGGTCCTTGGAACCAAGGTCCATGTTCAAACTTCTCTAATAAAGATGGGAACAAAGATGCTAGTGGCAGGAGGGTGAGGGGCCAAGGGTTGTAAAAGTAATTATTGGGTATAGTGAGTACTATTCTCACTACCTAGGTGATCAGATACGCCAAACCTCAGCGTCACACAATATATCTATATAAAAATCTTGTGTATGTACCCCTGTATCTAAAATAAAACTTAAAATTTAAAAAAATAATAAATAGAAGTCTGAATATAAATAAATAAATCCCAGAATGTTAATATTGAAAATATAAATAAATAAAAGTAACTATTTTGTGTATACATTTGAACAATTTGAAAATAACTAGCAAATATTTTGGACCATTGCTAAGAAAAGTAACATATTCTTTTATTCTAATTTGAGAAAATTAACAATAATTTTGCAAAAACTAATATACTGTCTATTTTCAAATTTTGTCAACTGTTCCAAGAATGCCAGAAAGTCTTCCATAGCTTTTGTTTTCTTTTATTTTACAAGATCTAAAAAAGAATTCTTAATTGAATTTGTTCATAAACCCTTTAGTTTCTTTTAATCTTGTACAATCACCTTCATAATTACAGAAAGTCTTTTTCCTTTTATTTTTTCTTTTTAAGATTTTATGTACTCAACTATTTTTATAAACCTATATTATTATAGTTTATTGTTCAGGTAAAGACCTAAACAAAGTACAAGTATTATATTTAGTGTCATATCCCTCAAAACTTCTTTGCTTTGTAGTCCCCTAACACTTTTGCTTTTATTTTGTTTTTTATTTTATTGGTTTATATAAAAATCCAGCTCACTTTTAGTGTAGAAAACTGCATGGTCTGCTGTTTGACTGCTCATGGGGTTAATCTACCCCTCTGTTTTCCACATTTCCTATACACTGGTAGTTAGACCCAAAGGTTTTATTGTGTTCAGTCTTTTTTGTAAAGGTGATGTTATTTTATTGGTTTTTGTTCATACATGTTAAGTTTCAACTTTCAATCACAAAATTCAATATATTTGATTCCTTAATTATATAAATTTTCTTTACATACTGTTTATGTTTTCAAAGTCTATAGAAAACATTACAAGGATTTGATTGACTCTATGCATGGTGCCATTACACAGGAGGAGAGAGCTACACCAGTAACATACATTCAAAGATTAAACTGTACATATGCAGAGTGTTACATGTGCCCTGCTCATTAATATTATTTATAATACAGTCTTCTAAAAAATAAACATTCCTAAACCCTAGTCACGATATATCAAAATTTGTTATTCACATTAAAACCACCTCTTATAAGAGCAAACAATTATTAATAATTTTAAGAAACAAGGCACAATGAGAAATGGCAATAGAATTCAAAACCCCCAACTTCTTGCTATGCTCCAAGCTGCCATCCCGAAAATGGGTTTAATTTGGTAATTTTCCCATTATGGAGAGTTCCAAGAAGAGACAGCTTAAAGACAATATTATGTAACACACATGGAGACACACACATTTGCTTAAAATTATCAATTCTTCTTGAGAGTGTAATAGGATACCTGATGCATAAATTGCGATGATTTTAGCAGGAATTATAGAACAACAAATGCCATTCTAGTAGTGGAGATTGTACTAACAGGTGAGCTCTTGTAGACAAGCTACTGGAGTATCTGAATCTGAATCTGTATCTGAATTCAGAACCCTTATGGAATTTGTTTTACATGTCTTTTCCTAGGACTTCAATAGACTCAAGTCATAGGCTAGAGATGTAATTTGAAGTATATACTTATCAATGGAAGGAGAAAATTAAAGGAGAAAATTACCTCTATGAAAGGCATAAATTCGGTCTCTAAGCCAAATAAAAGCCTCTATATAACATGGATGGCAGCACAGGGAAACAGAAATTAGAAATTCTGTAAAAAAGGAAAGTTTTGATCTCCTTTTTTGTTCGGTGAGCCATACGCCATATAATACCCAAAGTCAGCTTGTCAAATTCTGAAGCGATGAAGAATGAATGTTTCAGCTTTGGATTACAAAAGCTCATTTATGATTTTTATAATACATTTGAAATAAAAATGATTAAACTACATTTGGTCCACTGACATAACTTTGCACTACACCGCATAATTCTTTGACTGTATTCCTATACTAAAATACTAGGGTCAGAATAGCTAGAACAAAGAATTATCCAATTTAAATTTTCATCAAATGTAAACACAGAAGATTAAAATTAGTGGAGCCAACCACACAGTGGGGCGTGTTCCAGGATCCTTATATTCATGTGTACTCTTTATTTTTATAGAAATAAATATTTAAAGTTACTTTTAATTTTTATTGAAAAATATACACACAAATAAATTTAAATATTATAATTATACCTCTGGCTATGTTTTTGCCAACTTAGCATCACGTAGCCGGCACCACCCATATATCAAGGTTAAACACCATCCTGATTTCTAGCAGTGAAAGTTAGTTTCTCTGGTTTTGTTCTAATGTAAATAGTGACATAGAGTTTACATTGTGTCTGACCTCTTTCACTCACTGTTACATTAGTAATATTTATGCACGTGTGAATTATCCTCATTACCATGTGATACTCGATTGACTGATTCTAGCACATTTTTTCTATATTGGAGTATTGGTTGGGAATTTGCGTAGTTAACAGTTTAGGCTATTTTGAAGAGCACTACTACGAACATTTTACTCATCTTTGGTGAACATATGCATTCATTTCCATTCAGCATTTACATGGGAAAGGTATTGTTGGATTACACAGTCTGTATTTGTTCAGTTTAGTACATGCTGGCAAAAGTTTTTCTAAAGGCATTTTAGCGATTTACAGTGTCATCTACAATGTATAAGTGTTTCAATTGCTCCATACCCTAGTTCTGTTTTTGTTTGTTTGATTTTGTTTTCAGTTTAGACATTTTGCTAAATATGTAGTGGTACCTGATTGTGATTTCAATTTACATTTTCTTGATGACCAGAAAAGCTGAGTATCTCTTCAAATGTGCATTGGCCATTTGGTTATCGCCTAAAAAATTTCTTCATATTCTATTGAGTTTTAATTTAATTTAATTTTAATTTAATTTAATTTTAATTTAATTTAATTTTAAAATTAATCTGTCTTTTATGTCGTTGTGGTGGGAACATTGTTGCAGCAACCTACTATCGATTCTTTAGTGTTAGAACTTTCTTCCACATATTTTTATATCAACATTTAGATTTCTAAGAAAAACTTTGATATATTCTCTATGTTAAAATACACATATTTTAAGAATTTCAACAAACATTTAAGTTTAAAATCTGAGAAATATTCCTAAATATCAAAAGTAAATATCTGAATTTTTTAACATAAAAATTGACCTGATTTTTAATATTGATTTATCCTTTTGAAATTTGTCATTGGATTTATATTTTCAAATACTTACACAAATGCTTACTATGTTATTTTTCTAAACTACAAGTTGAATCACAGCATTCCCTTTTGGGAAACTTTTTTCTGTCTTTTAAAGAGTAGAATTTCAATTCATTTCACAGAGGTAAATACTTTCCATAAACTTGTCTTAACTACTTTTATGTTAGCTACATCTCCTACTGCATCTATCCATTAATCTGAATCACTGATAATTCAAATTTATTCTCTAGGTATCCCTATATACTCTCAAATCTATGCGATTTTACCACTGTAATTTTTCTAAGTAGAATACAACAATCAACCTTTCTGCCCATCAAAATCTTACTATTTTTCCAAGGACTAATTCACATAGCCCCTCCTCCACTGAAGATTACCCTAATCAGAAGTATACTCATCTTCCTTTAAATTCCAATCATTGTTCTTTTCTCTTACTACTTAGTTTTTCCTACCCCATTTTTTTTTTATATTCACTGGTCTCTAGATCTTTCCCACATAGCAGGAAACTCCTTGAAGAGGAGTCATAACTTAATCATGTGTATATTTCTTATACACCAGCATGAAATATACTAAAATATTTGTTGAATATTTGTGACTATTGTTTTTAATACATATATATGGTTCATTGGTAGAAAACAGCACTAATATTTTATAGTCAGAATCCATTACATTAAAATAGACCTTTTATCTAGTTGATGTCCTAGCAAATTACATAATCTTTAAGTACATAAAATGTATATTTTAAATTATTAAAGCTTGCTTTATTTTCCCTTTAAGAGAAAACTAAATGCTACAGTCTTTTCTAAAAGCTTTTCCTACTGTATCTTTTGGAACAGAGTAATTTTTGCACAAATCCCAGCACAACACTTGGATAATTTGAATGATTTCTCTGTTTCAATGTATGAAATCAGAGGAGTTTAATATGAAAATACATTAAGTAAATACAGGCATTCCTCAACTTGCAAAATATTTTTATGAACACCTTATTTTTATCAATGATGTGTGGCAAGTTTTATCCAGACTAGTTAGATAAAAAACACTCATTGCTCAGACTGGACATCAATATTTTTCTTTAAGGCGTTAAATATTAGCCCTTTTTGATTGCAAGAAAATTATAGTCTTTCCTGTATTGTAAATATCAAAGACATCATAACGCAGGTAGAGAGTTGTAAAATGTCTCTTTCAGTCATTGGACAATAAAAAGAAAAATAAATATCATCATGGAGTTTAATGTGCAAAGAAAATAAAATATTCAACAAAAATTATTAATTATTTCTAGCTTTATGTTTTCTTGTTTGCACAGGTAATATATTTCAAAAGATTTTATGTACCTTTAAAAATGAAAATTCTAAAAAAGTATTAGAAAAAATAGAGTAAGTCAAGATGCTTTAGCTTGGTGTTTCAGAGTAGAGAGATTAAAGTAATCCCAATATTTTCTTGATTTCTTAAGGTTTAACAAGTCATATTCTTTGACAGTAAATGTTACTAGAAATAAGTCATCCCAACTGGCTGAGGGATACAAGAAAAAATTATCAACTCTATTTGGGATTATAAATTTAGAATGTTAGTAATAATAAATCTCTCTTTTTTTCTTAGAAAATGTATCTCCTTAGTTACTAGAATTGTAAATTTATATTCCTAAAAATGCCCTTGGTGGCAGCCTAATACCAACTTGTATTTGAAGAATATTAGAATTGAGGTACAGAAAGTGAAGTGATTTGTGCTTAGTTATAAAATCTATTCTCACTATAAGGGTTAGAAGCTGCTTCTAAACAGGATTGGGACCCAAATCTGTTAACAGTTCTATATAGCAACTCATTTTCTTTTATTTTTCGTGTAATTAGATCAATTCGACCTTCTTTGTGTGTAAAACATTTCAAACTAACAGAAGTCAAAAAACATGGTTTTGATTTAGTTTAAAATTTTCAATTAATTTTATTGATTCCTTTTCATACTCAACATTTCTAGAGCCTACAAAGTTGACTACCTACATGCATGAAACAAAAATTGGGGTTTCTTATATTTTTAGTAAATATCTCTATTTTATGGAGCATGCTAATTGACAAAAAAAAATGGGTCTTTTGGAAGTAGAACAAGGTTGCTCTTGGCTGCTTTCATTTGTAGGAATTCCTGATCTGAATGCTGTATCCTATACATGATTTCTGGAATTTGGCTTAGATGCTTAGTTCAGTCTAAATGTTCAGCTACATTTTCTCCTCTCTACGCATCTGCTGCTCATGCCTACCTACCACTACCTACCTAAAGAAACAAAGCCTATGTCTCCAGCGTTCTCTGACCCCCATAGCTACCACTAGGTCCTCCTATTTTGGGCATGTTCCAGGATGATCCTGACTCTTCTCTCATTTCAGATATCCTGCCTTTTCTATCTTCATGCCTATCAGGCTGACAGAAACGGGCTGCTCGTTTGTTGTCTACAGAGAGGGAAAATAATTTCAATCTACACCACTCTCACCGGTCTCCCCAACAACACAGTTCTTGGTGGCATTTGGGGCTGCCCTCAACAGTAAGCATGCCATTCTGCATACAGGGAATGACTGGCCTACACAAGATTAACTCCTGCCATTTCCAACAGAGATTCTTAATGTAGACATCTAACACATTCTGATTTTGCAGTAAGCTTAGCAAAGATATCTCTGGTAAAATGTATTCAGCAGCAGAATAACTTCAGCAATTCCTTTACCATTTGCTATGCCTGTTTTGCAGTTGTGTGATCCCAGAAATGTTTGCTTACTATGATATTTTATAATAGTATCCCATGATTTTTTTTCCTGGACTCTGAAAAATTGCTATGAAAACAAATAGTGTATCTTTTTTCCCTGGGGGATAAAGTTTGGAAGAAGTAGTAGAAATTAGGCAGAAGCAATTCAGGTTGGGCATATTTAACCACTCATAAGAAATTTAGTCAATATTAATGGAGGCATAATTGCCAGGTCAATTGAAATAATTATCCTTCCATACTCGGTACTGGGAAGACTATATTTATAGACAGCTTAGAAACACTGGAGTTGGAATGTGATCGGATTTATCACAATTACAATCCTAAATCTGTGGTTTAGACCATCCTCATAATGACAGATGGTTTTTAACCACAACTTTATGACTATCTGACGTTGAATTACAGTATAGTTATATATTATCATATAAGATTATTATATATCATATATATGATTATAACATATAATCATATATACACCCAGTATATACAAAAAAATTCCTAATCAACCTTCTGTGACCTACCAAGCTAAAGCTTCTTGATTTACTCTATTCTTTTCTCATATACTTTTTGGTATTCTTACCTTTAAAGGTGCATATATATGAATATACACTACATTATATATTATATATATACAGTGTATATATATAATTATTCATATACTATATATTCATATATTTTATATATGTATAAAAGATTACTGAAAAGATTTACAAATATTTATTCCTCCAGAGGTTCTAAACTCTACCATTTCTACCATTTATAAATTAAACAAACAAACAGAACTCTGGGTATCGAGAATATAAAATTCTTTATTTCCTAGAAAACTGCCTTTACTTTTCTAGACTTTGCTGTGAGGGCATTGCCTATAGCAAGAAACACTGTAAATAAAAACCAAGTGAAATTTATAATTACACATTTTATAAAAATATGTTTTCTACATATTCCTCTGAGTCCTTTCTCTAAGAATACCTAGCAGAAATTCTTTATTCTTAGTGCCTGGTTTAGCTGCATTTTTATTTTTTAAATTTATCTTTTTTTCTCTTATTGACTTTATGAAGTAATAACTGACCATTGTCTCATTGCTAAGAATATCCATACTCTACCTGTGGTCATCTATAGTAAATACATGATTATTTTAATTTTAATTATTTTAAAATGTAATGTATTTTATCTGAATTTATATTTAGTCCTGGAGTTACTTTTTAAAACATCCACTGATAAAGTGTAAACAAAAGACGAAAACGACAACTGATGATATTTCATGGGGAAGAAAGGCATAGCAATACTATAACAAGATTCCTTTTTTAAAAAAAATAAATCAACTGCAAAATACGTGTCTGTGTGCCTGAGTGCGTGTGTGTGTATGTGCCTGAGCATGTTTGAATAAGCAAAGATGACATCATAGAAGAATTAAACTCAAACTACTGCCTGAGGTTACCTTGTGAGACTGGAAGTCAGAAAACAGGGCTTTACATTTTAATTCATACATATTTTTAAATGGAAAAACTGGAGAAACCACTGAATATTTTTGAATGTTTTCTAACGATTTTTAATTTTTTTCTCTGTTTATTATTTTAATCAAAAATATAAATATTTCATTAAAATGTATTACTGAAGAAAGTATGCAGATAAAAACGTGAGTAGTCTGGAAATCATTTTATAATACGAAAAATATAGAGGATACTTTATGTAAAGCTGAGCTAAAGGAGGAATTGTGGCTGTCTTCAAATATTTGAAGGACTCCCATGTGGAGGATAAGATATTTGCAAACAGATAATTTTAATAATAAAATTATTTTCAGGATAGAAATACATACAAAGCACTATGAAAGCATAGTAAAGACAACCACAAACACGTTAAAGAGGAATTTCCTTTTAGGTATTGATAACACTTGTTTTGGAATGTTACTATCTGATTTTTAAACCCAAATCAGTACATAAGTAACATTTGCAATAGTTTGACTTTGAACGTAATCTGGATATACTTACAGTTCTAAATTATTATAGAAATAAGAATAGATTTTGTAGCATTCCAAGCCATTCAAATGAGCCCATTAGAAGTTTAGAAATTCTTAAGAATCAAGAAAAATTAAAGACCTTTCAATAAGGTGAAAGGCTTGAATACAGCGTAATTGCAAGGAGGCAATAATGCAATTCCAATTTTGAAAGTTATAAATTATGCAAGTGATTTCAACAGCAGGGGGTTATTTGTCCTGATGTGAAGATGTTGCAAAGCTCATGAATTTCAAATCAGTAAATTAAAAACAAAGGTTTTACAGCTTAGTAAGAAACAAATGAAAGACAAGTTATGCCAACAGAGGTCAATGCTAGGGCTCTCTCTGTTAGGGATTGTTCAGTGTTACCCTCTTTTTCTCACTTCACTACAAAAGGGGAAAAGTGCTGATGGATTTAGTCCAAGAACACATGTGGCTGAGGTGACAGGTTTCTGAGTATTTGGAGATGTTATTTAAAACTAGTCTGAAAACTCTTGTAACTGCCAGTTGTGATATGTTTAGAGAGGGCATATTGATCCTGTTTGATAATTTTTTTTCGATTTGCTTTCCTCTTTTCCCCCAAGTAGCTAGAGGTATAAGACGCATCTGCTGTAAATCCTGCACAGGTAATGTAGCATAGTTTTATATTTTGAGAGATCATACCATAGCTTTTCAAGGAACCCTGATGTTTTCCAATGATATTGACTACTATAATTTGTTTTATATTTCATTCATTCAAAATGTGCCAGAAAACTCAATAATTAATATTGTCTTTAGTTTCAATATAACTAAAAATAGCAGATTAAAATAATCCCACTTGCTCTATTGGCCTGGTTTCTTTTTGGTACTATACTCTCGCTTCTACCAATTGTATCATCCATTTCAGGTTGTCAAAGAAAAGAAAAAAGAAAAAAAGTTGATACAAAAAAACTCAATCCAATATTCACAGAGACATTACCTGTATTCGACACCATATGGCTCTTTGTGTTTACATTTTCCCTCATATTTCATTTCAGCAGAATCCTAATCTACTACAGGCAAAATACATGGAATAAAAATAGTTCAGTAATGAAATTACAGGCCGGGCGCGGTGGCTCACGCCTGTAATCCCAGCACTTTGGGAGGCCGAGATGGGCGGATCACGAGGTCAGGAGATCAAGACCATCCTGACTAACACGGTGAAACCCTGTCTCTACTAAAAATACAAAAATTAGCCGGGCGTGGTGGCGGGTGCCTGTAGTCCCAGCTACACGGGAGGCTGAGGCAGGAGAATGGCGTGAAGCCGGGAGGCGGAGCTTGCAGTGAGTGGAGATCGCGCCACCGCACTCCAGCCTGGGTGACAGAGCGAGACTCTGTCTCAAAAAAAAAAAAAAAAAAAAAAAAAAGAAATTACAGTAGGAAAACTGTATTTTAGACACTTACTAAGTGGACAAGTTGAGTAACAAATTCAGATTCCTGAAACCACTGGAATTTGATGCAGATGAATGCCAGACAATTAGGTTTTTAAATCACAGAAAAGTTGGAAAGCAGCAAGTGAAAGTGAAGTGGTTCTTCGTTTAAGTTACATTTCTCTGTCATTATATATTTTCTGCACTTGAAACCTGTATTGGAAATCAATATAGACTTCTTTTAGAGCATAAAACGGCAAATGCGTGATTTTTAGTTCATCATATTCTTATGAAGTTTGATTAAAATATGTTTTTTCAAATGTGTGGTTTTGTAATCCTGTGTTTTTCTATTAGCCTGGCTTTAGAATATAACTTTAAAAAAGCTTACAATCACAAAAAGAAATGTAGCTATTTTGTGTGTTATGTTCATAATTATTGAATTGTTCCTTTCAATTTGTGAACTTTTTCTGAGAGATTATTTCCCATGGCTATCTTGCATGTTTCATCACCACAATTCTTTTTATCAGTACATTTGATTTGGTCAATTTCACTTTTATTTTATTTCCTTGGCTTGTGAATCCTCAGCACAACTTTTAAAATGCTTCTGAAATTTCAAATACTTTCAGCAAGAATTTATCGCTCTTAGGGTAATTTGTGCTTGCAAATTTGTGAACGTAAAAGTCAAACACCAATAGTAATGGCATAAGCAGAAAAAGGGGTAGAACAATGATGTGCAAAGTCATTTACAAAAATCTCATGATGCTAGAGCATTCACTTAGGTTCCCTTTTTAAAAAAAAATTAGTAAAATATGCTTAACAAGCTGTATTGCTTCAACCATTTCTAAGTATACAGTTCAGTGTTATTAAGTAGAATCATTATGTTGTGCAATCATCTCCACCATCCATCTCATTCACACTTTTCAGCTTGTAAAACGGCAACTCTACAGTCATAAAGCACAACTACCCCCGTCTCCTCCAGCACCTGGCAAGCACCATTCCACTATCTGTACCCATGGTTTTGACTACTATGCTAGGTGACTCATATTAGCGGAATCACAGAGTATTTTTTTATTGTTTTATATCATTTAGCTTAGTGTCTTCAAAGATACCGTACCATAAGTCTGAATTTTCTTGATTTTTATACGGAATAATATTACCTTGTATGTTTATATCATATTTTGCTGCTCCATTCCTTTGTCCTCAGTTGCTTCCATGTTTTACCTAGTGTGAATAATGCTACTAAGAATATGGATATTACAAATATTTCCTCAAGACTCCGCTTTCAAATCTTTGGGTACATACCCGGAAGTGGAATTGCTTATATATAAGGTAATTATTTTATTTTTATATTCTCATTAATTTTGACCTAACAATTTGTCTTCCCTAATTGTCTGCTGTGACAAATAATCTTCTCTGTTATGTCTTCTGCTGGCTTCTAATTCACATTGCTTTTCTTCTTCTTTTCCCATTATTTACAAATTAAAAATACAACTTGCTTTGCAAAAACATTTAAAAATATGTGTTAAAATCTTTAATGCACAAAAAGACAGCAACCGAGCTGCATCTTAAATTTTATAGATGGATGTTTTAGAAACTACCAACTTAGACCACTCTAAAATGTCACTGGTGTCCTTTATGACGTAGCCGAAATTGAAGAATTTTTTCCTTGCATTTGTTAGACTTAACTGACTTTCATGAAAGCAGTGAAAAAGAATGTCTCAAGATACCAAGAGACAGCGATCAAAGGCTAAAATTTGTTTTGTTGTTGTTACTCTTCCTTTTACTCCTGCAAAGAGGGCAACATTAAGCAACAGAGACACATTGTCAATGCCAATATTCTGTTTGTGTTGCTAAAACTTATTTTTATTATAATTTGGTACCCAAGAATTTGAAGAAAAAATTTAAAGAATGGTGCCCCATGCCCAAAGTCAAACTCAACGGGTCTGAGTGAGTAAATTTTACAAAGAAAAAAATGGGCTTTTTCCATTTTGTATACCTTCTTGATGTATTAAAAAAAAGGAGTAATGATATAAAATTGTGTGTTTCTTTTACATATACTGCAAAGATGTAATGAGGACATTTAGAAAAGCAGCAATTTGTAACACTTTTAGTACTTTCTTACCATCCGTATATCAATAAATTTGATGAGAAGGTATGAACTATTTGTAATTTATGGCACTCATACATTTGATTAAAAATTGATAATCACAAGAAGGCTTTTTGTATCAGGTAAAATTTAACTTACTGAAAATAAATTACCAATACATATATTTACTAAGAGATCATCATTCTTTATGGGCATTAAATGAAGTTTTATCTTTGCTCTTCATTGAGACTACGGACAGAGTCTCAGATCATGAAAACATAATTTAGGTTATTAAAAAAAATTCTGCTTGAAATATAAGTGCTTACGTACATTAAACATTTTCCTTAATATTGTTAGTTTACAAAGAAAACTGTGTTAAGCTTTAAAATTCCTGAATTTTTTAAATCAAAATACATGATATCAATTCCCAGTCTGCCAGTTATAAGCAACGTAGCAGAGAACAAATCAAATATCTTTCAGCCTAAATTTTCACATCTGTAAAATTAACATGTTAGCTATAAAAGCATTGAAAATCCTTTTTAAAGCTTTATTAGAATATTTTAAATGTTTTCTCAGCATCTGGAAGAGTCAGGTAGTATACTAGGAACTGAGGGGTGTGGAGGGACTGAAGTCTGTGTCATTGAAGTCTGTATTCTGGGACAGACAGATGTATAAACCCCAATGTAATGTGTTTATATTGTAATTAAAGAAAAATTTAAATGCTGTGAAATCTCTCAGTAGAGAGAGACAAGCTCTGTCTTTGGATGGCAAAGGAAATTTCATTTAAAGGCAATATTTGGGTCTTGAAAGAAAATGTTTGCTGGCAGAGCAAGGATTCACAGTGGAATAAACACATGTACATGTAGGAGGATGGAAGGATAACAGAGCAAGCAGTGTTAAAGAAAACTTGACAGACTTGTGTGGACGGAACATAGAGTTCGTGGGAGAATGTTAGTTGATGAGGCTTAAAACTTTCACAAGGAACAGATTGCAAAGGGTCATGAAAGAAAAAGACTCTCAGTTTTGACATGAAGGCTACTAAAGAGCTATGGCTGTTTGTGAAAGACATGCTTTAGAAAAAGTAGTCTAGCTGTAATGTGAGGAATCTTTTGCTGTTCTCAAGGCTAGAATCATGGATAGCAGATAGTACACATTGCAGCAATTCACGTATGTGTGGATGAGGTCAGAAATAAAGTACAGAGACCAGTACTTGTAACTGAATTTGGCTTGGGACATATTTAATTTCAATGATTATACTAGGTATGTTAAGAAATGAGGGCCTGGGGAAATAGGAGCTTGCTTCATTGAAATATTTTCAGTAAAATTTTCCAATATTAATTTTCAAAATTTGATTAACAAGTATCTTTTGCTATAGAATGAAATCGAAGCTTTGCATACAAAGACTTCCATTACCTCTAGTTCTGCAGCAGCATCTTCAGTTCTTATCTAGTTTTCAATAATCTAGAAGTAATTCCCCAAATGGGTAATATTTCTAGCCCCTACCTTTGCATGCTCTGCTTCCCATGCCTAGATGCCTATTAGAGGCTATTATTTACATTTTATGAAACTCACATTTTTAAACAAACAGGTGTGTATTCTGTATGAAATGTAAATGGAAAAGAAGGCACCATTTATGTTTTGAAAATGTGAAATATAAAGGTTTTTAGTTAATCTTTTCTTTACATCCATGCCCTCATCGTCTTCACTGACATGCACAGGGAAACATTGTTTGAGCATGATCAAGAAAATGAGGCTCAGAAATACTAAAGTTAATTCTATTACTGTACATTAAAAATAATTTCCTCACCATCAAAGATTTGTTGTTCTCTTCCTGACCACCTGAAAGAATAAAGCAGGATAATGACATTCTCATTATTTTAGGAACACATTTTCATTCATAATGAAAAAGTCCCTGAAGGGCACAGACACCATAGAGGCGACTACGTGAATTAATTAAAATTGTTTGCCTGATTAAATAGAAAATGCAAGTGTAAACCTCATATCCGAAAATTTCTCTCTTTTCATGAAAACACAAGAGTAAACTATTTTTAACAAAAAGCTTTACAAGATTAATCTTTAAAAAAATGTTTCCACTAAAAAAACCTTTGCAAGATTAAACTTTAGAAAACAAAATATGTTCCCACATTTTTGTGTACTTTAAAAAACCGACTCTCTTATTGGACAACAAAAATAAAATACCCATATAGTATATTTTATATGTTCTAAATTCTTCAGTAGTTAATTAATTAAATCCACACAAATCTTTCTCAAACACAAATCTTTCTCACTTTAAAAATGTTTTCATGTGTGCAAATCAGTTCAAATGAGCTATTAATGTAATATTTAATAGCGCCATTAAAATGTGAATTATCATCAAGAGATTGTATTTCTTTTTCAATGTTTTCCGAATATAGTTGCAGCCGCAAGGAGAAGATATGTATGTGAAAGTAACTATTTTTCCCAGAAACACAGCTTTGATAGAAAGAATCTTAAAGTAAAAATACACTGCGTATATATCTTTCTAAAATAACTCCATAGGAGATAAAGTTCGTTTTACTTTGATCTACCTAATTCAGCAGTATGTAGTAAAGTAATACACTCCATAACGATTGCTTAGTAATAGTAGAAAATAGAGTCAAGAAGAATCTCGAAAAGTGTACAGATGGACTCCTTGACAGTATGTTATGTAGCCTTTTAACAACAGCCGCATAGCTTTCCTTCCTTTCTCTGATTACTTTTAGTAATTAATTAATTTAGTAATTAATGCAGTAACTAACATTTATTAAACCTTTATTATGCATAGGCCCTGGGCTAAGTACACCCCATGGGTTATTTCATGTAATCCTCACTTTATTGTGGTTACTACCTATAGGTGGTAATGTTATGTACATCATACAGATGGGGAAATGCAGTTTCTTAGATGTAAAATAACTTGAATATGTTCTCATATCCAGTAATAAAAGGAGACAATTTTTGAGTCTAAGATTTCTGACCCCAAACTCATGTTATTAACAGTCACAAATTCACTGTTCTAAGAAATAAAGGAAGGAAAAATCACGGATGACAGCGATCTGAGGTGGGGTGACTGGAAAAAGAGCTGTGCCATTAATAGATATTAGAACATGGATGAAAGTGTTTCTTTTCAGGAAGCTTTGGCCTGTGCAGGCCTAGTTTCAAGCTAGCTGATTTGATCTTATATCTAAGAAATATACCCAAGCAGTGGACTTGCTGGGAGCATTGACAGGCAGAGGGAAAGGCCGTCACATGGGCTGACTGCTGGTAGGGGAGCACAGAAAATATAATAAGACTTCATTTTTCATACCTGCCAAGAGGAAGTGACATAATTTCCATTTGTAAATTGATGAAGACAAGGACTTTTTGATGCTAGACAACTTACCAAAACTATTTAGCTAGTGACTGATAAAGAGAAAATTCTATTCTGCATCACCTTCTTGCCAGGGTACAATTCCTTTTCAGACTATTCGGATCCAGATAGTTTAATAAATCTGCTAACGGAATCTTCAATGACACTGAATTTCAAAAGAATCTTTAAAGGGAACTGCTTCAAAATAGAGCTTATTGGCTCTATTTTTAAACTATAATACTTTCTTAATAATTATTTTAAATATCAATAAATGTCTATGTGAGTTTTCTTTGTAGCCAATTTCCAAAATTTCTTTTTTTGAGACACGATTTTCTACATCTACAGTTCACTATATATACTCTCAGATGTCTATAATAACCTGCTAAATTCTGCAATCCCACAGACTCTTCTCATAGCTTGTCTTCTTTGACTTCTCTGCTGACCACATCCTCCTTGTCATGTCTCCTCGGATTTCATAGCACTACCCCTTCTTTCTCTTCCTTTACCCGTTCATTCTTAGTGTTCTCAACTCCTAACTCCTTTCCTAACAACTCCTCTGATGTAATCCTTTCAATTCATCTTTTTCTTTTCTACTCTTCTTTCCTGCTATAACAGCCCACTACACTCTTTTCATGCTGTAAGAGCCCATTTACCTCAATAAATTCTATCCCAAGAAAAATATATCCAAATTTTACCTACCAGCCAAATGTCTGTTCTAGATTTCAAGGTGAAGTTTCTTGGGTGTATTAGCCTAACCTGTTGCCTTCTCCTCTCTTAATTGGATCAATTTCCTCTTAAATATTTTAAAACCAATGTCTATGTGCTTTTCTTCATGAACTTTTCCATGTAGTATGTTACTAAATCCTTACAGTTTGAACTCTCTGATATCTTTCACGATAGGAAAAATATAATAGTGAAAAAGACACTATCAGCTACCCATACCAATACCACAATCATTGTGTTATTTTGAATTAAAACTGTGCTGAGCATTTTCTTCATATGATATCACTTAATCTCCAGAAAACCATTACAGTGAAAACAAGTGAAGCAAAGAAAGAGAAGAGATTCAGAGAACACTTGCCCTTGATCCTAAAATTGGGAAAAGACCCATACATTATCCAAAATAAGGTGTAACTAACCGCAGTCATGAAGCCCTCTGCTCTGCGGCTGCATCCTTTCCATTCCCATTGCTAGTGAGTCAGTTTATCCTTCATCACGTCTTCTATGACCTAATGCCAGAGCCTCCCTGCCTCTAACAGTGGCCCTTTCCTTTATCGGTTGCAACATAATTATCCTCATAAAAGCAAAGTTCAAACAATTTGTTTTCACCAGAAATTTCTTCAAGCCCTAAAATAAATGAGAAGCTTTGAGTGTAGGCAAGACTTCCTGACCTAGGTAGCCAAAACATTTTCCTAGTAACTTAATTTCTTTTCTTATTCAAAAAATTTGATACAGTTTTGTGTGTGTGTGTTTGTGTGCCAGACCCTAATCCTTTACCAATATTATACAGTTAATCCTCAAACAATCCATTATGGAAATGCTTTTTCTCTCCATTTTACCAAGTAGAGAATTGAGCAAAAGGAATACAGGTCAATTGTCCTATCACACAAATCTGGTAGCTAGTGCCTCTGGGCGTCAATCAAACCTCTGGAGTCTGGCTCCAGAGCCCATGCTCTTATCCCTCAGGCCGCGCTGCCTCTCTTGTCTTATTTATTTAAGAGGTTGGTGGGCATGTAGTTCGTCTCAGATAGATTTTAGGTCCATTAAGGTATCTATCTTTGCGTCTTCTTCTTCTTGTAGTATCACATTATCACATAAAGTATCAGAGCCTTTCAAATAATAATCTAAGATAATTTACTTAACAATTATTTATGGAATATTAGAGCTGATTTAGACCCTAGAGACAACTATTTTTTGAAGAAGGCAGAACAATTCTGCATAAGAAAACTTACCCAGTGTGAGGATGGACTAAAAATAAAAACGAATGTAAAAATTAAAATAAAAGTGGACATTACGTTAGAAATGAGGATGTTGGTAGAATTTAAATAAGTAGGACAATATCACATTCTTGCTGTGAACAGAAAAATAGAGAGTTGATCCCAAGATAAGTATTTTCTGGTCAGAGGTGAGAAATAATAATTTTACTAAACAGGAATAAATATAACAAATTAACGTGCCTGAGAAATGTAGATGATCAATGTGGTTAGACTTTGGTGAAAGAGGAAGAGAGTGGTATAATAAGAGGTAAAACTCCAAATAGAAAAGATGAGATTGTTTAAGGCTTTATAAACCATGAAATGTGTATTAAAATTATTTTAAATTCAATAAAAACAATAGAAGAATTTTAAACAGAGGAACAAAATAATATGATTTCTTTTCTTTCTCACTTCTAGTTCTCCAGGCTAAACATACTCAGTCTTCTATAATTCATTATGAGGTATGTGTCTAGACTATCAACTCTCACCTGTTTTTCTTTTCTTTTACTGTCCTCCTTACTATTGGATATAAACTTACATTATATTAAATATAAACAAGACCATAAATTTCTCACTCATCTTTAATGACAAGAGTAATAAGAGCATTCAAGCAACAAGACTAAATGCAAATCAATCTATGTCAGCATCCATAAAATTCAGCTTAGAAAATGAAAACTCAGAAATAAGTAATTATAGCTGGCTTTCTGAATGAATACTAGAGAAGCAATCATAACGAGTGGTGTATATTCACCATCCCCTGAAAGGAGGCACTCATAGGACGCCACTACATTTGTATTCTTTTTGGCACCGTCGTTACCCTAACACTCATGACCATCAGCGGTTTTTACTTGATTTCCCCTAGGAAGAGCTTCTTTTACATTTGACTTTTAAAGCCAATCTTATCTAATAACTCAATGTTATATTGTGCATTTATGAATGGTGTGGTAGTTATGTAGACACCATCACAGACAGGAAGGCTTGAAAAAAACAGATCTTTATCTTTCACAGTTCCAGACGTTCCAGACAATGGAAATCCATCCATATTGGATGGATCCATATTGGATGGAAATCCAATATCCAGGTGCTGTCAGCTTTGGTTCATCCTGAGACCTCGCCCATAGGCTTGCAGATGGCCACCTTCTCACTTTGTCTTCACATGGCCCTTCCTCGGTGCATGCACAAGCTAAGTGTCTCTCTCTTTCTCTTCTTTTAAGGAAACAAGTTATATTGAATTAGAGTCACATCCTTATAACCTTATTTAACCTTAATGACCTCCTTAAAGTTCCTGTCTCCTGATATGGCAATATTGAGAGTTGGGGCTTCAATATATAAATTTTGAGCAGACACAACCCAGTCTATAACAGCATTTAATAACATGGAATCGACAAGCACACAGACACACATACAAAGTTTAATGTTTAAAGGTGAAGAAAATAGGTTTGGGATTTCAAGATTAATAAAAACTTCATAAGGTAACTACACATAATTACTTTGAGAAGCCTTGTGCCATTATCGTATAGTTAGTACGATAACAATGACAAGTTATTGTTAATTATTAGCTACCAGTTTGTTATTAGCTACCTAATATATATTTATATATAAGATTAGCTACATTTCTTTTTATATATACATAACATGTACATTTTATCATCTAAATTTTTATCATCTAAATATTTATTATCTACAAACGTAGAGATGTTCCGTCTTTGTAGATAATAAATATTCATTCAGCACGCGAATACCCAACCAGAAGGTGAAAGAGATGGAAATTGAGCTCACACATTTCAAATGCACAGGAAAATTCTTGACATCTATGCCAAGTTATCTGTTGGGAAACTGGTAAAATAATTGAATAAAATTTAGTCTTTTGAAATTATTTTAAAACGTAAAAATCATAATAAAAATCACAAGCTTACAAGTGCGCTTTAGGGTTACAAGTGGATGCTGAAAATTTTTCAGCAGTTACCAATTTAAATATAATTAAATGCTACTGAGTACCTTCTTTCATAGTGTGATCTAGGAGCTCAAGACCAATGGCTGTACCTTCTGAGTTCTCTTTCCTTGGGAAGTGCATGGCGGTCTTCTCCCTGTGTCTTCACATGGTATTTTCTGTATGTGAGCCTACATTCTAATTTCCTCTTCTCATAAAGACACTAGTCATATTGGTTAAGGCCCAATGTAATTACACTGTTTTTACTTAATTACCTCTAGAAAAGGCTTATCTTCACGGAGATATTAGGAAGTAGGAGATGTTAGGAATTAGGAGATATTAGGAATTAGGACCTCAATATACGTGTTTCAGTTAACACGATTCAGTCCATAAGAGTAAGTATCCCTTCAAGCTGTGGAGTTAGATAAGTGTTAGACTACAAGTGTAAGTAGTGGTAAAATATTTTCAAAGATTTTAAATCATATAAAACATAGACATAATTAACTCCTGAATAAATGCTAGAAGTACTGTTCATAAACTGGATATAATATTTCAGGTTGAAGTAACCTACTGGGTTGCCTGAATTTTCAATAGCTTTCTGATTCCACAGGAACAGCTAAACATTTTCATTTCACTGTGCATCATAAAAAGAAGAAACTTATGACAGTAACTCAGAATCAGTCTAAGCCAAATATAGTAAGAATTTAAATCGCCAGCCTCATGAGAGTAAAACTATTCCTTCCCTCTGTGCCCTAAGCAAAGATTTTGGTCACTCATCAAAGTCCAATACTGAGGAAAAGACTCAGCAAAGAGGGAAGTCCTAAAAGCTGCATTACAGCCTGGGGGACAGAGTGAGGACGTATTTTAAAAAGAAGATAAAAAAAGAAAAGAAAAGAAGAGGAGAGGAGAGAAAAAAGAAAAGAAAAGAAACCACATTAAATGAGTCCCATGAGTATTGGAAACTACTATAAGAAAATTCACTTTCTAATAGCATCAACCCTAGAAACATCTGGCTCTACAATATAGAAGGACAAATGTCTTTCAAAATGTATTTTTATATTTTTCTTTCAACTACAAAAGTAATTTCTAATTGAGACAACAAAATTTTTCCTGGATAGTTTCAGAAATATAATATTTTAATAGACTACTTTCACAGTTCCAATACCATTAGCTATACTAGAAATACTGTTTCATGTTTAGACTTGATATTTGATTTCATTCTTTTAACGTTTGAAAAGATGGTATGGAATTTTAAACGTAGACTAACATTAAAACCAAAGCAACATGTTCATGCATGGTGCACAAGGGAAAACTTAGTAATTCCTACCTTTTAAGATCATGAATCTTAATCACTATATTACACATGCTTTATAACCCTCACGCAAATTTACTAATACGGCAACACTTATAACTGAAAATTGGAAAGAACACAGATTCCACAGTGACTCAAGCTGTTCTCTGGAGACAAATGTAGCTTTAATTTAGCTATATAGCTTCTTGATAATAATCTAATATCAAAGAGTTAAAGATGAGTACACTTACAACCAGCCTATTTTGTTGAAGCTTTATATTATATTATCACCGCATTTGACTTCAAACATTGAATCACCATTTACGTGTTTTTTTCTGCCAATAAAAACGAATAAACTACTTGACTTACATTTAATTTTGCAATATTTTCACTTCTTTAGAGTCTTCCATTAAAATATGTCTCTTTGGGACATAATTAAAAACTTCGCCATAGCAAAAGGAATTATCAACAGAATAAAAGGACAACCTATAGAATGAAAGCCAGTATTTGCAAACTATGCATCTGACAAAAATCTAATATCCAAAATCCATAAGATATCTACATAATTGAACAAGCAAAAAACAAATAATCCCATTAGAAAATGAACGAAAAGACACAAAAAGAGACACTTCACAAAAGAAGATATATAAAATTGGGCAAGAAACAATAAAAAATCCTCCACTTTGCTAATCATTAGAGAAATGCAAATTGAAACCACAAGTGAGATCCTATCTCACTTACGTCAGAATGGCTATTATTTAAAAGTCAAAAATAACAGATTCTGGCAAAGTTACAGAGAAAAAGGAATGCTTATACAGTGCTAGGAAGAATATAAATTAGTTCATTTACTATGGAAAGCAGTTTGGAGATTTCACAAGGAACTTCGAACAACCATTTAATCCAGCAACTCCTTTACCGAGTATATCCCCCCAAAAATCAAATCTTCCTCCCAGAAAGACGCAAGCACCAACACATTTAATGCAGCATCAGTCACAGTGGTAAAGATAAGGAATCAAGGTAGATACTCATCAATGCTACATTGGGTTGAAAATGTGGTATATGTACATCATGGAACACTACACGACCATAAACAAGAATGAAATCATGTCTTTTGCAGCAACAGGGATCCAAATGGAGGCCATTATCCTAAGCAAATGAAAACAGGAACAAAACCGAACACAACATATTCTTACTTTTAACTGGGAGCTGAACATTGGATACACAGGAATATAAATATAGCAACAACAGAACCCAGAGACCTCTGGGGCCAGAGTGAAAGGCTGAAAAACTATTGGGTACCATGTTCAGTACAATGGGGACGGTATAACACACACTCCAAACTTCAGAATCACATAGTATACTCAAATAACAAACCAGCACATGTACCCTGAAATCTAAAGTAAAATTTGGAAAAAATACACATGTTCCTTTTATATCAGATAAAGTCAAACATCTCAACACATTAAAGAAACTGCATTTCTCAAAGAAGGTAGGTAATTCACAGTGGTAACTCCCTTTCTTTCTACTATGTGTTAGTGGTAAATATTGGGGAAAACGTAGATTTTAATAATGTATTTATTAGCACATACGAGTTCCTGGAATATTTCAAGAATTCCACCAAACCCAAAAATTGTGTCTCTATAACTCCTTGTCACTCCATTTCTAGATTTCAGCAATTTGATTCCTATTTCAGCATGCTCATTTCCTGGCTCTTGAAAATATTGATATATTGCAAAAGGTTAGATTGGAAGATCCAAGTGCCAGTTATTTGCAACTTATGACACTTATCACCAAAAAAACAGCAAACAAATGATTATTGGGCAATTCTCTATTGGAAGAAAGATATATTAGGTGATGAATATAATGCAAAAAAAAAAAAAAAATTAAAGTCATGGCTCAGGAATTTGGAGACAAACACCAGGAAAATTTTTTCTTAAACTCAGTCTTAGAAGAAGGAAAATTTTCAAGGATGATTTTTCTCCTTCAAGATCATTTACTAGACAGCAAACTGGAAAATTTTATAAAATTCAAAGTCTTAACTGAATCAGTAGGTAAATATATGGAGGGGTGATGCATGTTCAGGCAACCATAGACATTTATAACTCAAAGAGAAAAAGTCCTATTCATTAACATTACCATCTTATGGGGAAAGTCACTTAATCACATGGTAATATACATGGCCTACACAAAAGAAAAGGAATCAGTATCAGTTCTCACTGGAAATTAATGTAGCCTTTAAAATAGAAAGTAAAAGATGTAGGAGCTTATATAGTATTTATTACATATAAAGAAATATATATCGTTTTGTATATATTATATTTGGAACAAGAATGATATTTTCTAAATCTATGTATCTTGTTTAGTAACATCTCCACTTTAGGTTTTTATTTAATATTCACAACAAGGCATTTTATAACAGTAATATATATTATGTGCATTCCAACTATAAATGGTTACAATAGCTAACAGTGCACACTGCATCCAAATCCTCTAACAGAGTTTCAAAATTTTTCACAAAATCATCTTTTTCCTTCAACAAAAGTGATCCTCGATGAATCTCTCCAGAAACTGGGTTTACATCAGAAAAATTTAATTCCCTGGACGAAGGAAAGAGAAAATTTGGTTTAGTATAGTATAGAGGTTTTTTCCCCCAGCATATCAGATTTCTCTTGCTCTTTAAAGAAATCAACTTTTTCGGTTGGCAAGATGGCCGAATAGGAACAGCTCCAGTCTCCAACTCCCAGCACGAGCAACACAGAAGACCGGTGATTTCTGCATTTTCAACTGAGGTACTGGGGTCATCTCACTAGGGAGTGCCGGACAATCGGTGCTGGTCAGCTGCTGCAGCCTGACCAGTGAGAGCTGAAGCAGGGCGAGGCATCGCCTCACATGGAAGCCAAGGGGGAAGGGAATCCGTTTTCCTAGCCAGGGGAACTGAGACACACAACACCTGGAAAATCGGGTAACTCCCACCCCAATACTGCGCTTTAAGCAGACAGGCACACCAGGAGAATATATCCCACACCTGCCCGGGAGGGTCCCATGCCCACGGAGCCTCCCTCACTGCTAACACAGCAGTCTGCGGCGATCTATCCGCAAGGAAGCAGCGAGGCTGGGGGAGGGGCGCCCGCCATTGCTGAGGCTTAAGTAGGTAACCAAAGCCGCTAGGAAGCTCGAACTGGGTGGAGCTCACAGCAGCTCAAGGAAGCCTGCCTGTCTCTGTAGTCTCCACCTCTGGGGACAGCGCACAGCTGAAGACCAACAGGGGAAGCAGCGGGGGCCGGTGCAGACGCGAACGACTCTTTCTGACAGCTTTGGGGAGAGCCGTGGATCTCCCAACGCGGAGGTTGAGATCTGAGAATGGACAGACTGTCTGCTCAGGTGGGTCCCTGACCCCTGAGTAGCCTAGCTGGGAGACATCCCCCACTAGGGGCAGTCGGACACCCCACACCTCACAGGGTGGAGGACACCCCTGAGAGGAAACTTCCAAATGAAGAATCAGACAGGTACACTCGCTGTTCAGCAATATTCTATCTTCGGCAACCTCTGCTGCTGATACCCAGGCAAACAGGGTCTGGAGTGGACCTCAAGCAATCTCCAACAGACCAACAGACAGTCCTTCTGACTGTCAGAAGGAAAACTATCAAACAGGAAGGACACCTATACCAAAACCCCATCAGTACGTCACCATCATCAAAGACCAGAGACAGATAAAACCACAAAGATGGTGAAGAAGCAGGGCAGAAAAGCTGGAAATTCAAAAAATAAGAGCACATCTCCCCCTGCAAAGGAGCGCAGCTCATCAT
This sequence comes from Rhinopithecus roxellana, assembly GCF_007565055.1. Lineage (NCBI taxonomy): Eukaryota > Metazoa > Chordata > Mammalia > Primates > Cercopithecidae > Rhinopithecus > Rhinopithecus roxellana. The sequence goes on along the minus strand of NC_044549.1, from coordinate 139,189,783 downwards.
CAGCAACGGATCAAAGCTGGTCAGAGAATGACTTTGACGAGATGAGAGAAGAAGGCTTCAGTCCATCAAACTTCTCAGAGCTAAAGGAGGAATTATGTACCCAGCGCAAAGAAACTAAAAATCTTGAAAAAAGAGTGGAAGAATTGACAGCTAGACTAATTAATGCAGAGAAGACCATAAACGAAATGACAGAGATGAAAACCATGACACGAGAAATACATGACAAATGCACAAGCTTCAGTAACCGACTCGATCAACTGGAAGAAAGAGTATCAGCGATTGAGGATCAAATGAATGAAATGAAGCGAGAAGAGAAACCAAAAGAAAAAAGAAGAAAAAGAAATGAACAAAGCCTGCAAGAAGTATGGGATTATGTAAAAAGACCAAATCTACGTCTGATTGGGGTGCCTGAAAGTGAGGGGGAAAATGGAACCAAGTTGGAAAACACTCTTCAGGATATCATCCAGGAGAACTTCCCCAACCTAGTAGGGCAGGCCAACATTCAAATTCAGGAAATACAGAGAACGCCACAAAGATACTCCTCGAGAAGAGCAACTCCAAGACACATAATTGCCAGATTCACCAAAGTTGAAATGAAGGAAAAAATCTTAAGGGCAGCCAGAGAGAAAGGTCGGGTTACCCACAAAGGGAAGCCCATCAGACTAACAACAGATCTCTCGGCAGAAACTCTACAAGCCAGAAGAGAGTGGGGGCCAATATTCAACGTTCTTAAAGAAAAGAATTTTCAACCCAGAATTTCATATCCAGCCAAACTAAGTTTCATCAGTGAAGGAGAAATAAAATCCTTTACAGATAAGCAAATGCTTAGAGATTTTGTCACCACCAGGCCTGCCTTACAAGAGACCCTGAAGGAAGCACTAAACATGGAAAGGAACAACCGGTACCAGCCATTGCAAAAACATGCCAAAATGTAAAGACCATCGAGGCTAGGAAGAAACTGCATCAACTAACGAGCAAAATAACCAGTTAATATCATAATGACAGGATCAAGTTCACACATAACAATATTAACCTTAAATGTAAATGGACTAAATGCTCCAATTAAAAGACACAGACTGGCAAACTGGATAAAGAGTCAAGACCCATCAGTCTGCTGTATTCAGGAGACCCATCTCACATGCAGAGACATACATAGGCTCAAAATAAAGGGATGGAGGAAGATCTACCAAGCAAATGGAGAACAAAAAAAAGCAGGGGTTGCAATCCTAGTCTCTGATAAAACAGACTTTAAACCATCAAAGATCAAAAGAGACAAAGAAGGCCATTACATAATGGTAAAGGGATCAATTCAACAGGAAGAGCTAACCCTCCTAAATATATATGCACCCAATACAGGAGCACCCAGATTCATAAAGCAAGTCCTTAGAGACTTACAAAGAGACTTAGACTCCCATACAATAATAATGGGAGACTTCAACACTCCACTGTCAACATTAGACAGATCAACGAGACAGAAAGTTAACAAGGATATCCAGGAATTGAACTCATCTCTGCACCAAGCGGACCTAATAGACATCTATAGAACTCTCCACCCCAAATCAACAGAATATACATTCTTCTCAGCACCACATCGCACTTATTCCAAAATTGACCACATAATTGGAAGTAAAGCACTCCTCAGCAAATGGACAAGAACAGAAATTATAACAAACTGTCTCTCAGACCACAGTGCAATCAAACTAGAACTCAGGACTAAGAAACTCAATCAAAACCGCTCAACTACATGGAAACTGAACAACCTGCTCCTGAATGACTACTGGGTACATAACGAAATGAAAGCAGAAATAAAGATGTTCTTTGAAACCAATGAGAACAAAGATACAACATACCAGAATCTCTGGGACACATTTAAAGCAGTGTGTAGAGGGAAATTTATAGCACTAAATGCCCACAAGAGAAAGCAGGAAAGATCTAAAATGGACACTCTAACATCACAATTAAAAGAACTAGAGAGGCAAGAGCAAAGACATTCAAAAGCTGGCAGAAGGCAAGAAATAACTAAGATCAGAGCAGAACTGAAGGAGATAGAGACACAAAAAACCCTCCAAAAAATCAATGAATCCAGGAGTTGGTTTTTTGAAAAGATCAACAAAATTGACAGACCGCTAGCAAGACTAATAAAGAAGAAAAGAGAGAGGAATCAAATAGACGCAATAAAAAATGGTAAAGGGTATATCACCAACGACCCCACAGAAATACAAACAACCATCAGAGAATACTATAAACGCCTTTACGCAAATCAACTAGAAAATCTAGAAGAAATGGATAATTTCCAGGACACTTACACTCTCCCAAGACTAAACCAGGAAGAAGTTGAATCCCTGAATAGACCTATAGCAGGCTATGAAATTGAGGCAACAATTAATAGCCTACCCACCAAAAAAAGTCCAGGACCAGATGGATTCACAGCTGAATTCTACCAGAGGTACAAGGAGGAGCTGGTACCATTCCTTCTGAAACTACTCCAATCCATAGAAAAAGAGGGAATCCTCCCTAACTCATTTTATGAGGCCAACATCATCCTGATACCAAAGCCTGGCAGAGACACAACAAAAAAAGAGAATTTTAGACCAATATCCCTGATGAACATCGATGCAAAAATTCTCAAGAAAATACTGGCAAACCGGATTCAGCAGCACATCAAAAAGCCTATCCACCATGATCAAGTGGGCCTCATCCCTGGGATGCAAGGCTGGTTCAACATTCGCAAATCAATAAACGTAATCCAGCATATAAACAGAACCAAAGACAAGAACCACATGATTATCTCAATAGATGCAGAAAAGGCTTTTGACAAAATTCAACAGCCCTTCATGCTAAAAACGCTCAATAAATTCGGTATTGATGGAACATACCTCAAAATAATAAGAGCTATTTATGACAAATCCACAGCTAATATCATTCTGAATGGGCAAAAACTGGAAAAATTCCCTTTGAAAACTGGCACAAGACAGGGATGCCCTCTCTCACCACTCCTATTCAACATAGTCTTGGAAGTTCTGGCTAGGGCAATCAGGCAAGAGAAAGAAATCAAGGGTATCCGGTTAGGAAAAGAAGAAGTCAAATTGTCCCTGTTTGCAGATGACATGATTGTATATTTAGAAAACCCCATTGTCTCAGCCCAAAATCTCCTTAAGCTGATAAGCAACTTCAGCAAAGTCACAGGATACAAAATTAATGTGCAAAAATCACAAGCATTCTTATACACCAGCAACAGACAAGCAGAGAGCCAAATCAGGAATGAACTTCCATTCACAATTGCTTCAAAGAGAATCAAATCCCTAGGAATCCAGCTTACAAGGGATGTAAAGGACCTCTTCAAGGAGAACTACAAACCACTGCTCAGTGAAATAAAAGAGGACACAAACAAATGGAAGAACATACCATGCTCATGGATAGGAAGAATCAATATCGTGAAAATGGCCATACTGCCCAAGGTTATTTATAGATTCAATGCCATCCCCATCAAGCTACCAAAGAGTTTCTTCACAGAATTGGAAAAAACTGCTTTAAAGTTCATATGGAACCAACAAAGAGCCTGCATTGCCAAGACAATCCTAAGTCAAAAGAACAAAGCTGGAGGCGTCACGCTACCTGACTTCAAACTATACTACAAGGCTACAGTAACCAAAACAGCATGGTACTGGTACCAAAACAGAGATATAGACCAATGGAACAGAACAGAGTCCTCAGAAATAATACCACACATCTACAGCCATCTGATCTTTGACATACCTGAGAGAAACAAGAAATGGGGAAAGGAATCCCTATTTAATAAATGGTGCTGGGAAAATTGGCTAGCCATAAGTAGAAAGCTGAAACTGGATCCTTTCCTTACCCCTTATACGAAGATTAATTCAAGATGGATTAGAGACTTAAATGTTAGACCTAATACCATAAAAACCCTAGAAGAAAATCTAGGTAGTACCATTCAGGACATAGGCATGGGCAAGGACTTCATGTCTAAAACACCAAAAGCAACGGCACCAAAAGCCAAAATTGACAAATGGGATCTCATTAAACTAAAGAGCTTTTGCACAGCAAAAGAAACTACCATCAGAGTGAACAGGCAACCTACAGAATGGGAGAAAATTTTTGCAACCTACTCATCTGACAAAGGGCTAATATCCAGAATCTACAAAGAACTCAAACAAATATACAAGAAAAAAACAAACAACCCCATCAAAAAGTGGGCAAAGGATATGAACTGACATTTCTCAAAAGAAGACATTCATACAGCCAACAGACACATGAAAAAATGCTCATCATCACTCGCCATCAGAGAAATGCAAATCAAAACCACAATGAGATACCATCTCACACCAGTTAGAATGGCAATCATTAAGAAGTCAGGAAACAACAGTTGTTGGAGAGGATGTGGAGAAATAGGAACACTTTTACACTGTTGGTGGGATTGTAAACTAGTTCAACCATTAAGGAAAACAGTATGGCAATTCCTCAAGGATCTAGAACTAGATGTACCATATGACCCAGCCATCCCACTACTGGGTATATACCCAAAGGATTATAAATTAGTCTACTACAAAGACACATGCACACGTATGTTTATTGTGGCACTATTCCCAATAGCAAAGACTTGGAATCAACCCAAATGTCCATCTGTGACAGACTGGATTAAGAAAATGTGGCACATATACACCATGGAATACTATGCAGCCATAAAAAAGGATGAGTTTGCATCCTTTGTAGGGACATGGATGCAGCTGGAAACCATCATTCTTAGCAAACTATCACAAGAACAGAAAACCAAACACCGCATGTTCTCACTCATAGGTGGGAACTGAACAATGACATCACTTGGACTCGGGAAGGGGAACATCACACACTGGAGCCTATCATGGGGAGGGGGGAGGAGGGAGGGATTGCACTGGGGAGTTATACATGATGTAAAGGATGAATTGATGGGTGCTGACGAGTTGATGGGTGCAGCACACCAACATGGCATAAGTATACATATGTAACAAACCTGCACGTTATGCACATGTACCCTAGAACTTAAAGTATAATAATAATTAAAAAAAGATATATAAAAAGGTAAAAAAAATAAAAAATAAAATAAAAACACTATATCTAAATATAGAAAGAATTTTATAATCTGAAACTGCTTTGCTGTTTCTAGCATATTACATTTTTCTGTCTTTGCCTGAAAAGTATAGATATACTAAAATTATAGGATTTAATTAATAACATAATTTCTTACCTCCACAAAATAAGAAAATACAAACTTCAGCTAAATTGGATATTAAGCTATTATAAGAGGGGCAGAAACTGACAGTAAAATGCAGAAATTAATAAAAGAAAATAAAGTACATCTATAGGTATAACATGCCCCCAGTGGGTTTTAATAATAAAGGAGGAAGAGAGAGATTTGTTAAGGTGAAGAAAGTCTACACAAGAACTTTTTCATTTAGATGTATTTATTTTGTTACTAAGGGGAGAAAGGAAGAGAACTAACATTTATTTGGCATCTGGCATATTCTAGGCAGTGGTTCAATGATTTCACATTTTTCTTACTCTATACAACATCACTATGTGGTAATTATTATCCCCATTTTATATACAAGGGAACAGGTTCAGAAATACTGAAGGGTTTTCTCAAGTTTGAATATCTAATAAGGATTATAAGCAGTATTTCCACTCCCACCTTCGATCTGAAGCTTAAAATATTCATTCCCTATAGGTGAAAGAGATTTACGGCAAGAAGCTGGCAAATGATGCACAGAAGCCAGAGAAAGCATTAACTCATAATTTGGTTAATTTAAATAACTATGTATTAAAATTGTGAAAAGAAATACTAATTAATAAAATGAGACTGAATCACACAAAAAAATGAAAGAGCCAAACACAAGACACATAATACTTAGGATGGAAATGTACATAAAACATACCAGGGTCATTAGATCAAAAATAAGTGGCAGGCTCTTTATACTACTATATGGCTTAATTCTTAGTATTGGAGGAGTATACTTATTTTGTTTCCTGGTATTATAATTCACATGCCTTTAATATTAAATTGGATAGCAGTTGAAACATGTGCACTGATGTGAAGAATCAACACAGTTAAGATGGCAATCCCCACCAAATGTCTATACTGCTTTAATGTATTTACTGTCAAATTTTAGAAAAATATTTGCATACATAGAAAGTTATACAAATAAGTAACAAATTCATGTTTGCAGTAGGATAAAAAGGGGGTGATGGTCAGAGTAAAGTGGGTTTGGTAATACAAGGAAAACATGAAAGATCCTTGTGCTGATGGAAATGTTTTGCGTGTTGGCTGTACTGTGGGAAATATCTTGGTTGTGATATTTTACTCTAGTGTTACACGATGATGTCATTGGGGGAACTGAGTAAACAGTACATAGGCTCTATATTTTTTACAACCTGCACGTGAATATATATTTATTTCAAAAGAAAATTCAAAAATAAAATACAAATTTATGTAATGTTTTTTCTCTTAGATCTGTTTTAAACATGAAAGCAGATGGCTGGTTCATGCTTTCAAAAGCTTATGTAATTTGGACTTAGACAAATGAGATTCTTAAAGAAAAGTGAATATTTAAAATATTTTTTAAATTTTCTTAATTAAAAACTTGATATTTAACACCTATTATACAACAGGAACTATCCTAGGTATAGAAAAATTGTGCAAAAATAACCTGTGCAATAGAATGTGACAAAAATATATAATATTCAGAACCATGAGCCAAATAAACCTCCTCTTTGTGAATTATCTAGCCTCAAGTATTCCTTATGGCAACACAGAATAAGGCACTTAGCAAGACTTCATGTGACTCTCCATGTGTTAAAAATTCGATCTCTACGTAAAATATAGTTCAAGCTAATGACTTTTAAAAAGAAAAAAAATTAAACTTAATTTCCATCCATTGCATAGCCGGGTTTAGGTTTTCTATAAAATCATATTTCGCAGATTTTTGTATTTTTAAAAAATAATTTTCCAAATATCAGAATAGAGTTTGCATGCTACTTTTTGTTCAGAAAATTGCATCTAATCTCACTAAGAAGGGCAAAGTTCTAGACATTTCTCAAAAGAAGACATGCATACAGCCAACAGACACATGAAAAAATGCTCATCATCACTCGCCATCAGAGAAATGCAAATCAAAACCACAATGAGATACCATCTCACACCAGTTAGAATGGCAATCATTAAGTCAGGAAACAACAGGTGCTGGAGAGGATGTGGAGAAATAGGAACACTTTTACACTGTTGGTGGGATTGTAAACTAGTTCAACCATATGGAAAATAGTTTGGCAATTCCTCAAGGATCTAGAACTAGATGTACCATATGACCCAGCCATCCCACTACTGGGTATATCCCCAAAGGATTATAAATCATGCTGCTATAAAGACACATGCACACGTATGTTTATTGCGGCACTATTCACAATAGCAAAGACTTAGAATCAACCCAAATGTCCATCAGTGACAGACTGGATTAAGAAAATGTGGCACATATACACCATGGAATACTATGCAGCCATAAAAAAGGATGAGTTTGCGTCCTTTGTAGGGACATGGATGCAGCTAGAAACCATCATTCTTAGCAAACTATCACAAGAACAGAAAACCAAACACCGCATGTTCTCACTCATAGGTGGGAACTGAACAATGACATCACTTGGATTCAGGAAGGGGAACATCACACACCGGGGCCTATCATGGGGAGGGGGGAGGGGGGAGGGATTGCATTGGGAGTTATACATGATATAAATGATGAATTGATGGGTGCTGACGAGTTGATGGGTGCAGCACACCAACATGGCACAAGTATACATATGTAACAAACCAGCACGTTATGCACATGTACCCTAGAACTTAAAGTATAATTTAAAAAAAAAAAAAAAAAAAAGAGTGAGACAGAGAAAAAAAAAAAAAAAAAAAAGAAGGGCATAGTTCTAAGGAAAATTACTAAATATTTTTCCCATGATGTCAGTATTAATTCATTGAAATGAAATTTCCACCTTAATAAATTTCTTTTTAAAATGTTTTGTAGTGAAAATAATTAAACGTTTTCTGAAAAATGGAACATGGTATTCAGCTCCGTGAGCCAGTAATGTCCATGAAATAATAAGGCAAGTAGAAAACACCGTGTCGCTTTCTCATGAATAAATGGGATTTATGGAACTCACATAATTTTTGCTTGCCTTCTCTTCCCTAGTCTCACAATAATTTGTCCTTGGAATATAGAATATCATATTTTTATAATATTTGCTTGTCCTTTAAGCCTCACTATTAATTGTTTTTCTGGAATTTAAAGGTAGCAATAATGTAGCATAATTAATTTCTCCTGTGAGCAACAGAGATTTAAACATCTGTCCCTTTATTGAACTCTGACGAAAAACCAACATAAGATTTGGATTAAAGCCGCCAAGGAAAAATTGCATTTAAGAAACAGAAAAAGAAATTGTCTTTTTAAAAAAGACCATTTATTTTTAGAAATCTCAACACCGTTGCAATTTATATCACCTGGTCAGTAATATGTCTTTATGGGAAAAGGATTTCTGATCATGCCAAGCTATTTGTCAATTAGTTCAAAGAGTGCATAAAAAGATGAAGTAGAATAAATAAGATAATTTTCTTTCCATACAAATAGTTTATTTCTCCCTTTTTACATCCATTATGGAAAATTAAATAAGCCACAATCACATACTTTTAATCATTTTAGTTTAAATAACGGTTTCAAATCCACTACATCTTATCTTTTATAAGCAATCATGTTTCCTCCAATCATTGCCCCACGATTCTGAAGGGAAAAATAAGGATGAGAAGTGGCTTTTTATAATTGATAATATTTGTGCATGTCAATGTGATATATGTACAATTGTGTTACATGCATATAATATGAAATAATCAAGTCAGGGTTTAAAACTTCTATTATTTGTATACTTACGCCAAAAAACAAATCACTTTTCATTACTCTCCCTCTACACACATAACCTTCTCAGCCTTTGGTAACTCTGTCTCCACGAGATTAACTTTTTAAGCCGCAATACACGGATAGGAACTTGCGAAAAAGAATAAGAATATAATCTTTCTGTATCTGGCAAATTTCACCTAACCTAACGACCTTCAAACAGGGTATGGTGGCTCATGTTCTGGGAGGCTGAACTGGGAGCATCATGTGAGGCCAGGGGTTCAAAATAAGCCAGGGCAACATACAGAGACTCCGTCTCTCAAAAAAAAATTTAAAAAACCACATGTGTTGGCATGCATCTGTAGACCTACCTACTCAGGGGGTTGGAGTGGGAGAGTTGCTTAAGGCCAGGAGTTCAAGGTTACATTAAGCTGAGATTGTGCTACTGTACTGCAGCAGGGGCAACTGTGTAATAACCTCCCACTATATAAAAACCCCTAAAGGCCTCCAATTCCACCATGCTGCTGAATTAATATTTCATTAGTATGGCCAAATAGCATTCCATTGTGTGTACATACCACTTTTTCTTTATTCATTTTTTTTTGGTAACTACCTAGGTTGCTCCCACATCTTTACTACTTTAAATAATGTTGCAGTAAACCTACGTAGTTATCCTTTCTTACAGTGCATTTCTTTCTTTGGATAAATATCTGGTAGTGGGATTACTGAATCATAGCATAATTTTACTTTTAGTATTTTGTGACACTGTCAAGCTCTTTTTCATAGTGGCTTTACTAACTTACATTTCAACCAACAGTGTATAACAATTCCTTCTTCAATACATGCTTACCAGTGTGTGTTGTTTTTGTTTCTTTGATAAGAGTCATTCTAACTTGGGTGGTATGGGATCTCATTGTGGTTTTGATTTGCATTTCTCTGACTTTGGTGCATCTTTTTTTATACAATTTTCGGCCACCTGTATATATTCTTTTGAGGAATGTGTCTTCAGATCTTCAGATTTTTGCCCACGTTTTAAAGAGACTTTTTTCCATTGAGATGTTTGATTGACTTGTTTGTATATTCTAGATATTAGTACCTTGTTAAATAAAGAATTTGCAAATATTTTCTTTCATTCCACGGGTTATTTCTTCTCTCTGTTGATGGTTTTCTTTGCTTTGCAGAAACATTTCATTTAACCGTATTTGTCTATTTTTGTTTTTGTTGCCTATACCTTTGAGGTCTTTTCCATAAAATCTTTGCCTAAACCAAGGTCCTGAGGTATTTCCTTCTGTTTTCCACCAGCAGTTTTACAGCTTTGGGTCTTCCCTGAGACTGGGCATAAATGTAGAAAGAGGTGTAATTTTCTCACAGTTTGGCATGCGTAGGGCAACACTAGTAAATTTACAGCCAAGTTGGAAGGGGAAGCAGGCGTGTCGTACAAAGCAGTAGATGAGAAACAATGAGAGAGAGAGAGCATAAGGAAGGGGTAAGAGTCTTATAAAACCAACAGATCTCGTGAGAACTCACACAAATCCACGAGAACAGCATGGTTGAAACAAAACCATGATTAAATAACCTTTCTACCTCCACAATTGGGAATTACATATCTCTCCCTTTTGGTGTGGGGATAACTGTTCCAGATGAGATTTGAGTGAGAACAAAGAGCCAGCCCGTATCAGTTGTCCTTTTCCTACTGTATGCACTTGGCCCCTCTGTCAATAAATTGGTTATAAATACGATAATTTATGCTAAGTTCTCTATTCTGTTACATTATTTTATGTGTTTGTTTTTATACCAACACTATTCTGTCGGGATTACTATAGCCTTGTAATATATTTTTAAGTCAGGTTGTATGCTGTCTTCATCTTTGCCCTTTTTGCTCAGGATTCCTTTGGCTTTTTGGCATTTTAGTGGTGCTATACAAATTTTAGGTTTTTAATCTATTTCTCTGAAAATTGCCTTAGGTATTTTGATAGGGATTTCATTGAATCGCTAGATACCTTTAAGTAATTCAGTCATTTTAACTATGTTAATTCTTCTAATTTCTTATCATTGGTTGTCTTTCCATCTATTTGTGTCCTCTTCAATGTCTTTCATCACTGTTTCATAGTTTTTCTTGTAGGGATCTTTTACCACTTTGGTAAATTTATTTCTACCTTTTTGTTTTTCTTTCTTTCTTTTTGTAGCTATTGTAAATAGGATTGCCTGCTTGATTACTTTTTCACCTAGTCCATAACAGGTGAAAATGATAAAGGGGATATCATCATGGAGCCCACAGAAATACAAATTACGACCAGAGAATACTACAAACCTCTCTATACAAATAAACTAGAAAATCTAGTTGAAATGGATAAATTCCTGGACATATACACCCTCCCAAGAGTAAACCAGGAAGCTGTTGAATCCCTGAAGGGAATAATAACAGACTGAAATTGAGACAATAATAGACTGTCAACAAAAAGAAGTCTAGGACAAGTGGAATTTACAGCAAAATTCTACCAGAGGTACAAAGAGGAGCTGGTACCATTCCTTCCGAAGCTATTTCAAACAAAGGAAAATTAGGGAAACCTCCCTAACTCAATTTATAAGGCCAGCATCATCCTGATACAAAACGCTTTCTGCTTTCCACACTTAGTTTGATATTAACTGTGGGTTTCAATATAAGACATTTATTATATTGAGAGATGTTACATCTATGCCTAGTTTGTTTCGAGTTTTTACCAGGAAAGGATGTACAGTTTTATAAAAAGAATTTTCTGCATCCATTGAGCTAATCATACGTTTTTTTCCTCATTCTCCTTGGTGTGATATATCAAATTTATTGTTTTGCCTTCTTTGAGCTATTCTTGTATTTGGGGGAAAAATCACACTTGCTCACAGTGTATTATCTGTTTGATGTGCTACTGGATTCAGTTGGCTGACATTTTATTGAGAATATTTTTGTCTCTGTTCATATTCATTAGAGATATTTGTTTATGGTTTTCTTTTTTGTGATTATCTTTGTCTGGTTGTGCCGTAAGGATATTGTTGACTTTGTAGAATGAGTTAGGGAGAATTCTCACCTTACAATTTTTGTTTTGAAATTAATTAATAATAATTAGTGTTTAGTTCTTCTTATAAATTTGTAGAATTCAAGAGTGAAGCGATCAGTTGCTGGGCTTTTCTTCGTGAGGAGAAAATTATTACTGATCACTCTTATTCTTTTTGTGCTTTTTTTTTTTTTTTTTTTTTTTGAGGCAAAGTCTTGCACTATCGCCTAGGCCAGAATGCAAAGAGTGCGATCTCAGCTCACTACAACCTCAGCTTCCCGGGTTCACGGGACTCTCCTGCCTCAGACTCACAAGTACTTATGATTACAAGCACACTCCACCACACCTGGCTAATTTTTGTATTTTTGGTAGAGACAATGTTTCAGTATGTTGGCCAAACTTGTCTTGAACACTTGACCTCAGGATCTCTCTGCCTCAGCCTCCCAAAGTGTTGGGATTACTGGGCTGAACAACCACGCCGGGACTTTTGTGCTATTTTTAAGGGTATTGTTTGTTTTGACTGAAGTGTTTGCTCTGTTCCCAAGCCTGGAGTGTGACATAGCTTATTGCAAACTCAAAATCTTGGGCTCAGGTAATCCTTCTGCTTCAGCCTCCTAAGTAATAAACATATGCCACCATGTCTGCCTATTTTCATTTCTTTCTATGTTTTGTAGAAACATGGCCTCTCTATTTTGCCCAGGCTGGTCTTGAATTTCTGGTCTCAAGCAGTCTTCCAGCCCCAGCCTCTCAAATTGCTGAGATTTTAGACATGAGCCTCTACATCCAGCCTGGTGTTCTAGTTCTTTCCGACTCAATCCTGGCAGGTTTTATGTATCCAAGAATCTTTCTGTTCAAGTTTTCCTGTTTGTTAGTAAAAATTTTTCATAATTCTCTAATGATATTTGGTACTTCTGTTGTACCAGTTGTAATGTCTCCTTTTTCTTTCTGATTTTATTTTGTTCCTCTTTTTTTTTTTTTTTTTTTTTTTTTTTTTTTTTTTGAGACGGAGTCTCGCTCTGTCGCCCAGGCTGGAGCGCAGTGGCCAGATCTCAGCTCACTGCAAGCTCCGCCTCCTGGGTTTATGCCATTCTCCCACCTCAGCCTCCCGAGTAGCTGGGACTACAGGCGCCCGCCACCTCGCCCGGCTAGTTTTTTGTATTTTTTAGTAGAGACGAGGTTTCACCATGTTCGCCAGGATGGTCTCGATCTCCTGACCTCGTGATCCGCCTGTCTCGGCCTCCCAAAGTGCTGGGATTACAGGCTTGAGCCACCGTGCCCGGCCTCCTCTCTCTTTTTTTACTGGTTAGTCTAGTTAGTAGTTTATTGATTTTCTTTATCTTTTCAAAAAATGTGTTTTGTTGATTCCTTGTATTATTTTAGTACCCATTCTGCTATAACCTTATTTCTTTTTCTACTAATCGGTTTGTTCTTTCTTTATTATTTCCTTGAGGTGCAACATTAGATCGTTTAGTCAAAATCTTTCTAGTTTTTGATGGAGGTTTTTATTGTGTAAACTTTCACCTTACTACTCTGTTTGCTGTGTTTCATAGGTGTTACATTTCTATATTTATTTGTTTCAATGTTTTTAATTTTTAAAATTTCTTCCTTGACCCAGTGTTCATTCATTAGCATATTGTTCAATTTCCATGTACTTATACAGCTTTCAAAATTCCTGTTGTTTAGTTCTAGTTTTATTTTATTGTGGTCTCACAATATATTGACATGATTTTTGATTTTTAAAATTTGCTGAGAGTTGTTTTGTGTCCTAACTTATTGTCTCTCCTGGACAATGTTCCACATGCTGATGAAAGGAATGTGTATTCTGCATTCAGAAAATAATCTGTGTTCTGCATGCAGATGTGTGTCTCACTGGGTTATTTCAAGACACTTCTCTTCTTGTCCTGAATTTCTTTCTTCTACTTTCCAGTCTATTTGGTACATGTTAATTGATTTTTATTTTCACCCATTGACTTCTTCTTGGATCTCTGTGTATTTTTTTGGTGTATCTGGTGAATTTTTCAATCATATCTTGAATAGTTTTGTCCTTACATTCAGGTCAGCAAATCTGGTGTAAAAATCAATTCTTTTAATTTTTTTAGATTGGTTTTCACAGGGAAAGTCATTTTTCTGAAAATGTATGTAGATTTCTGGTTGGTAAGGAGGCTTTAGCTTGAAATTTGGGTGTGTGTAATAGTGCCATCTCTGTATGTATTCTTTGACTGTAAACAGCCTCAGTAGTGTCTGTGATTTCACCAGTGCCTTAGGCCTTAGCTGTTGGTTTGGACTGTGATGAACATTCACTGGTGATGGAGATACCAGGTAAGCCACACCTCAAGTCCAGTGTAGGCAGGATTGTGTTGATTGTACCTGTCTTTGGGCCCCCAGACAGTGTATGGAAGCACTGGTGTTTGTAGACACAACGGGGGCACTTCTTGAGGCTCCAGGTAGCTTGCTCTTTTGTCAGTGTTGGCAGAAGTGGACCAGGTGTTTGGGAAGTCCTTGGGCCCTGGGGAAGTGTCCATGCATGGACAATGAAAATAGTCACAGGACAGTCTCTTCGGCTCCAAAGAGGCATGTGCTGGTATTAGTGGTGGCTGTATTAGGCTGGTTAAGTCACGTTTCTGGCTCCAAATTGTGCACGTGCATGTGTCAGCAGTGGTGGCAGCAGCAGGTTGGGTGGGCCCAAGTACCCTGATGTCAGCAATAGGAGGCATTGTTGGGCAGTAGTGGAAGTTTTCCTGGGCCTTTTTTTAGGCCGTCTGGTTTTGTGCACGTGCACCTGGAGTGATTTATGGGGCAGAATAATACCACAACCCCAGGCAGTGCATTCAGGTTCTAGGAGTTACAATGCCAGAGAGGATGGGACTTTCCTCACTCCCCCTGTTGCTGCATATAGGCACAGGCATTGTTTTTAGCATAATGGGGATCATCAGGCCCCCAGCCAGTATACTAAGGTAGTAGCAGCAGTGGCAGTGGTAGAGGCAAGTAGGGAGGGCCTGTACTCAGGGAGCATGCCCGTATACTGCTGTCCTGCTGCTGGAGAAGGTAAGATTTCTGTTGCTGGCTGTGGTCTTGAGCAGGCAGCTCTCAGGCCCTGGAGAGTGCACGCTTTGTCTCCCTTTGGTCTGAGGGAAGCTTCAGATGCACGATTCATTCCACAGGGTGCGGGACACGCTGTGGATTATTCATGAGTTTTTCAGGAAAGGGATGGGCAATTCCGGGAAATGAGGTTTCCTCCCCATTGTAGACTATGTAGCATAACTTCCCAGTGTGGCTATGGCATTTGTAAACTGTCATGGCACTGAAGAGAAAGTATCTTATCATGTTAATGAAATATAAAATGAGCAGTAAGGAGGACCAGAGGTCACCATTTTCCTACCATCTTGGTTTTGGTAGGTTTTTGCTGACCTGTTATGATATCGTGTTTTATCAGCAAGATCTTTGTGACCTGTTCCTTCTGGAAATTTCCTGTGTCATCCTGTCACAAAACCTCCTGATAATACAGCCCAGTAGGTCTCAGCCTTATTTTACCCAACCGTAATCCAAGATGGAATCACTCTGGTTCAAATACCTCTGACGAGTAGTTTCTTCTTCTTTCTTTAAAAATTATATTTTAAGTTCTGGATACATGTGCAGAAAGTTCAGGTTTGTTACATAAGTATATACATGCCATGGTAGTTTGCTGCACCCATCAAACAATCATCTACATCAGGTATTTCTGCTAATGCTATCCCTTTCCTATCCCGCACCCCCTGACAAGCCTTGGTGTGTGATGTTCCTCTCCCTGTGTCCATGTGTTCTCATTGTTCAACTCCCAATTACTAGAGGAAATATGCGGTGTTTGGTTTTCTGTTACTGTGTTAGGTTGCTGAGAATGATGGTTTCCTAATTTATCTGTGTTCCTGCGATGGATGTGAACTCATCCTTCTTTATGGCTGCAAAGAAGTTCATGGTGTGTATGTGCCATATTTTCTTTAACCCGTCCATTGTTGATGGGCATTTGGGTTAGTTCCAAGTCTTTGCTAATGGGAGTAGTGCTAAAGAACGTGACAAATAATTTGGAGATCAGGAACAAGAAGAGAATACCTGTCATCACCACTTCTATTCAAAACTGTACTAGAGGCCAAGCACAAAAATATATACTCCATTGTTTTCTTTATATAAAACATAGAAATGGCCGGGCGCGGTGGCTCAAGCCTGTAATCCCAGCACTTTGGGAGGCCGAGACGGGTGGATCACGAGGTCAGGAGATCAAGACCATCCTGGCTAACATGGTGAAACCCCGTCTCTACTAAAAATACAAAAAAAAAAAAAAAAAACTAGCCAGGCGACCTGGCGGGCGCCTGTAGTCCCAGCTACTCGGGAGGCTGAGGCAGGAGAATGGCGTGAACCCGGGAGGCGGAGCTTGCAGTGAGCTGAGATCCGGCCACTGCACTCCAGCCCGGGCGACAGAGCAAGACTCCGTCTCAAAAAAAAAAAAAAAAAAACATAGAAATAAGCAATCCTAATCTATGATGTTAGAATCTGATTGTGTTTAAGGCAGTCAGGAGTGTATTGCAGTGACTGAAAGGGCATGGATGGTTTGGCAAGATGTGGCTTTGGAATGAAATTATTATATTTTTAAATCTGGGCCTTGGTTACACAGGTGTGATCAGTTTGTGGTAATTCTACAAGCCATATAAGGTGTACTAGTCTGTACTACAGTTCTGTAGAGGGACAGGACTATTAAGTGGTAAAAGGGAGCTTCTTAAGGAGTACTGACTGATGATCACAAGATAAAGTCCTGCAAAAGACCATCTACAAGCTGAGGAGCAAGGAAGACAGTACAAGTCCCAAAACCTCAAATGTAGGGAAGCTGACAGTGCAGCTTTTCCATGCTTTTAAGAAATATTTGCCACCTGGTAGTAATTCTGTAGAATACAGAAAAAATTTCTTGGAGGAATTACTTTGTAAAGTGGAGAGGGATTAGAAATATTACTTTAAATTGGAGGTTAGACATATTGACCTAAAACAGATCACCTCACTGAATAGAATGTAGCCTCTAAAAAATACTTGAAATTGGAGTCAGTTGAGATGGAAACAGATCTCTGCTCAGTAAACACAGTTTCCTTCAAGTGGCAACTCTGGAAGCATATTGAGAACCCAGATTCAGTAGCATAATAATATAATTTTTTTTCTTCCATTTCTTCTTTTTTGGTTTGTTTGACACGAAGTCTTGCTCTATCGCCCTGGCTGGGGTACAGTGCTGCAATCACAGTTCACTGCTACCTCTGTCTCCTGAGTTCAAGAGATTTTCTTACCTCAGTCACCCAAGTAGCTGGGACTACAATGCATGCGCCACCATGCCTGGCTAATTTTGTGTGTGTGTACTTTTTGTAGAGACGGGGTTTTACCATGTTGGTGAAGCTGGTCTCAAAATTCTGACCTGATGATCCCACCCATCATGGCCTCCAAAGTGCTGGGCTTAGAAGGGTGAGGCACTACATCCAGCCAAAAGATACTTTTCATAGTTTATACTTGTCCATAGAAATTTTTGCCAAATTTCAGTGGCTCTGTGATAGTTCACATGAGCATCAAAACTGAGAAGCAATCACAATGTCCCTGGAAAATAGGAATTAGTGTGCTGCTTCTACTTGCTGATATTAACAGAAAAAAGATTTTGTATTTTTGAGGTAACTAGTGTCTGTATTTTCATACATATTTTTTATACTAAAAGTTAGCTGTTTTTAGCTGTGCCTATTTCCTAATTTCCCAGCTGGCTTAACTAGAAGTATTGCAGATTTTTCCCTAAAGGTGAAGCTCATTCTGAGTCACAGCCAATCCTCATCAAAGCAAGAAAAATATTTGGAAATTAATTAGGAATAGCAGTTGATGTGAAGAATTAGTGTACAGTGGGTTTTAGGATATGCCCACTAAATTGTAATATATAAACCTTGGCTTATAGTTCTGTTTCCAGTTTGTTATTTTGTTAGAACCTGCCAAAATTTGAAATGACTTTCCTCTCTTGGCCTTCCATAACTTGATTACTTTAATTGGGACCTGATGATAATTTTAAGTGCTTAGTACCAGATGATAATTTTAACTAAACAAAGAGTAGAGACAGTCAAATTATTTTCCTAATTAAAATACCTAATCAAATAACATCAAGAAATTTTTGGCTGGGCGCGGTGGCTCAAGCTTGTAATCCCAGCACTTCAGGAGGCCGAGACGGGCAGATCACGAGGTCAGGAGATTGAGACCATCCTGGCTAACACGGTGAAACCCCGTCTCTACTAAAAAAAAAAAATACAAAAAACGAGCCAGGCGAGGTGGCGGGTGCCTGTAGTCCCAGCTACTCGAGAGACTGAGGCAGGAGAATGGCGTAAACCCGGGAGGCAGAGCTTGCAGTGAACTGAGATCCGGCCACTGCACTCCAGCCTGGGTGACAGAGTGAGACTCTGTCTCAAAAAAAAAAAAAAAAAAAGAAATTTTTTAAGGTGCTTCTTCTGTCTTTTTGAATGTGAGATTCTTCCACTATACAGATAGTTGTTAAAAACAAACAAACAAAAAAAGAACAAATCTGGACTTAGATAATTGGAAATTTTTTAAAAGAAATTATTGTAATAGTTTTTGTAAACTATTGTAGTAGTTATTGAAATAGAGGGAGAATTCCTCAATCTCTAAAAGCAGCAAATGTCTCAGAATAAAACAGAAAAAGAACAGTAGGACAAAAAATGCTGTCTTCTATGTTAACATCTTCCACAAGAGAATATCACTGCCACGATGGATCAAAATATAGGTCATTTCCATCACAAGAAGAATCCTCATGTTGCTGTTCTACGGCCACACCCATTTCTCTTCTACTTACAGATCTCTTTTACTTACTCATTTTTAAGGTACTTAACATCGACAACCACTGATACATTCTTCATTCTTATAATTTTGTCATTCCAAGACTATCATATAATGGAATCATAGAGTGTTTAACCCTTTGAGATTTTTTTTATTTCACTCAGCATAATTTGGATAGATCTATTAAAGATGGTATAAGTACTGATATGTTGTTTCCTTACTGTTGAATAGCATCCCATTGTGTGAAAGTACCACTGTCTTTTCATTCAATTGAAAGAACACTGAGTTGTTTCTTAATGTTGGCTACTATGAATAAACCTCCTATAAAAATTTGTGTACACACTTTTTGTGTGAATAACTCTTCCTTTCCCTGGAACGAGTGCACAAAAGTGCATTGCTGGGTTTTATGGTAATCCATCTTCTTAGTTTATTATTAAGAAGCTGAAAATGGTTTCCCATAATGGTCATATCATTTTATAACTTTATGCTTCTGGTTAAATGGTGACCACCAGCAATTGGAGCATAAGTCATCAGGTTGCATCACATTCACGTAAGCATTTGACTTTACCAGTAACTTTTATTTTAGCCATTCTGGTAGATATGTAGCAACATCTCACTGAGGCTTTGATTAGCATTCTCCTAACAGTAAACCCTACTGGACACATTTCCATGTACTTATTTGCAATCTCTATATCCTCTTTGGTGAAATATCTCTTCATATACTTTGCCCATGTTTCCTTTGGATTTTTTTAACTATTGAATTTTGAGAATTGCATTGGTTTTCTACAGCTGCCTTAACAAAGTACCACAGACCAGGTGGCTTAAAGAGCAAATTTATTTTCTTATAGTTATGGTAACTAAAAGTAGAAAATTAAGATGTCAGCTGGCTTGGCTTCTTGTGAGACATCTCTCCTTGGCTTCTGCATGGCAAAGGAAGCCACCTTGTGGTGTTTCCTACATATGGTCTTTCCTCCATATGTTTATGCTAAATTTCTCTTTTTATAAGGAGAGGAATAATATTGGATCAACACCCACTCTTATGACTTAATTTTAACTGAACTCTTGAAAAACACTAGCTTCAAATATAGTCACATTATGAGGAACTGAGTGTTAAAAACCTCAATATATGAATATTGGGGTGACTTATTCCAGCCCTTATAAAGTTGTATTATATATTCTAAATAATATTTAAACTATTCTAATTCAATATTTTCTATTTCTTACAAAGATATCCAAATTTTATTTTATATTTCTAATTAAAACTTGTAACCATAAAATCACATAATAGTCTACTTTAACTGGAATTCCAAGTCTACTTGTGAACATATTACTCTGAACATTAACATATTTTTCTGAACATAAAAGATTTGTATAAAGATGGCTTTTTATGTCTGTACAAGTATCCTCTCCAAAATCAGGTATTTCCAATGTGATATTTTGAAAGGCGGGGCCTTCAAAATTCTATTGGGACTGGAAGCAGTTGCTCATGCCTTTAATCCCAGGACTTTGGGAGGCCGAAGTGAGCCGATCACCTGATATCAGGAGTTCAAGACTAACCTGGCCAACATGAAACTCCATTTCTAATAAAAATACAAAAATTTGCTGGGCATGGTAGTTCAGTCCCATAATCTCAGCTACTCAGAAGGCTGAGGCAGGAGAATCCCTTGAACCCAGTGAGTAGAGTTTGCTGTGAGCCAAGATTGCAGACTAGGTAACAGAGGGAGACTCCATCTTAAAAGAAAAAAAATAAAATAAAAATATTATTAGGCCATAAGGTAATCTTCTTTATGAATCAGATCAATGCCTTTGCAAAGTATGCTTCATGCAGCATTCAGTTAGCATGCTCTTCCACACTTGACGTGTGAGAATGCAGCAAGAAGGCCCACAGGAATTCCCACATGCTTGATCATGGGATTTGCCCATGGGCTTTGCCACCTCCAGAACTGAGGTAAAATTTCTTTTTATTTTATATAAATTACTTGGTCCCTGGTATTTTGTTTTAGAAATACCACTGTACTAGTACAATCATCCTTTGTCAGATATGTAGTCTACAAATTCTCCCCATCTTTATCCTGTCGTTTATCCTCTTAAAATTCTCTCCATCAGAGCAAATATTTTAAATTATATTAAATTCTTATTTATCAAGTTATCCATTTATACTTGTTTACTGATAGTTTTTCATTATGAAGAGATATTAAATTTTGATTTTCCTACATGAATTGGTATAATTATGTGATTTTTGCTTTTTGGTTTTTAAACAAGGTGCATCATATTGATTTTTTAAGTAGTAAGCTAGTCTTGCATTTTTGGAATAAACTCTACTCAGTATAACATTCTTTTTTTACATAGTTGCAGTGTAGCTATTTGCACAACTTTTTGTTTGTTTCGTTTTTTCTTTTGAGAAGGAGTCTTGCTATGTCCTCAAAGCTGGAGTGCATTAGTATAATCTCGGCTCACTGCAGGCTCTTACTCCCAGGTTCAAGCCATTCCTTTGCCTCAGCCTCCTGTGTAGCTGGGACTACAGGTGCCTGACACCACACCTGTCTAAATTTTTTGTATATTTAGTAGAGACATTGTTAACCTTTGTGTTAACCTTGTGTTAATCTTGTTAACCAGAATGATCTCGATCTCCTGACCTCATGATCTGCCCACCTCGGCCTCCCAAAGTGCTGGGATTACAGCTGTGGATCACTGCGCCCAGTCTTGCATGTATTCTTTAAAGAAATTTTGAGTCCATTATATGAGGAACGTGGATTGGAAATTTTTTGGTACTGTCTTTGCTTTTCCTCTCTAGCTAATTCTAGTTTCATAAATTCAGAAGAGTTCCCTCATTTTCTGTCAACTCTTCCCAGAATCAGAAATCTTCCTTAAGCTTCTAAGAATGACTTAAATGTTTTGTCTCTCTTTTTTATTCTAACAAATTCTAAAAACCACTTTTAGGGAAATTTTATAGATTGATAAAATCAATGTTTTGAATCTTGGTATTTATTGTATTTATAAAGTTTATATTAATATATGCAGGTTTTTTCCCTTTTTAACTTTAAAATTCTTTAGAAGACAAAAAGTTTTTATGCAGGTTTTTTCCTTTTTTAAATTTAAAATTCTTTAGAAAGCAAAATATTTGCTAATATTTATTCTAATTCAATATTTTCTATTTCTTACAAAGATATACAAATTTTACTTTGTATTTCTAATTAAAACTTGTAACCATAAAATCACATAATAGTCTACTTTTACTGGAATTCCAAGTCTACTTGTGAACATACTACTCTGAACATTAACATATTTTTCTGAACATAAAATATTTGTATAAAGCAGGCTTTTTTATGTCTGTACAATAGTCTGAATCTTCAGGGTTAAAAAAAAGATTTCAGAGAGAATTTACTAAAGAAACCATTTTATCATCCCAAACATATTAGAATCACCGCATGAATCACTAAATTTATGTGTTGACTTTGAGCAAGGGTATAAAACTCAAAGCTATGACTATCAAGAATTACTTTTCTCACTGCAAAATGAACAGGATGAATACCTTATAGTGATCGGTGTTTCTTGGATTCAGGATATGCCATTAATTAGTCCTTCTCTTTTATGTCATTCCGGTGCCCCACTTAGGCTGTGGTTAACTTCGTACAATGTTGGGTTTGACTTTCCAATTTTCCCATATATTTGTTAATTTTATATTTTAATATTCTTATCTGGTACTAAAGGCATGTAAACTTAGATACTGTATACCCTTGTACTTATTTTTCTTACTTATTTTTAGCTTTATCACATAATTTGACCTGATAGATTTTCTATATATTTTACATTTTTTCTATTTGGCAATTTTTCACCTTTACACACATATATATTAAAGGACCGTACAGTGTGCTGACTGCTAGTTGGATATCAGTTCCAAATGTTATTCCCCAACTACTATGAAACCACATAATTTATAAATGGGTCACTCTGTTACCTAGAACTCCAAATTTAGATTATTTTTCTTCAGACTGAGATTACTGAAAGTTATTAGAAATTATAATTAACATTGTTTGGCAGGGCTTTCTGGATTAGAGTAATTCCCCTGCAAACAGATGTATTGTTTCTTCTGGGTTTAGGGGGCACTACTTCACCTGCCCAATTATCATTTGTTTTATTGGGAGCTTTCAACAATGATACTTTGAATTATTTCCCACCCTAAATATGAGAATATGTTCCAAACTTAGACAAATATAACACATTTGCCCAAACCCTCTGCTACAAAATGAACTTTGCAGGTTGTGACCTTTGATAAATTGCCTGCTAATCAGGCAGTGCTTATGGTATGAAAAAATTAATGAGTAAATTGAAATGTTAAAAAGGAGGCTTATTTTTCTAGATTCAGAATAACTCTGTGTGTAACACTTTCTAATGTCAAAGGGAAAAGATGTAGTTTTATTTTTTTATTTTTTTGAGACGGAGTCTCACTCTGTCGCCGGGGCTGGAGTGCAGTGGCCGGATCTCAGCTCACTGCAAGCTCCGTCTCCCGGGTTGACGCCATTCTCCTGCCTCAGCCTCCCGAGTAGCTGGGACTACAGGCACCCGCCACCTCGCCCGGCTAGTTTTTTGTATTTTTTAGTAGAGACGGGGTTTCACAGTGTTAGCCAGGATGGTCTCCATCTCCTGACCTCGTGATCCGCCCGTCTCAGCCTCCCAAAGTGCTGGGATTACAGGCTTGAGCCACCGCGCCCGGCCAAGATGTAGTTTTAAAATTGAGGAACCTGACAGTCATCACCTTAAAGGGATCCAAGTAAAAACAGAGATGAAACAAACTGAAGTCATGCGCCACCTGATAATATACACCGGAAACACAACGTTTTATAAAACTTTGCTAAAGATGAATCTAATCATGAGGAAACAACAGACAACCCCGAATTAAGAAGCATTCCATAAAATGACTGCACTGTAATCCCCAAAAATATGAAGTAATGAATCAAGGTTAAGACTGAGGAATTATTGCAAATCAAAGAAGGCTAACGAAAGCTTCAAGGAGGGATTCTGAACTGAAAGGCTTTGTTATGTATAAATTACATGACAAAATGTTTAGGGAAATTGGAAAAATTAGAATGGGAACTAAGAATTAGGAAGTTGTATGTATCACTGCTATTCTTCCGGTTTTGATAGTTATATGGTGGTTATTAAGGTGGATATCCTTGCTTGTGCTAAAAACTGAATACAAATTCTAAATGCTACAAATAGCTATTAAAAACTCAACCACTATGGAAAACAGTGTGGAGATTCCTTAAAGGGCTAAAAGTAGGTCTACCATTTGATCCAGCAGTTCAGTGGAAAACCTGTCATTTTATGAAAAATATACTTTCACACCCACGTTTATATCAGCACAATTTTCTCTCTCCCCCTTATCCTCTTCTGTGAGAACTGCCTTTCCCTTAAACGTAAAACCCTGAGACTATTATATGCACTATACGGCTCTCCATGGCCAAAGGTTGTTGGCAGAAACTGAACACGTAGGAGAGACTATCTCTACAGACTTGGCTAGCCCAATTAAATTCTCTCTTCAAGCAATTCAGAACTAGGATAGAAGTGTAGACATTGGACTAGTCAATATAGTTATAGAAGATAAGAAAAGCAGAAAGACCAATAAGACTTTCTGTTAAGAAATTTTAAAAGTGCTGCCCAAATATTCAGTTGTTCTAGTCCCAGACTCACTTCCTGTCCTTGGCTTTAATGTGATTTCATTTTACCTTTGCAAAACAATGATTCTCTTTTCTGCTATAAGAGATTTTCTCCTTATAATCAAAGTGTTTTCTTATAATCAAATATTGCTGATAAAGACATAAGTGCAGGGTACACATAGCCAATATCTATCAAATGCAATTATTGCTGAACCAGACTATGCAAGGAAAGTAATAAAAGTTGTAATAACAATGAGAACACAAAATCAACGAAATGTATGCAGTAATTTAGTCAACTAAGACAAAAGCTTTGTGGTAGAATCTCTGGGCACTATCCATAATAATAAGTTTGAGGTGATTGATAATGTTATCAATAATTATTTCAATGGAATACTGAAACCAGATAATAAAGTGAATTCTATAGAGAATAAGTAGTTTAAATGCGCTCTACTGTTCTATAGCACTGTAGGATGACTGTAGGTAACAATATTATATTAAATGTTTTCAAATAGCCAAAGAAGGAAATTGAATGTTCCCAAAGAAAGAGATAATAAATATTTGACATGACAGTTACGTTAAATATCCTGGTGTGATCACTGTATATTATATGTATGAAATTATCACTATGCACCCCATAAATATTTCCAATTATTATGTGTTAATAAAAAATAAAAGAAAAAATTTTTAAATGTTGATGTAAGTTTAGAAAACTTTTATATGATTTTTAGATACGGAAAGGAGGTAGAGTGAGATGGGAGAACCCACGAAGAGTTTTTATTCCTTCTGTGTTTTAGGACTGACACAACAAAATATTTGGATGTAGAAGAGATAAAAATAGTAATTGAGAGTGCATGTTTCATTCAAAACAGGTGTTTATGCCTACTTATGCGTTGAGCTTTATTCTAGGAGCTACAGATGTGGCAGTGAACTACGACGTCACCTTTCTCATGAAGCACAAAATCTAGTGTGCAAAGTAGAAAGTAAAAAAATTCAGGAGAATATTTTGAAGAAAAAAATAAGCGTTTCAAGGTTATGCAGAAACATAGAGCTGGCAGGGATAGGGTGTTAGTTTAAGTGATGCTTAGTTAGGGAGAGTATTTATGAGTAATGTGATACCTTTTCATCAAGAGATGAATGGAGTTATAGAGCCAGATAAATATCTAAGGGGACGTTTCAAGTAGAAAGTATAGAAAGCACAAGTGACTTTAAAGAAAATATTTTGAGACATCTCAACGAGGTAAGTTTGGCTGCAGCACTCTGAAAACTGGAGTGTGGTGAGAAGTCAGAGAGGTGATTCTCTGACTTCTCTTTCCTTGTAATTTTTATATTTCCAAAATGTACTGCTTATATAAAATATCATATATATGTATAATTTTATATATATAATTATATATATCACATTTTATACAATCTTCAATTTTTGGCACTCTGGTGGTTCCTGGTTTGAGTTTATGATGAATAAAGTTTATATGCTTGTACATGTTCGTTGGTGTACGTACGAATTCATTATTAATAGGACTGTAAAATGAATTGATTAATTATTTGGTATGTTTCAACTTGGAAAACAAAACTACCAAAGGACTTTCAAAAACGATTTTACCAATTTATATTCCACCCAGAAATATTTTCGTAAGTTTTCCTCCTTGTTTTTGTAACAGTTGATATTATTAGGCTCTTTATGGCCATTATTTTGAATGTTTATTAGTACTAGATTCTGGTTTAGTTTTCTTTTTCTTTCTTTCTTTTTTTTTAATGACCCAATGTTGGTCATATTTTCACGTGCAAAGTGTCAAATTATTGACTTTTGTATATAGACTTTGATTTTTTTTTTTTTTTTTTTTTTTTTTTTTTTGAGACGGATTCTCTCCCTGTTCCCCGGGCTGGAGTGCAGTGGCCCGATCTCGGCTCACTGAAACTTCCGCCTCCAGATTTCTCACCATTCTCCTGCCTCAGCCTCCCGAGTAGCTGGGAATACAGGTGCCCGCCACCACACACAGATAACTTTTTGTATTTTTAGTACAAGCGGGGTTTCGCTGTGTTAGTCATGATGGTCTTGATCTCCTGACCTCGTGATGCACCCATCTTGGCCTCCTAAAGTGCTGGAATTACAGGCATGAGCCACCGCCTCTAGCCAGAATAATTTTTATATTGACCATGAGTTTATGAACATGCTACTTCAAATTCTTCCATATTGACCTTGCTAATTTACTTAATAATTCTCATGGCTTTTTGTAGAGTCCTTGGAATTTTCATTTCTACGAGATTGTCATTTACAAAAAAAGAAAATTTAGATTCTTTCAAAATTTTATTTTTTTGTATGTGTTCATACCTTGTTGTGCTGACTAGAACTGACAAAGGTTTTTAGTGAAGTCATAGAATTAAAATATATTTGCTAATGTTAGATAAGTGGGAGGACAGAAGCAATAATGGGGGAAGACACCAATTTTAGTTTCCTATTTCAATAATGCAGGCAAGTGCGTTGTCTCTATATAGGTGTACAGAAGTAATCACATTCTAACCACACTTTGAGTGTAGTCAGTAGGAATTTTTGATACAAGACATGATGAAAAGACGAGTTCTGAAAATTTCCAGGTCTTGTTCTTGTTACTTGACTGACCATCTGAGTAATAGGAATCTCATATTACCAAGATGAAAATACTGGGCAGATGAGATTGTAAGAATAAAAACAAAAATTACATATTCAGTTTTGAACTTGGAGGTTCTTACTAGATTTCTTAGTAGATAGTTTGAGCTGGTAATACAAACGTCTGAAGTTTAGGAGGGAGGTTTTTGAGTTCTGTAAATATGTATTTATATTTGGAAGTCATCAGCATATGTGATATTTGAAATTATAGAGTACTTGAAATAAGTGTGAAGAGCAGGAATAGTATAAAAACAGCTGTAGGACACTGACAATTTTTGGCAGTTCCTTTTCATACAACAAAGCAAAACAAATAGGGGCAGCATTACATTAGGAGAAACCACAAGAAATTCTATTTATCCCAGTAGCCAGTAGAAGGAAGAGTTCTTTAAAAGTTAAAAGGAATGACCAACTATATAATATGATGCCAACAGTTCTACTAAAGTGAGGACAGATGACAATTGAATTCTTTCTTTGCAGTTGTCAAATAAGCGCAATTAAAAATCACTTTGGCAAAACTCCCTCCCACCAAAAAGTAGTTCTACTTAATGATAAAGACCACCTATCACAAGTAGAATCAATAACTTGGTGTCAAGGAATTCAGTTTCCTTCTCTATAAATGCCAAAGGATTTTTTACAGTTACAAAACAGTGATAAATATTTAAATCACTAAAAGTCTCCAAAGGGTTTTATTTTCTTGTTCATCACCTTCACATTTGGGCAAAGTTGGTCTTAATTCTCTAAATTTTTCATTTTGCATATTTTCCTCAGCTTTAAGTGTACTCTCCTTCAACCAAAGCAACAGATATTCTATGACCAAATATCATTGCTTTAGGCCCATTCAGACTGAAATGTACAGTTTATTTTATCCCTTCTTCCAGAAGAATTTGTATTTTGAAAGAGAATCACTGAGTTGGAAGCAAATTTAATACACATGATTTCACTACAAATGATACAATTTCAGTCATTTTGCTTGTTGGTTTTTTGGGTTTCTTTAATGCCAGTTGGCAAACATTGGTTAAAATAAGTGCAAACTTTCAGGAAGAACTGAGGCGTAGTCAATATCCTAATACACAGTATCTTTTAAAATTCATATAATTCTTATGTAGACAAGCGATCAGGCTTGTCTAAAGCTTGTCTAATTCTTTTCCAAATCTAATTCTCATAAAAAAGAATTGTATTTTTCTTATTAACAAGACAAAACTTGACCTAATTCTGTGAGCTTAACTCCTGATGTCTTTCACTCTTTCCAAAGAAATCCTAATTACAAGAAAATATACACAATCGAAATATTATTTAGGTCTCCCATTAGGATTATTAACTTAGATTAAGATATGCTTGTCTTTAAATGACCATGTATAACAACTTTGTGAATATGACCCTTTGCCACTACTTTTGTTACTTATTCAGCTATCATTTGAATATTATTCTCAAATGTTCCCTTTTTAAAAATTTGTTGATGCAAAAATTCAGATAAGTATAATTCAGCTCAGTATAGTCCTTTCTTAATTCACTAATTCTTCTCTTTGAAACCATTGCCAAAGATTAACATAGACTAATAGAAATTAATGTAATATAATAATATTAATCAAGTAAATTTCATTAATGAGGTAGTCTTTGAAGTATGATAGGGAGATTGACTGCAAACCTCTGAAGATCATTGTTAGCTCATTGGAATAATATAAAAAAACCGATTCTTATTTTAGTGTAGGATAACGAATATGTATGTGTAAGCCACAGATGTTTTATAATGTAGGTGATATTATCTTTTTTCTGCTACACCACTGCACCTCCTGGTCAGACTTTAGGGAATAGATAGAGTATCTTTTAAGAAACTTAATTTTTCTGTACATTTTGCCAAGCCTAATATGTCCCTTAATTAAGACCCTGAAATATTAAATTTACTTTCAGAGAATATAAAAATTCAACAAGAAAACAAGAAAAATTTTACCAAAGCTCAACTAAAGCTGACAAAAAAGATTTCCAAAGATAGATCACAGAATACTTCCTAATATTTGTTAATATTCTTCTGTAAGTATATTCCCATTTACCAAAACTAAGTTTACATTAGGAAAAAATGTGTACTTAAGATGATGATTCCTGTAGCTTAGTTAGGTTTATAGAAGTCTTGAATATTTTTTTCCTGAGGAAATTGTGAAATAGAAATAAAAAAATTCTATTAAATCCAGAGAATTTAGTCAAGTTACTTATCTATAATGAGTTGTGTTTTTTGTTTTTTGTTTTTTTTTTTTGTTTGTTTTTCAAAATTCAGGTATTACTTATCTTCTGAAATACTATTTAAAAGTCTATTACAGAGATATTTATTTGTAAAGAGACACAGACAAGTATGTTCAGAATGTATATCTTTTTCAGAATAATTTAACTGAAGTTCCACAGAAAGGGAACAGGCAATCCTTAGTAATAAAGTAATTTTTAACAGAATTTTTGCAAATTCCTTTGAAATAGCAGCATCTTGGGAATTTTTGTTATAGGTAAACACAGATGTTTGTTTCCCAAAATTGTACTTAAACATTTTCAACTTTAGAAACAGTAAGTTTACAGTTATTTTGAATAGTCTAATATTTGAATAGAAGATGAAAAATCCAATATAAAACACTCTGTGGGGGCATTGCTGGTCATATCAACTAAATTAGTTACTTAGCTAAATTGTAATGTTATAAATATTATAATTAGTTACTTAGCTAAAAACATTCTTAGTAGAGCTGTATTATTGGTCCTGGAAATTTGAGGTAAAAACATTAAAATTTGTACAGGGAGAGAGAAAAATCACATAAAATTTTACGTAAGAATTCCCCTGATAACAAAAGCAGACAATGGCTCAGCAAACAAAGAAAACCACAGGCAAATATCTCTGATAAACATAGACGTAAGAATAAATCCTCAACAAAATTTATTGTAAGCTGAATCCAGCAGCTCATCACAAAAATAATACACCATGATCAAACGGGGTTTACTTCAGGAATACAAGGATGATTCAGCATACAGAAACCAACAAATATCACAAATCATATCCATAGAATAAAGGACAAAAACCATGTGTTCCTCACAATTGATGCAGAAAAACTTGATAAAATTCAACATCCTTCATGAGGAAAGTTCTTTTTTTTTTTTTTTTTTTTTTGAGACAGAGTCTCACTCTGACGTCCAGAATGGACTGCAGTTGAACAATCTCCGTGCACTGCAAGTTCTGCCTACAGGTTTCACCTCATTTTCCTGCTTCAGCCTCCTGAGTACCTGGTATTAAAGGCACTGACAACACCAAATTTTTTGTATTTTTGGTGGAGATGGGGTTTCACCTTGTTAGCCAGGAAGGTCTCTTTCTCCTGAGCTCGTGATTGGCCCACCTTGGCCTCCCAAAGTGCTGGGATTACAGGCTTGGATGAAAATTCTTAATTACTTACGTATAGACATAAAATACCTCAACATAATAAGTCACATAAGACAAACTCATTGCTAACATCTACTGAGTGGCAGAAAAATCTAAAACTATTTTCACTAAGAGCTGGAATAAGACAAGGATTTCCACTTTAACCACTCATATTTAACATAGTAGTGGAAGTCCTAGCAGAGCAATTAAGCAAAAGAAATAAAGGACTACCAAATTATAAGGGAAAAAACTCAAATTGTCCCTGTTTGCAGATGACATATTCTGTATAGATTCTACCAGAAAACTTGAAATTAACCAATGAATTCAGTGAAGTTGCAGAAAGAAAATAGTATGAAAAAATTAGTAGCATTTCTACAAATGAACAAAAACTGACTGAAGAAATCAAAAAGGTGATTCCATTTACAAAAGCTAAAAAATAAAGTACCCAGAAATAAATTTAATCTAGTAGTTGGAAAACATCTACTAGAAAAAACTACAAAAGGCTGATGAAAGAAATTGAAGAGGATATAAGCAAATGGAAAAACAGTCCATGATCTTGGATTAAAAGAATTCATGTTGTTGAAATAACCATATTACTCAAAGTGATCTACAGATTCAATAAAATTCCTATTAAAATACCAATGATATTCTTCAAATATTTTTTAAATTGTAAAAGTATATGAAACTACAAAAGACCCAAATAGCCAAAGCAATCTAGGGCAAAAAAAAAAAAAAAAAAACAAAAGTGGAATTATTAATACTAAACTTCAAAATACACAACAAATTTGCAGTAAACAAAACAGCATGGCACTGCCATAAAAAGAGGTAGATAGAACAGTTGAATACAATACAGAACCCAGAAATTAATCCACATATCTACAACCAACTAATTTTTGAGAAAGCTTCCAAGAAAACTCATTGGGTAGAGGAAACTCTATTTGATAAATAATTCTGGGAAAACTGTATGTTAACATACAAAATAATAAAACTAGCTCCCCAGCTCTTACACTAAAGAAATTAAGTCAGAATTCATCTTGCAAGACCTGAAAATGTAAAATTATTAAAAGACTACATGGGAAATACTTCACAAAGTTGGACTGGAAAAAGATTTTATGAATAAAACCTCAAAAGCAGAGGCAACGAAAGCTAAAATAGACAAATTAAATTACATAAAACTGAAATCTTCTGCACAGCAAAAGAAACAATTAACAGAGTGAAAAGACAAACTACAGAAATAGAATAAAATATATGCAAACTACTCATCCAAACCAGGGATGAATATCCAGAAAATACAAAGAACTCAAGCATCCCAAGCTTCTCATCAGAAAAAAAAATCCAACAAGCTAATTAGTTGGGTAAAAGATTGGTAAATTATCTGAGCAGACATTTCTCAAAAGAAGACATATAAATGACCAGCAAATATCTGAAAAAGTTCAACATCAATAATCATCAGGGAAATGCACATAAAAGCCACAATGAGCTAACATCTCACTCCAGTTAAGATGGCTATTATCAGAAAATCAATATCAAATGCTGGTGAAAATGCAGATAAAGGAGAAACTTTATCACTGTTGGTGGGCATGCAAACTAGTATAGCCATTATGGAGAACAGTATAGAGGTCCCTTTAAAAAGTACATAAGCACTTAATCAAAATTTTTTTTAGGGTCTGTATCTTTTCAGTTCTCATGTCCCAGCTTGATGGAAATTAACTACTTCATAGCACTCCATAAATATTTATAACAAAATATATTATTGATATCTTACAAACATTTTACTATAGTTTGCTAATGGCTGCAACATGACAGTTCTGGATAAAACTGAACAATTTTAATTTTATTTCTATAGGAGATGCTTTGCACATGCAAAAACAAAAATGCCATTTTAATTGGGGTACATACTACCAGCACAAAACAAAAGCATATTATGAAAAATCAAGCCCTGAAAATGAATGAAAAATTTTTTTTCAATATTTTAACATGAAAATTCAAATTCCCTATTATGTTAAAATTTAGTTTATTATTTATCATGATTATTTCCATACTTAAATTGAGCAGACTTAGTTTAGAAGAGGTAAAGTAATAGGCTCAAATTCTTATAACCAATCTACACCAAATCAGTTGCCAGCACGTTTCTCATTTTCCAAGACTACCACAACGAACTCGCAGATATGTGTTTGATAATATATTCTCAATTCACAATAGCATAATGAAGATGTAGTAGTATTTGAAATAAATCAGAACCATTCCATTTAGCCAGTTACCAATATGCAATATAGAAAAAGGATTATGCAGAACGTAAGTGTTCTGCTCCACTCATCCTCAGTTAGCTGATATTTATTCAGTCAGACTTCCTCGCACCATTTAAGCCTTTAACGAAGGTACGGTTTTATGTGACTTCTCTACGGCTTCTTAATCTGTAGCAATCATCTACCAAGATCTCCAAATGCTCACAAGCCTTGTCTTTGTTTTCCCTTAACTATGCACCCAGTATCACATACTTTAAAAGTCCACAAAATCAACCTCATTTTTTGCTTCTTTTAGCGAAATGTGACACTTGAAATTCTCTGCTTCTCTCCTTTGCCTCCATTTTACATTCATGTCTTTTTGAAATCTAACCGTTTTAATTTACAGATGAGGGAACTGAGTCCCAGAGATCTGCTATGAGTACAAACAAAACATAACTGGTACATAGCACACACAGAATAGTGACCAAAGTCTACTGTTTTCAAGAACCGTGTGATCTCTCTTGCCACATGATCTCAAAGGAATGAGAACTAAAAAATTTTCACCACTGGGGCTATAGAATGCTCTTTCAGAATTTGAAAAGTTTTTGGTCTTTGGCATAATTGGAGTATCTTGCTTAATAATTCCTTTTTCAATAACTATAGGATTTGTTTTGCCATATCTAAATCCCTCAGACATCTAGTAGGACAAGGAGTTAGTTACAAGAAAAGGAGAAAGAAAAATGGGAAAAATAATTTAAAAAACTGTATGTTTGTTTACATCTTGTCCAATAACAGCTGAATGATTTAGCAATGCAAAACAATAAAATGATAGCAAATGCAGTAGTAAAACAGCATGGACATTAGTGTTCTCACAGTGTGTGTGTGGGGGGGGGGATTTTGTTTGTGTGAATGGATGGTTGCCTAGGAGACAGATGGATATATACATACATATATATACACATAGGTAAACATGCACATTCACAAATATAGCTGACCAGAACTAAAAGAAATAAGCAAAAACAAAATGAAGATATTGTAATTAGAAGCAAACTAATTCACTGTAAAGTGCTGAATATTATTGCTATAATGTATACTAAATAAAATTGACATTCCTTCCAAAATATTTCTTAAATCTTTCTGTGGGAAAGAGGTAATTCTACACAAGGAGATTTATTGAAGTTTCAGATAATTATCAATAAAAAATTTTTGTGTGTTTATAATTATCAAAATTTATGACAAGAATTGCCTAGCTCCATACATTTTTTTAAATGAAAAACGTGCAAAACCAGAAAATAAGAAACTTCATCCAATGATTACTGACAGATTATGAATAAAACGACTTAAATTTTCAAAAGCAGAACAACGATTTTTCTATCTTGGCAGATGTTTGAAATCACTATTCAAACCTCCAGTATTTTGCTACACATGGAAAGAGTTACTCATAATAGGTTCTATAAAAAATAGTTTTTGATCATCAGGGAGAATTACCAAAGATAAAATCATTCCTGCCATTCAATGGCTCCAGAAATCCCTCACCACTCCTTTCTTTTTCCATATCTAATATGCAATATTCTGTTGTTTCCACCCATCTAAATATTATTCTTCCTCAAGTTTCAACTCAAGTTCCATCTCTCTATGCACAAGTGAACATGCACTCACAACGCACACAGGCTTTTTTTTTTATATATACTTTCAGTTCTAGGGTACATGTGCATAACGTGCAGGTTTGTAACACATGTATACTTGTGCCATGTTGGTGTGCTGCACCCATCAACACGTCAGAACCCATCAACTCGTCATTTATACCAGGTATAACTCCCAATGCAATCCCTCCCCCCTTCCCCCCCCATGATAGGCCCCGGTGTGTGATGTTCCCTTTCCCGAGTCCAAGTGATCTCATTGTTCAGTTCCCACCTATGAGTGAGAACATGCGGTGTTTGGTTTTCTGTTCTTCTGATAGTTTGCTAAGAATGATAGTTTCCAGCTGGATCCATGTCCCTACAAAGGACACAAACTTATCCATTTTTATGGCTGCATAGTATTCCATGGTGTATATGTGCCACATTTTCTTAATCCAGTCTGTCACAGATGGGTATGTGGGTTGATTCCAAGTCTTTGCTATTGTGAATAGTGCTGCAATAAACATACCAGTGCATGTGTATTTATAGCAGCATGATTTATAATCCTTTGGGGATATACCCAGTAGTGGGATGGCTGGGTCATATGGTACATCTAGTTCTAGATCCTTGAGGAATTGCCATACTGTTTTCCATAATGGTTGAACTAGTTTACAATCCCACCAACAGTGTAAAAGTGTTCCTATTTCTCCACATCCTCTCCAGCACCTGTTGTTTCCTGACTTTTTAGTGATTGCCATTCTAACTGGTGTGAGATGGTATCTCATTGTGGTTTTGATTTGCATTTCTCTGATGGCCAGTGATGATGAGCATTTTTTCATGTGTCTGTTGGCTGTATGAATGTCTTCTTTTGAGAAATGTCTGTTCATATCCTTTGCCCACTTTTGAATGGGGTTGTTTTTCTCTTGTAAATTTGTTTGAGTTCTTTGTAGATTCTGGATATTAGCCCTTTGTCAGATGAGTAGATTGCAAAAATGTTCTCCCATTCTGTAGGTTGCCTGTTCACTCTGATGGTAGTTTCTTTTGCTGTGCAGAAGATCTTTAGTTTAATTAGATCCCATTTGTCAATTTTGGCTTTTGCCGCTGTTGCTTTTGGTGTTTTAGACATGAAGTCCTTGCCCATGCCTATGTCCTGAATGGTACGACCTAGGTTTTCTTCTAGGGTTTTTATGGTTTTAGGTCTAACATTTAAGTCTCTAATCCACCTTGAATTAGTCTTCCTATAGGGAGTAAGGAAAGGATCCAGTTTCAGCTTTCTACTTATGGCTAGCCAATTTTCCCAGCACCATTTATTAAATAGGGAATCCTTTCCCCATTTCTTGTTTCTCTCAGGTATGTCAAAGATCAGATGGCTGTAGATGTGTGGTATTATTTCTGAGGACTCTGTTCTGTTCCATTGGTCTATATCTCTGTTTTGGTACCAGTACCGTGCTGTTTTGCTTACTGTAGTCTTGTAGTATAGTTTGAAGTCAGGTAGCGTGATGCCTCCAGCTTTGTTCTTTTGACTTAGGATTGTCTTGGCAATGTGGGCTCTTTTTTGGTTCCATATGAACTTTAAAGCCATTTTTTCCAATTCTGTGAAGAAACTCATTGGTAGCTTGATGGGGATGGCATTGAATCTATAAATAACCTTGGGCAGTATGGCCATTTTCATGATATTGATTCTTCCTATCCATGAGCATGGTATGTTCTTCCATTTGTTTGTGTCCTCTTTTATTTCACTGAGCAGTGGTTTGTAGTTCTCCTTGAAGAGGTCCTTTACATCCCTTGTAAGTTGGATTCCTAGGTATTTTATTCTCTTTGAAGCAATTGTGAATGGAAGTTCATTCATGATTTGGCTCTCTGTTTGTCTGTTACTAGTGTGTAAGAATGCTTGTGATTTTTGCACATTAATTTTGTATCCTGAGACTTTGCTGAAGTTGCTTATCAGCTTAAGGAGATTTTGGGCTGAGACAATGGGGTTTTCTAAATATACAATCATGTCATCTGCAAACAGGGACAGTTTGACTTCTTCTTTTCCTGACTGAATACCCTTGATTTCTTTCCCTTGCCTGATTGCCCTAGCCAGAACTTCCAACACTATGTTGAATAGGAGTGGTGAGAGAGGGCATCCCTGTCTTGTGCTAGTTTTCAAAGGGAATTTTTCCAGTTTTTGCCCATTCAGTATGATATGGGCTGTGGGTTTGTCATAAATAGCTCTTATTATTTTGAGGTACGTTCCATCAATACCGAATTTATTGAGTGTTTTTAGCATGAAGGGCTGATGAATTTTGTCAAAAGCCTTTTCTGCATCTATTGAGATAATCATGTGGTTCTTGTCTTTGGTTCTGTTTATATGCTGGATTATGTTTATTGATTTGCGAATGTTGAACCAGCCTTGCATCCCAGGGATGAAGCCCACTTGATCATGGTGGATAAGCTTTTTGATGTGCTGCTGAATCCAGTTTGCCAGTACTTTATTGAGGATTTTTGCATCGATGTTCATCAGGGATATTGGTCTAAAATTCTCTTTCTTTGTTGTGTCTCTACCAGGCTTTGGTATCAGGATGATGTTGACCTCATAAAATGAGTTAGGGAGGATTGCCTCTTTTTCTATTGATTGGAATAGTTTCACAAAGAATGGTACCAGCTCCTCCTTGTACCTCTGGTAGAATTCAGCTGTGAATCCATCTGGTCCTGGACTTTTTTTGGTGGGTAGGCTATTAATTATTGCCTCAATTTCAGAGCCTGCTATTGGTCTATTCAGGGATTCAACTTCTTCCTGGTTTAGTCTTGGAAGAGTTTAAGTGTCCTGGAAATTATCCATTTCTTCTAGATTTTCTAGTTTATTTGCGTAGAGGTGTTTATAGTATTCTCTGATGGTAGTTTGTATTTCTGTGGGGTTGGTGGTGATATCCCCTTTATCATTTTTTATTTTGTCTATTTGATTCTTCTCTCTTTTCTTCTTTATTAGTCTTGCTAGCAGTCTATTTTGTTGATCTTTTCAAAAAACCAACTCCTGGATTCATTGATGTTTTGGAGGGTTTTTTTGTGTCTCTATCTCCTTCACTTCTGCTCTGATCTTAGTTATTTCTTGCCTTCTGCTAGCTTTTGAATGTGTTTGCTCTTGCCTCACTAGTTCTTTTAA
This sequence comes from Rhinopithecus roxellana, assembly GCF_007565055.1. Taxonomy (NCBI): domain Eukaryota; kingdom Metazoa; phylum Chordata; class Mammalia; order Primates; family Cercopithecidae; genus Rhinopithecus; species Rhinopithecus roxellana. Next base: position 139,152,327 of record NC_044549.1, on the reverse strand, counting down.
TTGTGATGTTAGAGTGTCCATTTTAGATCTTTCCTGCTTTCTCTTGTGGGCATTTAGTGCTATAAATTTCCCTCACACACTGCTTTAAATGTGTCCCAGAGATTCTGGTATGTTGTATCTTTGTTCTCATTGGTTTCAAAGAACATCTTTATTTCTGACTTCATTTCGTTATGTACTCAGTAGTCATTCAGGAGCAGGTTATTCAGTTTCCATGTAGTTGAGCGGTTTTGATTGAGTTTCTTAGTCATGAGTTCTAGTTTGATTGCACTGTGGTCTGAGAGACAGTTTGTTATAGTTTCTGTTCTTTTACATTTGCTGAGGAGTGCTTTACTTCCAATTATGTGGTCAAGTTTGGAATAAGTGCGATGTGGTGCTGAGAAGAATGTATATTCTGTTGATTTGGGGTGGAGAGTTCTATAGATGTCTATTAGGTCCCGCTTGGTGCAGAGATGAGTCCAATTCCTGGATATCCTTGTTAACTTTCTGTCTCGTTGATCTGTCTAATGTTGACAGTGGAGTGTTGAAGTCTCCCATTATTATTGTATGGGAGTCTAAGTCTCTTTGTAAGTCTCTAAGGACTTGCTTTATGAATCTGGATGCTCCTGTATTGGGTGCATATATATTTAGGATAGTTAGCTCTTCCTGTTGAATTGATCCCTTTACCATTATGTAATGGCCTTCTTTGTCTCTTTTGATCTTTGATGGTTTAAAGTCTGTTTTATCAGAGACTAGGATTGCAACCCCTAATTTTTTTTGTTCTCCATTTGCTTGGTAGATCTTCTTCCACCCCTTTATTTTGAGCCTATGTATGTCTCTGCATGTGAGATGGGTCTCCTGAATACAGCAGACTGATGGGTCTTGACTCTTTATCCAGTTTGCCAGTCTGTGTCTTTTAATTGGAGCATTTAGTCCATTTACATTTAAAGTTAATATTGTTATGTGTGAATTTGATCCTGTCATTATGATATTAACTGGTTATTTTGCTCATTAGTTGACGCAGTTTCTTCCTAGCCTCGATGGTCTTTACATTTTGGCATGTTTTTGCAATGGTTGGTACCGGTTGTTCCTTTCCATGTTTAGGGCTTCCTTCAGGGTCTCTTGTAAGGCTGGCCTGGTGGTGACAAAATCTCTAAGCATTTGCTTATCTGTAAAGGATTTTATTTCTCCTTCACTGATGAAACTTAGTTTGGCTGGATATGAAATTCTAGGTTTAAAATTCTTTTCTTTAAGAATGTTGAATATTGGCCCCCACTCTCTTCTGGCTTGTAGAGTCTCTGCCGAGAGATCTGCTGTTAGTCTGATGGCCTTCCCTTTGTGGGTAACCGGACCTTTCTCTCTGGCTGCCCTTAAGATTTTTTCCTTCATTTCAACTTTGGTGAATCTGGCAATTATGTGTCTTGGAGTTGCTCTTCTGGAGGAGTATCTTTGTGGCGTTCTCTGTATTTCCTGAATTTGAATGTTGGCCTGCCCTACTAGGTTGGGGAAGTTCTCCTGGATGATATCCTGAAAAGTGTTTTCCAACTTGGTTCCATTTTCCCCCTCACTTTCAGGCACCCCAATGAGACATAGATTCGGTCTTTTTACATAATCCCATACTTCTTGCAGGCTTTGTTCATTTCTTTTTTGTTTTTTCTTTTGGTTTCTCTTCTCGCTTCATTTTATTCATTTGATCCTCAATCGCTGATACTCTTTCTTCCAGTTGATCCATTCGGTTACTGAAGCTTGTGCTTTTGTCACGTATTTCTCGTATCATGGTTTTCCTCTCTGTCATTTCGTTTATGACCTTCTCTGCATTAATTATTCTAGCTATCAATTCTTCCACTTTTTTTTCAAGATTTTTAGTTTCTTTGCACTGGGTACGTAATTCCTCCTTTAGCTCTGAGAAGTTTGATGGCCTGAAGCCTTCTTCTCTCATCTCGTCAAAGTCATTCTCTGACCAGCTTTGATCCATTGCTGGTGATGAGCTGCGCTCCTTTGCAGGGGAAAATTTGCTCTTATTTTTTGAATTTCCAGCTTTTCTGCCCTGCTTCTTCCCCATCTTTGTGGTTTTATCTGCCTCTGGTCTTTGATGATGGTGACGTACTGATGGGGTTTTGGTATAGGTGTCCTACCTGTTTGATAGTTTTCCTTCTAACAGTCAGGATCCTCAGCTGTAGGTCTGTTGGGGATTGCTTGAGGTCCACTCCAGACCCTGTTTGCCTGGGTATCAGCAGCAGAGGTTGCAGAAGATAGAATATTGCTGAACAGCGAGTGTACCTGTCTGATTCTTCCTTTGGAAGCTTCCTCTCAGGGGTGTACTCCACCCTGTGAGGTGTGGGGTGTCAGACTGCCCCTAGTGGGGGATGTCTCCCAGTTAGGCTACTCAGGGGTCAGGGACCCACTTGAGCAGGCAGTCTGTCTTCTCAGATCTCAACCTTCATGTTGGGAGATCCACTGCTCTCTTCAAAGCTGTCAGACAGAGTTGTTTGCGTCTGCAGAGGTTTCTGTTGTTTTTGTTGTTGTTGTTTAGCTGTGCCCTGTCCCCAGAGGTGGAGTCTACAGAGACAGGCAGGTTTCCTTGAGATGCTGTGAGCTCCACCCAGTTCGAGCTTCCCAGCAGCTTTGTTTACCTACTTAAGCCTCAGCAATGGCAGGCGCCCCTCCCCAACCTCACTGCTGCCTTGCGGTTAGATCGCAGACTGCTGTGCTAGCAATGAGGGAGGCTCCATGGGCGTGGGACCCTCCTGACCAGGTGTGGGTTATAATCTCCTGGTGTGCCTGTTTGCTTAAAGCACAGTATTGGGGTGGGAGTTACCCGATTTTCCAGGTGTTGTGTGTCTCAGTTCCCCTGGCTAGGAAAAGGGATTCCCTTCCCCCTTGCACTTCCCAGGTGAGGCGATGCCTCTCCCTGCTTCATCTCCCACTGTTTGGGCTGCAGCAGCTGACCAGCACCGATTGTCTGGCACTCCCTAGTGAGATGACCCCAGTACCTCAGTTGAAAATGCAGAAATCACCTGTCTTCTGTGTCACTCACGCTGAGAGTTGGAGACTGGAGCTGTTCCTATTCGGCCATCTTGCTCCGCCCCACACAGGCCTTTTATCTAAATTTTATTGCTTTTCCTTTATGCATATTGAATATTTCCATGTGCTGTTAGTTATGCTTATAGGTGTGTAGGTCTAACTATAGCTTACTGGTGCCTCTTTGTTGGGTCTGGTCAGTATATTAAGTCTTTGCATTTCCCCAGTGCCTTATACAAAGTAGGCGTTTTGTCTACAGGAGAAGGAGATAAAGATGATAGATTCTTGAAATTTAACGTGACAACTAAATATTTAAATCTGGGAGAGGTTTTTAAGTTCTTTGCACATCAAAACAGAATTCTCATGTTGGTTTGCTAGCCAATGTTGCCCATGCTGTTTTTCTCAAGATAAATTAGGAAATGTCTATGAACTGATTGTTTCAAAACTATTTAAAAAATGGATATTATGTAGAAGCAGAGTATTAATACTCTAGAGAAAATAACTCAGTCTACAGAGGCAGAAATCAGATTTGTCGGGGCTTCTACTCCTTAGCAGGATACGCTCACAACTACATCATAGTTTATAGCATTGTAATAATCATGTCAAGTGGAATGCAGCTCACAGAATCTGGAAAGCTATCAGTAAATGGCAGATTTGTCATTATCCTTGAGACATAAGGCATAGTAATTATAGATGTCAAAATTAAAAATGAGATATGCTTCAGAAAACTGCAAATGCAATCTAGAACAGCACCTGAAGTTTGTTGATTACAAAACTTTATGCCATATATTTTCTCTGAAATTGAAATACAATCATAAATTATAAATTCAATTAACAGTAGTTGGGCAATAACAAAAAATCAACTCTTGTTTTTTTTGGTGCTTTTGGTCTAATAGATGTACTTAACTCTTCCATACATCAGAAACGTGTAGAGTTTTATAAAAGCTAAATCCCAAGCCCCATAACCGATACACGAAATATTCACCTACCAATCATCAAAATTGTTGGGAACCCATAAATTCTGGCTATTTGTAAGTTTAATAATATCTGAAAGCTGTACCTTTAAAGGTTTAATCTAAATTTAAAGGTAAGGCAAGATCCCCATATTACAATAAGTAAATATGTAACATGATTTTGGACATTGTAGAGGTTAAAGAGATGTCATATCAAATTATTAAAACGTTTATGTTGTGTCATTATTAGTAGTATTCGTCTTATTCTTGTTATTACTCTAATCATTGTGCTTATAATTTATAAATATATAAAATATTTAAGGTGCCAAACTTGATCTCCCAAAACAGCACCAGAGATACATGTTGATCAAGCAAAGCTGAGTTTAAAACTAGACTTGAGGCCCGGGCGCAGTGGCTCACGCCTGTAATCCCAGCACTTTGGGAGGCCGAGGTGGGTGGATCACGATGTCAGGAGATCGAGACCATCCTGGCTAACACGGTGAAACCCCGTCTCTACCAAAAAATATTTTTTAAAAAACTAGCCGGGCATGGTGGTGGGCGCCTGTAGTCCCAGCTACTAGGGAGGCTGAGGCAGGAGAATGGCGTGAACTCGGGAGGCGGAGCTGAGATCCAGCCACTGCACTCTAGCCTGGGGGACAGAGCGAGACTCGTCTCAAAAAAAAATCATATCTCCCAAATCGTAACTTGAACACAGCAGCCCTTATCCCTCTTATCCTCTTCCCCTTTCTTGTATTTTTCACTGCTTTCTAATTCTCTCTCTCTTTATCACAAAATTTATTTCCTTTCTATACAGCCACAAATCCCAAATCATATCTGCTTCCTAAAAGCACTTTAAAAAAAAGCATTGCCAGGCATAATGTCTCACATCTCTAATTCCAATATTTTTGGAGGCTGAGGTGTGAGGATCACTTGAGGCCAGGAATTTAAGAGGATCTTAGGTAACATAGTGGAACCACGTCTCCACAAAAAGTAGAAAAAAAAAATTATCCAGGCACAGATAAAACCTGCAGTTCCAACTACTTGGGAGGCTGAGGCAAGAGAATCACTTGAGTTCAAGAGGTCAAGGCTGCAGTTAGCTGTGCTGAAATCACTGCACTCAAGCTTGGATGAGAGAGTGAGATTCTGTCTCAAAAATTAAAATAATAAAGTAATATAAATGAAACACAACATACTGGCATTAACACTAACATTGAGCTTCAGCATGAGCCATCATTCATGTGTTAATGCTACTCCTATTACATTTCGTAATAAAATACCTTTAAATTTACAAGTGTGTTTAACTTTACTTTCCCCTGAAGATCTTTGAAAAAAAAGCCTCACATTTTCATTTTGCCCTTGGTCTTCAAATTATGTACCCAGTCCTTAAGCTGTAATTCCATGCATAGCAGAAAATTAAAATAATGTTTAAAAAATATGTAATTCATCTGCTGCAATTTTCATAAAATAATATGGCAAGTAAATCTATATCGATCTCTTTAGTTATAATACTAATTTTTCAAACAGGAATGTGTGCAGTCTTAGGAGAATAATTCTGTACTTACATACCTAAAGTTTTCCACCGTTATGAAAAAATAACCAAAAAAGGGAGAGGAAGGGATAAAATTAGGTAATCTGTCTTATAGTTCCTATGATGGTTAATTTTCTATGTCAGTTAACTAGGCTTTAGGGTACCCAATTATTTGCCAGCTATTTGCTGAGTGTTTCTGTTAAGATATTTTTGGATGAGGTTATTAAATCTGGCAGACTGCGTAAAGCATATGGTCCTTCTTAATGTGGGTGGTCCTCATTCAAGAAATTGAAGGTGAGAATAGAACAAAGGACCCTCCCCGACATGAAATTCCTCCTTCCTGCCTTCAAAGTGGGGACATAAGATTTTGCTTTTGATATCAGACTCACTCTGAAATATTGGCTCTTCCTGAATCTTAAGTCGGCTAGCTTATAGCTGGAACTACATCAGGAGCTCTCCCCGTTTTTACACTTTCAAACTTGGACTAGAGCTACGTCATCTGTTCTCTTGGGCCTCCAGTTTGCAGAGACACCCTGTGGATTTTGGAACTTGTCAGCTTCCCTAATTGCATGAGCCAGTTTTTGATAATAAATCTCTTTATATAATGTATCCATTCTATTTGTTCTGTTTCTTTGGAGAATATTGATTAATATACTTACATAGCTATTTCTGTGAACTCTTCACATTAGGGATCAATTGTTGTCTCTTGAATTAATGTAGACAGTTTTGGCTTCTGAAATAGAAGGTGACTACAAACTCTGATACTAAACATTATGAATTTGTATGTAGTCCTCATTGGCGATTTCTAGAATTTTAAATGCCATTGTCTCTCTGATGATCCTTTAAATGATTCTAAAAATATTCACCCAACAAAAAGAACAGGAAAATGAGATGCTCATTTTAGAGACTGCGTCATTCTTGCACGAAAGTTGGTGTGTACCAAATTTCCCAATACCTTAACCCGAGTTGTATTACTAAAGCTCTTCCTTAACTCAAGCATATGGATGTTCCTGCCAAGCAGGGGACTGAGACCACCTATATCCACTGCGAGTATCAGGTCAGAGAAGTGAGGCTGCCAATGTCACCTATGACTTAATGATTTTTTGTATGACATTCTGGTCTAGGAATATAATCCTGCTGAAAAATAAATCATACAACAGATTTAGAAAATTCGTGTAACCTAGTAGTTTTTTTAATCTGGGCAAACAGCCTTTCTTTCAAGACAAGGTATTGTTCAGCTGGCAAACTGGTGGCATATCAAACAACAGATTATCAAGACTCACTTTAACACTAACCTCACTCTATTTAAAAACTTTATTATGCTACAAAACTTGCTTATTCTTGATCAATTTCCCACCTAGAAAGAACCTAACTTAATAAATATCAGAGCCCATAACTTAATAAATATTTTTTGTAGGCATTCCTCTTTAAGGCACCACCTGATCTGTCAGGGGTACAAACATCTCTCATGACAGTAAAACTCATACTTAGCTTTGCTTAACCAGCTAATTTTTGCAAACTTAGCTTTTGCTTAACCAGCTAATTTGTGTGGTTGCTTTTGAAAGGGAGAAAAGGAGGGTAACTAATAAGGAAAAAATCAAATTACTGTGTAATTAAATAAGAGGGAATTTGAGACAATGTGCTCTGAAGGAAGGAGTAGAATTAGGTACCCTCTGTAGGTATATATGGTACTATCAAAAAAAGTAGGCATTATGAAAATATAGCAAAGAATATCAGTGAGTTAAATTGCCAGTAGATAAAATTCGGAATGATTTACTCATGTCCATATTTGAGATATGGTGATATTTTGAATAGCTGACAAAACACAGGCATCTGTGTCACGGAAAACCAAGTTATATCTGCCAACATAGCAAGATAAGAAAAAACGGGAGGAAAATGCAATAATTAACTATTTTAGCTAGAAACTGCTCTACTAAATGATAAAGTGAAAAAAATTCTCTACCGTTCCAAATTTAGTGTTGTATAATGATGTCAACCATTTGGCCACATAACCCAAAATTTTGTTGGGTTTTGATTCATTGAGGTAGTCTGGTGGTAAAAAATCAGAAAGAAAATGTCTAAAAAATTCATCTGGGGTATCCATATAATCGAAATTAAATTTCATTCCTTTTGTGTCAGGAAACCCATAATCAGTGTCTTATTATATACTTATTTATGCTGTGTTTAAAATCACTGATTATTTCTTTGTTTAGTTTGAGTTTTTTAGCAATTTTTAAAATCAGATATATGATTTGCAAATATTTTCTCCCACTCTGTTGCCTTCGTGTCTGTTTATAGCGTCCTTTTATATACAAAAGTGTTCATTTTGTTTAAGTACATCTAGTTTTTGATGAAATTCCATTTCCTAACTCTTTCCTTAGAAATACCCATGAGTGTTCCCAATTTTCCAAGAATTCACTGTTAGAATTTGGGAAAGAAAAACAGATTTGAAGAACCCTGTAAAAATAAGTACAATGAATAATGATCCACTGCACTCTTTATTTGAGGATAAAGAAGAAAAAAGTACATTGCAGAGCCTCATGTGTAGGTAAAATCAGAGATTAAAAATAAGAAGGAAATACTTTTTTCTAATTTGGAGTTGTAACATAGTCACAGGCGGAAAGGAAGAAATACCACAGAGTTAAGTCTTGTTTAGCTCATGAGCATAATGGGCCTCCTGCTGTACTCTGAAAAGAGTCACTATTTTCTGTGCAAGCAAAAGACATTTACATAGTAAGAGAGCAAGAGAATGTTGAAATAGTTATTCTAAGATCCACAGACTGGGCAAGGTCTAAAGTTCATATACGGATTTTAGTTGTTTTCTATGATCAATGTAAAAACATAACACGACTACAGAGATTACAGATGAGCAGTGTTTTCTGTTTCATTTGTATTTGTTCATTACAAGCAGGGGTTTAAAGTGGATATTTGAATGGTTTTTAAGTTCACAGGTATCACAATTACCTGGAAGACTTGTTAAAGCAGAGATTGTGCTGGGCTGAACTCCCAGAGTTTCTAATTCAAGTTTGTGTTTTGCTCTGAGAATTTGCCTTTATAACAAGTCCCTAGATGATGCTTATTTTGCTGAACGCTGACCAATATTTAGGAATTACTGATCACAACAATGTAAAAATAATTTGTTTAAGAGGTCTTTGTAGAGGCAGTATTGATTGCAGTGTGTTTTCCCTGGGCAAACTTTGCCACAGAAAAGCACAGAAGGGAGAGGTTTATGTCTCCATAAAGACTGCTCATTGTAGGGTTAGCTGCTTCCTAAGAACATATCTCAAAATATGGGCATGATTAAATCATTCCGAATTTTACCTACTGGCCATTTAACTCACTGATATTCTTTGCTATATTTTCATAATGCCTACTTTTTTAATGGTACACTATATGCCTACAGAGGGTACCTAATTCTAATCCTTCCTTCAGAGCACATTGTCTCAAAGTCCCTCCATTTAGTTATACATTTATTTGATTTTTTTCCTTATTACTTACCCTCTTTTTCTCCCTTTCAAAAGCAACCACATCTGCTCGATTTGTTATCACTGAAATACCATCTTTGTAAAATTTGTAATTTCTCTGTGTATGTATGCTAATTTTACATAAATTTTATTGTTTTAAAAAACCATCTGCAACCCCATGCCTTTGTGAGGCCAAGGCGGACAGATAAGGAGATTAGGAGTTCAAGAACAGCCTGACAACGTGGTGAAACACTATCTCTACTAAAAATACAAAAATCAGCCGGGCATTGTGGCAAGCACCTGTAATCCCAGCTGTCAGGGAAGTTGAGGCAAGAAAATTGTTTGAACCTGGGAGGTGGAGTTGCAGTGAGCTGAGATCGCATCATTGCACTCCAACCTAGGCGACAGAGCAAGACACCGTCTCAAAAACGAAAAACCAAACAAACAAAAACGAAAAACCAAAAACCAAAACACTCACCCTGTATATTTTCCCTTGAAACCATGGTTCCTGGCTTCGTATTTTCCTGGGAGTAGATTTAGTTTGTGGTTTCTAGATAGTGCATTGTGTCCTAGGGTATACACCACCATATTTTATTTACTTTTCCTCCACTCACTGGCAAGAACAGGTCTACTTATCTTACTATGTGTGCAATTGAAAAAATACGTATTTATCTCTGTGTTGATTAATGTTCTATAAATATCAGCAAGATCAATGTGTGGATAGTATTATACATCGTCTATATTATTGCTAATTTTCTGTCTAGTTCTTGTAGCAATTTTTGAGAGTGGGGATGAAAATTCTCAAAATATTCAGGTCTCTATTTCTTCTTTAACTCTCTTAGTTTCTGCCTTATATATTTAGAAGTTCTGTTGTTAGGTGTGTATATGTGTAGTTGCCTCATCTTCCTAAAATATTGATTCCTTTATTATAAAATATCTTGTTTCCAGTAATAATTCTTGTCTTAGAGTCAATTATTTCTGACATCAAATAGTAACTGTAGGTCAACTATGATTATTACTTGTATGGTATGTTTTTTCTTATTCTTCCAATTTCAATTTAGGTGTTTGAATCTGTAATGTGTCTGCTGTAAACGTCATGTAGTTGGACCTTATTCTTTTTGTTTTCTCTCTGTCAATGTCTGCATTTGAGTTAGGTGCTTAGCCAGTTCATATTTTACGTAATTATTGATACGTTGGATTTACATTTGCCATTTGGTTATTTATTATCTGAATGGATACAGCGACAGGATAGAATGCCTTGGATTTCTACTGTCTTTATTTAAAGTTTTGTCAATTTTCTTTAAGAACATTGCACCTATCTTAAATCATTGTCCAATCTCCAGGTCTCTGAAATCATTGTTTTTGAAAAGTTTCTACAGTTTTACAATTACTTTTTGAGAATAACATACAGTGGCCTCCTCACTCCACTATGCTAAAACTCCCTGTATAAGGCTTTTGCATTAGTTCCGGAATAAAACAGAAATAATCAGAATCAGGGATGAATATCAAGATTATAAAATTGATTTAATAAATATTTAAAACTTAAAATAGACAAAACATCAAGAATCATTACATTTAAGAAGTGGTAGAAACGAATATATTACGATAAATTCCAAATTAGTGAAACATAATAATTAAAATTGTAGATTTAGTTCTTAACCCTGTCACTTTGAGTTGAGTGGCCAAAGTGTCAGACTTTACTTATCTGAAAAAGGGAGATAATTTTCACTCTTTTGTGAGCATTTAATATAATGACGCACGCAACATTAAGCAGTGCCTGACATCTTGTAAATTTTTTAAAAATGTGACTTAATAATCTTAAACCATTGTTAAGTCATCACCCATTCCTATGTTTTGCTAAATTAATTAGCAGTGCCATTGAAATCTGATCACAAACACATAGGGCATATTCCGTAAGAGCTCTATAAGAAATTAAAGTACTTCTAATTGTTGTTAGAAGGTAAGGTAAACTTAAATAATGTCCTTAAAATAATTAGACAAGTTTTTTGCAAATATTTTTTCCGCCTATGTGGCTTGTCTGTTCATTCTATTCACAGTGTCTTTTGCAGAGCAGAAGTTTTTAATTATAATAAAGTCCACCTAAACATTATTTTCTTTCATGGATTATGCCTCTGGTGTTATTTAAAAACTCATCACCAAACCAAAGGTCACCTAGATATAATGCTCTGATTTTATGCCAAACTTGTGCAAAATTGTTTTTTGTAAATCTCCTAGTTTAAAAATCATACCCAAACGTATTCACTAGAGAAAGGCACTCTCTACCTCAACCTCCTCCTATCACCGCGGCTTGGATTCTTACGTACTCCTCCTTTGTATTTGACATTAACAAAATAATAGTAGTTCTAATTCATGGGATTAAGTGCTTATCCCAAGGCCTGGCACACATTCCAACAATAAACCATATTTCTCTAGCCTATTCTTATTCGACATTCTTGTCACTACAGTACTGTTTTATTTTCCCTTCATCAGAGAAAATACTTCCATTAAACTGTAACAAGAAACTAAGAGGAAACGGTCACCTCACTTCAGACGCCATTTCATCAAAGAACAGTTTCCTGGTTTTCTTCTCTCCTCTCATAAGATTGTATGAGTAAATCTATCATAGAAGTCAGATTCTCATTCTGAAATTTTCTTTGTAGATTTTTGTGCTTTGGCCTTGCCAGCTGCATATCTTTGAACTGTATTGTCAGTGTTAGGAGAGTGACTTGCAAATAGTAGCTGCCCCATAATTATTTGACAAAGTAATAATGCTATATATACATGCTATTTAATTACAGAAAATGCAATTTCCTTTTAATGTTATCAAAAAAATTTTCTTTATTAATCACTTAATTTCATATAAAAATTAACCAAGGAAGCAAGTTTTATCTCCTGTAACAAACAAGAAATTTTAACGCAGAAAACCAATCATATAAATCATCTTAGAATAAAAGTACAACATAAAATTTTGGGAGAAACGACAGTGGAATGTAAATTTAAAAAAAAAAAAAAGTCCAGATTGGAATGAAATGGAAATTATTTTTCTGCTTTAAATTTGCTTTCATAGTTACAGAACATAATGTTTCTGTTTGGGTGAGGGAGAAGGGACAAAATGGAGGAAGGTGAACAAGATGGAGCAGTACCTGTTGCTTCTGGGTGCTTCATCACAAACTTACCCGTGGGTGGGAAAATGCAGCCCGTGCCCGGGAAAATGCAGATCAACTGAGCATGCGCTGCGTGACCTCAATCTGAGGAAACTGAAATTTACCCGGCCACGCCTATGGAGACGCCCCTATCACGCCCTTATCCCGCCCACTGCCCTCCCCCTTCCAGTACCAATGCATAAAAGTCCGCTGCCGGCGCCCGCGTAAGACTTCTTCGCCGGCATTTGTGACCAAAGAACCTCACCAGAGAGCACAGGCGGGACTTCCCTGGCCCCATACCTGAGGACCCGGGAACCTCGCTGGAGAGTGTGTGCATATTTGCAATAAAGGGCTGCCGCTTTCTTAGGTACTTTGGCCTCATGTTTAATTACTTAGCTCTCCTAAATTAAGTTACATTAAATTAAATTAAGACAGTTCTTAGACTAGTAGTGACAGCAATTAATAAAATTTTCCAGAATTATATCTGTTTTTTAGAATCTGATATGTTTTAGAATCTGATATGCCATTTATTATGCTTTTACAAAACCTATGGTAAGGTATTTTGTAACAAGAATGGGCTGAGAATGCCACAATTCTCTTTAAATCTTAAAATAAGGATACTCTGTGTCCTCTTAACTTTAGCAAAAAAGGAAACTGAATCAAAAGTTTTTAAGTCACTATCCCAAGGTCACATAAGAGGAAAGCCAGAGCTGAGACTAGAACTAGGACATCAGTTAAAAGTATATTTTTGTGATAGAAATTTAGCCATATATTCCTAAAGTCATAGTGGCAGTTTTATTCTGCAAATTTACCTACATTGGAATTAAATTTCCCACCATCCCCTTTCCTATGTGTTTTCTTGTTCGCAAAAAGAGAAGTATTTGTGAGATTTGGATATCAGAAGCAAAGCAGGCACCGTTACACTTTAAATGTCACTGAAATCACTTATGTGGATGAGAGGTGCAGAGGGGCCAGCAGATTCTAGCCTTTCCACTTTCTCTTTCACTCCAGGTGTATTTCTCCATCCCATCTGCTAGATTTGCTATTTAACCGTGACCCCAGACACACAAACCAAATTGCTTTCCAGAGACCTCTTTACGAGCACTTCCTGTCCTACTCAGGCACCTGTTTGTTCCTGGGTTTAGAAGACCTACCAGCACTTTGGGAGGCCGAGGCCCTGTTCACGAAGTCAGGGGTTCAAGAAGAGCCTGGCCAACATAGTGAAACTGGTCTCTACTAAAAATACAAATATTAGCCCAGCAGAATGGTGGGCGCCTGTAGTCCCAGCTACTCGGGAAACTGAGGTCAGGAGTATTGCTTGTCCCCAGGAGGCAGAGGTTACAGTAAGGCAATATCATGCCACTGCCCTGTAGTCTGTGTCACAGAGTAAGACTCTGTCTCAAAAAAAATGGCTGTTACTGGTATTCCTATTACACATTTCTTACTCTGCAATGGTGATAGCAGTTTTGTTTCCATTACAGAACTGACTGACACAGCCAGCTAACACTTTATTTATTACAATGAGAAAAATTTTTATAGCATAAATTATTATATAGACTTGCATATGAAGACAAAGACTTCATTCTCAAAATATATTTGCACAATAAAAACCTAATATATATGATTTGTTTCCAATGAGTATTTACAAGTAAAAGACTGAAAGATAAAACCTGTGATTACAGAAACACATTGATACACTAAAATGTCTAAGAAGCTAATTCAATTTTAGATGGAGAGGTCAGGGAAAACTTCTTGGAGCAGGTGATATTTAAGCCAATCCTTGAAGAAAAATTAGACTTGGGGCTCTAAAAAGTAATTTAACCAGACTTAGTGTTACCAGACTTAGCGTTACATTGTTCACCCCGCTCACAGAAAGCCACTCACTGAGACACTGAATATTGCTGGTGAAGAAGGCTTTATGTGTAATGTGCAATGTGATGTGTAACATGTAATATGTAATGTGTCAGGCTTTATGTGTAATGTGGACCAGAAATACATCAGCCAAAACTCCAATCCTCCCCCTTCTAACTAAAGTCAGGGGCTTATGTATTAGGTTGGTGCACAGTGATAGCAGTTTCAGATTGTGAATTTTATATCATTAAAACTAGGCTCAAACACATCTTTATTAATCAAAATAGGGACCATTAGCATCAACAGTTTTTGCCAATGAGAAATGTTTGTTTATTCATTTAGCATAAAATCTGTGCTTCAGGGGGTTGCTGTAAGACTTTCTCCTCAGTTTGCCTCTAGATGAACTTGTCACATGGCCGTGAAATAGACTCAGACAATTTGAAGTGTGAGAAAAATGGAATATATTGAGCAAAAAGAAGAAATAAAGGAAAACAAGAACTCAGCAAAGCGAGAGAACTGCGAGCTGGTTTCCCACCTCACAGTTTGAAACCCAGGTACCACCTGGAACAGGGGAGGCCCGGCTCCTCTCTCCTGTAAATAGCAGTTTCTGGTCCAAATGGTCCAATTGGTTCGTTAGCAGTTCCTGGTCCAAATGCCTTGTTGATGATAAGAGTTGTCTTTGCTGCTTTTAAACTAGAATAAGAAAATTACTAGAATTTGCTTTTTGTCTAATATAATTTCCATGGTTTAAATAAATATAAATTAAATAACAAATAACAAATCATTAGCAAAGAAACATAAAGTGAGAAATGCCCATGTTATATATATAACATAGCCACATTTATTTAAGAATGTATCCCAATATCAAATGGTAAATTTCAACAATGCAAACTCTGCAGTTAGTTTTACATTCACCTAACAGCTTGGAAGAAGAACCCAGGTGTGGGTTAAGGAAGAGCATCTGGTCAACAGGGCCAGGTAGCTGAATGAGGTGTCAAGCATCTCACTGTAACCAAGTGCAGGAAAAAAAGGAATTTTGGAGAAGCAAGGAACAGCAGTTGGTTCGACAGGGAGCAGGTGTGTCTCATCAGGTACAGTGATCTGATCCATAAAGCCGCAGCTCCCTGGTGTCATCCAGGAGGCCTGACATTCAGTTTCCTGAGAAAAGATGTAGGTTTAAAATTAGGCTGATTTCACAAGGAAGGCAGAGGCCTATAAGTAAGTTTACAAAGTAAAATTCTAGATAAATTTGATTTTATCAAAAACTGTAACAAACATTTGGTATAAGAATATACTACAAATTATTTAGGATACACCTATAATAAAAATTATTTTTCCTTTATCTGAAATTTGAATTTATCTTAGGCTACTATATTGCTATGTATTAAGTTTGGCAGCTCTACTTAAACAGACAAAAATATGAGGTATACTAGGAAAACAGAGTGATTCAGTTGTTGTTACACTTTATTTCCCAAAAAAAGATATGTTGATATCCAGCCCCTAGTTCCTCTCAATGTGGCGTTATTTGGAAATAGAGTCTTTATAGAGGTAATGAAGTTAAAATGGAATCACTATGTTGAGTTGAAACCCAATATGACTGATGTCCTTATAAAAAGGAGACATATGAACACAGAGACAGATATACATCTAGGGAAGACAATGTGAAGACAGAAACAGAAATTGGAATTTTGTTCTCATAAGTCAAAGAATTTCTGAAGCCACTGCTGCAAGGGGCAAATTAGCATCTTTTTCCCACATGTTTGGGAGGGAGTTTGGCCTTGCCAGCAGCTTGATTTGGTGATTTGGGACGTCTAATTTCCAAAACTGTAAACCAATAAATTTCTAATGCACCTAGTTTGTGGTACTTTGTTTTGGCAGCCTTAGTATATTAATACAGTTAACTATAGCCAAAGGTGTTTGAAGGTAAAATGCAGGAATTTTGTGAGCTCAGGCAAGAATATAGGAGGCCTGGAATCCTCAGGAAAATTGTCTAAACGCTCTGTTTTTTGCATATTCTAAAAATATACTTAATTTCTGGCATCTACTGCAAGACCATGGAAAAGGCTAAGCCGTGGCTCTATCACATTTTATTTTTTTAGAGCATTTATTTGCTTTTAACACAGAAGGTCATATTGTGATGTAAATGAGAAATGTTCACTTTTTTTCAGGACAGAATACAACTACAAATCTCTTGAAATAACTTTTGAAGTTTAGTACTTGCTTCAGTTTATGTCCCCAAACCCTCAGAAATAATCTTTCATACTCTTTCTTTTAGATATACTTTGATGGAAAAGATTTAATAGCAGTTTTTGTTTGTTTGTTCATTTGTTTTTTTGTTTTTTTGTTTTTTTTGAGACAATGTCTCACTCTTTCACCTAGGCGTGAGTGCCGTGGTGTGAATAAGGCTCACTGCAGACTTGTCGCCCCGGGCTGAAGTGATTCTCTTTTTCAGCCTAACAAGTAGCTGGATTACTGGTAGTCACCATTACAGTAGCTATGAATAGCAATATTTAATTAGTGAAAAATATGTTAGAACAGATATTCTTAAAATATTTTAGGTGTAAGGCACAAGAATGCAAAATAATATACCCTATACTCAAAGAGTTTATGGTCAAATTCTGTAAAGAAGTCACAAAAATGTAATGTAGATTTAAATAATCATTCATTCATGATAATAAATTAACCAGATTTTTTTTCCCTGTTAATATTCGGAAATGGTATAGTGGTCAGGAAAGCATCATGATGAGGTGGATCTAGAAGAGTGGAATAAATTTAGAAAGCATGTGAAAATTCATTTCCTATCATTTTGAGTAAACCACTTAAAGTTTCACTCAATATTTTAAAACTGTGCATATGTTATTGAGAGATACAAATTATGTTTAATAACTGTGTTTATGTTATTTTGATAATTTTAAAAATTTACTCTCACCTGAAGATGATCTACAAAGCCAGTTCAGCTGGCTCTACTGCACTGTATTAAAAATACTCTTAGTTCTGGAACAAAGAAAAACACTTTGAGAAAACAGTTTTTGAAGAGTAACTGTGGTAGTTCCTAAGTTGGTCTCTTTCCTGAAAGGATTATAAATGATCTAGATTTTATATGAAAAATCATGTAGTTTGCAAGACATTGAAAAGGTGGTACTTCAACTAATCCCTTACCTCCCACTCCTAAAAGTCAAAAACTAGAAATATCTAGAGAAAAACTTGTTTTGGATCCACTGTGACTGGATAGTATTTGATTACCAAGAACAATTTCTTTGAGAAATTTTCTGTCTATCTTGTACCAAAGGTAGCTAGGTAATAAAGTTTATATAGTTACAGAAGATAATAAAAATAGAGAAAATATTAAAATATAATAAAATTATTAAGCCAGGAGTGACTAACCCTATATTCTAAAGTACTGTACAGTCTGAGAGATGACTGCAATTGTTTTCCAATCTTCTTCAGAGTTAGGAAGAGGGTAAAACATGATTCGTTATAGTTCTGCTTCTCTAATTTTAGTGTGCATCAGAATCACCTAGGAAGATTCGAATTCATGGAGTCTGAGACAAACACGGCATTCTCTATTTTTAGCAAGCTTCTCAACGATACCATGTTGCTATTCTTCCCATCTTTGAATAGCAATGCATTGCTTTAAATATATTTAACATCTCTGGGCTACAATTTTCTATTCAATTGTTGTTCTACCCCACAAAGATATATGTGAGCTCCTTTATTTCAGAATAACATCTAATTCAGCTGTGCAATAAGAAATGGCTGAAAAAAATGATCATTCCTTCTCCTCTTTCATTATTACTTTTCTTTGACTGAAGAATGCTATTGCTCTAACAAGGAATGTAGCAATTCTGATGAAGTGTGTTGCTTGGTAAAAATCATGGGGGAGGAATAAGACCCGTATCTAACCAATATATTTGCTAACATACCAAAGAAAGATAAAACATAATTTTAAAAAGTGCAGTGCTCTGGGGCAAATATTTTAAAAAAGATCAAGCCTGTGGAAGAAAACATTTCTGAACCTAAGGAGGTTAACATTTTGGACCCACATCTATTATCTGAGTAATAAATTTCCACTGTAAGGGAAAAAAAATGGAAAAAAAGAAAAACATGGCAAGTCCAACAAATGATAAGAAAGTAATGAAACACCAACAAGAGAAAAGCACAGTAAACACAAGAGAAACATGGAATAAGACTACACACAATAACAGTAAATATAATTGACTAAGTTGCCGCATAAAAACAGGGTAATTTTGAGTTAAAAAACATTTTCAGTTTTCTGAAAATTTTCATAAAATCCTCATTCCTAAGCTGTCAATCAGGGATATGATAAAATAAATAGACACAGAAGGATTGGAAACAAAATATGCAATTATATATAAATCTATATTTTAAAAATAGTAGAAGTAAGACATTTAACTCAATTAATGTTAATTATTAAGAAACATATTCAAAATAGTATTAAAATTATATTTCGTAGTGGTAAAATATACAGTCAAACAATAAAATTCAATAGTCATGAATCATCAAGCGTCTAATGAACCAGCTTGTAAATATATAAAAAAGGAAAGTCATGGAGTGGCAAGGAGAAATACTGCAAACATAGTCAACTATTTAAACCAAGATCTATCAGAAATTAGAAAATTAAATTGTCCAAAATAAGTAGGAACATAGGTGAGTAGAAGAATTTAAATTTAAACACAATTGATGTCTGGAGAATTTTATAGCCAATATATACCAATTAAAAAAAAAAAAAAAAAGGTCAATTTAAAAAAAAAAAATAGACAATGTATTTTAAAGATCTTTTTAAAAAAGATATACACATATATACACACATATGAGAGGAAAATGAGAGAAAAATAGATTATTAAAACCAAATGCTGAGACTTAAAAATATCAATAAAACTGAAAAACTTAGGGAAATTCTAAATATCCTGCCGCAAAAGGCTGACAAACAGATAACATTACAAGTGAAAAAGGGACTACAGATATGAAGAAGTTTCAACATGTTTCCAAAGAATACTTAGTAAACACCATACTGACATATGTAAATATTAAGTTTCATTTCCTAGAAATGCATTGACTCAAAAACAGGCAGAAAAACTAAATAGATCAATATACATAGAAATTGAATTGTAAATTAGTTAAAAATTTTCTTGCTATAGAAAGGCCCCTTGCCCAGACAGCTTTATGTGGAAATTCAACTAAATCTTGAAGTTTCAACTTACATAAATTTTTCTGGGGCATAGAAAACAACAGAAAAATGCATCTCCCAATCAATATCAAAATAAATTTTTCAGCTGCCAAGTAACAGTATGTTCTAAAATGACAGTCATTGACTGTTGACTGGTCAAATTTAACCAAACATTTCTGAACTGATCATAAATATTTCAAAGCTAGGAATAATTGGTGTGACCGATTTCATGAGTTCTGAAGGGTATTTGTAACAAAAGTTTCTAGCTGTCTTTGAAAAGAAGCTATTTATCTTCAAAAAATGTGTAATTAAATTAAAGAGGAAAATGAAAAGATATATGTACCTAAATATCAAATGTAGAGCAAAATCGAAGAATTCCTCAATATGAATCTAATTGCCACTTCTAAGGCGGACTCAAGCACAAGAAAAAATAATAAAAAATAGCATATTGTCATGATGTCTTGTCATGATGTCTTACATGGTGTCTTACAATAAAAAATAGCATATTGAAATGATGTCTTAACACATGAAATGTATTACAACTATCACCTGTAAGTTATTCAGAAGAACTTCAGGTGCTGCGTTTGCAACAACAAAAAAAAAGAAACATAGCCTCAGACCAACAACAACAAAACAATGTAGCATGCAATGATACATGTATACTATTGTCAGTTTAAAAATATTTGTATACATTGAATATAGCAGAGGCATTTTGAGTTTGTTTTTCTTTTATATATTTGCTCCCAGAGTTGTTTGTAAACTGATGATATCCCTTAACACCATCAGTTAAGAGCTCTCCTGAACACTGGCCCTGCCTGTCTTCCTCAAAAATCCCACACATTCTCCAAATTCATAGCCACCTGACCTGATCCTTTTACTCAAAACAGCCTTCATGGAGCACTTTATATAAAAATGAGTCTCAGCCTTCATCCCAGCACTCCGTATCCCCCTTCCCTGCTTTATTATTTTTGTAGCACTCATCATTATTTGACTTACCCTATAGTTTACATATTTCCCTGTTGTCTATTCTTTCCCACTAGAAATTAGGCAGAGATTTTTTTTTTACTCTCTTTACTCCTGTATCCCTAATCACTTTAACAGTGCCTAACATATACTAGGTAGTCAATAAGTACTTCTTGAATGAATGAATAAATAAATGAATCTTAAAATTAATGATCTATATGAACTGAGGGGCTAAAATTATTGTGGAGATACAGAAGGCTACTCGGCAATTTAAATTCTTTATCAGGCAATGCTGCTTTTAAAAGCTACTTTGGCCTGGTGTGGAGGCTCACACCTATAATTCCAGCACTTTGGGAGGCCAACGCAGATGGATCATCTGAGGTTAGGAATTCAAAACCACCCTCACCAACATGGAGAAACCCCTACTCTACTAAAAATACAAAATTGGCCAGGCATGGTGGCACATCATAGCTACTTGGTAGCCTGAGAGAGGAGAATTGCTTGAGCCCGGGAGACAGAGGTTGCAGTGAGCCAATATCATGCCATTGCACCCGAGCCTGGGCAACAAGAGTGAAACTTTGCCTCAAAAAAAAAAAAAAAAAAAAAAAAAAAAAAAAAAATATGTAAACCTACTTTATTTTGGTGAAATTTTTTCTCTAAAATTGGTTGACAATGGCACATTAGATTTTCTCCTATAACATTAAAATACAGTTCAACTAGTATTCTGCATAAAACATTTTCGAAGATAGGAGATACTTTAAATATCTATTAAATTCTATAATTAATTATTTTAAAATATGGCACTTTTTCAGTTTTTCTTACTATGTTTCTTCCTCCTGTCTGTTTCTATGTTCTCTCTTACCTCTGCCTCTCTGGTTCAGTACAGCACTGTATTATTTAAAGACATAGAAGCATGGAATAACATTCAGGGCACAAGACACAAATTGAAAACAAATTTGAACTGATTTGAACAATATGTAAAATAATAAATTTGTGACAATTACAATAATGCAGAAGAGTTCTATGCTAAGGGTATTTTGCACTGAATCTTATATTTTAGTCAAGATAAACAGAAACAGTTCTTCTACCAGAAAAACAGAAACCATTTGAAGTTTTTACAGCAGAGAACTTTTAATGCAAGAAATGGGTTACAGGTGTGATAGACTAGTAAGCCAAACCAGGGACATTGAGGGAGCCCAGATACAAGCAACAGAAAAAGCCCCTGAGACACTGAGAGCTGGATGTCCTTAGAAGGCCCCAGAGCCCAACAGCCAGGGATGCTTAGCAGAAGGAAACTCAGCCAATGCCAGAGACACTGCCCAAAGAGATGGGGGAATATTCTAGCCTCTTCCCTCTTCCTAAGCTTTGAACTTGCACAAGTGCCTTCCTTGAGCTGAAGCATTTGGCATTGGATCCTAGGAAATGCAGCCTGCAGAACCCAGCTTCTCTGTGATGCAGATTAGAACCAGAAGAGTAAGGAGAGGTAAGCAGTCCCAGTACTGGCTCAGCTACATATATCTTTTAATGTAAACCACACATGAACATTTGCCTAAGCTTTCAGTTATGACATAAGTCTAACCAAAGATTAAAAACAAAAAGAAGAGCATGTTAAATCCAACTCCCTCCCAAAAGTCGCATTATTTATTTTCGTGCTCAATTATGTGTCAGCATACCTTTGTGTTCAAATGGATATATTACATTAAGTATGTGTGAAAATACAACTAATCTGCTACCATTGAAATTTAATTTTAATATTCTGTAACTGTTTTTTTTTTTTTTGATTTTAATCCACATCTTTTAAAGTCAGGATCCAACACTGTTATAGCAGATATCACTTTAATAAATTCTAATTTTTTTCTATAATATTACTTTTAATCAGTGTAGTAACATAATTTATTAAATAAAGTTTCTCTTTACTTAAACTGGCTAAAATTGCCTTACGTGAAATTCTCAAGAAGAACAATATGGAAGCCATTTGCCGTAGACCCTGAAATAGACTAAGAACAGTTTAAACAATAGACCATAAGCTAGAGTAAAACAATTAAAATACTTCAATGGGAAAAAAATGTTATGGACAACAAACTGAAAACAATTTTATTTTATTTTAAAATAACCTAGGTGTGGATATTTTACTTAAAAGTACCCTCGCTGAGAAATAGCAACCAGACTCATCTTGCATATACCAATAAAAGATGAAGGTGGCTTTCATATTATGATTTTGTTTTTAAGAAAGCTGTTAGGCAATTTATGGATAGAGCCACAAGCCATTATAGGTAACAAATGGATTTAATTATTACCCAGAGTAACTCAAACGTTTCTTTGCATTCCTGGACTTATATCCTATGTTATTTCAAAAGAGATTCAACATGGATTAAAACAAAAGTGCAATATAATAAAACTAAACTACTAAACCAGAATTAAAGATACTTTAATAATAAAAGGATAAAAAGTAAATCATGAAATTTTTTCTAAAAAAAAAAAAATTATGCCTGAGCATCCTAGAAGCAGAAACAAGGAAAATATTGGGTTTTGCAGCATTCAGGGTCAAATTAAAGGAAATTTATATACCCTCAATTAAAATGGTGATGAAGTTTCAACCATATTTTCAGCCTTAGTCAGGTTGAACAGTGACAGCATCACATTGAACTCTGAGAGGAAAAAAAAAATTGTGTTTATCTCAGTGATGCTGAAGGCAAAAATTTCCAGGGACGTTGATATAATTCCTTAACGATTCAGTGATATTTGTGTGAGTGGTAACCATCATAAAATTCCTACTCTAATGCATTGTCTATATCTTCAGTAAAATGTATAATTGTACGCATAATTTTTTTTCAAAATTATGTTACATCTTCCAGGAGAGCAAAATGACAATTTTTGGATCTTGAGAAAACTGTCATGACTATGATTTTGGTAAAAATCAAGCTGTGAATGATTAGAAGCAACTTAATAATTCAAGAACTTAAAATGAATAATTTTGCATTGGAAAACAGAATTGGAAATCCCAATCATTTTGGCACAAAGTTTAATTTTGGTGTAATGAACTTCTTCATAGGCATAACATGGAAATAGATCACTATTGCCATCTCCTGGCAAGTAAACCACATGACTGCAGTTTAAATCTTTTTGGAGAGCCATATACTTTGAGATAGCAAAATTACTCAATAAATAGGCAATAAAGTATAGGATATTTACTGTAAGACCTTCATAGGATTTTTATTTTTTATTTCTATAAGACCTTTACAAAAACCCATTAGAGTTGATAAATAGTAACATTTGTTTTATGAGCTCTTTATGTTGAACAGAAATTTTGTTTGATAAGAATTTTTAAATTAAATGAATATGATGGATCTAACAGTGATTGAAACAAGTATTAGAGCTTCAAAAAGAAAACTTACAAACTGTTTGCAATGCATTTGTAAAAACACCCAGCATTGTCCCTACCACTGCATGCAGCCCAGAAAGTGGCAGGTAGCTTTCTACCACATAATAAAGCTGATGGGCTGGCTAGCAGCTTGAACAGCATTAATTCATCTTTCTGTTGTGTGGTCTTTCATCAGAGATGAATGATACATTCCCTCTAACTTGCCTTCTCGTCTTGCTCTGTTTCTGTTTAATTTCTATCTTACTATGTTCTCCTTTGCAATCTGTTGCTGCTGTTGTGTTGAACCCCCTTCCCTCTCCTCCTCACATCTGGATATCTCATCATCAGCTGCCTCTGAGCCTGGTTCATGCACTCCCTGCCTGAGATGCCAGCTGAGCCATTTATGAACTAGATGTCACTCAAATCTGCAAGCTCTGCTCCAGGGTATCATCCTGTCTTAGAGACTCCAAATTCTTGCATCTGCTAAGTAAAAAAGGAGAATGAGATGCAGTTTCAAGTTATTACCCCCCAGATCAGAATGCCACATTCCATATAGTTCTGAGGCTTGACATATCACCTTATCAAACTAATCATTTTGTCAAGGATGAATATAATAACGAGCTTCCACAAGATGGGTTGAAAACTCCAAGACAGGTGACATTAAAAAAAAAAAAAAAAATTACTCTAAATTCATTCTTTGGAAGAAGAAAGAAAATGCTTTTTTTTGTTGTTGTTTTACTTATCACATTGATCATAAATTCTTACTAAATTCCATTCCCCACCAACCCACCAACTAGCTCAAGATCACATTTAGCTTACGCTAAGGTGAAACAGAAATGAACATTTGAGAAAACAACCGGGACTTTATCTTTGATGTATAAAAGCACTCCAAGTTCAGTGTCTTTGTGGTCCTCTGTTGAAGTTTCATATTGCCTGCCTGTTTCCTCCCTAGTTAACGCAATTTCCTGAAGAGCCAAGCTTGGGGAAACAACAGGAGAAAATCATCTTCGATACCTGGAGTTAGAAAACTGATGAAGCCAAAGTACAGAGGGCAGATCAAAGGGAATGACTCCTATAAAATATGCCCAATTTCTGAATTACAACTGACCACTCGCTCAGGGAAACTTCCCCTTATAGAGAGAAATTCAGATAAATCGATGAAAAGAAAATCCTCACAGAAATAAGAAAAATATTTTGAAAGGAGGAAGGGAAGTCAAAGTAACTAAAGTTTATAGCAAATAATCTTTCAAAGCAATAATAGCATTAAAGTTCACATATATAGCGCTTACTATGTGCTAACCATGCCTGTCATCATTTCACATGTATAAACTCATTCAATTCTCACAACACTCTTACTACCTCCATGTTAAGAGAAAAGGAAACAAATAGACTTGGAAACACACATGGTAGATTCAAGGGTCCAATCCATGTGGTCTGACTCTGAACCACTGAATTAGTCGGGGTTCTCTGGAGACATAGAACAAATAGGATGTATAGAGAGATGAGAGGGAATTTACTAGGGAAATTGGCTCATTATAGAATATGAGATATCCCAGGCAATCTGCAAGCTGGAGACCATGGGATGCTGGTAGCATGGCTCAGTTCAAGTTTGAAAGCCTCAGAACCAGGGATGCAGATGATATAATTCTTAGACCAAGGCTGAAGGCCTTGAATAAACTGCATATAGAAAACATAATAATAGAATGGAATGATATGGTTAAGCCTTGTGTCCTCACCCAAATCTCATCTTGAATTGTAATCCCTAAATATGGAGGGAGGTACTTGTTTGGAGGTGATTGAATCATGAAGTGGTTTCCCCCATGCTGTTTTTGTGACAGTGATTGAGTTCTCGTGAGTTCCAATGGTTTCAAAATGTGGCAATTCCCCCTTTGCTCACTCTCTCTCTCCTGCCACTTTGTGAAGAAGATACTCAGTTTTCCTTCACCTGCCATGATTGTAAGTTTTCTGCGACCTCCACAGCCACGCAGAACTATGAGTCAATTAAACATCTTTCATCCATAAACTACCACGTATCTGGTAGTATCTGCTCTATAGCAGTGTGAAAATAGACTAATAAATGTAACAAACGCAATAACAAAGCAGCTACAATAATTATGCCCTGACTTATTGTAGATCTAAAGGATACATGCTAAAGATAAAACTAAAGCTTCTCCGGAATAAAAGTTAGCAAGGGGCTAAAATATTAGGGCTCACAACAAATAACAACGAGACTCACAAAATGGCACTTTTCAAGAGTCTCCAGGAGCACTTTGCACATTCTTGCCAACATTTACACAATGAGACGGCAAAAATATACTGAAATCCTTTCACAGAGAAGAAAAATTTATAGTTATCTGAACTTATATATCTCCATGTCTTATAATTTAGAAAATAACTAGTAACAGATTATTTCCATGATATTTTATGATTTAGGATGACCCTGAAGCATTTAACTCTTCCTATGTATAGATCTCAAAACTTGTCCTCTGATGACATATTCTCTTCTTTGCCAGAGGGCTCATCTTGAATTTTCTCTTACATGACCCTGGGAACTTAGTGGCCACCTTAACTCCCAACACCCAGGTATTTAACACATAGAGGAAATGCAAGCATTCACTCAGCATCAGCATTGTATGATGAATCACCTTGGGAATCATGAGATGTAAAAGGCTCTTGTGGGCTTTCAGTGATACTGACTATGACCATTGAGAATTCAAATCATTTCAAATCAGCATGGTATCTTTATCAATCAACACAATTATACCTGTATAGGATTCAACTTTGCCTGAACTATCATGAAGGTCAGTTACAGCATTACAGCAATGGAGTCAAATAGTATTAGTTAGGAATGGGGCCTCTGTAACGATGGGAAACAATGCTCTAATACATTTGTATTCTGTTCCAAAAATATGGCAGCAATAAAGTGTTGTTTGGTTAAGTAATTGAAAGTCCAAATCACATGTCACTGAAAAAAAAGACAAACATAAACGTATAAACAAAATATTATTTTGTTGAAAATTATCCTATGTAATTCAGACTGCAAAGAGTTCATCTCATACTTGTGTAATAACAGTGTAGACTCTGGCAATGTAGTTTGGTCACAATAAGGCTAATTTTGTAAAAGGCAGTACACCAAGGCACTTTGGTTCTTGGCACCTTTGTTGAAGTTCAGTCGACTGTAGGTAGTAATGCTAATATATGGAAGTACATGGATTAATATGGAAAACCGTATGCAGATTCCTCAAAAACTTAAAAAGACAACTACAACATAATCCTGCAATTCCACTTCTGGTTATATAACCAAAGAAAATGAAATGAATATGTCAAAGCAACCTCTACACTCCCATGTTAATAGCAGACATAGTCACAATAGCTAAGATACATCACCACTCTAATTATCCATCAACAAATCAGGTATATATCCTTTTCCTATATATTTATATATCATATATTCTTTTCATCACTCCCTATAAATATGCATATCTATCTGTATCTACAGATCGATAAATATAGGTATAGATATAGATATAGATAGATATTGATATAGATCACCAATAAGAGAGACCTAAGGAGAAATTATATATCTATATATATCTATATATAGATATATAAAATGCAATGTTTTTATTATTCCAGTTTTTCTTTTTTCCTCCATTGACTCCTATCATATTAAGATTATTTTCATCAAGGCTACCAAAATTCTTTCTTATTTATGAAAATCAAAATAAAAGGAGCACCTGCCTTATTGGTATTTTTTCTACATGGTTCTAACACCTTCTTAAAAGATTGGCCAGAAGTATGATCAGTCACAAAAACGAGGTTGGAGACGGAAGAATTCCTATGGCCTTAGGGGACAGGATTTCAAGAGCTGGGTGCTAAATTTTAAAACAGGCTTACCCACCACTGTTCTTAACAGTGCTTCTCTGGGTTTGTGTGATGAGGACAATAAAAATGCCATATTACATTGTTCTTTTTATACAAGTGGGTCTCAATAAAAGACATGTAGTATGAGGGTGGGTAGATATATTATGTCTCTAATAATATTATCTAACCATCACTCTGCAAACTTATGTCAACCTTGTTCTGATTACATATCATATATTGAGGTTATGGGTTATCATTTCTCTCTCTTGTTGGGTTGGAATCTCCAACAGAGCAGGAGTTGTGCCCGTTTAATCTCTCCTTCCCCTCCCCAGTAGTTCATTTACTTGCATATTTTCAGTGTCTTTTTCTGGCTCAATACACAATGTTTGCATTAAGACTAAAGTACTTCATTAGGGAGAAAGAAATTCAAGTTTAGAATGAGTTTCAAAAGTTTATATGGTTCCCTGTTGACCAAAGTAAAATCCAAACATCTTAACAAGACATGGAAAGCATCTGAAGATTTTGATGGTTTTCAGTTTTATAGTCTCACTCACTTTTTGATTACATTAGTGGTACTCAATAATACTTCTTAGTTGCTTTCACTTCACATCTTTTATTTTTGCCTAAAATGCCCATTTTGTTTTTCTCTGCTTGATTAATACCTAATCCACTTTTCTTTCCTAACTTAAATAAATAATTATCTTACCTCTGAGAGCTCTCCTGACACCTGCCCAAAATAGTACCTACTCCTTTTTTAATACATTTTTAATGAGGCTTTATCACTTTTAGTTTTATCACTTTTTATTATAATTGCTTGTATATTTCTATGTCTCCCTCATGGGCACACGCTGTCTTGCGAACGTACACACTGGGTTGTAAGTGCTACCAAGGTAAATATTATCTAGTATTTTGTTCTGCCGTTTCTTTACTTTGCACAAAGCCTGGGAAATGATCAAAAAATGTCTTTGAATAAAATTACAGAGAAATTATTTTCAAGTTAGAACTTACTCTACATTATACCATTGTATGCGATTAGAGAAGTCATTTAACCCCTATGAACTTCAGTTTCCTCACCTGCAAAAAGGAGAGGAAAATGCTTTATTTCATGTGATTGCTGTAAATATTAAATGTTTTTTATACAACACCTTGGGAATTTCTTTAAAATGTATTATGTGAACTATTAATATTATTAATATAAAACTAGAAGTGCTTAATAAAATGATGCTGGATGTTACAGTTTCTTTGAACTGCAAGAGTGAGTGAGAATAAAGGAATCAACTTAATCTTAGTAATTAAGTTATATGGGACACTAAAATGTGCTCTCAATGAGCTTTTTATTTTAGAAGACTAGCAAAAATAAAAGAATTTTTAAAAAATGTTCTTAAGAAGGATTATTTCAAGATGCAATTGTATTTTCCAACTCTAAGAGAATCACATTAGGTGTTTTAGTAATACTTTATCAGGGGATTTGGTTACTCTCATTGGGTTTAAAATCTGACTACACTAATTTCATTAGCATCTTATTTTTGCTTGGCTCATTTAATGTTATTCAAACACTGTATTTGAAATGAGTCTCCTGAGATATGTTTTACCCCTTGAATTTAAACTTACTTTAATTCTTGCACAGGGGCTCAAGCATGGACACAATAAATACTCAATGAGTTTGAAAAACTGTAGTACAGCATGAAGCAGAGAATGAGCCCTTCCTTTTAAAAATGCCTTCATTCCAAATTCAGGTGTCTATAATGTAAGGGAGCTTTCATCAGGCACCCCCTCATATTCATTATCATATGGCAGAAATGCAGAGCATGGGGGAGGGCACCCAAGTCAGAAAGCCAAACACTGATTTGAGTCAGTTTACTGATCTATGTACTGGTTACATCTAAGGAGACTGGGAGCTCTATGCTTGTGAAGACTCCACAGGAGCTATCTCATTTAGGGTTTATCTGGGCTAAAGAAGAACCTGGTAACGTTCCACGTCCTCAGTCACCACTTGGAGACAGGACTGGGACTGACTAGTTTCATGGCTCTGGTTTGCTCCACTTTGTACACACAGTATTAGCATAGCCAACATGCCCTAAGGCACACAGATCTTGACTCAAGCCAACTTTGTTCAGAGAGTCAAAGAGGACTTTGTTTAATGATTTTCTAGGGTAGTTAATATTCTAAGCATCTTTAGGTTGAAAAAAAGGAGCATTTTAGTATTTTGCTTGACTATGATAATTTACAATTCATTGGGAAAATGGTAAAACATCTCAGAAGAACTGGTTTCACTGTCTTACAAGACTCCTACAAGAAAATGAGAATATATGGTTTACACAAATATTGATCCATATGTACTCCCCAGGGATTCTACAATGACTTTGACATTGATCTTTGCTAACATTACTGTAACATGCACTCACCAAATCAACTATAGCACTACATTACCTAACTGCTGTCTTCTGAAGTCAAGCTAACTAGGTGACTTATAAATTTAAAAGCCTAATCTCTTGCTACATATTTTAAAAACTATTTGCATCTATATCTATAAAAGTACTTTAAAACAATGTGCTTGTGTTGCCTTTACTCAAGGTTGGATATAAGTTTTTTCCTTCATGAGTTTCATCCTTTACTATTTGGAGAAACTGACTTTTTTCTCTCTCTCTATGGTTTTAATATAATACAAGTCAACATGGTTTTATTTATGCTGTGTCTTAGCCAAATGCCATCAAATATGTCAACTGCCTATGGGATCATTAGACTTTAGGGCTGCCTCTGCTGTATGAGTAGTCAAAGAGTAGCAAACAATAAATAGTGTAAAGTCAATCCAGACATGAAGCAAGTCTCTTTCATAAGTTCCACCCTCCTCTGCCCAAATAACAGAAGAAAATTAAATAAATGAGACCTGGATCTAGACTAGTTTATTTATTATGTTAAATCTTGCCTGTTCTATTCCTGAGTTTCTACTATATCTTAATCAGAAAGACCAGACAGTAAACAGCTTGATGAGTTGGGATATGGGGCATGCAATTTGATAGAGGTGGTGTGATTTGTGGCTAAGCTCCTTTTTCAAAGGCCGTGTAGTATGACTGATGTAGATTGAATAACTTTTCAATGTAGTAATTCAAACTATTGAATAGACTGAGTATTGTGCAATGTTTTTAAAAAGCAAATATTCTTCCTTGTAAGACATTTTTTAAAAAGGAAATAGCATCTGTGGAGTAAAGCCACACGAGGCAGCTTTATTAAAAAATTAAAAATAATAGAAAAGAAAAATATTAATAAAGCTTATACAGTTGAATAGTACAATAGTTTCAATACATATATTTACAGGTAGCATTAGTTTTTCTTGAGATGGAGTATTATTCTGTCTCCCAGGCTCCACTTCCCAGGTTAAAGCTATTCTCTAGCCTCAGCCTCCCAAGTAGCTGGGACTACAGGTGCACACCACCATGTCTGGCTAATTTTTGTATTTTTGTATTTTTAGTAACAGGGTTTCACCATATGGGCCAGGCTGTACAATTAGCATTTTTAATAAAAAGTGCCAAAGAGTGTTACTGTTTGAAGTGAATTCGTGACCACAACATCACTATTTACAGTACTGTCTCTGTGCCCTGAAGATAATGAGACAATGAACAAAAGAAGTCTTTGACAATGCATTGACTTTTAGTCACTCGTATGCTGAATGATAGTTCTTTCAGAAGAAATGTTTAAAACTGTTTATTTCAAGTAGTATGAATAGATGGAAAATGGAAAGATCTTCATTTATGGAAATATGTTTATAGCATTAATAAAATCAGCAATGACCACACTTCCTCTGATGTTAATATTGCACTGATGTTACCTTTAAAAACTGATACATCTACCAAATTAAAACTCCCACACAAATGCTGCTTTCATTTGAATTTTAGCAAGAAATTTGCTTTGCTAAAATATCAAAGATTACCATAATTCAGAAGGACTCAATTGCGAAAGAAAATTAAATTTAAAGTAAACTAGAAAAAATAAGTTACTTTGAAATTTGCAAAGTACATCTGCTAAAAAAACTGCTTATAAGAAGTCTTCACTGTTGTTAACTGTTAAATACAGGAAATTAGTTTGAAATAAATTTTTACATAAGTACCAGTAGTCTTGTAAAGAGGCACCACAGAAATGCAAAAACAATGTAATTTAAAGCAAATGTTTCATTTTTAATGTAATGTTTTTCCATACACTTAACTTCTAAAAAGTTTACTTATCACTTCAACTTTATTCTTGCAGTTTGTTTTACTTTCTGGTTTTGATGCTAGTTTTTAATTTTCTGACATTAAATTTGGCAATTTGCATACTAAAAGCAACAAAGAAAACCTTCCTAACTCATTGACATTTTACAAAAGATGTCCTTGTTAGGCATTACAAATTGTTGCCATAAATTTAAAATATACGATGGAAAAATAAATGCAAATTTTATGTTTTCTTGCAGGAGAAGAGTGGGTGATAATCTGCTAAACATGAAAAACAAAGTGAAATTACTACTTAAAATGAATCACTGACTACTTCTCTCTCTCTCTTTTTCAAGAAAAATTTGCAAACAAGTTGACAAACATTAGCAAATATGATATATCAAAGTTGAGGTTTTTCTTTCCAAAATATGCTGCATGACTTTGAACAATAAGCCAAGTGTAAATGTTAATGAGACGTTTTTCTCACAAATGCTGGCCTTTAATAATAACCGTGCCAATATAATAAAAACAATGGTTAACAATTGTTCAGCAATATGTTTCTGGCACTGTTAAAAATGTCTTGCACAGATCAACTCATTTTATCTTTACAATGATTCTATAGAAGTAGAAACTGTTATATCTAATTTGCAGATGAGGAAACTTAATCACAATGAATGTAAACTATTTGACAGAATCGCACTATGACAGACTGAATCTGAACCAAGTAGGTCTAGCTCCATAGACATCATTTTTTTTTTTTATTTTTATTTTAAATTCAGGGTTATGTGTACAGGTTTGTTACATAGGTAAACTTTTGTCATGGGGGTTTGTTGTACAGATTATTTAATCACCCGACTATTAAGCCCAGTACCCATTAGTTATTTTTCCTGATCTCCCTCCTCCCAACCTCCACTTTATGATTAGCCCCACAGTGTGTTTTTCCCTTCTATGTGTCCATGTGTTCCCATGACTTAGCAGCCACATATAAGTGTGAACGTGCTGTATTTACTTTTCTCTTCCTGCTAAGGATATCCTAGTTTGCTAAGGATAATGGACTTCAGCTCCATTCATGGCCCTACAGAGAATATGATCTGGTTCTTTTTGTTGGCTGCATAGTATTCCATGGTGTGTTTAGAGTTTTTTTAAATTTATTTTATGTTACATGGTACTTGTGAAGGATGTGTAGGTTTGTTGTATAGGTAAACGTGGGCCACGGTGGTTTGCTGCACCTATCAACCCATCACCTAAGTATTAAGCCTAGCATGCACTAACTGTTTTTCCTAACGCTCTCCCTCTCCTTGCCCCCTGCACATGCCTTATCTGCTGCCGATAGGCCTCAGTGTCCTGTGTTCATATTTCTCATCAGTTTTATAAACTGTCCCTTTGTACACTTTGTGTTTCACAGTCTTTTCTGTTAGGTTTTAGCTCTCTACATTTCTCCTAATGAAAATAATTACCAAAAAACTTGAAAATGTCTACTAATTAGCAAAACCATTAGCAGAGACTTTGTTAAAAAAAATAAAAGATCAAGGTTCAAGACTTAAGAAGCTACGTAACATAGCAACTATTTTTCCAATAGGCAAAAATAGTGTCATTAAGCATTGGCAAAAATCTAAAATACCCTGGATGCTTCAAATGGCAGCAGCTCAAAACACCAGGCCATTTTGGTTTATTTCTAACTTTCTAGCTATGATTTTACCATAGATAGCAGACACTGAAAATTCTTTTCATTGCTATAAGGAAAAATATGCTGAATACCAAAGGGGTGGGAGGCATGCTCTTTCTAAGTAGTCTGCAATTCAATATGGAGACACTTTAAAAATGATAGCAACAATACTGCATAGCAAAAGCAAGGAGCAAAATCAATGCCACCAACCATAAGGAAAGCCTTCAGGGAAGAAGAAAAATACTGTGTTTGACGTGTCTTTATTGAGTAATGCCTACTTACCCAGCACTGTATATGCACCTGCGTTATAGTGAGGTCAAAACAAAACTACTTAACGTTTCAGAGGCAAGGCAGATAGATAGACACATAACAAGATATGACATTAGAATGACAAGATGAGCTATCTTTACTAGGGAGGACTTCTCCCTACTTAAGTTGTGACACTTAAGATGAAACTTAAATTTGGGTGCAAGGCACTTACTAATTATAAATTCAAGATTGCCAGGCAGAAGGAAAAGGGATAATAAAGACCCAAAGGCAGAAAAGGTCGGAAATGAACTTGCAAGGCTCAGATAATATAGGAACTTTGATATAGTTTGAATATATATCCCTACCAAATATCAGGTTGACTTGTAATCCCCAAAGTTGAGGTGGGGCCTGGTGGAAGGTGTTTGGATCATGGGGTAGATCCCTCATGGCTTGGTGCCATAGTGAGTCCTCCTGAAATCTGGTTATTTAAATATGTGGCATTTTCCCTCACCAAGCTCCCACTTCACCTTTTGCCACCAGTAAAATCTTCCTCAGGCCTCCCAGAAGCAGATGTGGACACTACGCTTTTAATACACCCTATGTAATAGTGAGCCAATAAAAACTCTTTTCTTATAAATTACCCAGTTTTGGGTATTTCTTCATAGCAATGCAAGACTGGCCTGATACAACCTTATAGTACATGGAGAAATCATGACTTCCTAATAAATAACAGACAGTAGTAGCAAGAGTGGAAACTGGAAAAACAAATGGAAGTCTACTGGGCAAGTCCCAATAGAGGGAAGATGATGACCTTGGTCAGAGTGCTAGTGGAAAGAGAAAAATAGCCGAAATATTCAAAATTTCCTCTAAAACCAATAAGATGTGCTGATAATCTGGAAAGATAGGACAACAAGAAGAAGAAAAACAGATACAGCAGTAAATTTAGAAAATCCACAATTTACACAAAGCAATAGTGCCCATGCCATGAAGTATGGCAAAGTAATTCCGTCTGAGAGCATTCTTTGCTATATCCTGGCCATCGAAGAGATGGCTGTGTAATCTCAGATGCCTGTGGCTTCAGTAAACACTTTGAAGCCAAGGGGTACTGGATCACCCAAACCTCTTTCATGGTAAAACTCTTCTTGCCACATGCTGACTTAGCCATACAATTGTAAATATATATAAAATAATTGCATTGATTTGTTAGCAAATACATCATGCCTATTTTTTAAAGACTAACATTCCCTTCACTTTAATGAGCAAGTAAATATATCATGTATTCCAAAATGTTATTAACCTCAAAAACATTAATAAAAAGGAAATTTTAAGTGTGAGCATCTCTTTTTTATAGGAATGAATAATCAGACCTAGGCCATGACCCTCTATTTTAGTATCTCAGTGTCTGGTAGGCAAAGTGATCCTGAATATGTAATTGTATGTGAATAGTAAATAAAGTGTGTTAAGGAAATGTAAGGTTTTATATAGCACCGACCATGAAAGGAGCAGGGTGCTATATGAAAAATACTTTTTAACCTGATACAGAATTTGGTTTGTGACCTTAGTGGATTGCTTTTTCTTGAGAGGAAGCCTTCCTACTGATTTAAAATATGTAGATATTAAATGGTAAATACTTTGATGTGCTCCTGAGCATGAGAAAACAGTAAATAACTTAGGATAGGTTTAGTGGTTTTGGTTTTTGTTTACTTTAAACCCTAGCACAGAACTTGGTACAGGCCGGTACAAAAAAGCATTTATTAAAGAACAAATAAATAAGCAAAAGAGTCTAGCTGTTGAGAGAAAGAAATGAAAGAAGGAACAGAGTTTCAACAACCGATTTAAAAAAAGCTAAGAAAATCCTTCAAAAGTAAGAAAACTCACAAGTGTCATTTTTACTTTTCCCTCTCTTGGACACATACATTATTTATCTGTCTCCATGAATTATCTAGCAGTGGTTTCTGTGATAGAGCCTTATATTGAAAAAGCAGAGATTATATCCTATTGCTTTTCAACACTTGATAAGGGTGCATAGGCGACAAGCTTCAACGGTGTTTCCAGATGTTTCTTCAACTACTACCCCATTTTGCTTTATACCATTAGCTTTAGGCTTAAAAATAGAAAACATTTTAAAATTAACAATAGTAGGAGAAGGCTATTTTTTTAAAAAGATACTCACTTCTCCACACCCCATTTATAATTCCAAATCCCTATGTTTTCTTACAAATACAATAGGTCCATGGAGGCCTTTGTAGCATGGTGCAGTGGTTACCATGGTTATTTTTTTAAAGTTTAGTGAACAGTGTGCTTTCAAAACCTACATTGCCAAGGCCTTTGGCTGAGTAAATTATGTATTTCTGAGGCTTAAGAAGCATTTTTGATATATTCTTTCTCTATTAAAGAGTTTAAAATACAGGAAAACTATAGGGACTTCTTACTGCCACTCAGCTACAGTAAACACATTTTCATATTTTCCAGTTTTGCTTCAAATGTTTTGTTAATTGAGCAATTAAAAAATTAACATATAAAGTTCAATTTTCTGGTGTTTTTCCTCCCATGCCTCATACAACCCCACCCTTCTCTCCTCTACCATTTCCCAACAGCAAGAATTTGATGTATTTCATTCTATTTCATATATCTGAACTCACTCTATATTGGCACCCACAAATAAATGTAAATATAAAATATATTTGTGTTGTTTTGAGGCACTAAATTTGTGGTAATTTGCTGTAGCAGCAATAGGAATGTAATAGAATTGCTATTGAGTAAAATGTACTAAATTATTATTAATACTAATAGTTTTTCTAAGAGTTTCCTTGGATTCTTACATGTATAAAATCATATCATGTATAAACAACTTGCTGGCTGTGATGGCTTACCCCTGTAATCCCAGGACTTTGGGAGGCTGAGGAAGGTGGACTGCCTGAGCCCAGGAGTCTAAGACCAGCCAGAGGAACATGGTGAAACATTGCCTCTAGCAAAAATACAAAAAATTAGCTGGGCATGGTGGCACACATCTGTGATCTCAGCTACTTAGAAGGCTGAGGTGGGAGAATCACTTGAACCTAAGAGACGGAGGTTGGAGTGAGTGAAGATCACATCACTGCACTCAAATCTGGGTGACAGAGTGAGACTTCATCTCGAAAAAAAAAAAAAAAGACTATAATTTTATCTTTTTCTTTCCAATACCTATACCTCATATTTAAAATTTTATATGCATTGGTTAGCAGTAGCATTGGTTAGAAATTAGCTTTATAAATATACTAAACAGAAATAGTAAGATGAGGGCTTTTAACTGCTGCTATTTAGAGAGAAATGATACTATTTGGGTATATGATATTTGCTGATTGGCAGG
Organism: Rhinopithecus roxellana; assembly: GCF_007565055.1. NCBI lineage: Eukaryota > Metazoa > Chordata > Mammalia > Primates > Cercopithecidae > Rhinopithecus > Rhinopithecus roxellana. The sequence goes on along the minus strand of NC_044549.1, from coordinate 139,115,567 downwards.
TGCCATTTGTAAGGTAGGGGAAGTCCCTACCTAGTCTTTATTTTCCAGGATTTAAAACATATTTCTTATTCAGCACCTCCCTTTGGATATTTAATAGTCATCTCAAACAATGTGCCCATACAGAGTCTTGTGTTCCTTCTCCAACTCTGTTCCTCTCCTAAACTTCCTTGTCCCAATAAATGACAGCAGCATTTACACAGAGACTGATCTCCAAACCTAGGAGTTATTCAAGGCTCTTCCCTTTCCTATATTTGTCACATCCAACTTACTGGCAAATTCAATGAGCCCTACCTTTAAAACCATAACATATTCACTTTCACCCAACTGACTTAGTCAGCCACTACCATCTCTCAGTTCAACTACAATAACCTCTTTCCTGTTCTCTTTGCACGAGAGTCCATTTTGACTGCAAGCAGAGTAACATTTCAAAAATGTAAATTATTTGATGTAATTCCTCTCAAATTTATCCAACAGCTTTCCATCAGATGCAAATTTTAATCTAAATGTTTATCATGACCTTTGAGGCTGTACATGATCTGACCTCATCACCTACCTCTCTCTGCTTCTCTCAATCTGCCCCATACACAATGCTTTCTTTGTTGTTCCTTGATCGAGTCAAATAGTTTTAAGTTTACAGCCTTTTTCTTGGTGTTCTCTCTGTCTGAAACCGTCTTTCCCCAAATTTTCTCATGAATTATTTCTCTCCCCTGATACCTGAGCTGATTCAGGTATCAGCTCAATTGTTATCTCTTCAAAAAGACAGTCCTTGACCATACCATCTAAAATATCCAAAATAGTGCACACATTTATGAAAGGCACACATCCTCAGTTCTTTATTCCTTTATTTTTCTATGTAGGAGAAAAATACGCTATACTGTAGTGTATATAAGGGCAGAGATATTGGTTCACTTATTTAGCATCCTCAGTGCCTAGAAAATTGCCCATGACACAGCAACTGCTAAGGAATTTATGTTTAACATATTTTGAATTCGATCAAGTACTTGTATCTGAAATACGACCATATTGTTGCATCTGTAAATATAGTAACTTGCACTTACATGATCTCTCACATTATGATACGGTCAATTTTTGTTGTTTTCTGTTTTTGCTTAAAAAGAATACATGATCTTTGTCTTTTAAATCTATGACATCAAATTAACCAATTGTATGTTTCAGTCACATAGTCTGCCTTCTAATTTTATATGTTTGATACATTTAATTTCTTGGACAGATATTTAAAAAAATAATTGAGAATATATTTGTAAATGTTTTTACTTTTGGTATATAAATTTCAAAAGAAAAATGTGTTCATGCAAGTTCAGCATTGTAATACCTTTTATTTTTCCTTTTCTCATTTTGCATAATTTATCTCCTTAAAAGGTTTTTTCCTTAAAATTTTTGTTTGATGTTAATATTGCTACACCAACAGGATATTGGTTAGTGTATTATAGTATATCTATTTATTTATTTATTTTCAACTTTTCTGCACTAGTTTAAGCAATTTTTTTTTTTTTTTTTTAAACAACGTCTCACTCTGTCACACAGGCTGGAGTGCAGTGCTGCAACCTGAACTCACTGCAACCTGGGTTCAAACGATTCTCGTGCCTCAGCCACCAAAGTAGCTGGGATTACAGTTATGCACCACTATGTCCAGCTAATTTTTGTATTTTTGTAGGGACGGGGTTTCATCATGTTGGCCAGGCTGGTCTGGAACTCCTGACCTCTGGTGATCTGCCTGCCTTGGCCTCCCGAAGTGCTGGGATTTCAAGTGTAAGACACCATGCCCAGCCTAAGCAATTTCATAAGCTATGCTTGTCTGAATTTTACTTATATAATTCTTAAACAGATATATTATTTATACAATAACTAGCATGTTTAGTACATTAACATATCTTATGATTACAGATAAGTGTGAACGCCTATTTGTCCAATCTTTTTATATTTTTGTTTACCATTCTTTTAATTCTTTTTCTCTTTTTATATCCTACTCTCTGTTGGACGGTTAAGTCTTCCTTAGATTGCTCTATTTCACATACATGTAATTTTCCCAAACATACTCTCTAAAAAACATTTTTTAGTGTTTACTCTTCAATGTTTAATATTTACATTGACTTTATATAGTCCCAACAAAGTCTTAAATTATTCAATACATATTTTCTGTACTCAAATAACAGGAAATTAACATCCTTTAGCAACCTTCCAATCCCTTTGCTATTATCTTCTAAGACTTAAAGTTAATTGTACTTTTTCTTAACTTAGAAGCCTTTCCAATAGAATTTACTGCTATTTTTGCTCATGGTTACTTATTGCATGACATTTCTCTTTTTGCATTCACTTCCTTCTTGCTACAGAATATCTTTTAATAAGGTTTTAGCAAGAATCTCTTTTAATTATAAACTTTCAGGTTTGAATTTCTGAGAGTGTCTCATTTATTTCTCACTCTTGAATGATGCATAGCTATCTAGGATAATTTCCCCCTGAATACAGGGGAAAAAAAAGTTAAAATTTCCCCTGAAAAAACATTTTTAAATCATTTTGGAAGTCCTCAAAGTGATAAAAGAAGAAAAAATATCCATAAAGTAAGAACACAATTTATTTTTTTAAAAGCCTACAAATATAGATCAAAACCAGATAAAGATTAAAGTATTGATTATTAATTTTGGAAATGAAAATATCAACATTAAAATTAAATTATGAGATGCAGACCAGTTTAGGCAAAGACACAGGGAAAATAAGAGAATTGAAAGACTGTAATGAGGAATTAACCCAGACCACTATGAAGGAATATAAATAGGTAAAAAAAAAAAAAAAAAAAAGAAAGATAAGAAACACAGGGCTAGACTGACATTTAATGGAAAGTTTATGAAGTAGAAGACATAGGTAATGACAGAAACATAGTATTTGAGGTATGATAGTTTGGCTGAGTCCCCACCAAAATCTCATCTTGAATTCCCCCACGTTGTGGGAGGTACCCAGTGGGAGGTAACTGAATCATGGGGGCATGTCTCTCCTGTGTTGTTCTTGTTACAGTGAATAAGTCTCATGAGATCTGATGGTTTCAAAATGGGAATTTCCCTGAACAAGCTTTCTTTTTGCCTGCTGCCATCCACATAAGATGTGACTTGCTCCTCCTTGCCTTCCACCATGATTGTGAGGTCTCCCAAACCATGTGGAACTGTAAGTCCACTAAACCTCTTTCTTTTGTAAATTGCCCAGTCTCAGGTATATCTTTATTTGCAGCATGAAAGTGAACTAACACAGTAAATCAGTACCAGTAGAGTTGGGTGCTGCTGAAAAGATACTTAAAAATGTAGAAATAAGTTTGGAAATGGGTAACAAGCAGGGGCTGAAACAGTTTGGAGGGCTGTTTCAGAAGAAGCAGAAAAGAAGAAGAAGATAGGAAAATGTGGGAAAATTTGGGACTTCCTGGAGAGTTGTTGGATGGCTTTGCCCGAAATGCTGATAGTAATATGGACAATAAGGTGCAGTCTGAGGTGGTCTCACATGGAAATGAGGAACTTGTTGGGAACTGGAGCAAAGGTGAGTCTTGCTATGTTTTTAGCAAAGAGACTGGTAACATTTTGATCTTGCCCTAGATATCTGTGGAACTTTGCATTTGAGAGAGATGATTTGGGGTATCTGGTGGAGGAAATTTCTAAGCAGCAAAGCTTTTGAGAAGTGACTTGGGTGCTGTTAAAGGCATTCAGTTTTAAAAGGGAAACAGCATAAAAGTTCAGAAAAATTGCAGTCTGAAAATGCAATAGAGAAGAAAATCTCATTTTCTGAGGAGCAATTCAAGCCAGCAGCAGAAATTTGCATAACTAATGAGCAGCTGAACATTAATCTCCAAGACAATGGGGGAAATGTCTCCAGCCCATGTCAGAGGTTTTCATGGCAGCCCCTCCCATCACAGACCCAGAGGCCTAGAAATAAAAAGTGCTTTCATGGGCCAGAGTGCTGTGTGCAGCCTAGGGACATGGTGCCTTGTGTCCTAGCCACTCCAGCTGTGGCTGAAAAGGGCCAAGGTAGAACCAGGTCCATGGCTTTATAGGTGCAAGCCACAAGTCTTGGCAGCTTCCACATGGTATTGAGCCTGTAAGTACACAGAAGTCAAGAACTGAGGTTTGGGAGCCTCCCTCTAGATTTAAGAATATGTATGGAAACGTCTGAATACCCAGGCAGAAGTTTGCTGTAGGGGCGGAGTCCCCATGAAGAACCTCTGCTAGGCCAGTGTGCAAGGGAAATGTGGGGTGTGATCCCCTACTCAGAGTCCCTACTGGGGCACTGCCTAGTGAAGGTGTTAGAATAAGGCCACTGTCCTCCAGACCCCAAAATGGTAACTCCAATGACAGCTTGCACCATGTGGCTGGAAAAGCCACAGACACTCAACAACAGCCCCTGAAAGCAATGGGGAGGGAGGCTGTACCCTGCAAAGCCACAGGGGTGGAGCTGCCCATGATGTAACATGATGTAACCCACATGTTACATAAGTGTGACCTGAATGTGAGACATGGAGTCAAAGGAGATCATTTTGGAGCTTTAAGATCTGACTGCCCTCCTAGATTTTGTACTTGTATGTGGCCTGTAACCACTTCGTTTTGGCCAGTTTCTCCCTTTGGAATGGCTGTAGTTACCCAATACCTATACCCCTATTGTATATAGGAAGTAACTAACTTGATTTTGATTTTACAGGCTCATAGGCAGAAGGGACTTGCCTTGTCTTTGATGAGACTTGGGAGTGCAGACTTTTGAGTTAATACTGAAATGAGTTAAGACTTTAAGGGACTGTAGGGAAGGCATAATTGGTTTTGAAATTTGAGGACATGAGATTTGGGAGGGATCAGGGGCAGAATGATATGGTTTGGCTATATCCCCACCCACATCTCATCTTGAATTCCCACATGTTGTGGGAGGGACCTGATAGGAGGTAATTGAATCATGGGGACAAGTCTTTTCCATGCTATGCTTGTGAAAATGAATAAATCTCATGAGATCTGATGGTTTTAAAAACGGGGTGTCCCTGTAAAAGCTCTCTTTTTGCCTGCTGCCATCCATGTAAGACATGACTTGTTTCTCCTTGCCTCCCACCATGATTGTGAGGCCTCCCCAGCCATGTGGAACTGTAAGTTCAATAAACCTCTTTCTTTTGTAAATTGCCCAGTCTTGGGTATGTCTTTATCAGCAGCCTGAAAATAATACAAGGTAATAGTGGCTGACCATTCTGAATTTAAGAAGGAAACATACGTGTTGAATTTGTGACTATCTTTCATGGAATAGATTTCCTCTTGTACTTCAGAATCTTAATTGTAAGCCCACATCTATGGGGAATTTCTTGGGAAGATTTATGTTGCTATTGTTGTTGTGATTTGGGTTTTTTATTTACACGTGTATTTGTTTCTCTCTTCTGAGTCTCAACTGAGTCTGTGGTTTTACAGTTGTCTCTAAACAACTCACAGGTGTGTACTTCAGACATAAGTTTTACAATGAATGCTTAGGGCCTTTGTCTCCTGAGATCACAAGTATGGTCTCTGTCAATGGGCACTTTGGACTGGGTTCTAATTACCTCCTTTTCTCTTCCCTCCCTTTCTCTAGTCAGCCACTCAATACTAGCTGCAAAGGTAGGCTTCAAAACTTTTCTAATTGCTGATCATGACTGTATCTTGCCTCAGTTCGATGTCTTTAATCTAACTCCTGATCCTGTGTGAGCCAGCCTAGTCATTGCTACAACACAGCGTTGATTCCCAGCCTCTTCTGCTTGCTTCCTGGTCCTGGAGCCCAGTAGGTCTGTCACTAGAGCCTCTAAATGCTGAGTTGTGTTTCTGTTCTGTGAATCACAGAACCATCTTGAGCCAATATTGAATGACTTTTTAGAAGTTTTTCTGATACTTTAGACTATCCTCTGTTTTCCTCAGAAATGGTTAATTAAAATCAAAGAAACTGATTACCACATTGCCTTACTTGCTGTGACTGTAATGATAGAAAAATATTTTCTCTTAAAAATTTGTACTTTACAACATGAATGTTAATTAATATTGCCCATTTTGCTACATGTGAAATGTCCTCAGCTTGTCGGCTCCCTACTGGTATGGTTGGCACTTCTGGTCCACAGGTATAATTCAGTGCACTACATGAGTTGGTTTTGGTAATTTGCAAACTTACTATGTTAGCAAACACACTTCTTGTGACAACTGTGATCTTTAGTTAAATAGTATGTACATTGATAAAATATAAGTGCCAAAAAGGGTTTTATTTCTCTGAAAATTTAGTTGACTGTTTTCAAAATCTTAGTTATCATAATTTGCTAAATAAAAGTGCTATTAAATTATATGTAGCTGAGTCCATGCAGAAGACAAAAGTAACAAAAACCTAAATGCTATATCTGCTATTTTTAAAATCATGTTCTACTCTAGAGTACTAAACTGGAAATCACAGGTTAAATTCTGTGTATAGTTTGTGCTCAAAGAATAAACAGAAATCTACAAATTTGTCCTGTAAGAAGGATCTTTACTTTAAAATATTGTAAATAAATGTGCAGTTATATGTCTTAAGCCAAAATTAAATATTTAAAGAGACACTGTACCTACATTTCATGATTTTTGGCTTTAGCCAGGTTTTCTCAGTGTCCAACTAGATATCAGTCCTAATATCTTTTATTCTAATATCAGTATTAATAGCTTTTATTCTATTTCTGTCACCAACAGAAAAGTATTGGAAGAAAAAGAAATCAGAAGACTTTGCCTGTTTAGGAAGACAAAAATGAGATAAAAGTAATCCAATTTGGTAATAAACCATTGTTTAACCTCAAATATAGTTATTACACAATTTCTCTGTCCAAATGTATGTACTGAGAGATAACAATTTGTTAACAATGTGTTTCTTGTAGTTGCAATGTGTTTTGGGGTTAGTCTTAATTTGGAATTGTGATATGGATCCAGACAACAGGCATTCAGGAAAGAACAATCATTCCACCCACTTGGGGAATCAGTACGTAAGAGCAAATACGTGAGAGCCTTGTGGAGAATTTTTGTTTAGTGAACAGTTAAGGTGAGACTCTAAGGAACTATCCCCTTTAAACCAGCACTGCACAGTAGGCACTGGATCACTGCTACAGGGTATCCTTTGCAGGACATCTTGGGGAATATCCTTATGATTATTTTTTACCTTAAAAGTAATCTATGCAGGATTTAGAAACATATGTAGCCCTTGGATGTTTCACCAAAAGAGAGAGAGAAAGGAAGTTTTTAATTATGTTTGTTTTGGGTTTCCTAGACAGGACTAATATTTATGTAAGCAAAATATATGTGCTAATTTTTAACTTTTTTAAATTTCATAAAGTTTATTCTTAGGGAGTATGAGATCAATGTAGCACTTTGTAACATTTCTGGAGTTATTTTTATTTAAATTTATGACCTCTTCAATCTATATACTACAATGTGTAATCTATACAATATTGAGTGTCAGCAAAAATGTAGAGAAACTAGAACTTTAATTTGCCACTGATGGGAATGTAAACTGGTACAGCTACTAATAAAAAGTAAAATTGAAGGTATTTATTTCCTTCAGTCCCAGACTCCTCGACACATGTTCATATCCTAGAGAAACTTTCACATGTATATTCCAGGAGTTGTCCACCAGAATGTTTACTGCAGCATTAGTAAAAAGATTGAAATGAACTTTAAAAAATAACATCAAAAGAATGGATAAATAAATTGTGATTTATTCACATTAGAGGACCCTATGTAGCAGCCAAATGACTGACCTGGAAATTTAAAAATGTACAATACGAATCACTTTTATGAAGTCTGAAAATACACATCACATATATGTTGCTTACACACATATACATATGTGTGCATATGCATTTATATTATGTATAAGTATATGCAGACATATATGGATCTTTGTAGATACACATACACTAACACATAAATTTTTAAAAACACATTTAGGACCTCTGGGGACAGGGTATAGCTAAACAAAAAGCAGCAGAAACCTCGGCAGAGGTGAATATCCCTTTCTGACAGTTTTGAAGAGAGTAGTGGATCTCCCAGCACGGAGGTTGAGATCTGAGAACAGACAGACTGCCTGCTCAAGTGGGTTCCTGACCCCTGAGTAGCCTAACTGGGAGTCATCCCCCACTAGGTGTAGACCGACACCTCACACCTCACATGGCTGGGTGCACCTCTGAGACAAAGCTTCCAGAGCAAGAATCAGACAGCAACACTTGCTGTTCAGCAATATTCTATCTTCTGCAGCCTCTGCTGCTGATACCTAGGCAAACAGGGTCTGGAGTGAACCTCAAGCAAACTCCAACAGACCTGCAGCTGAGGGTCCTGACTGTTAGAAGGAAAACTAACAAACAGAAAGGACACCCACACCAAAACCCATCAGTACATCACCATCATCAAAGACCAAAGACAGGCCAGGCATCCCATACCAGCACTTTGGGAGGCTGAGACGGGTGGATCATGAGGTCAGGAGATTGAGACCATCCTGGCTAACATGGTGAAACCCCGTCTCTACTAAAAAAAAATACAAAAAACTAGCTGGGTGTGGTGGCGGGCACCTGTAGTCCCACCTACTCGGGAGGCTGAGACAGGAGAATGGCATAAACCCAGGAGGCGGAGCTTGCAGTGAGCTGAGATCCGGCCACTGCACTCCAGCCTGGGTGACAGAGCAAGACTCCGTCTCAAAAAAAAAGAAAAAATAAAAAAAGACCCAAAGGCAGATAAAACCACAAAGATGGGGAAAAAGCAGTGCAGAGAAGCTGGAAATTCAAAAATTCAGATGCATCTCCTCCTCCAAAGGAACGCAGCTCATTGCCAGCAATGGAACAAAGCTAGATGGAAATAACTTTGACGAGTTGAGAGAAGAAGGCTTTAGTCAATCAAACTTCTCAGAGCTAAAGGAGAAACTATGTAACCAGCAAAAAGAAACTGAAAACCTCAAAAAAAGATTTGATGAATGGCTAATTAGAATAACCAACGTAGAGAAGTCCTTAAAAGAACTGATAGAGATGAAAATCATAACATGAGAACTACGTGAAAAATGTACAAGCATCAGTAACTGACTCGATCAACTGGAAGAAAGAGTATCAGCGACTGAAGATCGAATGAATGAAATGAAGTGAGAAGAGAAGTGTAGAGAAAAAAGAGTAAAAAGAAATGAACAAAGACCCCAAGAAATACGGGATTATGTGAAAAGACCAAATCTACATCTGATTGGTGTGCCTGAAAGTAACGAGGAAAATGGAACGAAGTTGGAAAACACACTGCAGGATATCATCCAGGAGAAATTCCCCAGCCTAGTAAGGCAAGCCAACATTCAAATGCAGGAAATACAGAAAACACCACAAAAATACTCCTCAAGAAGAGCAACTCCAAGACATGTAATTGTAAGATTCACCAAAGTTGAAATGAGGGAAAAAATGTTAAGGGCAGCCAGAGAGAAAAGTCGGTTACCCACAAAGGGAAGCCCACCAGCCTAACAGCAGATTTCTCAGCAGAAACTCTACAAGCCAGAAGAGAGTGGGGGCCAATATTCAACATTCTTAAAGAAAAGAATTTTCAACCCAGAATTTCATATCCAGCCAAACTAAGTTTCATAAGTGAAGGAGAAATAAAATCCTTTACAGACAAGCAAATGCTTACAGATTTTTGTCCCCACTAGACCTGCCCTATAAGAGATCCTGAAGGAAGCACTAAACTTGGAAAGGAACAACAGGTACCAGCCATTGCAAAAACATGTCAAAATGTAAAGACCATTGATGCTAGGAATAAACTGCATCAACTACCAAGCAAAATAACCAGCTAATATCATGATGACAGGATCAAGTTCACACATAAGAATATTAACTTTAAATGTAAATGGACTAAATGGTCCAATTAAAAGACACAGACTGGCAAATTGGATAAAGAGTCAAGACCCATCAGTTTGCTGTATTCAGGAGACCTATCTCACATGCAGAGACACACATCGGCTCAAAATAAAGGGATGGAGGAAGATCTACCAAGCAAATGAAAAACAAAAAAAAGCAGGGGTTGCAATCCTGCACTTCTAGTCTCTGATAAAACAGACTTTAAACCATCAAAGATCAAAAGAGACAAAGAAGGCCATTACATAATCATGAAGGGATCAATTCATCAGGAAGAGCTAACTATCCTAAATATATATGCACCCAATACGGGAGCACCCAGATTCATAAAGCAAGTCCTCAGAGACTTACAAAGAGACTTAGACTCCCATACAATAATAATGGGAGACTTTAACACCCCACTGTCAACATTAGACAGATCAACGAGACAGAAAGTTAACAAGGATATTCAGGAATTGAACTCAACTCTGTACCAAGCAGACCTAACAGACATCTACAGAACTCTCCACCCCAAATCAATAGAACATACATTCTTCTCAGCACCACAGTGCACTTATTCCAAAATTGACCACATAGTTGGAAGTAAACCACTCCTCAGCAAATGTACAAGAACAAAAATTATAACAAACTGTCTCTCAGACCACAGTGCAATCAAACTAGAACTCAGGACTAAGAAATTTAGTCAAAACCATTCAGCTGCATGGAAACTGAACAACCTGCTCCTGGGTACATAACAAAATAAAGGTAGAAATAAAGACGTTCTTTGAAACCAATGAGAACAAAGATACAACATACCAGAATCTCTGGGACACATTTAAAGCAGTGTGTAGAGGGAAATTTATAGCACTAAATACCCACAAGAGAAAGCTGGAAAGATCTAAAATTGACACCCTAACATCACATTTAAAAGAACTAGAGAAGCAAGAGCAAACACATTCAAAACTAGCAGAAGGCAAGAAATAACTAAGATCAGAGCAGAACTCAAGGAGATAGTGACACAAAAATCCCTGCAAAAAATCAATGAATCCAGGAGCTGGTGTTTTGAAAAGATCAACAAAATTGATAGACAACTAGCAAGACTAATAAAGAAGAAAAGAGAGAAGAATCAAGTAGACTCAATAAAAAATGGTAAAGGTGATATCACAACTGACCTCACAGAAATACAAACTACCATCAGAGAATACTATAAACACCTCTACACAAATAAACTAGAAAAACCTAGAAGAAATGGATAATTTCCTGGACACTTATACTTTACCAAGACTAAACAGGAAGAAGTTGAATCCCTGAATACACCAACAGCGGGCTCTGAAATTGAGGCAATAATTAATAGCCCACCAACCAAAAAAGGTCCAGGACCAGATGGATTCACAGCCAAATTCTACCAGAGGTAGAAGGAGGAGTTGGTGCCATTCCTTCTGAAACTACTCCAATCAGTAGAAAAAGAGGGAATCCGCCCTAACTCATTTTACGAGGCTATCATCCTGATAGCAAAGCCTGGCAGAGACACAACAAAAAAGACAATTTTAGACCAATATCCCTGATGAACATCGATGCAAAATTCTTCAATAAAATACTGGCAAACTGAATCCAGCAGCACACCAAAAAGCTTATCCACCATGATCACGTGGGCTTCAACCCTTGGATGCAAGGCTGGTTCAACAAACACAAATCAATAAATGTAATCCAGCATATAAACAGAACAAAAGACAAAAACCACATGATTATCTCAATAGACACAGGAAAAGCCTCTGACAAAATTCAACAGCCCTTCATGTTAAAAACTCTCAATACATTTGGTATTGAGGAACGTATCTCAAAATAATAAGAGCTATTTATGACAAATCCACAGCCAATATCATACTGAATGGGCAAAATCTGGAAGCATTCCCTTTGGAAACTGGCACAAGACAGGGATGCCCTCTCTCACCAATCATACTCAACATAGTGTTGGAAGTTCTGGCTAGGGCAATCAGGCAAGAGAAAGAAATAAAGGGTATTCAGTTAGGAAAAGAAGAAGTCAAATTGTCCCTGTTTGCAGACAACATGATTGTATATTTAGAAAACCCCATTGTCTCAGCCCAAAATCTCCTTAAGCTGATAAGCAACTTCAGCAAAGTCTCAGGATACAAAATCAATGTGCAAAAATCACAAGCATTCTTATTGACCAGTAACAGACAAACAGAGAGCCAAATCATGAATGAACTCCCATTCACAATAGCTTCAAAGAGAATAAAATACCTAGGAATCCAGCTTACAAGAGATGTAAAGGACCTCTTCAAGGAGAACTGCAAACCACTGCTCAGTGAAATAAAAGAGGACAGAAACAAATGGAAGAACATACCATGCTCATGGATAGGAAGAATCAATATTGTGAAAATGGCCATACTGCCCAGGATAATTTATAGATTCAATGCCATCCCCATTAAGCTACCAATGACTTTGTTCACAGAATTGGGAAAAAAAATGCTTTAAAATTCATATGGAACCAAAAAAGACCCCGCATTGCCAAGACAACCCTTAGCCAAAAGAACAAAGCTGGAGGCATCACACTACCTGACTTCAAGATATACTACAGGGCTACAGTAACCAAAACAGCATGGTACTGATACCAAAACAGAGATAATAGACCAATGGAACAGAACAGAGCCCTCAGAAATAACACACATCTACAGCCATCTAGTCTTTCACAAACCCTGACAAAAACAAGAAATGGGGAAAGGATTCCTTATTTAATAAATGGTGCTGGGGAAATTGTCTGGCCATAAGTAGAAAGCTGAAACTGGATCCTTTCCTTACTCCTTATACAAAAATTAATTCAAGATGGGTTAGAGACTTAAATGTTAAACCTAAACCCATAAAATCCCTAGAAGAAAACCTTGGCAATACCATTCAGTACTTAGGCATGGGCAAGGATTTCATGTCTAAAACACCAAAATCAATGGCAACAAAAGCCAAAATTGACAATCGGGATCTAATTAAACTAAAGAGCTTCTGTGCAGCAAAGGAAACTACCATCAGAGTGAACAGGCAAACTACAGAATGGGACAAAATGTTTGCAATCTACTCATCTGACAAAGAGCTAATATCCAGAACCTATAAAGAACTCAACCAAATTTACAAGAAAAAAACAAACAGCCCCATCAAAAAGTGGGCAAAGGATACAAACAGACACTCCTCAAAAGAAGACATTCATACAACCAACAGACAGATGAAAAAATGCTCTCATCTCACACCAGTTAGAATGGCAATCATTAAAAAATCAGGAAACAACAGGTGCTGGAGAGGATGTGGACAAATAGGAACACTTTTACACTGTTGGTGGGACTGTAAACTAGTTCAACCATTGTGGAAAACAGTGTGGCGATTCCTCAAGGATCTAGAACTAGAAATACCATTTGACCCAGCCATCCCATTACTGGGGATATACCCAAAGGATTATAAGTCATGCTGCTATAAAGACACATGCACACGTATGTTTATTGCAGCACTATTCACAATAGCAAAGAATTGGAATCAACCGAAATGTCCATCAGTGGCAGACTGGATTAAGAAAATATGGCACATATACACCATGGAATACTATGCAGCCATAAAAAAGGATGAGTTTGTGTCCTTTGTAGGGACATGGATGCAGCTGGAAACCATCATTCTCAGCAAACTATCGCAAGAACGGAAAGCAAACACCACATGTTCTCACTCATAGGTGGGAACTGAACAATGAGTTCACTTGGACTCGGGAAGGGGAACATCACCCACCGAGGCCTATTATGGGGAGAGGGGAGGGGGGAGGGTGGCACTGGGAGTTATACCTGTTGTAAATGATGTGTTGATGGGTGCTGATGAGTTGATGGGTGCAGCACACCAACATGGCACATGTATACAAATGTAACAAACCTGCACGTTGTGCACATGTACCCTAGAACTTAAAGTATAATAATAATAAAAAGGTAACACCATGCTATGCTTGACTCTATGTAAAATGCCAATCCAGCTCTGGATCCAGACACATAGCTAAGAGCATCTGATATACATCCACTATAAGAAAGTCAGAATTAAAAGAGCTGTGTATGGTAGGATGTCGGTGACAAAAAAACACATTTTCTTAGTAGTAGACAAATACTAGCTTTTAATTTAGTTGAGTTTTGAATTTAGTAAATTAATCTGTTAATTTACTTTTCATTAAGGATACCATATGACTATCATATTGGATTAGAGGCCACCCTTCTCTAGTGTCACTCCATTGTAACTTGACTAATTACATTTGCAACAACTCTATTTCCAAACAAGATTACATTCTGAAGCATTAGGGCATAGAAAAAAAAAGAACACATTTAGAACACAATTATTTCAGTAGAGGGAGAGAAATGGGAAAAGAGTTCAGTTATGAGTACATAAAGCTTTTAAACTGTATCTGTAATGTTATCTGCTTTAAAATGTAAAATAAATACTAAGGTAAATTGTCAAGGCAATGTGATTTAGCAAAAGTTTATAATGAGTTCTGGCATTTCCACTAAATTATTTCTTTACCTTTCTGTAGAGACAAAATACTTTGTAGCCGAAAACTATTGCATTAAGTACCCCATAGTTCATATGGATTCTACTCCAGGCCCACACTGGAATCCTTTCTTTGATGATGCATTTTAATTTTTTTCATGTGGCATTTTAATCATTATAAGGTGTTTACTTTCAAGATTGACTGCTTGTTGAATCTTTTGATAAATTAAAGGTATTCCAGAGTCAGTGAAAAAATGTAGTTTTTCTTGTATGGAGACAAATAATAAATGGAAGTCTTCTATTCATGGCTCCCCTTTTCACAAGGTAAATAGTGCTGTGAACACTAGAAAATAGAATTTCCATTTTAGTAGCGACAAAAGGTGACAAGAATAAAACCAGACTGCAACCCCATCCCCAGTGCTTCTTTGAGAAGCACAGATGAGGCACCAACAAAACTGACCACATTATTTCAAAGTCTGCTGTGAATATCTCAGGTTGTTTGGATCATTTAGATTTATGACTAGAAAATTAAACTCAACTTAGAGAGACATTAATCTGCTGTCGAGGATCATGAAATGTAAATTATATTTCCCAGGCAATAGATATTTTTCTCATCATTTTCTCTAATACTATTTCTTTTTTATTTGGGAAAATTTTAATATCAACATTTCTATTAAACTCTAATACTCCCTGCACTAAACTAAATTGAGAGGATCTTGACTGTGCTATTGAACATTTTATCTCCTTACGTGGTATAAAATTGGCTTATTTACATTTTTTCTATTACTGACTCAATTTTAACTATAATCCACAAAGGGAGAGATATCAATGCCTCCATAATACTTCATTTCTCATGTACATGATTTCAACTCTTTTCAAGTGCTATATTTACATAATTCCTAAAATTATTTTCTCAATATTTTCAAAAGCATAAATATAGAGAAGTTAATGATAAATTATACGAAGGGAACAAAATTGTGATTCCAAAGATAAGGTGCATAGCAAACCTTCACCTTCCAGATGCAACACCTATATGGTGCATAGGATGATGGCAGGCACTGTGTCTATTTAGATGAGAGCCATGACCTATTCTCAGGTCTTTGGGACTCTCCATCCAGACTTAGTCCTTTGGAGGTTGTAGTATCTTCTTGCTGGATCAAAAGAAGCTGAACTCAGCTATGTGGGGGCAGCTCTCCTGAGCATTTCTCCTTTTTGACATAAAGTGGTTTGATTCAAGGAGAAAAAATGATACTGTGCACAGGTTTAAGTTAGTCTTTGAACTTTAGTTCTATTTCTCACAAGGCTAAATTCTTTGCTAACTCTGAGGCAAAAAGACTTCTACTTTTCTGCCAGGTTGTGCTTTCAGGTTGATGTCCGATTCCTGGAGCATACCAGTAAAATTGAAGAAGCATAGAAAATTCTGTGTAAGTAGCAGCTTCTCTGTAATTTGTGTCACTGCTATCACTTAATCTATAAAACTGAAATTTTATACAAGTACCTAAGAATGTTATTCTTTGTGCTCTCATTTGGAAATAACAAATGCTGACCTAGGAATTGTAATTAAAATATTTGTTACTAAGCTGGGTGAAGATGCAAAGAAATCAACCGAATATTTTAGAGCACACAGTATGTGCTATATCAATTAATGTTCATGCAAACATTGCAAAATGTTATCATCCTTTTTGTAAATTTATATCATATAACTTGACTTAGTTGCTTTGTAACATAAACTTAGATTAAGTGTCCAACTATTTCCCACTATAAAATAGAATTTAATCCATTGTGTTATCCTGTTTGCTACACTAGGGTTTTAGTGATTGAGAAGTAAAGCAAAATAATTATATTCCCTTATATTCATTAATGAAATACGTAATATTTTTCACAGCTTCTTATGTTTATGAAGATTTTTTTCAGACAAGATTCCATCCACCCTCAAGAAGGTTTACAGTCATATTGAAATAAATAAGGAACAATGACTATGGCACAGTAGGGTATCAGATTTACACTCCAATTAAAAACAATTCCAAAAACCAGGTTAACTAAAAAAACTGCAGTTTGAACAAATTGTACAGGAATCAAGGCATCGAGGATTTGGAGAGCTGAAATCCAAAGTTCCTTAAAAAATGACAGCCTCAGAGAAATGAGCCTAACACTCTTCATGCAATTATCCCTCAATATATTTCCCAGTTCCTCAACTGTGTATATGCAGTATGAAATGCCAAGAACAAGCAAGAATGCAGCTACTAAAAGACTATAAAAATATGCAGCAATTTCTATAATTTTACCATTCTTAGAAGACAGATTATAATTTGAAATTCACTGACAAGGGGAATTGACTACAACTTGAGTTGTCTGTTAAGACCTCCAAAATGCTCTTCCATAGAAATGAGGACAAATTGAAAATATACACCTCACAAAAACGAAGATTAAAAAGTAAAATACACAATTGTCACAATGAGATAGTCAGATGCCACACTATGTACATATCTATCTGGTATTGGATCAAGGATATAAACTAAATGGGCACTTAAGAAATGTTGCAGTGCAATAATTCCTAATAGACATTGCTTCATTTTAATATTAAAAGTAGCATAATTCCTTTATAAAACATTAATATTATTGATACATTATTGTATATTTGATACCCAGATACCCTGTTAAGTTCTGGAAGCAAAGTAAAACAATAGATGAACAAACAGAATGCAAGAAAAAGTTTTCATCTTTAAAGATCTCATAGCATAGTAGGAAAGATAAACAAACATATAATGGCAGATAGTATGAGGAAATATGTCCAAAGTGGCATGGGCATTAAAATGAGAATGGCCGTGTAAGAGAGTTTTCAGAGCATGTAATCTTTTTATCTTCTGGATTAGCATCTTATTGGAAAATGTCTTAACATTTTAAGGTGTAGATATGAAATCAGGTCTGATTTCAAGTCTTAATTTTACACTTTATCATTTGTAAACCTGTACAAACCTCCTAAACTTCACCTCAGTAATTATAATGAGTATTAAATTTACTCAACTATATAGATCAAATTTAGAAGATACATATAGGAAACGGAAAAGCAGTCAAACCTTTATATTTCAACCATAAAATCAATACATAAAAAAATAAATATTTAAACGTTGTTTAGCTTCAGAATATTTTGTGAAAGATAATAAAGTTTATGACAAATCTAAAAAAAAAAAAAAAAGTAAAATAAAAAATGTACAATCCTGGTTGAATGTTGAGTGTTTCAACAATCCTTCATGTTAATTGACAGAACAAGCAGAAAAGTTTACACACACAAATCTGACATGAGAAGAAACAGAAAATCTAATTAGCCCTATATCATACAATGAAATTTAATCTGTATTTTAGAAATTTTACGCAAATGTAACTACAGGTCTATATATCATTACTGATTCATTTTACTAGTGTTTTAAAAAAAGACCAATGTTATATAAAATACTCTGGAAATTAAAAACAGAAAGCATTTCCAAGTATTCAAGGAGACTATGTTAATTAATACATAAAGATGTCAAGAGTATAAAAGAAAAGTTGATTAAAATATATGGGATGTTGAAATTGAATTATTTGTTGGTACAAAAATACCTCAGAGAGCAATTAAAGAGAATATAAATAGATGGAAAGCTTTAGCATGTCATGAATTAGGAGACTTAATGCTATAAAGATGTCAAGCAATCTTGATGCTCAAACCAATCTCATTAAAAGTTTCAGTGCAAATTATTGAGAAAATTTACAAATTGATTATAAAATTTATAAAGAAATACAAAGGACCTTAATGAGCAAGAAGAATTTTGAGATCAAACAGAAATAGAAGACTTTTTTGAACAGCTGGCAAGACATTATTTAGTAATTAATATTAGTATAAGGATAGACAAGTAGACTGAGAGATACAAGTCCATATATACAGTCATGTGAATTACAACAATTTAGTGGAAGAAAGAATGGGAAAATACTATCTTTATCCTCATCTCACACTATATACAAAATCAATTCCAGAATGATTATAGTCCTAAATATAAAATAAATATTCTAGAAGAGAATATCTTAATGATATTCTTAATAATATAAGAGATGACATTAACAATGTTAATGTAAGCAAACAGATTTAAATGAAACAAAGGCATCTAGAAAATATTTATATAAATTAGGCCTCATTAAAATTAAGAACATTTATTAATCAAAAGATACCATCAAAACAGTGAAAAGGCAGCTCATATAGGGATCACAAATGTTTGCAATACATATATCTGACAAAGACCACATATTTAGAATATAGAGAGAACAACTACAAATCAATAAGAACAATGAGCAATGACTTTAACAACCACTTCACAAAAATATATTGAAAGGACCAACAACCATGTTGATACTATTTTAATAATTTTGTTTTAATATTATTAGTCATCAAGAAAATACAAATTTAAAATCATCATGAGATACAACCAGACACCCAACAAAATGCATTTTTAAAAATATGTGAAAGTTGCAAGAGATAACAAAAATATGGGGTGACTGAAAGTTTTATAAACTATAAGTTAGAATGAAAATTATAAAGCATTTTGGAAAATTCTTATACATTATCTTCTAAAACTCAACATATCTATAACCTGACTCATATCGTAGGTATATGCACAACACAAATGTATATCCATATAAATATATATATAAAAAATACAGGCTTACTGTGCTTATCATGCTTTACTTATTGCACTTTCAGATACCGTGTTTTTACAAACTAAAAGTTTATGATAACCTTGCATCAAGTATCTTTTGGTGCCGTTTTCCCAACAGGATATTCTCACTACTTTGTGTCACATATTGGTAATTCTCACAGTATTTGAAACACTTTTAATTATTATTATAACTGTTATAGCGATCTGTGATCACTGATTTTGATGTCAATATTGTAACTGATTTGGGGTGCCATGGACCACACCCATACGAGACAGCAAACTTAATCAACAAATGTTGTATGTGTTCTGACTGCTTTACCAGTTGGCCATTTCTCCCTCTCTCTTTCTCTCCTCAGGCCTCTCTGTTTCCTGAGACACAACAATATTGAAATTAGGCCAAATAACAGCCCTACAATTGCTTCTAAGTGTTGAAGTGAAAACAAAAGTCACACAGATGACTTTAAATCACATCCTCACTTTAAATCAAAACCTGGAAATGATCAAGCTTAGTGAGAAAGGAATGTCAAAAGGCCACGTTTTGGCCTAGCGAGATAGGCCAAAAGAAGCTAGGCCTCTTATGCTAAACAGCCAAGTTTTGAATACAAAGGAAAAATACTTGAAGGAAATTAAAAGTCCTCCTCCAGTGAACACAGGAATGATAAAGCAAAACAGCTTCATTGCTGGGATAGAGAAAGGATTAGTAGTCTGAGTAGAAGACGAAGTCAGCCACAGCATTCCCTTAAACCAAAGCCTCATCCAGAGCAAGGCCATAACTCTGCAGTTTGATGAAGACTGAGAGGATAGGAAGCTGGAGAAGAAAAGTTGGAAACTAGCAGAGATTTGTTCATGAGGCTTAATGAAAGAAGCCATCTCCATAATATAAAAATGCAAGAAGAAGCAGAAAGTGCTGATGGAGAAGCTTCAGTAAGTAATCCAGAAGATCTAGCTAAGAAAATTGATCAAGGTGACTACAAAAACAGACTTTCAATGTAGACATAATATCCATCTATTGGAAGGAGATCCCAGCTAGGACTTTCATAGCTAGAGAGGAGATATCAACTCCAGGCTTCAAAGTTTCAAAGAGGCTAACTCTCTTGTTAAGGGCTGTGATGGTATGTCAACTTGACTGGATTGAGGGATGCCTAAGTAGCTGGTGAAGTATTGTTTCTGGCTTTGTCTGCGAGGGTGTTGCCAGAGGAGATTGACATTTGAGTCAGTGGACTGGGAGAGGAAGAGCTGCCTTCCATGTGCACGGGCGCCATCCAATGGGCTGCCAATGTGGCTAGAACAAAGCAGGTGGAAGAAGGTGGATAAGCAGTTTACTGTGTCCACTTATGCATTCTCTCTCTCTCTCTCTCTCTCTCTCTCTCTCTCTCTCTCTCTCTCTCTCTCTCTCTTTCCTTTCTTGTGCCAGACACTTTTCTCCTTTCCTCCTGCCCTTGGACATCAGACTCCAGGTTCTTTGGCCTTTAGATTCTGGGACTTGCACCAGTGGCCTCCTGGGGGCTCTCAGGTTTTCAGCCTCTGATTGAGAGCTGTACTGTTAGCTTTCCTGATTTTGAGGTTTTGGGACTTGTACTGAATCATGGTACCAACTTCACTCTTGCCCCAGCTTCTTACAGACAGCCTGTTGTGGGGCTTTGCCTTGTAATTGTGTGAGACATTTCTCCCTAATAAACTCCATAGGACATATATATATACACACACACTCATATGATATATATAGGATATATATTCATATATAGGAGCTAACGACTTTAAGTTCAAGCCAATGTTCATTTACCATTCCAGAAATCTTAGGGCCCTTCAGAATTATGCTAAATCAACTCTGTCTTTGCTCTGTAAGTGAAAAAACAAAACCTGGGTAACAGCACAACTGCTTACAACATGGTTTACTGAATATTTTAAGACCACTGTTGAAACCTGTTGCTCAGAAAAAAAAAAGGATTTCTTTCAAAATATACCTGCTCATTGACAATCCACCTGTTCACCTAAAAGTTCTGATGATGATGTAAAAGGGGATCAGTGTTTTCAAAGATGCTAACAAAACATCCATTCTTCAGCCTATAGATCAATAAATAATTTCAATCTTCAAGTCATTATTTAATAAATAAATTGTATAAGGCTATAGCTGATAAAAAGTAATGTTTCCTCTGATAGAGCTTGCCAAAGTAAGTTGAAAACCTTTTGGAAAGGGTTCACCATTCTAGATGCCATTTAGAACATTCATGACTCATGGGAGAAGGCCAAAATATCAACATAAACAGGAGTTTGAGAGAAGTTGATTCCAGCCTTTATGGATGACTTTGAGGGGTTCAAGATTTCAGTGGAGTAACTGCAGATGTGGTAGAATTAGAAAGAGAACTAGAATTACAAGTGGAGTCTGAAAATGTGGTTATATTGTTGCAATCTCATGATCACACTTCAATAGATGAGGAGTTGCTTCTTATGGATGAACAAAGAAAGTGATTTCTTGAGATGGAATATACTCCTGGTGAAGATGCTGTGAAGTTTGTTGAAATGGCAACAAAGAATTTAGAATATTAAGTAAATGTAGTTAATAAAGCACCAGGAAGCTTTGAGAGGACTGATTTCAATTTTGAGAGAAGTTCTACTGTGGGTAAAATGCTATAAAACAGCATTGCATGCTACAGAAAATATTTCATAAAAGGAAGAGTCAATTAATGTGGCATACTCTACTGTTGTCTTTTTTAAGAAATTGCCCCAGACACCCCAACATTTATCAACAACCACAACAATCAGTCAGCAGCTATCAACATTAAGGAAAAATCCTGGATGCCGAAGAGATTATGACTTGCTGAAGACTTGGATAATCACGGGCCATTTTAGCAATGATGTATTTTTAATTAAGGTACGTACATTTTTTTACACATAATCCTGCCAGGGTCTGACCTGTAGACCCAGGCTGCATGACAGATGAATAACATACTCCAACACCAATATTCAGTGAAAGAATGGGACAGGGAGCCAGGCCACTCACAGAAAGAGTTCTGGCAGCCTCACCCTGACTAGTTAGTCGTGCCAGCATTTACTCAGCACAGAGTTAGTGACAAAGGCTTTGAGTCAACACACCTGTGCGTAATTAATCTGATCACCCTTCCTGGGAAAGAGCAGTCCTATGAATGATCAAAGGTCGGTATTAGGACCACATGAGTAAACAAGCTCTTTAGATAAACTCTCTTACATTCCTTTGTACCTACTGTAAGCTATGAACTCAAGGTAAGAGGGCTGGGCTGCTTTCAGCCAGAACCCTCTCCTGAGGCTTTTGCAAACCCGTCTGGCCTTCCAAGAAGGTTTGCGCTTTTTCTATAATTTTACAACCCCATCACCCTGACTGAACTCCTATATTATCCTATTGCATACTTGATAGACTACAGTAAGGAGTAAACATAACTTTTCTATACTGGAAAACCAAAAGTATGACAATAAAGTGTGACTCACTTTATTGAGATATTTACTTTATTGTGATGGTCTGAAACCAAATCTGCATTATCTCATGTATATTTATGGCAACATAAAATTTTGCAGAAGAATTGTTTGTGAACCTAAAACTGGAACCTGTGTGTTTGCCTATCACTTTTATTAAATGGATGTATTAGTTCCCAAGTGCTTTCATAACAAAGTATCTCAAATTAAGTGATTTAAAACAACTGTATTATCTCACAGTTCTGGAGGCTTAAATTTGAAATCAAGGTGTCAGTAAGGCCACACTCCGTCTGAATTCCTTAGGAAGGAATCCTTTCTTTTTCTTTTACTTTTTCTTTCTTTTTTTTTTTTTTAGATGGAGTCTCACTGTGTCACCAGGTTGGAGTGCAGTGGCATGATCTCAGCTCACTGCAACATCTGCCTCCTGGGTTCAAGTGATTCTCCTGCCTCAGCCTCTGGAGTAGCTGGGACTACAGGCGTGTGCCACCACGCCCAGCTAATTTTTGCATTTTTAGTAGAGACAGGGTTTCACCATGTTGGTCAGGATGGTCTTGATCTCTTGACCTCATGATCCACCCACCTCAGCTTCCCAAAGTGCTGGTGAGAGGTAACAATATGCTAGCAGCCTTAGTTCTCGGTACCTCCTTGGCCTCGGTGTCCACTCTGGCAGCGCTTGAGGAGCTCTTCAGCCCACCACTGCACTGTGGGAGCTGCTCTCCAGGCTGGCCGAGGCCAGAGCCTGGCTCCCTCTGCTTGCGGGGAGTTGTAGAGGGAGAGGTGCGGGTGGGAACCGGGGTTGCGTGCAGCTCTCAAAGGCCAGTGTGAGTTCTGGCCGGTGCGGGTGCAGGCTAGGTGGGTCCCGCACTCAGAGGGACCGGCCAGAACCGCTGGCCCAGAGTAGTGAGAGGCTTAGCACCCAGGCCAGCAGCTGCAGTGGGTGCACTGGATCCCCCAGCAGTGCTGGCCCGCTGGCACTGTGCTCCAGTTCTCATGGACCTCAACTGCCTCCCCATGGGGCAGGGCTTGGGACCTGCAGCCCACCATGCCTGAACCCCCCTCCCCCACAGTGAGCTCTTGTGCAGCGCCAGCCTCCCCAATGGGCCCCGCCCCCTGCTCCATGGCACCTGGTCCCATAGACCGCCCAAAGGCTGAGGAGTGCAGGTGCGGCTCAGGACTGGTGGGCAGCTCCACCTGCAGCCCCAGTGCAGGATTCACTGGGTGAGACCAGCTGGGATCCTGAGTCTAGTGGGGACTTAGAGACTTTTAAGTCTAGCTAAAGGATTGTAAACGCACCAATCAGCACTCTGTCTAGCTCAGGGTTTGTAAATACACTAATCAGTACTCTGTATCTAGCTAACCTTGTGGGGACTTGGAGAAATTTTATGTCTAGCTAGAGGATTGTAAATGCACCAATCAGCACTCTATCAAAATGGACCAATCAACTCTCTGTAAAATGGACCAATCAGCAGGATGTGGGTGGGGCCAGATAAGGGAATAAATGCAGGCGGCCAGAGCCAGCCACGGGCCAACCCACTGGGGTCCCCTTCCACACTGTGGAAGCTTTGTACTTTCACTGTTTGCAATAAATCTTGCTACTGCTCACTCTTTGGGTCCACATTGCCTTTATGAGCTGTAACACTCACCATGAAGGTCTGCAGCTTCACTCCTGTCAGGAAGACCAGGAGCCCACCAGAAGGAAGCTCCAGACACATCTGAACGTCTGAATAAACAAACTCTGGACACACGCCATCTTAAAAACTGTAACACTCACTGCAAGGGTCCGCAGCTTTGTTCTTGAAGTCAGCAAGACCAAGAACCCACCAATTCCAGACACACTGGGATTACAGGTGTAAGCCACTGCACCCGGCCAGGAAGGAAACCTTTCTTGCCTCTTCTCCATTCTGGTATTTTTCCAGCAATCCCTATCGTTCCTTGACTTGTGAAATGCATCACTACAAGCTCTACCTCTATCATTACAGGGCTATCTTCTCCTTGTTTCTATTTCTCTCTGCATCTTTTCTGCCTCTTCTTATAAGTACACCAGTTATATTAGATTAGGATCTTCTCTAACGACCCAATCTAAACTAATTAAATTTGCAATAATCCGATTTCCAAGTAAGGCCACATGTCGAGGTAATGAAGGTTAGGATTTCAACATATCTGTTGGAGATTTACAGTCACCCATAACAATAGCTAAATAAATTTTCAGTATAATATTATGCCTAAACAGAAAATAACTTCTGATACATGGCTGAACTTTACTAACACAATGTAGAGTAGAAAGAAGGTAGACACAGAATCTATCTATGAGCCTTACTATATGGTCACATTTATATAACATTTGGAAAATACAAAATAAATCTACCCAAAAGAAGTCATAATAGTGGTTATCTAGGAGGTAACAACAGGAAAGAAGCATGGTAATATCTTTATGTGGGTACTGATTTCACAGGTGTATTAAGATTCGTATAATTTATACTATATTTTATCAACTAAACACTAACAGAAATATTATGTAATACATATAATTATGAAGCTTACTTTAACCGATTGGTTATTAAAATTTTTCAAAGTAAATGTTAGTGATAACTAGTGTTCATTTTTAGTATACAGTGTACTTCACCTATTAAGTTACTTTAGCAGCTTTGAAGTTCTGTATGTAAGTATACGTTTTGAAGTTTATTTTTGTAATGCACAAAAATGCATTTGAAATGTTACATATATAAAATTAAATGAAATTATGATTTATATTGACGGGTTACTACTATTCATAGAACATGAACTAGGTGCTAAACTTTTCAAAGACATCTTTATTTGAGTATAATTGAAATACAATTAACATGCACATACTGAAAAGATACAGTTTGATTTATTTCGACGTGAGTATATACCCAAAAAGCCATCATCATGATAGAAATAGAGAGCATATACCTCACTTCCAAAAGTTTCCTCTTGCCCCTTTATACTTTCTCCCCTAATAACCCCCATTCCCAAGAACCTCTCATCTGCTTTCTGTCTATATATAAGTTTGTATTGTGTAGGATGTTATACAAATGGAATCGTAAAATGTGTTTGCTTTTTCTGTCTGGTTCCAGCATAATTATCTTAAAACTTGTGCATGGTGTTTAATATAACAATAATTTACTTCTTTTTATTGCTGAGTAGTATTCCATTTTATGAATATATCACAGTATGTTTAAGTGCTCACATGTTGATGTATACTGGGTTGTTTCCAATTTGGAGATGCTACAACTATGGCTTTCAATGAACATGTGTCTGTGTTCATTTTGGCCAAGTACTAGGATGAAAGCACTGAAGTCTATGTCTAAAAGTTTTTAAAAATTGCCAAAATGTTTTCCATACTGGTTGTACCATTTTATACTCCCACTAGCGGTACATGAGTGTTCTAGTTGTTTAATGTCTTTGAAAACACTTGGCATAATAATACTTTTAAAACATTCTAATGGGTGTGTAGTAGCATTTCATTGTGTTTTTGATTTGCAATTCACTAATGACTAATGATGACTGTATATACTATATATTCATATGCTTATCTGCCATCTGTATGTTCTTTGGTGAAGTGTTTGTTAGTAGTATAAAAATGTGTACGCATTCTGATTGGGGTTTCTGTTCCCATTATTTCTGTGTTTTGAGAATTCTTTATGTATTGTGGATACAAAGCCTTCTTCAAATATGTGATTTGCTATTTTTTTCCCCGAGGCTATAGCTTCTCTTTTTATTCACTTAATTGTTTCTTTTAAAGTAAAAAAATTTCTTAATGCTAATTAAGTCCAACTTTTAAACTTTACTTTTATTCATCAAGCCTTTGATGTTATACCTAAGATATCTTTGCCTAATAAAAGTCACAAATATCTATCCGGTGTTTTCCTCTACATATTTAATAGCTGTATATTTTAAAATTAAATCTATATGATGCAAATAATATAACAAGGTTTGTTTGGGACCATGTGCAGAACATGCAGCTTTGTTATATAGGTATACATGTGCCATGGTTGTTTGCTGCACTCATCAACCCATCATCTGCACATGTATACCAGAACTTAAGTATAATTTAAAAAGAGGAGTAACCATAACCTTAATGGAAATAGTTTAAAAACATCTTATCCTCATGCCTTTCCCTGAATGTTCATCTCCAACAGGTGTGTCCCAGTCTTAGTTAATGAGCCTGGATGCCTGGATACAATTACTGTGATTTCTATGCAGAAGAACCTGTTTCAAGCAAAGTTATAAATGTAGCCTGTATTTGTTTATTTTAAAATTTCTCTTCACTTTCCTTATGGTATATTTCCCCCCCAATCTTGGTGCTTACACACACACACACACACCACACCCCAAGACAATACAAGATCATAGAGATGCCTTTTCGGAGTTGTTAGCTATTCTTGAAAAACAAAACAGAACAAAAAACAAAAAAAAGTTTTGTTTTGCATATGAATACCCAAATCTTCCAGAATCATTTACTGAAAAGATCATCTTTCCCCTATTGAATTGATTTTGCATTGTTGTCCAAACCAAGTGAACATATATGTGTGGATTTACTTCTGAACTGAATTCTGTTCTGATCTGTATGATCTTGAATGCATAGCTTTATAAGTCTCAAAGTCAGGCAACATAGGTCTTTCATATTATTGGGGTTTTTTACTAAGTTTTTTGTTGTAGTTTTATTTGTTTGTTTTAGGCTAACCTACATTTTAATCATATTGAATATTCTAAGTCATGAATACAGAATATTCTACCATTTATTTAGGTCTTCCTTAATTAGTCTCAAAAACATTTCATGAATTTTTAGTATGCTGGTTTTGCATGTCTTTTCTTAGATACGTCCCTAAGTAGCTCATATTCTTATGCTAGTCTAGATGTTGATTTTTAAAATTTCAGTTTCCTAATATTCATTGCTAGTTGCCTTGTTCTTAATCTTAGGGAGAATGCATTCAGTCTTTCACCATTTACTGTGGTATTAGATACTCAAATGCTCTTCCTAATATTGAGAAAGCTTCCTCCTGTAACTAGTTGCTGAGAGATTTTATCAGCAATGTATGTTGAAAGTCCAATATTCTTCCTGCATTTATTGAGTTGATCATATTTTTCCCTCATTTTTAGCCTGATAATTTGATGAATCACATTTATGGATTTGTCCATGTGAAAGCAATATTATGTTCCTGGGATAAAAATCCATTTATCATCGTGCATTATCCTTTTTAAATATTGCTGAATTCTATTTGCTAAAATTTTGCTAAGAGTGTTTGCACCCATGTGTTTGCACCCATGGGTTTCTCTACAGATCTTCAGAGTTTCTCTTGCAGTTCCCTCATCATGTTCTCTGCCGTGATCTCTGGCATCCTTAGCTTTTCCAGATTCCTAGCTCTGAGTCTCCAATTTAGGAGACTGTCAAGTTCTTCCTGAGTTCTCCCTCCTTGTGCAGAAACCTGGAAACTCTCCAGAGAGTAAGCTGTGGCAAGCACAGTACTCACTGTTTGGATGAACGGAGGCAAGATGGCGCACTTCCGGGTTCTTCATCCCCCCCAACTTTTCCCGCGCGCGCGAAAATCCAGCCGGCGACCCGGGAAGGTGCAGACCAACTAGGCATGCGCCAGGTGATGTCAATCTGAAGAGACCAAGATTTACCTGGTCGCACCTGTGGAACGCCCCCTGACACGCCCTGTGCCCCGCCTATCGCCCTCCCACTCCTAGAAAAGCCGCTCCGGAGGATCGCCACACGCGGACTTCCCAGCTTCCCCACTGCGGTTGATTCCTCACTGCGGTCGGAACTGTTGGAACTCCGTCCGAGAGCTGTACGGGTGACTCTGGGGGCCCCTTTTGTCGGGGGGGGGGCCAACAGACCTCTCCCTACCCACCTTCTTCCCTTGAAGCTAGGTGACCAAAATAAACTTGCAGTTTTGCTCCTACCCCTTGCCTAGTCGCTGGTTCTTTTGTACCCGCTCTGGTGGTCTTAGAAAAACATTCAGTCATCTGGAAAGAGAGAGGGTTTTTAACCACCAGCGGTACCCCTATTATTAACAAAAACCAAATACTCAAACTACTAGATGCACTGTCGGCACCTTCCAAGGTAGCCATTATACATTGTAAAGGGCACCAAACTTCATCTAACCTGGTAGCAGCTGGCAACAATTTCGCTGATGTCACTGCCAAGTCAGCCGCCGGATTTTCCACTCCTAAGCCTCCTTCTGCCTGTTTTCTCTCCCCCCAGTATGCCCCTAATTACACTCAGGAAGAAAAGGCTAAGCTATTACAAAATCCAACAGCCAAACTAGCTACAGGTGACTGGATCTATATTGATAACAAACTAGTTATTCCTGAAACACAACTCCATACCATTCTAACAGACATACATAATTCTTTACATATAGGACCCAAAGCCTTACATGATTTCCTAAATCCCCTCCTCCACTGTCCAACACTACAAAAACACTTACTTACAATCAACCAGCAGTGCTCTACCTGTCTAAAGGCAAATCCTCAAGGTGCATTGCGTAATCCCCATCCCAGCCATCAACTCAGAGGACACCAACCAGGTGAAGATTGGCAAATTGATTTCACACATATGCCAAGACATAAAAAATTCAAATACCTCTTAACCCTTGTGGACACCTTTTCCGGGTGGATCGAGGCCTATCCTACCACAGGAGAAACCGCTAACATTGTTGCCTCTATACTCACTGAACATATTATTCCTAGGTTTGGCCTCCCGGTCACTCTTCAATCTGACAATGGTCTAGCATTCATCTCTAAGGTAGTCCAACAGGTGGCAGCCCTCCTACACATCACCTGGAAACTCCACATCCCTTATAGGCCTCAGTCTTCTGGTAAGGTAGAAAAGGCTAACGGACTCATCAAACAGCAGCTCACCAAACTCTCAATCGAAACCCGGCAGTCGTGGGTAACTCTCCTTCCCTTAGCCCTGACCCGGCTGCGGGCAGCACCTCGAAGCCCAACAGGCCTCAGTCCGTTCGAATTAGTCTACGGACGGCCCCTAACCCTCCAACAAATACCTTCCCTGCCAGCCCCTTTGGCGAACTACCTCCCATATCTCACTCTTCTCAGACAACTCCTAAGACAACACGCTGAGTTAGCACACCCTCCTCCAACAGATGCCTACAACCCACATCTCTCCCTCAGTCCTGGGGACCAAGTATACATAAAAGATATCCAAGCCAAAGACTTACAGCCCAAGTGGAAAGGCCCATACATTGTCCTCCTGTCTACACATACGGCAGCAAAACTCCTAGGACACACGCATTGGATTCATATTTCCCAGCTAAAAAGGGCCCCCACTGGGAACAATCAGTGGACATCAGTTCAACTTTCCCCCACTCGCCTCAAACTTACAAAACTTTCTTAACTAGTTCATGCTTCCTGACCCCTGGCGCTTAGCTCGCTTTCTCACCCTCCTCTACATAAACCTATCAGACTTTCAATATATAACCCCAGACCCATATCTACCTCCAGACAATAGTCCAGAGCAGTGGTTCTCCCGTCTCCTAACCTTCATCGAACATCTCCACTGCCCAATCCTTCCTTTCTGTTATTCAACTCCAAATTCATCCTGAGGTAATTATACTCAGGCACCCAATGGAGGCCAAAACAGCCCCCATTGAAGGCTATTTCTTGTGCAACTGATCTCTCTCTCTAAAACTCTTAACCATACAGCCACTAACTGATCCCTCTATGTCCCCGTGTCCTTGGTCCCCAGTCTAACTCTATACAGCCAGGCAGAAGTAGCAGAGCTTTTCCAGCAACTTTCCATGCCACTACGCCACTCCCGTCAAAACTGGCTGTTTTTCCGCCCTCTAGTTATTGAAATCAGCTGAAAGCCTGGCCTCCCTGCAGCGCCGAACTACCTCAATAGCCTAAGTAGCTGCCCAAAACAGGCAAGCCCTAGGCTTGTTTACAGCTGAGAAAGGAGGCACTTGTCTCTTCCTTAGAGAAGAGTGCTGCTATTATGTTAGCAAGTCAGGCCTAGCAGACACTAACATTCAAACCCTCAAATGCTTCCATACCTCGTTCCTATACTAATACTGTGCTTTATTTTATTCTTCATCCGTACGTCCAAATGCCAACCATGGGCCCCGACCTTAACAGCGCCCCTTAACAGCAGGAAGTAGCCAGACAGACCACGGCGCCCCTTTATCACTATTATCAATAAAAGGTTGGACTGTTTGGATGAACGGAGGCAAGATGGCGCACTTCCGGGTTCTTCATCCCCCCCAACTTTTCCCGCGCGCGCGAAAATCCAGCCGGCGACCCGGGAAGGTGCAGACCAACTAGGCATGCGCCAGGTGATGTCAATCTGAAGAGACCAAGATTTACCTGGTCGCACCTGTGGAACGCCCCCTGACACGCCCGTGCCCCGCCTATCGCCCTCCCACTCCTAGAAAAGCCGCTCCGGAGGATCGCCACACGCGGACTTCCCAGCTTCCCCACTGCGGTTGATTCCTCACTGCGGTCGGAACTGTTGGAACTCCGTCCGAGAGCTGTACGGGTGACTCTGGGGGCCCCTTTTGTCGGGGGGGGGGCCAACAGACCTCTCCCTACCCACCTTCTTCCCTTGAAGCTAGGTGACCAAAATAAACTTGCAGTTTTGCTCCTACCCCTTGCCTAGTCGCTGGTTCTTTTGTACCCGCTCTGGTGGTCTTAGAAAAACAAAACACTCACCTCATTTATTTTCTCTCTTTAGTATCATTGTCTTTCATTGCCTGATGGCCAATGTTTTGAAAGCCATTGTTTCATAAAATTTGACTTTTTTTTTTCACTTATTTCACAGGGAGGGTAAATCTAGTTTCTATCATTCCATATTGGATCAAAGTAGAATTAGACTTTATATACAATATCTAATTTTATACTCCAAAAACCCTCTCATGTTTCCTGTTTCAGGAAAAAGTGTCACCATCTAACAGTTGCTCACACAAGAAAATCTATGCTGTTTTTTTAATTTTCCTTTTCCACTCTTGCACATTAGTTAGTCAAGTTCTACCAAGATTTTCCAAAATATATCACAAAAATATTCACTTGTTCTCACTAATATTGCTAGCACTCTAGCTCAAGCCATATCTAGTTATGAGGATTTTCCTAATATGACCTCTGCAAGCCATCAGTTTTCCAGAAGTTATAAAGGAACTGTGATAGTTTCAGGAAAGTTTCTAAAATACAAGATAAACATAGGAGCTTCTTCGTTAATGGTAACGGTGGTCTACATGGCAGTGAAAACAAAATTCATTAGAGGAAGGAAAACAAAGGTATTTGATTTTAATAGTAAAGACAAGAAGAAAATCATTCATATTTTTTCTCAATGTGGTATTACAATCGGGACAGAATTATTTGCCAGTAGCTACCTATCAAGAATATACACTTATAAATACATACTTTCATTTCATTCCCAGTCTCATTCAATGAAAGAAAAACTTACTAATGGTCATTCTGGCTGAGGTAAGCTGGTATCTCATTGTGTTCTTGATTTGCATTTTCCTGATGATTATTGATGTTGAGCATTTTTTCATATGTTTGTTTGCAATTTGTATATCTCCTTTTGAGATATGTTTATTAATGTCACTTGCCCACTTTTTAGTGGGATTTTTTTTTTTCTGATTTGTTTCAGGTCCTTGTAGATACTGGATGTTGGTTATTTGTGTAATGCATAATTTACAAATACTTTCTCCCATTTTGTAAATAGTTTTTTTTTGTTTTTTTTTTTTGTTTTTTTTTTTTGTTTGTTTGTTTTTTACTTTTCAGAAGCTTTTTAGTTTAATTAAGTCCCATTTATTTATTTTTATTTTAGTTATATTTGCTTTTGGAGTCTTAATCATAAATTTTTTGCCTAAGCCAACATCCAAAGGAGATTTTCCTAGGTTTTCATTTAGAAATTTTATGATTTCAGGTCTTAGATTTAGATCTTTAATCCATTTTGAGTTAATTCTTTTTTTTTTTTTTTTTTTTTTTAGACGGAGTTTCGCTCTTGTTGCCCAGGCTGGAGTGCAATGATGTGATCTCGGCTCACTGCAACCTTCACCTCCCAGGTTCAAGCAATTCTCCTGCCTTAGCTTCCTGAGTAGCTGGGACTACAGGTGTGTACCACCACGCCTGGCTAATTCTGTATTTTTAGTAGAGATGGGATTTCTCCAGGTTGGTCAGGCTGGTCTCGAACTCCTGACTTCAGGTGATTCCTGCACCTTGGCCTTCCAAAGTGCTGGGATTACAGGCATGAGCCACCATGTCCAGATGAGTTAATTTTTTTTGTATAGTGAGAGATAGGGATCCAGTATCATTCTTCTACATGTGGTTAACCAGTTTTCCCCAAATAATTGAATAGGAAACTTTGCAAAAGATCAGTTGATTGCAGGTCTTTATTTCCAGATTCTCTATTCTATTCCATTGATATCTAAGTTTATACCAGTACCATGCTCTTTTTGTTACCATAGCTTTGAAGTATAATTTGAAATCAGATTTTTTTTTTTTTTGGTTCCACATGAATTTTAGGATTTTTTTTCCCTAATTCTGTGAAACATGATATTGATATCTTGATAAGAATTGAATTGAATCTATAGATTGCTTTGGGCAATATGGTCATTTTAACAATATTGATTCTTCCAATTCTTGAGTATGGGATGTATTTCTATTTTTTGTGTCATCTATGATTTGTTTCAGCGGTGTTTTTTAGTCCTCCTTATAGAGATCTTTCACCCCCTTGTTTAAGTATATTCCTAGGTGGCTTTATTTTTATAGCTATTATAAAAGGGATTATGTTCTTGATTTGATTCTCAGCTTGGTCATTGTTGGTGTATAGCAGTGCTACTGACTTGTGTACATTTGATTTTGTAACCTGAGACTTAACTGAATTCATTTATCAGCTCTAGGAATCTTTAGGAGTCTTTAGGGTTTTCTAGGTATAAGATCATATCAGTAGGCACCCAGCTAGCTCAGAGCCCTGCTACAGGATTGGCAAGTAAACATGACAGTTATTTCCTTCTAAGAGTCTTAGAGCATCAGAAGGCTTATGCAGCTCTTGGGCAGAAACCTGGAGAAGCCTGGACAAGATAGACTTAAATCCGAAGTGAAGGATACATGTGGGTTAGTAAGGAGAGGAGCCAAGAGTAGTACCAAGTCCCCTAGTTTCTTCTTTACAAATGAGTCCAGCTTGCAACACTTGTTCTAAATTTTCTGCTTTGTTCCATAACTTAATAGGCAATTCAGATTTGCACAGGAGGAACTTTAATTCTGGCCAGCTAGTCTGGCAGAATTCATTGCTTTGCGGTTAAGACTATGTAGCCACTTTGTGATCAAATACATGAATCCCAGTGCTTCTTTCTAGTGTGATGAAAATATTCTCAAATTAGATGATGGTGATGGTTGTGCAACTCTGTAAATGTTTTAAAAACCTTTGAATTGTGCCCTTTAAATTGGGTAAACTTTTGATATGAAAGTTATAGCTCAATAAAGCTATTAAAACTTAAAATGAAGACAGTAACTTTTTATTAATTAAGATTTTGAGGAAGCAATATAGACGATTTTAAAACAAGAACTTTTTGAGTAGTTTTTGAGATTTCACATAACTTGAGCACCATATCTCAACATATGGAAGTATAAAATATAAACATGGGGAAAAATCTATGTTAAAATATTATAATAAAACTAAATAACCTCCCTTTCCCATAACTAACAAAAGAAAGGGACAGTGTCTATACCAAAAAGCTTCAAAACTCATAGTCAATGTAGGAAAGATAAGATTTTGAACAGAGGGAAAAAGGTCAGTACAATGCAATATGGCAAAATTCCTAAGAACTCTCACTGTAATCTTTTATTTTATTTTATTTTTTCATAAGCTATTGGGGTACAGGTGGTATTGGGTTACATGAGTAAGTTCTTTAGTGGTGATTTGCGAGATTTTGGTGCACCATTCACCCAAGCAGTATTCACTGCACCATATTTGTAGTCTTTTATCCCACGCCCCTCTTCCACTCTTCCCCTCTAGTCCCTAAAGTCCATTGTATCATTCTTATGCCTTTGGGTCCTCATAGCTTAGCTCCCACGTATCAGTGAGAATATATGATGTTTGTTTTTTCATTCCTGAGTTGTAGCACTTAGCATAATAGCCTCCAATCTCATCCAGGTCACTGCAAATGCTGTTAATTCATTCCTTTTTATGGTTGCATAGCATTCCATCAGATAGATATAGATATATAGATAGATGATAGATGATAGACAGATTGATAGATGATAGATAATAGATAGATATGGATATATAGATATATTTCACAGTTTCTTTATCCACTCACTGATTGATGGGCATTTGGGTTGGTTCCATGATTTCACAATTGTGAATTGTGCTGCTATAAACACGCATATGCAAGTATCTTTTGTGAATAATGACTTCTTTTCCTCTGGGTAGATACCCAGTAATGGGACAGCTGGATCAAATGGTAGTTCTACTTTTAGTTCTTTAAGGAATCTCCACACTGTTTTCTGTAGTGGCTATGCTAGTTTACATTCCCACCAGCAGTATAGAAGTGTTCCCTGTTCACAGCACCCACGCCAACATGCACTGTTTTTTGATTTTTTGATTATGGCCATTCTTGGAGGAGTAAGGCGGCATCACATTGTGGTTTTGATTTGCATTTCCCTGACCATTTGTGATACTGAGCATTTTTTCAAGTTTGATGGCCATTTGTATATCTTCTTTTGAGATCTGTCTATTCATGTTCTTAGCCCACTTTTTGATGGGATTGTGTTTTTCTTACTGATATGTTTGAGTTCATTGTACATTCTGGATATTAGCTCTTTGTAAGATATATAGACTGTGAATATTTTCTCCCACTCTGTGGGTTGTCTGTTAATTCTGCTGACTGTTCTTTATTCCATGCAAAACCTCTTTAGTTTAATTAGGTCCCAGCTTTTTATCTTTGTTTTTATGCTATTTGCTTTTGGATTCTTAGTCATGAAATCCTTGCCTAAGCCAATGTCTAGAAGGCTTTTTCCAATGTTATCTTCTAGAATTTTTAAAGTTCCTGGTCTTATGTTTAAGTCCTTAATCCATTTTGAGTTGATTTTTATATAAGGTGAGAAATGAGAATCCAGTTTCATTCTCCTACATGTGGCCAGCCAATTATCCAGCACCATTTGTTGAAAAGGGTGTCCTTTCCTCACTTTATACTTTTGTATGCTTTGCCAAAGATCAGTTGGCTGTTAAGTATTTGGGTTTATTTCTGGGTTCTCTGTTCTGTTCTATTGGTCTGTGTGCCATTTTTATACCAGTACCATGCTGTTTTGGTGACTATGGCCTTATAGTATACCTTGCAATCAAGTAGTGTGATGCCTCCAGATTTGTTCTTTTTGCTTGGTCTTGCTTTGGCTATACAGGCTCTTTTGTGGTTCCATATAAGTTTTAGAATGTTTTTTTTTAAATTCTGTGAAGAATGAAGCTGGTGTTCTGAGGGGGATTGCATTGAATTTGTACATTGCTTTTCGCAGTATGGTCATTTTCACAATATTGATTCTACCCATCCATGAGCATGGGATGTGTTTCCATTTGTTTGTGCCATCTATGATTTCTTTCAGTAGTGATTTGTAGTTTTCCTTGTAGAGATCTTTTGACTCCTTTGTTAGTTATATTCCTAAGTATTTTATTTATTTATTTATTTATTTATTTATTTATTTGCAGCCATTGTAAAGGGGTTTAGTTCTTGATTTGATTCTCTGCTTGGTCACTGTTGCTGTATAGAAGAGCTACTGATTTGTGTACATTAATCTTATAGCCAGAAACTTTGCTGAACTCTTTTATCAGTTCTAGGAACTTTCTGGAGGGGTCCTTAGGGTTTTAAAGGTAAACAATCATATCATCAGCAAACAGTGACAGCCTGACTTCCTCTTTACTGATTTGGATGCCCTTTATTTCTCTCTCTTGTCTGATTGCTCTGGCTAGGACTTCCAGTACTATGTTGAAGAGGAGTGACGAGATTGAGCATTCCTGTCTTGTTCCATTTCTCAGAGGGAATGCTTTCAGCTATTCCCCATTCAGTATTATGTTGGCCGTGGATTTGTTATAGATGGTTTTTATTACATTAACGTATGCCCTTTGTATACTGATATTGCTGAGAGTTTTCATCATACAGCGATGCTGGATAATGTTGAATGCTTTTTTTGCATCTATTGAGATGATCATGTATTTTTTGTTTTTAATTCTGTTTATGTGGGGTATCATATTTATTGACTCATGAATGTTAAACCATCCCTGCATCTCTATTATGAAACCCACTTGATCATTATATTTTTCATGTGTTGTTGGGTTCAGTTAGCTAGTATTTTGTTAAGGATTTTAGCATCTATGTTCATCAAGGTCTGTAGTTTTCTTTTTGGCTATGTCCTTTCCTGGTTTTGGTATTAGGGTGATGCTGGCTTCATAGAATGAATTACGGAGGGCTTCTTCTTTCTCTATCTTGTGGAATAGTGTCAAAAGGATTGGTACCAATTCTTCTTTGAACGTCTGGTAGAATTCTGCTGTCAATCTGTCTGGTCTTGGATTATTATTATTATTTTGATAATTTTTAAATTACCATTTCAATCACACTACTTGTTACTGGTCTGTTCAGGGTATCTAATTCTTCCTGATTTAAGCTAGGAGGGTTGTATATTTCCAGGAATTTATCCATCTCTTCTAGGTTTTCTAGTTTATGTGCATAAAGGTGTTCATAGTAGCCTTGAATGATCTTTTGTATTTCAGGGGTGTCAGTTGTAATATCTTCCTCTTTTATTTCTTAGGGGAGTTATTTGGATTTTCTTTCTACTTTTCTTGGTTAATCTTGCTAATAGTCTATCCATTTTATTTATCTTTTCAAAGAACCAGCTCTTTGTTTCATTTATCATTTGTAGTGGGTTTTCTTGTTTGTTTGTTTCCATTTCATTTGGTTTTGCTCTGATTTTGGCTATTTTCTTTCTTCTGTTGGGTTTGGGTTTGGTTTGTTCTTGTTTCTCTAGTTCCTTCAGGTGTGACCTTAAATTATCTGTTTGTGCTCTTTCAGCCTTTCTGAGGTAGGTGTTTAAGGCTATGAACTTTCCTCTTAGCACTGCCTTTGCTGGATCCCAGATATTTTGATAGGTTATGTCATTATTGTTGATCAGTTTGAAGAATTTTTAAATTTCCATCTTGATTTCATTTTTGATCCAATGTTCCTTCAGAAGGAGGTTATTTAATGTCCATGTCTTTGCATGGTTTTTGAATGTTCCTTTTGGAGTTGATTTCCAGTTTTATTCCACTGTGGTTTGAGTGAGTGCTTGATATGATTTCAATTTTCTTAAATTTTTTGAGGCTCATTTTATGGCCTATCATATGTTCTATCTTGGAAAAAGTTCCATGCACTGTTGAAGAGAATGTGTGTTCTGCAGTTGTAGGATGAAATGTTCTGTACATATATGTTAAGTCCATTTGTTCCAAGGTATAGTTTAAATCCATTGTTTCTTTGTTGACTCTGTCTTGATGGATGACCTGTCTAGTGCTGTTAGTGGAGTACTGAAGTCCCCACAATTATGGTGTTGCTGTCTCATTTCTTAGGTCTATTAGAAATTGTTTTATAAATTTGGGAGCTCCAGTGTTAGGTGCATATATGTTTAGGATTGCAATAGTTTCCTGTTGGAAAAGGTGTTTTACCATTATATACTGTCCCGGTTTGTCTCTTTTAACTGCTTTTGCTTTAAAGTTTGTTTTGTCTGATATAAGAATAGCTACTCCTGCTTGCTTTTGGTGTCCATTTGCATGAAATGCCTTTTTCTACTCCTTTAAGTTTATGTGAGTCCTTATGTGTTAGGTGAGTCCCCTGAGGGCAGCAGATAGTTGGTTGGTGAGTTCTTATCTATTCTGCAGTTCCATATCTTTTAAGTGGAGCAGTTAGGCCATTTACATTCAATGTTAGTATTGAAATGTGAGGTAACATTGCTTTCATCATGCTTTTTTTGGCCTGTGTACTTTGGTTTTGTTTTTTTGTTTGTTTTTGCTTTTTAGCTCATATTTTTGTTATGTAGGTCCTGTGTGATTTATGCTTTAAAGAAGTTACCTTTTGATGTGTTTCCAGGATTTGTTTCAAGTTTTAGAGCTCCTTTTAGCAGCTCTTGTAGTGGTGGTTTGGTAGTGGTGAATTCTCTCAGCATTTGTTTGTCTGAATATGACTGTATCTTTCCTTCATGTATAATGCTTAGTTTCACTGAATACAAAATTCTTGGATGATAATTGTTTTATTTGAGGAGGCTGAAGATATGGCCCCAATCCCTTCTGCTTGTAGGGTTTCTGCTGAGAAATCTGCTGTTAATCTGACAGGTTTTCCTTTATAGGTTACCTGGTGTTTCTGTCTCATAGCTCTTAAGATTCTTTCCTTCATCTTAACTTTGGATAACCTGATGACAATGTGCCTAGGTGAAGATCTTTTTGCAACGAATTTCCCAGGTGTTCTTTATGCTTCTTCTATTTGCATGTCTAAGTCTCTCACAAGGCTGGGGAAGTTTTCCTCAATTATTCCCCCAAATATGTTTTCCAGGCTTTTACAATTCTTTTCTTCCTTAGGTACACCAATCATTCTTAGGTTTGGTTATTTAACATAATCTCAGACTTCTTGGAGGCTTTGTTCATATTTTCTTATTCTGTTTTCTTTGTCTTTGTTGGATTGGGTTAATTTGAAGGCCTTGTTTTTAAGCTCTGAATTTCTTCCTTCTACTTGTTCAATTCTATTGCTGAGACTTTCCAGAGCATTTTGTATTTCTAAAAGTCCAAAGTTTCCTGAATTTTTTTATTGTTTTTTCTTTAAGCTGTCTATTTCCATGAATATTTCTCTCTTCACTTCTTTTATCATTTTTTGGAATTCCTTGGACTGGGCTTCACTTTTTCTCTGGTCCCTCCCTGATTAGCTTAATAACTAACCTCCTGAATTTCTTTTCAGGTAAATCAGGGATTTCTTTTTGGTTTGGATCCATTGCTGGTGATCTAGTGTGATTTGGCGGGGGTGTTGAAGAACCTTGTTTTGTCATATTATCAGGGTTGGTTTTCTAGTTCCTTCTCATTTTGGTAGGCTTTATGAGAGGGAAGGTCTAGGGTTGAAGGCTGTTGTTCAGATTCTTATGTCCCACGGATGTTCCTTTGACGTAGTACTCTCCCTCTTTTCCTATGGATGTGGCTTCCTGTGAACTGAACTGGAGTGATTGTTGACTTTCTTCTGGGTCTAGCCACCTAGCGAGTCTACCCAGCAATCAGCTGATACTGAGGGTTGTCTGCACAGAGTCCTGTGATGTGACCCATCTATGCATCTCTCAGACATGGATACTGGTGCCTGTTCCAGCAGAGGTGGCGGAGGGTGCAATGGACTCCAGGAGGGTTCTTAGCTTTGGTGGTTTAATGCTCTATTTTTGTGCTGGCTGGCCTCCTGCCAGGAGGTGGCAATTTCCCGAAAGCATCAGCTACAGTAGTGTGGAGAGGGACAAGTGGTGGGCAGGGCCCTAGAACTCCCAAGATTATATGCCCTTTGTCTTTCACTACCAGGTTGGATAGGAATATACCATCAGGTGGTGGTAAGGCTAGGCATGTCTGAGCTCAGACTCCTTCAATGGGTCTTGCTGTGGCTGCTGTGGGGGTGGGGTGAGATTCTCAGATTGCTGTAATTGCATACCTAGGAGGATTACGGATGCATCTGCTGAGCCATGCAGGTTGTCAGGAAAGTGAGGGAAAGTCAGCCGTCTCAGGCTTCACCCAGCTTCCACAAAAACTGAAGAGCCAATCTCACTCCCACCATGCTTCCTCACAACAGCCCTCAGTCTGTTTCCAGGCAGAGGGCAAGACAGGCTTGAAAACTTGCCCGAGGCTTTCTACCTCCCAGGGCTTCAGTTCTTCCTCCACCTGTGAAGTCTACACACCCAATTAGCTTTGGCCCTCCCCTGAGTTCTGGCCAGGAGGCTTCTGTCGCCTTCAAATCATTACAAAGTTCAGCTAGAGAATTCCTTCTCCCTGTGGAGTTTTAACCCCTGCTCATCTGGCCACCTTCCTGATGGATCCCTGTGGTGCCAGGCAGGAATGGGCTGCTTGGGGGCCCAGCGAGCTCCCAGGACCTTTCTGCTCTTTCCTCTATCCCTGTATTTTGCTCTGCTCTCTAACTTGACTCAACTCCAGGTAAATTCAGAAACTTTTCCCACAAACAGAACTTCAGTTTCTCCAGTGGGAGTGTGTGTTCAGAAGAGGAGGGTCTCCCTTTCCTAATTCTGCAGTTGTGGCACTCACAGTGTTTGGGATGTTTCCCAGATCCTATAGGAGCAGTCCACTGTCCTTCGGAGGGTCTGTGGGTCCTCTTGGGATTGCTGTTTTGTTCTTACAGTCAATCTGGTGCTCAGATTTACAATGCCAAACTTCTACATGCTGCTGCGTCCAGAGCTGCAATCTAGTGCACCTCCTGTCTGCCATGATCCCCCAAATCCTCTCACTATAATCTTAGATTTCAAGAAAGGTAAACTGAATGAGCAGTTGCTCCTATTCTGAGGACTAACAGAAATACTGGTTGGGAAAAATAGATAAGTGAAGAAAGTGACAAAAAGGACTGACTGAGGGAAATAAAACATCCAGCACTACACACTGAACTGGAATGATGAGCCGAACTTTTTTTTCTTCATTTCTTCTTAAAAAAAAAAAAAAAAAAAAAAAAAACAGGATATATGTACAAAACATACATGTTTGTCACAGAGATATATGTGTCCCACAGTGGTTTGCTGAACCTATTGACCTGTCCTCTAAGTTCCCTCCCCTCACACCCCACCTCCAACAGGCCCTGGCGTGTGTATTTCCCCTCTCTGTGTTCATGTGTTTTCAATGTTCAACTCACACTTATGAGTGAGAACATGCAGTGTTTGGTTTTCTGTTCCTGTGTTGGTTTGCTGAGGATGATGACTTCCAGCTGAAATCTTAAAGTGTTCCCCCATAGAAATGGAAATACTACCTTCCCAACCAAAAAGAGTAAAACATCCTAGAACACAATTCAGAAGAGCACAGCCCAAGTAAATACTGTGTGCCTCCTTGGTTGGGTTTTCTCCCTCCCCACTAACAATTCCCTAGGCTACAAAAATATAGGGACCATATGAAAGACTCAGTCTTCGAACAGCTGCTGAAGAAGAAAAGAAACAATTCTCAAATACAGTGAGATACTATATCAGATTGAGTAAAACACTTGGACATAGCCACCCAAGCATAAACAAGATGATATAATTCACATGCCAACTAAGCAATGGCATTACAGTAAAAAGAAAAGGAAAATCTTTTT
The DNA here is from genome assembly GCF_007565055.1 of Rhinopithecus roxellana. Classification (NCBI taxonomy): domain Eukaryota; kingdom Metazoa; phylum Chordata; class Mammalia; order Primates; family Cercopithecidae; genus Rhinopithecus; species Rhinopithecus roxellana. The sequence continues at coordinate 139,073,754 of NC_044549.1, read as the reverse complement.
CATGGAAATAAAAACCTATTGTGGAAGAAAACAAAAATCCCCACCTCCCACAAAAATGAAGAAAAGATGCCATGCTATAGAACAACTTTTTGTCACTGTGAATTTAACCAACAGGCATGCAAAGGTGAGATGATAAAAAACAAAATTAGATTTTTTTTAAGGGGATGAAGGATTGCTGACATATAGATACATATTGGCCAGGTGCAGTGGCTCACACCTGTAATCCCAACACTTCAAGAGGCAGAGATGGGAGCATCACTTGAGCCCAGGAGTTGAAGACCAGCCTGGGCAACATAGGGAGACCTGTCTCTGCAAAAAATAAAAACTTAACTGAACATAGTGGCATACACCTGTAGTCCTAGCTATTTGGTGGGCTGAGGTGAGAGAATAGCTTAAGCCAAGGAGGTTGAGGCTGTAGTAAGCCATAGTCATGCCATTGCCTGGGTGACAGAGTGAGACTTTGTCTAAAAAAAAAAATACATATTAAGAATCATAGTTATTGAATAATTAATAATTATATTGAAAAAAATATTGGATAAAATAGAGCTGGGGATCAATTAATATCACAGAGGAATGGCTTGAGAAAATTTTAATGAAAACAGGTAAGATTTAATTAATAAAAAAAAGCAAATAGAGACAAAGGATAGACAAGGGCAATCCAACCTAATGATGACTGGTATCCATGAAGTCAAGAATTCAACAAATGGAGTGGGAGGGGGAAAACTGAAATATGCAATAGTTTTAAGAATGTTTCCTTGCAATGAACAAAAACAAAACATAAATCTGGAAACTAAAAGAATAAATAAAGTTTTAGGGAAATTAAGCATAGAATGCTCAAAATCAAGATATATCTTTCTTAAGAATTTTTAGGATAAATAAGAATATTGCATGTATTCAGGGAGAAAAAGCAAGTTAAATGCAAGGGGAGAAAATGACAGTTTGGCCTCAGACTTATCTATGTAACATATAATAACAGGGTATGTCTGCAATAATGTGAGCAAATATATATATATATATATATTATCCAATGATGTCATTCTGAGCAAAGCTACTGTACAAATATAAAGGAAATAGTAAAAATCCTAGAGAACAGAGTACCCAAGGGTCTTTCCTTGAATAACTATGTGAAAATGAAATCTAGCAAAAATAAAGAACAGGAAATACTCACGAGCAACAAACACAATTAAATATAGAAATAATAAGAAACTACTGTGGGGATTATGGTTGTAGGTCATAGTATTACTTTGGATACCTGAATCATGTGAAAATATTGAGAAATAATATCAGAGACTTATAAGGCTCTATCTTTCATAACAGGGAGTCAATTGATATAGATTTAAAACATAGTGTTAAAAAATTGATTACAACCTCTGAATACTTTCTACACCTATATTTTTTCATGTTAGAAGAGACTTCTAGGCAGGAATATGTCTCGTGAAGAAAAATATAAAAATATATGAATTTCTGAAATGATTTCAACTACACTAGGGTTTTTCTTCTGAAACATTCTGGTGCAATTAAATCAAGTGTTTTAATTTAAGATTGCACAGTCATATATAATAAAAATATGCCTGTATATTTGTCATTCTCATGGTACATAAGCATTAAAAGATAGTTGGAACAATATAAAACAAATTAATATAAAGATTTTGTCTGGAACATGAGGATTTTTATTTATCTCTTTCCTCATGCTCATAACAATCTTACATAATGTTTACAAAAAACATAGGATTTTTTTGGTAAATTTTGTAGATGAAATACAATCCAACAGTCTTACAACTAAGAAATTTTAAATCAAATGAGTTTATGGAGATGAAAAAAGATATCCATGTGCATGAAACTAGTAAATGTTCCAGTCAGGAATTCCTACAAAGTAATGTTAGAATATTTCTAGAATTGCTTCCAAATTAATGTAAAAATGTAAAGACTGAGTACATCTACATACTCCATAACCCTCTCTTGCTTCCAAAAATTCAAAAAAGGATGTAGGGCCCATTTACTGGGTTTTGTGTATAAATAAGAAATATGAAGAAATTGATAGAAATTGTCTGTATTTCATTTTCTTCCAAGATATGCTGCAAGATACTTTCATTGCCCAAGTGTTCACTCTCAAGTTTGATGTAGCTGTCCAAAGGAAGTTAAAATACTGACCTTCATAGACCATAACTTGGCATCTGTTGAACCCCTATTTTGGCAACTTGGCTTATTCTTGCAGAGAAAGTGATTGGTATAATCAAAATCATTGACTGATTTCTGCCTGTCATAAATGTAGGGGCATTGTTATATTATTAGTAACTATCTTTTTTGTTTGTTTGTATATTTTTTGTTTTGTTTGAGACAAGGCCTTGCTCTATCACCCATGCTGGAGTGCTGTGGGGGAAATCTCAGTTCACTGCCACCTCTGCCTCCTACGCTCAAGCAATCGTCCCACCTCAGCCTCTCAAGTAGCTGGGACTACAGGCGTTCACCACCGTGCTTAACTTAATTTTTGTATTTTTTTGTAGAGGTAAGGTCTCACCATATTGCCCAGGCTGGTCTTTAACTCCTGGGCTCCTGGTTCAAGCAATTCGCACTCCTTAGCCTCTCAAAGTGTTGGGATTATAGGTGTGAACCACCACACCTGACCAGATTCTGCAATTAATAAATGTGTGTTGTGAGTTGGACAACTACTTTACAAAACAAAATAAAAATAATAACTATGATAATGATAATCATGTATAGAACATCTATTAAATTTTCGAAACCGTGTTGGGCCTTTATATAAATTTAGACTTACAAGGCTAAATCCAATCAATGGGAGGCCTCACTAGAACAAAAAGGCTGACCCATGTTTCAGATGAGGTGAACTTCTCCTGCCTGACTAAATGAGCTGAGACACCAGTCTTTTCTTGCCTTCAGATTTTGAAACTGAAACCTCAACTCTTCTGAAGTCTTGGGCTTGCTGCCTTCCAACTAGAACTTATACCAACAGCCCTCCTGGTTCTCCAGCCTTCACACTTAAACTGGACTTACATCATTGACTCTCCTGGATCTGTAGGTTGCTACCTGCAGATGTTGTGTCCTCTCGGCCTGGGTTATTATGTAAGTCAGTTTCTTACAATAAATCTCTTGTTTATCTATCTAGCTTGTCTATCTATCTATTTATCTATCTATCTATCTATCTAGCTTGTCTATCTATCTATCTATCTATCTATCTATCTATCATCTATCTATCATCTATCTTTCTATCTATCTACACATTCTGTTGGTTCTGTTTCTCTGGAGAACATTGACTAGTACAGTTAATTGTCTCCTAATCAACTAATGTTTCTAGTGGTTGGATTATTTACTATATTAATGAAATAAAACCTATGCACTATTTACACCAGCACTTCTCAAAAGCTATTCCTGGACATATTGTTAAAATGCAGATTCTGATTCAGAAGGTGGGTAGGGGGGTGAGTCTGGAACTCTGACAAGACCCCAGGTGATGTCAATGCCATGCTGTTGATCCATGCATCACACTTTAAGCAGCAAAAATTTAGAGACCACCCTTTACTTCAAAGTAAAGTGACTGGAGATTCCTCTGAGCCTAGCAGCCTCCACTGCATCATATTCAGTCCGAGGTCTCTTCCTACACCAAGGAAAAGCTATAGTTAAAGTATAAATCAGGGGGTCATCTGCGAGGGAAACGAATGTCACTCACAGTAGTTGTTCTCTGTTTCTGCTATCATTAAACTTCAAATTGGTGCCTGTCTGTGCATGAAGAAGAAAAACAGAAAAGGATAAAAACAAAAGCATTTACCCTTGGGCAGAAACAATCCACTATTCCAAGTATTATTTTCTGACTACATAAACTGTTGCAGGCAGAACTCTGCTAAGTGGAACTAAGTCTAGGCTGCAAACCTTTGCTTTCTCAGAACCTCCCCATATCAATGCATTCTCTTGACAAGTCCCTGAGCTTACTTGCCTATCTCACCAGAACAGAGAAACGTGCACTTCTAAGTTACTTATTCATGGTATCAAGCCTATCGATAAGACAAATTATGCCATACATTAAAATGTCATTTGGCCAATTTTGGAAAGAAAAGCCTTCATTTGTGACAATCTAAATGTGCTCTGCAATACATTAGAGATTATAAAAAAGAAAATGTCAATTTTCATTTTCCATTTAATTTTAGGTTAAAATTTTGCAGTAACTTGACTGTAACACCTGTGTAAGCAGTAAATGCTACCACATATTTACCCTGGATGATAGACACCAGACTAATAAAACACAAAAATACTTTATCACAAATGACAAGAGGCAGCTGCAACTTTTACAAGAAAAAAAAAAAAATGTGTTCTGATTTATCCAGACTTCTAAACAGTCAGTCACATGATTGGAAATAGCCATCCAGGTTAGAAGATTTGCTGTTTCATCAAATGCACTACCCATTCGTTGGATGGCATGGTATTTTAAACTGTTTTGTGACAGAAAATATCATGCGGGTGTGAAACAAGGGAGTTGAAAGGTGCTTTCACTCATTTTACATTACGAATTCTATCCAGGGAAAGCACTCACTTCTGCTCTTTCCTTTTACGTCATCTTGACTTTCTCATTTCCTCAGCTGCTTTGGTAGGTGTTTTGACACTTGACACTTTTAAAAGGAGCAAAAAAGCGGAAAGTTTTTCTATATAGACATTTCTCTGTGTTCTAATACTGTGAGAGAAAGAACTAGTGTAGAAAATCAGATGTTCTAATTAGAGAATTTTCACATATGTGATTGTAATACATTTAAATAGGCGTACCACTAAATCTAGACCATGTACAACAAAACATTTCTTCGATAATCCGAAAGGCTCTTAATGTTACATGACAGATGTGTAAAAACACTGGTTAATCGTTCAGTCTAACGGATTAAATGCAACAAGACATTTTTACTGAGTGCCAACACAATAATGGTACCCAGTTGCTAGATTGCTAAAGTAAAGTGAGTTACTGGCTCACAAAGGCATTATCTAACATCTGGATCATGCTGTTCTCTCAAACATAGAAAAATCATTAGCCTAATGAATTAGGGTTGCTTGACAGTTTTATATATGGGCTCACGCATTTAGGTAAATTGCCTCAAAGATCTGGAGAGGGTTTTGAAGGTATTTAAACTCCTAGTGTTGTTGAGTAAAATCAGAAAATGGATTTGCATTCAATATATTGAAGAAGGTCTGATGTTGTTAAGTTTGTTAAGTAGATAGTTTAAAACAGTTTAACTTCATACATAGGTAACTTTTCAACCCTGCTTGACCTACATTGCCACATGAGTATCACGGCCCTGCTACACCCTTCCCTGTCTGGTTTTCCTACTTTCCTCTGCAGTAACAGGTCAGCAACAGTATAACTGATTTCAAAAATCAGAATTTTGTGGCTATTTAATAAAAATAGCCTTTTGTAGCAGTTTTCATTAACAAAAATTTATGAACTCATAAAAGAAAGTGAAGTACCATGTACTGAATGGTCACTGTGTGTCTTCACTTGGGTCGGCACTTATACGCATTATATGCATAATCTCATTAAATAGACACCAAAAATCTATAGGGTAGTTATTAATTCCACTTTCCTGATAAGAAAACGGAGCCTCTGAGAGTGCAAATTTGTGTCTGGTCACACAACTAGCTACCAATGGACTTAAAATATGAACTCATATTCATGTGATTCCAATACATATTTTAATTATAATATGCTCTAGCATACATAAGTTAATGAAAATAAAGTATAATTCAACTACACGAGCAGTTTATTTTCTTGGTTTACATCTATTCATTTATCTAATTATAAAAGTAATATAACTCTCTGTTAGAAAACTTGGAAAGCAGAGAACACTGCAAAATTCATAAACATTATCTGTAATCCTACAATACATGGATAATAACGGATACATGGATAATAATGGATGATATTGGATGGATTAACTTTTACAAATTTAGGTTCATAATGCGTGTATCTTTTATAACTAGTATTTGCACTTAAAGTATCATGACTATTTTCCATGTTAGTAAATATGCTCTGAAACATTATTTTTATGGCTACATGTTATTCCACATTATAAAGACATCATAATTCAATCTGGTCTCCTTGTTGAATAGCGCTGTTGTTTCAAATTAAAATTATTCTTTAAAAAAAATAAGAAGGTATTGTGATACAATGAAAACAACTTGGCACTGGAAATACAGAATACTGAAGTCTAGGTTTGTTATTTGCTAGCTCTGAAACATTTTAAACTTTCTGGTACTGATTTTTATCTGCAAGATAAAAGAACTAGAGTAGATAACACTTTTCACACATTTTAGGTTCTATGACTCCAGGAATACTATGTAAATTATTCTAAATCTGATGCTCAAACTAGAGTATTTATTGCATATACAAAGATACAGGCAATGGCTGGGGGGCTAAAGGGAAAAGTTATGAATTCACATATTGGATCAAAGTGTCAGATTTTCCTTTTTGACAAGTCCTAATTTATTCAAATTTAGTTGAAATGCTATTTTGACAGGTACTAACGCATTATGAAATAAAATACAATATTTTCATAAATTTTACTCCTTAAAACAGAAAATTTCAAAATATCGAACTCCAACTCCTTAAGATATATAATGACTTCTGTGTTGTTAGATATGTTTCGGTGGAATATTTTGAGTATTTGAGCAGCCTTGCCTAGAACAATTGAAACTAGTCCTAAAACACTATAGTTATGTTAGTTACTAATCAGATATTTCCATGTAAATGATGCAACTTGTGGGCACAGGTTTCCCTTGAAATGTCTTCCTTGAGATACTATGGGCAGCAAAATGTTTTTCTAGATTGAAACAAATATTAATCCCTTTCCTATTGTTTCACCTCAGATGGATTTTTCCAAAAAATAAAAATAAAATAGAATAAAAATTACCTCCTGAGCTCCTGTTAGAAATGTGAGCTTTTAGCACTTTGAGCAAAATGTGGCTTGAGAAGCATCTTGGTCTTTGCAACTCCTAAGCATTTTCCCTTCTTGTTCTTTTCCTATTGCTATTTGTTCTTCAGTCATTGGTTCACTTGCCATCCTCCCAGGAGTTACCTTCTTTTCTTAGTTTGATATGCTACAGACTTTGTTTTTTTAATAAATGTGATACTTATGAAGTGTACATGCTATAACTCTTTTAAACTCTCTTTTTCTAAGTGTTAAATGTGTATATGTGCAAGTCACATGTGCACACAGACACACATTGCCAGACATGAGACTTCTTGAGACTTCTCTCATGTTTGAAAGGTGTGCAAAGCAAACTATGGAAACTATTAATGAAATGAGGATCACTGTCCGGGCAATGAAGATGGGGTGAATCATTTGAAAATTATTCATGTGAGTAGTCAATCCATGGAAACCAGAACTTTCTGATACTCTGAAGGAGTAAGAATTGGTCTAATGGTTCAGTCAAGCAACAGATCTGATGAAAATTCAAAGGGGTCTTGAAGGAAGTGATTTAATACACTCTTTCATCCTTCAAGTATTTGCTTATTTTTTGGCAATCTATGATAATGGAAAAACAGTGCATTTCTACACATATATTCTTGTGTTTTTTCTTAACTGAACACCTATTGAGATTGAAATAATCCATTCAGTAATGAGAATATGAATAATGAATGACACATGGTTCTTACCCTCAAGAATCTCAAAAATCTACTGGTCAGAAATGAAAGAGTCCTAAGCATAGGAAGACAATTCTTCTGAGGGAATTTTTCTTGTTTTGTTTTGTATTGTCTTTTAGAAGTAGCCCAGCTCATAAAACCATTTGTCAATTTTCCAGAATCATGCCGACACCAAGGCCAATGCTTCCCATTGATGATATGTTATGTTCGTGTGGAGATTTACAGTTCCTTTTCATTCACAATGCTCCATTTGATCTCACAGCAGGCATGAGACAGTAGGTGAAGCATTTGAGAGACAGCCAGATAAATGAAGGAACTTCTTTGAAGTAACACAATTAGACTGTAGAAGTCCGACATTAAACCACCTATTTCAAATTATTGATCTAATGTTGTTTTTACTTTTTCTTGTTGCATATCAAATTCTTTGAAAATTTTTTTAATGTTAAATATTCTGTAGAATCAAGAATTAGATTAATGCAGAAAACAACCATGTATCCACAAACCCATTTCCAATGTGTCAGCTTTTTCCAGTCTCAATTTTCCTAATCACTTTGCGATTAGTAGAAAGATGGGTAATATTGGACAGATAAGCAATGATAAATTGAAGGACAAAAATCTTGTGGAAAATGTTTTACATTTGATAAAAAGCCTTATTTAGAAGAAGTGAATAATTTGAACATAAATACTTGGAGGTGTTTAAGCTTGTGCTAAAATTATTCTCATCAGTATGGCAAGGAAGAAGAGGCTACAAAATGATTACAAGAGAAAGTAAACTGAGAAAATTGGTGGAGCTAGGCTAAGTGAGATCAAGGATTTGCCTGACAGGGAACTGGAATACACAGGCTTCTCTCAGAGTCACCATGATTAAAGACCCCGTACCCATGTTAAATACATTCTAATAATAATACTTATTGATATGGTTTGGATTTGTATCCCCACCCAAATCTCATGTTGAAGTGTAATCCCCAATGCAGGACCTGGGGCTTTGTGTGAGGTGAATGGATTCTAATGGTTTAGCACCATCCCTCTAGCACTGTTTTCCTGATAGAGTTCTTGTTTAAAAGCGTGTGGCACCTACCCCTACCCCTTCCTCCTAGTTTGGCCATGTAAGACGTGCCTGCTTCCCCTTCACCTTCTGCTGTGATTGTAAGCTTTCTGAGGCCTCCTCAAAAGTCAAGCACATAGCCAGCATCATGCTTCCTGTACAGCCTGAAGAACCATAAGCCAATTAAACATCTTTTCATTGCAAATTTCCCAGTCTGTAGTATTTCTTTATAACAATGTTAGAATGGACTAATACACATGTAAAATAAATAGTAAATAGACTATAGCAACACTTGCCTGGCTAGTTCCACCTTAAGTAGAAATTTGTGCAAAGGATAAGGATAACATCATGGAAATTGTAAGTAAAAAAGATTTCTGGCCAGGTGCGGTGGCTCACGCCTATAATCTCAGCACTTTGGGAGGCTGGGGCGGGTGGATCATGAGGTCAGGAGATCGAGACCATCCTGGCTAACACAGTGAAACCCCGTTTCTACTAAAAATACAAAAAAATTAGCCAGGCATGGTGGCGGATGCCTGTAGTCCCAGCTACTCAGGAGGATGAGGCAGGAGAATGGCGTGAACCCGGGAGGCAGAGCTTGCAGTGAGCCGAGATTGCGCCACTGCACTCCAGCCTGGGCTACAGAACGAGACTCCGTCTCAAAAAAAAAAAAAAAAAAAAAAAAAAAAAGATTTCTGTGCCAGTACATTTATTGAAATATTCGACCACTGGTCAGCTTGAGTTCCTATTGCCCCTGTCAGTTAACGTAAAGAAGTTCAGTGTTTTAGGCACCCACATTGCCCTGCCTATTTCTTCTATGTGATAGTCAATGGGAGGAACCATTGGAGAGCTTGATAAGTTTATCACGGGTTGCAGATGTGCGACAGAAGCTACCCGAATGCATTTCCTTAGATCCATTGCCCACAAACACACTCAAAGGGTTAAGGAAGTTAGAAAGGAGAGAGTTGACAAGGATATCTCAAAAGGAGCACTACTGCTACTCTGTATAAACATGCGTGCCAGTTGCCTTTCCAGGCCACTTCTGTTTTTGTTTATTGGTCCGTACTCCATAAGGAGAACCACCATAGAGTTGTTTAAATCACCTGCAGAATCTTCTGTGACATTGATTTTACCCTTTTTGTGAGCCAGAGTTCAGCAACAAAAACTTTTGCGTGAAAGATTGAAAAAAATGCCAGAACTCAAAATGTCTCCTGGTCAATGCCCTATATCCTTTAGCACAAAGTACCAGCTTTGACTTTGTCTCTTACCAGATACGTCCTTCAAATCAAAGTCATCTGTGCCACGAACTTCTAAGAGTTGGGCCAAGGGAACTTTTAACCAAGAAACTGTTTCACCAAATGTTAGAGTGTCTGGCATCTTGCTGAAACCTAAAAGCACGGAATGTGAAATGCTTCAGAAGGCTGTAGCCTCCTCTGAAATTTTACAAAGTATAGTGTGCACCCAAAATGTTTGTTTATTTTATGTTTCTGATTAGAGAATTATTCAATGTTCATCATAAAAAATTAAAGAGAAAATGACAATTATTCTTAATCACAAGACACTATTGTCATGTTATATTTCCTTCTCTTCTTCTATAAATGGTTTGTTTTATGAACTAAGCATCTTATTCTATATGCTTCTCTATGTATATCCTCTTCTTTATATATTTTCCGTATCATTTAATAGTGTGTTAAAATGTTAAGCTATCATGTGGAAGTGCCATTATTAATCAATTCTAAATTAATGTATTTTAATTTTTCTAATCTTAAATAGAATATTTTAGATACTATCTTAGTTCATATAACATTGTGCACATCTTTGATTACCACCTTAATTTTATTCTAGATAATAACTATGACAAATATCAATGAATACTTTTAGAATCCTGATAGATTTTGCCATATTGACTTCTAGAAGGTTAGTGCTCTGTCACAAGCTGTGGCTAAGATTTGTCTTGCTGTACTGTGTCAACAGAAAAAGATATTTCAAAAGGATATCTGAAAAATATTGTTATTTTGAATTTTACTAGTGAAATTAATCTCTCTCCCCCCCCCCCCCCCCCTCTCTACCCCTCTTTCTCTTTCTGTCTCTTTTAAATGCCACTCTCCTACCATAGAAAAAGAATCTAAGTCCTGGGACACACCTAGCCCCACAGTCTGCCATACCCTATCCCATCTAGGACTCATCAGAGGGATTATTTCCAGAGCTCCTATTCTCTTTGCCTGGTTTCTCCTTAGGCCTCTTTCCATTAGCACCCTGCATTAGTCTGCTTTCACAGTGCTATAAAGAACTTCCCTGAGACTGGGCAATTTATAAAGGAGAGAGGTTTAATTTACTCACAGTTCCACATATCTGGGGAAGCCTCAGGAAACTTACAGTCATGGCACAAGGGGAAGCAGGCACCTTCTTCACAAGGCAACAGGAGAGAGAGCATGTGAAGGAGGAACTGTCAGGCACTTATAAAACCATCAGATTTCAGGACAACTCACTATCACAAGAACAGCATAGGGAGAACCACCCCCATGATCCAATCATGATCCAATCTCCCACCAGATCTCTCCCTGGACATGTGGGGATTATGGGAACTATAATTTGAGATGAGATTTGGGTAGGGACACAGAGTCAAACCACATCACACCCTTTTCTTTTTTCTGGAAGTCTCTTCTTCTCAAAGGTACTTTCTATTCCAAATATCTACTATAACCCAGTTTTATTCACAGCTGCTGTGAATTAATCTCACAATGTGTTAGAGGATAATCAGTATATTAGTTGATAACCCTTATGCTGTTTTCTTTTGTTGAAATATTTTGAGAGAAATTAAAGAAAAATAATAGCATTCTAAGATCCAAAGGGATAAAAGTTTAATGATAGATAATGGGGAAAATGCTTTGGATTAAAGAATCTTATTTGCTGCTCTCTCAGACTTTATTTCAAGTTGTTGCCTTTTGAAAAAATTTGCCTTAAAATGTAAATCAGAATTGCAAGTAGATCTCTGATTTTTTTAGGCTCTCATTTCTACATTTACTTCATTTCTTTTTCTTTTTTTTTTTTTTTTACAAAAACATAAAATTTTGTTTCTGCAAAATTGCTGGTATTCCACCCATTGTGATCCCTCTAGTTGTTTTCAAGTTGTTAATAAGTCCACTAACTACTGAACAGGGCCTATTCTTACAAACTTTGTGGCAAGCTCAAACTCACAGCATTTTAAAACAGAAGGAATCTTAACACTAGCTGATGAACCTCAAAAAATTGAAGTAGGTCCAGAGAAATTAGGCAGTTTCCAAGATGATGCAGATAACTGTCTTCTAACACTCCAGCCAATGCTTTCTATTACAATTATGTCATTTACTGTGTTGTTATTGTTGAAAACTTCATGTAAACTATATCCTAAAATAACTCTTGAGGAGCATTTCATTTCATGTATATTATTATCACAGCCTCACATTAACCTTTTCCTTCCTAATCAGTTCCTCCTGAAAATATATCCGGTTCCTACAAGAAGAAATTGTTCCTAGTTAAGTTACAAAGACACAGGTGCAAACTTCAGATGAGTCAAAAAGCTAGTGTGCTGCTGCTAAAATCCTGCTCTTCACAATTATATTTTACATTAATCCTGGGGTGTGCACCTGCTTCTAAGGGAAAGGCTTCCAGGAATTCAAAGGATTCTTTGTCTGAATCCACATTTCATTCAGCTTAATGAGCTTTATGCATATGCTAATTTTCAAGCATCATACCTCAAAGAGGTGTGAGAATATATCTAGATGTAGATATAGATCTCAGTAAAGAGAAAAATGAGAAAATGCAGTAAAAGTTCTAATAGTTCAGTAGTGTGGTATAAAATATGATGGCACAATTGGTTCTCCAGTGAACAGAGAGAATAGAGACATTCAAAACCAAGAATAACTTTCCTCTTGGGTTAAGAAATTTTCTTTAAATTCACAGCATTTCAGTCTTGGCATGTTTTCTTTGGACTCAAAATGAAACATGATCATTGTCTTTTACAATAAATAAGTCTTGTCCTCTGTGACTAACCAAGGAAATGACATCTTAAGCACCAGGATCACAAATGGAGGAAGCCTAAGCTGCCTAAAAGGAAAGATTTAGCAGTAACAAGCTAAAGCATGTAATCTCTGCAGACACAATGCCCAAGCCTTTCCCTAAATAACAATGGGGCTATCTGGGTCTTCAGAATTTTTGCAGGGCAAGAGGTATCCCAGTTATAAGAAGGACTAAAAGATAAATTGACCTCTACTCCTCCAGGCCTGGGAGGCTGCCTGGTTCTCCTTGGTTATAGCCTCTGCCCTTCAGAAGCAGAAGTCAGGACAATCATGATCTGAACTCACCCCATCTTTCATGCAGAGACAACGGTGATGAAGTCTTTTTATAGGTAACTGTTTATACACAGGTCAGTTTACGTAATCAGAGGGATTCACTTGGGAGAATGAGTTAAGTTAGCAAATATGCAAATCAGTAATTTGATTGTTTTTACTTGACTTAGAATGAGGCTAAGTCTCACACAGTATTTGCAAATCTTGAAACAGGACATTTTTCTTTTGGCCTTTATTTAGCTGATTGAAGCAGGTTATTCAGAAGGTAAATTCTAAACCCAAACCAACTGAACTCTTTTTACTAAATTGTACATTCTATATTATTAAGGAATGCATCAAGAAATGCAATACATAAGTTAGACTTGAGTAATTTTGGAATATAGAGCATTTTCAGTTTACCAATAAGAGACACATTTAAAGACGGGCAGAAAAAAAATTCCAAGTTTCTTTTGGTTAGGAGTTTAGCTCTTCAGAGTACAAAGATCACTTCCATCTATGGTCCTCAGAGGTTTATAAACTGTTTCACCTATATTGTTTTCTTTGGCTCTTTCTAATATTCTGTAGGTTATTTGCAAATGCATGTTTATTTTAATTTTGAAATCATGAAAACTAAGGCCGGGGAGATTTTTGTGCTCTCCCAAAGTAAAGTTCATTGATGTTCAGTAACTTTAACTTAACAATTGTAGCTTATTGCTTCTACAGGAAATTCAAGTAAAAACAACCTATTTTATCCCATTTACAATTACTTAGTGTATTATTATGTTTAAATGTCTTCTTTATTTGGTCAAAAATTCTTACTGGGCAGGATATGTCTTATTCACCTTCATATCTTCTATGCAACTCAGCATGGTAACTTGTACACATTAAAGACTCATGAACTTATCTTGATAAGTTGGACTGCACCTTTACTAAATATTTATGTAATTATTTAATACATATCTATTCTATTTCCCCATTACTATTTGCCATTGAGAAAATACTTCTTTCCCCATGTTAAATTCCTTTTAGAGGTAAAACAAAAAAGTATCAGGCTTTTTAAAAATGCATCTCTCAGAGTTGGATATTTGAAGATAAACTTAGGTTGTCTTTTGACTAACTCCAAATCATTTTGTCCCACAAATAAAAATTGGGGATCCTAGTATATATTTAACTCTCTGTCTTCAGTCAAGAATGGAATAAATTATCCCTTAGAATTTAAACTTAAAGGTTTAATTTTATTTAGTTTTTTATTGCCAAAGTCTTGTATTAGTCTATTTGGGTTGCTGTAATATAACATCATTAACCAGGTGACTTGAACAACAGATTTTTTTTCTCACTGTTCTAAGAGGCTGGAAAACCCCAGAGCAGAGCAGCAGCAAATCCAGTGTCTATTGAAGGCTGTCTTCCTGATTTGCAGATATCTACCTTAATGTAGCCTCAGATGCAGAGAGCAGAGAGAGAGAAGTTAAGTTCTCTCATGTCTTTTTAAACGGGCACCAATCACATTCATGAAGACTTTATCCTCACCATCTAATAACTTCCCAAAGGCCCCACCTCCTAATATAATCACACTGGGGGTTAGGATTTCTTTCTTCCTTGTTTTTTGAGATGGAGTTGCGCTCCTGTTGCACAGGCTGGAGTGCAATGTCTCTTTCTCGGCTTATCACAAGCTCCACCTCCCGGGTTCAAGTGATTCTCCTGCCTCAGCCTCCCGAGTAGCTGGGATTACAGGCATGTGCCACCGCGGCTGGCTCATTTTGTATTTTCTCCATGTTGGTCAGGCTGGTCTTGAACTCCCAACCTCAGGTGATCCACCTGCCTTGGCCTCCCAAAATGCTGGGATTACAGGCGTGAGCCACAGCGCCCAGTGGCAGTTAGGATTTCAACATGTAAATTGGGAGGAACGCAAACATTGAGTCCATAGCAAGTCTATTAGTGCTATATTTTTGACACTTAACATTCCTTGTCAGTTAAGAAACTACATATTATTCAAGTGTTTTAACGTATTTCTCATTTGAAATTAAAATTTCTGTGATTTTAACTAAAATTCCTGAGAAAAGATAAATTTCTCTGGCTAAGAAGGCCTGATCTATAAAATATAAAAATGTACATGTTAACCTCAAATATAGTAAATGCTAACATTCTTTCATGTGAAAAGAAAAATAATAATAATAATTTCTATGATTTTATGAGGCATTCCTTATCTTGCCCCTAGACAGTGACAGAGGAAAGTGACTCTTGACCCAACTGGCTGAAATGGTCATCCTGCACATGATTGCCAGGTAAGGCGACCTCAGTTATTTTGAGTTTACTATCATGAATCCTGGGCTTCTTGCCACTGTGACTACCTCCAAAACATATTCCTGAATTTCCCTTACACACACTTTGCTACCAGGAATTATAATTAAAGAAGTAACCATTTATGTGTATACATTTATGTTCATTTGTGGCACACATCTGGAACTAGTACATCTTTAATGGTTCCTTCAACTTACCCCTTACATCAAAGCCCTTTCTCAAAACTACTCATTACAGCCAATTTAGTGGTTATATATTAAAATTTGAAAAAGCATTTTGATAAGAGTTATAAGGTTGGCCAAAAAAAAAAAAGAAAAAGAAAAGAAAAATCCAATGAAACCATGGTGATACAAAAATAGCAATGTAGAAACATAAAGCTTTGAGTTATTTTAAATTTCAGAGAGTTCAATTTAACTCAACCAAAGCAGAAAAGAATATGAAATAATAAAGAAACATAAATCACAAATAACTTTTGGAAAGTTTTTATTGTACCACTAAGAGGTACTTTTCTGTCCTTCTGAAGAATATCAATCTCTTAGCTTGAGAGTATTAAAGAAAAAATTATTAAATGATACTTGTTAAACCATCATTTAGATACTTATTAAAGACTTTTTCAAGACCATTATAATAGGTATAGGAACCACTGTAAGGAGGTCTTGCAGTGGAGAAGAGAGATTGGGCTCAGTTCTGAATATGGCATTGGCAAGTGGGAATTATTTATAGTCAAGGAGCAAGGTAGGGGTTATAGGATAGAAAGTTACTACGAGGAAACATCAGGGGCAAGTAAGATTTCTGGCTGAACAACTTAAGAGAATTTCTGCTCAACACAGGCTACAATGATCAGACATCACCTGGGAGATGGTAGAGGATTAAGAACCTGATCAGATACCAAGGGTGATCAGATATCAAGAATCTTGGAGGTTCTTAGCAGGGATCACCCAAACTAGATTTACAAAGTACACACATGGGCCAAAGAGAGGGTTCAGAAGCCTGACTAAAAGTTTGGTCAACAAAACAGATTTGGAACGCATCCCTCAATAAAGTACCAGGGTGCTCTGAAAGGGTACAATTAATAAGGCATAATCATAGATCCTGGTTATTTTATCTAAGCACAATTCTGCAACATTCCCCAGGGCCTACCCCTATTGTCATGCCCTAGAGCATAGATAGAATACAATGTACCCAGCACTCAAACTGCAGCTTTTTGGGAGGTGGCACTGGGTACGTATTTTACATATAGTGAGAGGTTAATCAGGAAGCTCCCTACATTACAGCACAGCAAAGGAAAGACCTGAAAAGAACCACCACTGTGTACAAAAAAAAATTGTACAACACACTTACATATAGACTGAGGTAAATTATTAAACAAAAATATATCATTCAAAAGATTTTCTTTTTTTGGAAGCAGAGTCTCGCTCTGTCGCTCTTGCTCTGTCTCCAGGCTGGAGTGCAGTGGCACAGTCTCGGCTCACTGCAACCTCTGCCTCCTGGATTCAACCAATTCTCCTGCCTCAGCGTCCTGCGCAGCTGGGACCACAGGCGCCCGCCACCACGCCCAACTACTTTTTTTTTGTATTTTTAGTAGAGACGGGGTTTCACCATGTTACCCAGGCTGATTTTGAACTCCTGAACTCAGGCAATCTGCCCACCTCGGCCTCCCAAAGTGCTAGGATTACAGGTATGAGCCACCACCCACCCTCAAAAGATTTTTTTAATCTTAGAAAACATAATCTTCAAAACAAAAGACATTCCCTCAAAGGATTTGGAGCTATAGAATACAGGTGGATAGAAGAAATAAGTTCCAGTTTTCAATAGCAGAGAAAGGTGGCTGTAACTAACAACAATGTATTGTATATTTCAAAATACCTAGAAGAGAGGATTTGAAATGTTATCAATACAGAAAAATGATAAATACCCAAGGTGATAGATGCCCTGAATACTCTGCATTCTATGCATGTAACAAAATATTACATGTAACCTGTAAATGTGTACAAATATTATGTATCTATGAAAAATCAAAAAAGTAAATACCTAACCTAACTAAACAAAAAAGAATTTAATTATATTAAGTATTTTAAATTTTATTTAATTATTTATTTGACAACTAAAGTATTGATTAAATTAGCATTTAAACATTAATGTCAATTTAATTAAATAACAGGATAATTTAATAACTTAATCCACTCAAGGTAAAAACATTATAGCAATAGAATGGCATGTATAGGGGGATTATAGCCCTTAGGAAATAAAACTACTTATAGGAAAAAAAAATTAGAAACATCAAAGAATGGAAAGTCAATTAACCAACTTAGAAAAATGGCTGGATGTAAACACTGCAATTGCAGATCGAAAGACAGAATGTAAAGAGACACTAAAGCTAACTAATAAAACAGGAAGAATACAGATTATCCAACATGGATATTTTTGGTAGCACTGAATAGAAAACACAAATGCTACAGAAGAGACAGATTAAAATATGACATAAGAAAGTTGCACAGGAAGGAAGAAAAGAGGAGGGAGAGAGGAGGATAAGAAAAGGAGTAGGAGGATAAGAGGAAAGAGACAAAAATAAATTATGCAGAACTAACTCTCTCAGCCTTTGTTCTAGGTACCTGAAATATGCTAACTCAGTATGGAACACACACTTTTATTATCCTCATGTTCAGATGCTGAAACTGAGGCAGAGAGGGATAAGTAACTTGCCCCAGGTCACAAAGCAAGTGGCAGAGACAGAATTTAAACTTATGTAGTCTAACTTTAGAGAGCAACAGAACACAAATTCTAGGAAGTTTGAAAACATTGACTCGTTAGTTTAATACTTGAGCCAAAAAAAAAAAAAAAAAAATTCTATTATGATTGTCATTTAAATTATACTAGTGATAAAGCTCCATTGTCTGGAGAAACTCCCAGGGTCCTTGGTCTTGCGTCGAGAAAATAAGCAACATGGACATACATGGAGTGGTTTAAGGAACGGAAAGTTTATATTAAACTTTCAAGAAAGAAGAAAACAGCTCCCTTGTACAAAGGGAGGAGGGCTCTGAATGGAAAACCCCACATGTGGCAGAAAGCAATGGCTTCTACTGGGCTGCTGGAGGAGGCAGTGTCTGATTTGCTTGGGCCCAGGGGATTGGTTTGACCCAGTTTGTCATTCATGTAGCCTGCAGGGGCTGGCGGGGGGTGGGGTGGACTGTCCCTTCCACCCTACCCTTTTAATATGCAAATGTGGCTACCTGGCTAGTCACCATGATTTCCTGCACACGTGGCAACAAAGAAATGTGGCAGGAACGGCCATATTGGGTGGATCTGGCTTCTAACCATGGGTATTTGCATATCAATGCTTGCAGGTCTGGTTTTTCGGGCCACTTTCTGTTAGAAAAGAAATCTTTGTAGGGGGAGCTGCTTTTTTATTAAAAGAAAAAGCCTTACTGAGGATTCTTTTAACCTCTCTAGGTGACTGAAATAATTTCTTAATGACTCCTGTAATATTTCCCCCACTCAGGAGATGTCACCCTAACTGCTGTTGGGGGTTTTGGACAATGACTGTTTCTGGCTACTTCCTGATGAAAAGGGGAAGTGGGGAACAGCAGCTAGGGTTCCTCCTGAGGTCAATCTAAGGATCCTCAGAAGAATGGCGTGTCCATGAGTGGTTCTGTTTGTAGCACCATTTGGAGTTTGATTGCTTCTAGGTGAGAGGAAACAATTTGGGTTATAGTATTGAGCATACAAGTCCAAATATTAATACAAGACATATAGGAAGAGGGAGCTTAATAAAGGAGCTAACCAATTTTGTAAAGAAGACTGGAATTCATTAAGGAGCGATTGTTGCCACTCGGGGCTGAAGCCTGCATTTTCTCTTAGCCTGTCAACAACTTTGATTTCATCTCTAAGTACCTGCAGGTTTTCCTCTACTTGACCATAGGTGTTAATCCAGAAGGAACATGTTTCATTTAAAAGTGCACAGGTACTCCTGCTGCAGCCATAAGGACATCTAAGACCCATCTATTTTGTGCCACTACTGAGGCTAAAGAGTCTATAGACTGCTGTTGTGCCTCTATGGCCCCTACAGTTGCCTTCCATCTTCATTGCATTATAATAGGAATATTAAGTACCGATCTTTAAGGAGAGGGATGCCAGCAAACCAGAATAGACCTCTGGTTATAGAATTTCCCATCCATGGTTTTTCCAAGCTGGGATTGTCACGTGCATGCGCTTCCCAGTCTCCCCTTTCAATTAAATCTCCACATGAGGGCATAGAAATGATAGATCTCTTTGTCCAGTGTATTTGAGACAGTGTAGTTTCTAGAAAAGAGCCTAAGTTAGGGATGTCTTCAGATGATGCTGCCATGTCAGTACAATTTAAAAATAATAAGTCAGGAACTTATACTCTACTACAGTACAGATCCCCTTCCAATGTCTTGGAAAGATTAAGTGTAGCCAGGAGTCACAAAGAAAATATAGCTCTGTTCCTTGAAGGGATGGTTCTAAATTGTGGCTTATGAGAGACACCAGCAGATTTTTCTCATGTCTTACAAGTTTCCCCTCTTTACATATAACAGGGGCATCCTTGGGATAAGGATATCCATATTCAGGATAGTCATTTATGATGCCATTTGGAATTTGACATGCCAATTGAGAAGGGTCCACCTGAAAAAATGGAGTTTTGAAAAATTAGAGACATAATATTTCCTGGCCAGTATCTCAGATGATCCCTGTGGCAAGGGCTACTGGTCCAGATGTCTCCAGTTTGCTCACAGATTTGTAGGCTGCTACTATTAGCAAACATCATACAAGGGTCTGGAATTCCATGAGGGAGCATGTTTGGAAAGCCCCGTGTGTTATTCCTTACATTATAGTCAAGGTGGTTGCTTAGAGCATGCCATTCCCATCGAGACTTCCAACCAGAAGGAGAGGCTGGACTCCAAAAGCCCACCACTTCCCCCATTAGGCCTTCTGATCCTTTTAGATCACCCTTATGGCACTTTCCTCCCCACATCTTTGAACTATCAGCAATTACAAGTGTGATGTTACAATGTTTAAGACGGCCCAAGTACGTCCTTCTCTGCTGCTTTTAAAGCTGCGAGAGGCAGCTTTTCCTAGCCTGAGGGTGTGAAGCTTACCTGTGGGGAAAGTGTTTTCCTGTGTTTTCCTAAGAAGAGTTAGTTACCCAGGTGAAATTGCTCCCATACCATGTCCCATTTATGCCTGGTAAGTCTTTAAGGATTAAAGGTAAAAGTAACAAAGGGAATCCTAAGAAGGTAAGTTGTGGGTCATTAAGAGGTTTCTTAGTGTTACTGAACTGAGCAAACGGCTTAGGACAGACCCAACAATTAGTCTTGTCATACGAATGGGCCATGGCTGATACTGTAGGAGCTAATGGATGTGATGTGTTACTAAGTTTGATAAAAAGTTCTAGCAGACTTAGCAATAGTAAAACATTCAGGTTTACTTTCTGTCAGTAACTGTTATTCCTGTTATGAGTATGGTAATTAGGTAAGATGCTACAAGAATTCAGATTCTCTGTCTGATATTTCACCCAGAGGGTGCCACAGTATATAGACCTACCGCAAATAGTAGAGTGAGTATAACAGTTCCTGCAAGGGTGGTGTGGTAAGTAATTTCCATCTAAAATTGTTATTTGCCATTATACACAATTTCTCTTTGGAGCTCTATGAAGTTATAATGTAACTCTATGGATAATTAAAAATTCCCTTGCAAATATGCATCAAAAAGAAGGTCTAATATTTGGTGACGAACTCAAAAGGAGAGGTAGAAACAAAAAGTATTTGGTGAGGTAGGGGTGGGATTAAGATAAGAAGTTCTCACTAAGTTACTTATGTTTTATGATTTTCAGCTTAAGATCTCTTATTTTTTCACATTGATATTCAGGACTTTCCTCTGGGCTGTCAGGGGTTGCTCCCTCAGTTTTCCAAGCTTCAGTTTGAATGTGATGTATCCAGGAGTCGATTCCTGTAACTTTTATTGCCAAGGGAGTTGAGAGGAAGAATAGTATAAGGCCCTTCCCAGCGTGGGCCTAGAGAAGGAGAGAGAGGTGAGAGCCTTTACCAGTATCGAATCTCCTTGGTTAAACAGAGGTGGTCCTATTTTCTGGGTTTGGGCTTTTGCTAATTGTGCTAATTCCTGTTGGAAGTGAGCCCGAGAGGTTATATGTTTAACTAACTCAGAGGTTTCCCAATCTAATGGAAAATCACTGGTAAGGAAAGTTCATCCATACAGCATCTCAAAAGGGCTAAGACCTAATTTTGAAGGGGTATTTCTTATTCACAGTAAGGCCATGGGAAGAAAAGTGACCCAAGGAAGGTGAGTTTCTTGGGACAATTTTTTGGGTTGTCTGTTGATAATATCATTAGTTTTCCCTACCTTTCCTGAGGACTAGGGTCTCCAAGCACAATGGAGATGATATTCTATGCCTAGTGCTTTTGAGATCCCTTGTGTGGCACTGCCTTAAATGAGGGGCCATTGTCACTTTGAAATTACTTAGGTAGACCAAAGCAGGGAGCTATTTCATTAACTAACACTTTTATTACCTCAGAGGCTTTTTCTGTGTGGCATGGAAATGCTTCTGCCCAGCTAGTGAGGGTATCTACTCATACCAGGAGGTATTGAATGCCCTTTATCTTTGGCATGTGGGTGAAGTCTGTCTGCCGGTCCTCCCCTGGATAAATTCCTATTCTTTGGGTTTGAGGAGGAAGGAATCACCTGTTCAGGGGAATCTTTTTTTTAAGACAGACTTCAGCATTAAAAACTTGCTTGACTGTTTTTAGTAAGTTATCTCCTGAAAACTATCTCTGAGCATATTGGTAAGTTTTATCCTTTCCCAGGTGAAAAGCTTGGTGAGGGATTTTAAGAACTTTCCATTGGCTGAGACTGGCAAGTGGAGTTTGCCATCCTCTGACTGTAGGCATCCTATGGGCTGAAAAGTATAACCTCGACAAGTGGCCCATTCTGTCTCTGTAGGGGAGTACTGAGTTTTAATTTCTTTTATGGAGCCTTCCCAGATTAGAGGGTTTTGAAATGTGTTGATGTATGTCTTGAGGCTTCCTTGCTGCTGACTTAGCTGACTGATCAGCTAGTCTATTTCCTTAGGCTACCTCCTCTGTTCCATTTTGATGTCCCCTACAATGCATAACTTCTATTTCTCATGGAAGAAAACTGAAGATAATAACCTGTTAATTTCCTGGTGATATTTTACAGGAGATTCATTAGAGGTAAGAAAATGCCTTCCCTTCATGAGCATGAGCATGAGCATGAGCATGAGCATGAGCATGGAAAACCAGGAAAGCATACTTGGAGTCAGTGTAAATGTTAGCTACCTTCCCATTGTTTAATTTGAGTGCTCTTGTAAGAGCTATTAGCTCAGCTAATTGAGTGCTTGTGCTTGGAGGGAGAGATGTACTTTCAATGACATCATTTAGAGTGACTGCTGCATATCCTGCCTTATAAATTCCTTGTTCTACAAAAGAGCTCCCACCTGTGAAGAGGGTCCAGTCTGGGTTCTCTAGGGGAGTTTCCCTAAGATCTTCCCTGGCTGCATAGGTCTTTATTATGACTTGTTCACAATCGTATTCAGGTTCCCCAGTTTTCTTGCAGCGGAAAGTGGCTGGATTTAGGCAAGAACAAGTTTTTCATTTGATGTTGGAACCCTCTAATAGCAAGGCCTGCTATTTGAGGAGTCGGCTGTCTGTTAGCCAAAGGCTCCCCCTGGAGTACAGTAGTCCTGCCATGTTATGTGGAGTATAAACAGTTAAATCATTTCTCAGGGTTAATTTGGAGGCTTCTGGGACCAGCAGGGCCACTGAGGCGATGGCTCAGAGATATGCTGGCCATCCTTCAGCCACCAAATCAAGTTCCTTATTTAGGTAACCCACTGGTTGTTGAGCTGGTCCTTGGGTCTGTGTTGAAACTCCCAGGGCCATTCCCTTCCTTTCTGATACATACAGATTGAAGGCTTTCCCTACAGGAAGGCTGAGAGCTGGTACCTTAAGCAAGGCTTGCTTTAGCTGGTCAAAGGCCTTTTGGGCTTCAGGTTCCCAGGTTAAAAGATGAGTTTTAGTTCCCTTAGTTAGTTTTATGAGATTATATAATAAACAGGCTGTTTCACCATACCCAGGTATCCATAGTCCACAAACTCCTGTAATGGTCAAAAATCCTCTTAGTTACTTGAGGGTTTGGGGCAGGGGGAAGGAGGAAATAGGCTTAATCCTTTCTTCCCCTAATGTTCCAGTCCCCTCAGACAGCACTAAACCTAGATGTTTCACTGAGGCTTGACAAAGCTGGGCCCTGGGTTTTGAAATCTTATATCCTCTAGCACTAAGAAGTTAAGGAGAGCTTCGGTGCCTTCCTGAGAAACTTCCTCAGTTGGGGCACAGAGCAGAGTAACAACAACATCCTGCAAGACCCTAACTTGGGGATGAGAAAACTCAGAGAGGTCTTTTGACAGTGCCTGTTCAAACAGATCCCCGAGGAAGCACCATCCATGTTAATTGGGCAGTTTGGCCAGAGGGATCTTCAAAGGCAAAGAGGTATTGAGAGTCAGGATATAATGGTATGCAGAAAAAGGCATCCTTTAAATCTAGGACTGTAAACCATTTATTTCCCTCTGATATGTGAGTTAATGGGGTATAGGGATTAAATACCACTGGGTGGATTGGAACTAC
This sequence comes from Rhinopithecus roxellana, assembly GCF_007565055.1. Taxonomy (NCBI): domain Eukaryota; kingdom Metazoa; phylum Chordata; class Mammalia; order Primates; family Cercopithecidae; genus Rhinopithecus; species Rhinopithecus roxellana. The sequence continues at coordinate 139,049,796 of NC_044549.1, read as the reverse complement.
AGCTTCTTTAATGAGGCAGAGGTCCTGAACTAGTCTCCATTCCCCACTGGGTTTCTGCACTCCTAATATTGGGGTGTTGCAGGGGCTACTATAGGGTTTGAGGACGCCCTGCATCTTTAGGTTATTAATAATGACTTCTAGCCCTTTCCTAGCCTCTGGCCTTACGGGATAGTATCTCCGGTTAGAAAAAAAGTGGGATTCTTAAGATGGATCTGGACTGGCCTAGCAGTTATAGCTTGACCTATATTCTTCCTTGAGTTGCCCATATTTCTGGATTAATATTAGCTTCCATTAGCAGGGAACAAAAAGTTTGTCCTGGGGCTATAAGGATGCTTGCCCCCATGCAAACAAGAATATCTCTACCCAATGAAAGACTGGGACTTTCAGGCATGATTAAAGATGCATTTGTAAATAATGGAGCCCCTCATCTTCAGCTAAGGGATTCAGAAAAATGGCAGGTTAAAGTTTTTCCTGAGTACTAAAGTTCCTATAGTAGCCCCTGCAACACCCCAATATTAGGAGTACAGAAACCCAATGGGGAATGGAGACTAGTTCAGGACCTCTGCCTCATTAAAGAAGCTGTAGTTCCAATCCACCCAGTGGTATTTAATCCCTATACAGCCTTGCTTTGGGAAGAGGGGAAGCCTGGATTACAGAGGAGAAGAGAGAGGCTGATTCCAGTATCCCTAAGGAGATCTACCTTCCTTCCTTCAATTTCCAGAATCAGCTAGGGCTCCTGTGCTGTAACGGCAGTCTGAGCCCCAGCTGAAGCTGGGGGATTGAGCCCCAGGACCCATCAGTCCTGCTGTACCATCTGTGAGACAGGTCCTGAACCCAGTGAGCTCCATTTCCAGGGGCAGTTTGATCTCCAGTGGTCTCTGCCATGGGCTGGACAGGGTTGAGGTGGTTTATTCTTTGTGCCTGGGCATTACTTCTTAAAATGTCCTGACTTTCCACATTGATAACAGCTAGTAGGTGCACCTTGGAGATTCTGGACTTTGCAAGCTTGCAAGGCTGCTAATAGAGTCTCTGTCCTTCTCTTTTGTTTTCTCTCCTTTTCTTGGGCCTCCTCCTGATCCCTATTGTAAAAGGCTGAAGTAGCTATTCTCAGGAGGTTCTCTAGGGTGCTATCTGGTCCTATAGCTTGCTTCTGTAGTTTCCTTCTAATGTGGGGAGCTGCCTGTGTAACAAACTTGTCCTTCAGAATGCGCTGTCCCTTCACTGAATCAGAGGATAAAGAGGCATGTTTTATTAGTGCCTCTCTCCATCTTTCCATAAAGGATGTGGGCTTCTCCTCTGTTTTTTGGTCTATCACGGACAGTTTAGAGTAATTAAGAGGTTCAGCCCTCATGTATCGTAGGTCATCTACTATGCACATTTAAAAGTGCTTTCTTTTCTATTCATCTGCTGAGTTATTGGGGTTCCAATCAGGGTTGTCTAGTGGAACTGCTTCTCTTCCTAGTGGTAATAGAGTTTCCATTACTTCTTCACCTTCCCTGTCTCCTTTTTTTCTCTTTGGTCTGCTATAGGAGACATGTTGTTCATCTTCATATTTTTCTGCTGCCTGCAGAGCTGACTGCTTTTCAGCTTCAGTGAGGCCTGACTTAGGAGCAACATAACGTCCCTCCATGTACGGTCAAACACCTGAGTTAAATTTTGAAAAGTTTCTATATATTTATTGGGGTCATCAGAAAATCTGCTTAAGTCTCCCTTCAATTGCTTAAGGTCCTGTAATGAGAAGGGAACATGAATCCTCATGGCACCATTTTCATCAGGTATTTCTGCAGAGATAAGACTGAAGCGGGGAAAGTGGGTAATACTGGAGATAGTGGAGCTGGAGGACCTGATGGTGTGATTGGAAGGAGTTCTGAATGAGGGGAATTGGAAGAGTTGAGACATTCAATAACTGTCTTAGATTGCTCCTCTGGAATCTGCTTTAGCTCTGGGAAACTATTCCCTGTGGGCTTGCCTATCATGCTTCTAAAAGAACTGGGTCAATTGTACAAAGCTTGTAAAGGTCTGGGATGTCTTGCAGGGCAAAGAAACTCTGTACATTGGGTACCTCAGACCATTTGCCCTTCCATCTACAGAAAAGATGTAACTGTTTGATAATATCAAAATCAAGGCTACCCCCAGCAGGCCAGGTTTGTCTGTCTCAAAGATGGTAAGAAGGCCATGGTCTTATGCCATAGAATATGAGGTGTTTTTCTTCAAAGTCTCAGGGTTGAAGGAGTCTCATTGCTTTAAAATGTACTCCAGGGGAGTGCATGCTGAACATGGTCTGTTATGCACCTAGAAAGAGAAGTGAGAAAAAGGTGTCCCTTTCGTTTCCTTCCTCTCTGTGTGTGACCCAGGGTGGAGAAGAAGACAGTGGGAGTGTCCCCCCAACTGTTTTCCCTCCTTGGTTCCTAGGTTCTGGCACACTATTAAATGTGCTGCCCATGGTTGTAGGTGTGACCCTCTAAGCCATGGCACCAGAGAAATGAAACAATTGGGGCTAGTCATGCTCATTCAAGTAGCTCTAGTCTTCTGCCCTGCGATTTCCTTTTGACTTCCTAGACGTGTGAGACCTGTGTGCTTCCCTTTAAAAAAAATTGATCTTGGGAAAGATTATATAAAAGGCAAATCTCCTTTAATGGAGGGAACGTGCTAGACTGCCTGCTATTATAGCCTGTATTAAGGCCTTAACCCCTAGAAAAATGGTTCTGGTTAACTTTCAGACTTAAAATCCCCTTACTAATTAAGTGCTGTCTTACTGTAGACAGAACAGTTTCCTTAAAGGAATGTGGGGACCTAATCGTGATTTTCCTGTTGATGGGACAGTATCAGGACTCAAATTTGGCTGCAGAGGATATTTTACTCCTAATTGTTGAAGGCAGAATTTTTCTGTTCACAGAAGCAGCATAAAGCCTGGTTTCCAGTAGAAAGGGGCAAAAAGGAAAAATTAGGAAGCTGCGCTGGACTGCAGAGGACAAGAAATGTCTTATGAAGAGGATGTCTATTTCCACTAGGTGGCGCTGTTGACTTAGAAATACCATGTGCCACTGGAGGCATAGTAGGGAGTCATCTCACAGTGGGGGGAAAAGGGAGGCCTCTGTTCCTAGAAAATTGCCATAGCATTTTCCTGAGCTATAGCTGTGGTTATTACGGCATTTCCTGATCTTGCCTAACAGGATTACTTCCCTAGGCTATAAAAATTCCCGCACATTTGACACACAGAGAATAAGAGACATGGCGACCCAGGATAGAAACAAAAGTTTTGTGACAGGATAGCTGGGGATCTTTTACCAATACCTGGGCAGACTGTTGGAGGCTGAGTCTAGTTCAGAAGCTTTTGAATAACACCAGGGAATGCCCTGGCCAGAAATTCTCAGTTGCTTCAGAACTTTTCCCAGCCTTATGCAATGGCTAGATTTCCCCATGAACAGAAGCTGGTTTGAAGCACGGCCAACATTCCCAATGACCCAGAGTATTGGAGGGAGGGGGTCTTCATGTTCTCCCCAGCAAGGCTGACATGCGAGTCTTTAAGAATGGCAGCCACACTAAGCATATCTAGATGGCTGACAGATGCCGTTATTGATTTGATTTGATTTTAAAATGGAGGCCAAGAGCCTTGGAATGAAAGAACAGATTTGAGTTTGCTCTTCTACTCACCTCCCAGATGGATGTTGTACCTTGGTTTCCCAGCCGATACACCAAAAATGATATGGCTCTGCTGTCTGGAGAAACACTTAAGGTCCTCGGTCTTGCACGGAGAAAATTAGCGACATGGATATACACATGGAGTGGTTTAAGGAGTGGAATGTTTAACAGGCAAGAAAGAAGAAAGCAGCTCCCTCATACAGAGGGAGGAGGGCTCCAAATGGAAAACCCCACATGTGGCAGAAAGCAGTCGGTTCTATTGGGAGGCTGGAGGAGGTGGTGTCTGGTTTGCATAGGACCCAGGGGATTGGTTGACCAGGTGTGTCATTCACATAGCCTGCAAAAAAGCCAGCTCTCCCACCCTAGCCTTCTAAATATGAAAATGTGGCTAGCTGGCTGGTCACCATCATGTCTTGCACACGTGGCAACAAAGAAACAGTCACAGGAACCACCATATTGGTTGGACCTGGCTTCTAGTCCCCAACATTTGGATATCAGCGCTTGCAGGTCTGGTTTTTCAGGCCGCTTTCTGGTAGAAAAGAAATGTTTTGGGGCCTGCTTTTTTATTAAAAGAAAAAGACTTACCAAGGACTCTTTTACCCTCTCTAGCCTAAAATAATTTCTTAATAACTCCTGTAATACTAGTGATTCTTCAATTAGGAATACAACTTTTCTATAATTTGTGATTTAAAACATGTCAAGATGGCAGTGACATCATTTTTTCCCATGTGCTTCCTGCTTCTTCACTTAGAAAATCAGTGGCAGATTTCTCCAAGTAAAGAAGACATATTATTTTAATGTTGCCCATTATTTTATAAATTATTCCTGACCTATGCCCACACAGTGACTATAGTTGAAACATCACCCTGCAATGAAGCTCAAAGTCTACCAGTCTTACCTATGTGTTCAGAGTTTCAAACAGTTTTTAGATCTCCATCTTTAAGAGTGAGCAGATAAGCAAGAATTAACAGTTGAAGAAAGCTGCTTTTGTGAAAGAAAAATACTGGGAAAACAAAAAACAAACAAACCAAAAAAACTGAAGGAGAGAGATAACATAAAAAAGAAAATGTTTAAAGCTTATCATTAATGTCTTGAGAAATTTCATTAATTAAACAAAAAGAGCTCTCTGATTTTAAAATAACTGTGGGCCAGGCATAGTAGCTCACACCTGTAATCCCAGCAACTTGGGAGGCCAAGGCAGGTGAATTACTTGAGCTCAGGAGTTCAAGACCAACCTGGGCAATATGACAAACCCCATCTCTACAAAATAAACAAAAATTAGCCAAGTATGTTGGCACATGTCTGTGGTCTCAGCCACTCAGGAGATTGAGGTGGGAGGATGGCTTGAGCCTGAGAGACAGATGAGCCTAGGTCATGTCACTGCACTCCAGCCCAGGGACAGAGCCAGACCCTGTCTCAATAAACAAACAAACAAACAAATAAAATTACTATGGAGCTACAGAAATCAACATAGTGTGGTACTAACATAAAGATAGACCTATAAATAATGTAATGGAACTCAGAGTCCAGAAGTAAAACTTTCTAACTGTGGTCAACTTTTTCTTCAAAAAATTGCCAAGCCAATTCAATGAGAAAGGACACTCTTTTCCACAACTAATTTTAGGACTATTGAATATCCAACATGCAGAAAGGATAAATTTAGGCATTTATCTCAAACTATGCACACAAATTGACTCAATGTGGATCAAAGACCTAAGTATAAGAGCTAAAACTGTAAAACTTTTAGAAGAAAATGCAAGAGAAAATCTTTTTGACCTTGGCTAGTCAATAATTTCTTAAATATAACATTGAGACCACAATCCATTAAAATAAACTATAGTCAAATTGATCATCAAAATTAGAATCTTGGATACTTCTGAAGAAATAGCTGACAGAATGAAAAGAAAATACACAGACTGGGAGAAAATATTTGCAATATGTTTCTGATAAGGCACTTACATCCAGAATATATAAATAACTAAATACAAGACAACAAACTCAGTAAAAACTTAGACAAAAAAATTAAATGGACAATGTACAAAAAAGTATAAAAAGGCTCATCAGCACATGTAAAGACATTCAACATCATTAATTATTGTGTAAGTACACATTAAAACTATAGTAAGATACCAGTTCATTCACATTTAAATAGCTATAAACATAAACAGAAGACAGACAAAAATAACAAAAGTTGGCAAGGAAATGGAGAAACTTCCTATATTGCTCATGGAAATGTAAAATGGTACAGGCCCTTAGAAAATTGGTAGCTTCTTAAAAACTTAAACATGAACTTACTGTGTGACCTAATAATTTCTCTCCTAAATACCTACTCAAGAGAAGTGAAAGATATTTCCACAGAAAGACTTGCATCTCAAAGTTCACAGAAGCATTCACAGGAGCCTAAATATAGCAACCATTCAAATGTTCATTAATTTATAAATAAATAAACAAAAATTGGTATACCCATTAAGTGAAATATTAGTCAACAATAAAAAAACCATGAACATATGTCATGACATGGACAAAATTATAAAAGCATTAGACTAAGCAAAAGAAGCCAGATCAAAACATCAAATATTATTAGATCCCATTTGTATGAAATTTTCAGAAAAGAAAAATCTGTAGAGACAGAAAATAGGTTTGTGACTAACTAGCTCTTGGGGTGGGAACAGAGAATCATCAAAAGTAGTTGCTTCTAGTGATGAGAATGATAGAGCTTAACCACTGAATGTTTTCTAAAGCTTTGAAATTCTATTTCTTTCAAATTGATATGTATGAATTATTTTGACAGAAAGTATGTAAACATAGATGTCTGTTTCAAAAACTAGAGTATGGAAATTGAAGGAATAACTTCACAGTGGAGAACTGTGGCAAACACAAACTTGGTTTGATGATAAAGGGTAACATCATCAATGGTCAGTCATGTTGATAGCTTGCACCTTGATCTACTGTGTTGATAACAACACTTTGTTCATGTATTCTTCCTCTGCAAAACCCCTTACCTTAGTCTACCCTGGAGGAAAAGGTTGGCCAATCCCAATTGAAGAACAGTCTACAAAATACTTGATCAGTAATCCCCCAAAACTGTTAATTTTTTTTTTTTTTTTAATTAGGGAAGTCTGAGAAATTGTCACAGACCAGAGTAGGCTAAGGATACGTGATGACTAAATGCAATATGGTATCCAACATGGGATTTTGGAAACTTAGAGGAAAATAGTGATAATTTGAATAAGTTGTTCAGTGTCGTTACTAGTAACATGTCAATGTTGGTTTCTTAATTTCAATAAATGTACCATGACAATCCAAGATATTAACATTAAGGAGACTGGACGAGGGGTATAAAGGAATTCTCAGTGTTACTTTTATAATTTTTCTGTATATTTAATACTATTATAAAATTAGAAAGCTTATAGAAAAGAAAATGTATGTCTACAATGATGCTCACCTAATGTTGAAGATAGTTGTTTCTTGGGGAGTAGGAAATTGGCATCTTATGCTTGTTTTTCTTTTTAAAATTCTCTTTATTACATACATTCTCTATAATAATAATGTGTTTTCTAAAATCATAGCATGATTTTTCTTATAAACAAAACTCAACAGCTATGATGCCCAGGTTTCTGGCTTGGAATACTAAATGGGTGGTGATTATATTAGCTAGTTATTACTGCCCTGACACTACATAACAAACCACTCAAATCTCAATGGCTTACATTGAATATTAGTTTTTCTGTAGTTTAATTAGTTGGCTCTGATTGGGTAGGCTGAGCTCCAGGCAGTGGGTTAGGTTCAAGTAAATACACATTTACCTTAGACCAGTATCTACCTACTAGTTTTTCTCATAGCAATTGGTAAGACCACAGACGATGAGAAGAAACACATGATACCACTCAACCTGGCCCCTAACAGGCCACTTTTCACTTTACCAACATTCCAGTGGCTGCAGCAAATCACATGGTCAAGCTCAACATTTAGCAGGTGGGAAAATATATTCTACTTTCTTCAGTGGGTAGCACGGCAAAGTTGCATATCAAAAGCCATGGATGCATAATTATAATACAAAAAGTCCATTGATGATTAGATGCAATGATTTAATCTACCTTAGCAGTATAATCGACTGAGAGGAGAGCGACATTTCCTATCTACATTTTCATACAAAATAGGGAGAGCAATCAATTCTGCTTCTCATGGGATGAAGGGTAGGAACCTGAGTTTTCAGCACTTCTGAAAACATTAGCCCACTTCCAGAGCAGCTTCACCCCATCCTTTCCTTTGGGCGTGTTGAGGAGCATTCAGAATCTCCCACCCCTCCACTTATAACAGAACCTAATGAACAGCAGACACAATATTGACACTGTTCCACCATGAATCTTCCCATTAAACAGTATCTTTGATTTTTAAATAACTGTAGCTCTCTCTCCAAAGGTCCTTATAATTTCTTTCCCTTCTTTTTCCAAACATAACTTTCTTTTTTCACTTTTCCAAAAGTGTTTTACTAGGATTTTCATCTCATGATAATAACTAAAATCTCTGATTATAGAATAATAAAAATCCACCTCACTTACTTCTGAACCATTCCACTGTGAGAAATCTAGTGAACATCTCTAAGTCTTTATTTCCTGTTCTATAAAATGGAACAATTAACACATGTCTTCCTTCCTCAGATGATTATTTTGAGAATGGATCAGTTAATTCACCTGTAAACACTTTAAAATCTCTAAATTGTTCTACAGTAGAACATGTTAATATTTAATTAAAAATTATGCCAATCTATATATTCTGAGACTATTTACAAAAATTTGATGACTTGACCCCAGTATTACAGGGAGGTAGTTTTCTTTTTTTTCTCTTGTCAAACATATTGAACTCCAGAATTCTGTCTCCTCAATCTTGCCTGTTTCTTACAGCCAATGCCATTGGAAGACATCCTACAAGTACAAATTTTTAGGTTTTCCCAAAGAAAGCAGGTGATATCATCCCTAAGCTAAATTTTTCAGTTTCTGGTTAGTTGCTGTAGAAATTAATATATAACAGTATATTAGTAATAATTTAATGTGTTATTGCTTCACACCAAATTTTATGTTTTTATTTATAATAGGATTTTCTCATTTTAAAAAAAGAAATGTCTTTCACATCCATTATTCATTGTTCATTAACTGCTAGTTAAAGCAAAGGTTAGATGTGATAGGAATGAAATTTTCTAAATAGTAATAGTGTCAGGGAAACATTCCATTAATATCAGTGCATTAAACCTTCTAGAAACTCCACAATTTGGATGTTTGTTACAATCTAGATAGGTGGATTATGGATTGTTTTTACATACAAAGTTATAGCTTTAATTAAATGAAAGAAGTTGCTATTCATGCTGTGTTTATGGATTTTTCAGACCAGAATAAAACAAAAATAAGTTTCAGTACTAATAAAATATATTTTAAAAATATATTTCTTTCATCCATGAGAGTGAAGGCCCTTGGACCTGTAAAGGCTCACTGAAAAATCACTGACACAAAGCAGATTGATTAATAGGAGAAGAGGCTACAAATTTATTTAACCTGTATGCACGGCAGCCTTCAGAATGAAGACTCAACTTCCCAGTGAGATGCGGAAGCTTAGATACCATGTTGAGTCAGGAAAGAATGGGGGCTCAGATCCTGGCAAACAGGTTATGGGAATGGGAGAAGACGAATTATATTGAGGGGCAGTAAATGATTACTAGGGAGAAAATTTGTATCAGGGAACAGAAACTAACTTGTAAATAGTTATCTGTAGTATTTAAACGATCCTTGGAAACAGTAATTTTCTTGAAAAAGAGTCTGTACAGGTGTGGTTATACCCTGGGTCCTCTTTTCTGCAATAGATAATGAGATAGCAGGGAGGGGAACAAGACCAGTTGTTCCTGGTGAGTCAGTCCTATCTTTATGTAGATAGGGGGAAAGTCTCTTAAAACACTTGTTGATCTCTAATAATTTTTAATTTAAAATATTCATTATACCAGGGAGCTATAATTTGGTGTGAAATATTTTTATTTCCTTCACATAATTTACATATTGGTAACCATAATAAGAAGGTGTTAGTATTTTTCAAGGCCCAGGTTATGATGAATCCTTCTTGAGTTTTTTAAAAACAGTCTAAAACAAAATAGTGAAAAAAATATTAATGGCAAATAGAACATGAAATAATGTACATCGTACTAAATAGAACATGTGCCATTCACAAGAACAGTGCAGATGAAGGGTAAGAATTATTTGATACTTTCACGCAAAATAAAAAAAAAATTTTCTTAAAGAGTATGAATTTTCAGTTATTGAAGTCTTAAAAATAACAACCTCCATTAACCAAAGCACAGCAATTGAACAGATTATCAGAGAGATAAACCAAGGCAGAACAAAAGGCCTGAAAGGAGGAGGCAAAGCCCAATGAGATAGTAGAGACCTCAAATGAAGACAGGCTTTTCACAACTCTTGCCTGTATTACAATAGGCTGCTGACATTACACCTCAAAATATTACCACTAAGCGATTACTGGAATCTATCTACATATTTCCATTTCCCTTCCAATTGCTCACTTCACAAAAATGTGTCTAAGATTTAACTGCAATACGGGGTAGAGGGGTTGAGGCCTAAGACTTGAGAGTCAGGCTTCCTGCATAAATTCTATTACAGGGCTGCCAGTTTTGTATATCTGCTGCATATTCACTGACAATGGGGATGCAGCAGAGAAAGACTTTAACAATTGCAAGGTGCCAAACAAGGAAATGGGAAGAATTCTCTCAAGTGCTCAAATCCATTTCATTGAGGGGTCCTGAGCAAAGGATTTTAAAGAGATTTGTGGAGGGTGAGAGGCTGGAAAATTTGGGGTCATCAATTCGTCAGGGTAAGGGGGATGAAACTATCAGGATATGGTAACTGCTTTCCTCCATGAGTCAGCTTCTTACTAGGCCTTCCAGACCAGCTGGCATCTGTTGGTATGCAGAACTTAAAGAAGAAGCTCAAACAGAATGACTGTCATTTCACTATGTCTTAGTTTTTATGTCTAGAACTGAAAAAGAACAGAGTCTTGTGACAAGGGACACTTTTTCCTGGGCTAGCTAGTAAGTAGCAACCAGCTACAAGGAATTGAGCTAAAGGGCAAGCTGGCTTAGCAATTGCTGCTGCAAGCCTAATAGGATGTTATTTTATATTTTTTCTTAATTGATTTTATAAAATTTTTGGGGGATGATTTCAATGCTTGCTCTTCCAACCTAGCTCTGCGACCTTGTACCAGTTATGGGACATCTCTGTGCTTCACTCTCTACAAGTAAACAGCAGTACTTAGTGGGTGATTGCAAGAACTAAAAGATAGAATATATTACAGCAATTACTAAGGGACCAAAATACAATACTAAATATTTTAGTTTGAATATTTGACTTATTTGAGCATCATTATCTTCAAATAATTCAAATTCCAGTGTCTTATAGGCACACTGGTTATATATACGTTTCAACAATGTCTGTATGTTTTGGATTAACATAGGCAGGATTTTATAAGTACAGATTTTCACTTTTATATATGAGTGACTTAGTTTCTAAATTGCTTGCATTCAATGATTAATTGCCAAATCTTTTATTTTTGTTTTAGTCAGCACAATCTCTTTAACATAACAATTTATTCTCCAATTTGGCTTTTTATAACATGGTCTGTTCTCCATGGGAGGCATAAATAATACACCAAAACACAAAATCTTGCACATATGATAAAACCCCTATTTTGGTCAAAATTATTAACATTATGTAACTCATCTGTGAAGGCATTTAATTGAAAGGCATATTTGAAATGTGGGAATTAATATTGGCTAACAAGAACAGATAGTGCTGTTCTTTGGGGTTTACATGAGTCAAAAGATCTGTCAATTCCTAGTTTGGCAGGTAGAGCTGGGACCATTAAATCCTGAAGTATCTTTGAATATTCATATGTTATATATTGATCTATCTCTATGGGCTATCCCTCAGAAGTAATTGGGATTACTGTCTATATTTCAAAATTGCAGCCTGATTTGATTTATGCTTACAATTCATTTAATCCCCACTTGTATGTGTGCACTGTAATTTCCACCTGGGTATACTCAATCTGCCAACCTGGAGTTTGTAGCAGACAAATAACTCATTTAACAGCTGTTAAATAGAGGAATCCACAGGTAGCTTTTATTCAAATGTTAATTACTCTCAGTGCCTTGCTCATAAACCCATACCAAGTCAGGTACTTTAAGTTCCATTGCAGAGAAATGCAAAGTAAGATAGGTTACAGGCATCCTAGTGAAAAGGATCCTAGTCCTAGAACTGAATGTATCTAGGACCAAAAACCAATACCAGCATGGGTATGAAATAGTGATGGATATCTGTAGGATAGTTGTTGCTTCCCAGATGGTAAGAGTTTGCAAAAGGCCTAATGGTGAGAAAGTCATTGCAAATTCAGACTGTGAAAAGAGGCTGGAAGGAGTCAACTGTAACATTTCTAAACTATGAAACAGTGCTGAGCCAGGACAGAGGTAGTCTGTTGTCAGTTGTTTGAAATACACTAAGTAAAGGAAGAGTGCATTTGGAACCAAGCAGATGATTTTACTGAAGCCAGACAATTTGAATGTTGTGTAGATGATCATTTTGTGCATGGTGATTCAGCAGTGTGTTTGGGAGGTGTCAAAAGATAGAATCACAGCAAATTTAGCATAAAGATCTTCTTACTTGGCTTTTATTTGCAATTCTGGAATCAGGCAACATCTCATTCTATAAAGTAGAATGAGTGTTCCAATAAACCCAGCAGAGGAGGTTGGTTTTGTAGACAGAAAAAGGCTGAGGAAGGCAGAAACAGAACAAAAAGCAGATTGGTAATTTCAAACTTACTTTCCTTGCAAAGGTTTCAGCAGAGGCGACTTCTTTATCATGTCAGCTAAAACGTGTCCGTGGGGATGTGGCTATTCTCTCTCCTGACTTCTTGGGAAGCCCAATAACAACTCAATTTTGGCATGCTGGTATGGAACTTCAGCATGAGTGACTCCATTTTGGTTTGATTTGTTGGGCCTAGTGCAGGAGCTCTGTCCAGACCAAGGGCTTCCTATAAGTGGTATTTGACAAGGGGTTACTGGATTATCTTTTACCAGCAACTGTTCAGAAAAGACAAGTAACCTAAGGGGGAAAAAATCAATAGTATGATTTAGGATGAGTCTGTCTGCTACTCTGGACCTTAGTTTCTTTCTCTGTAAAATGAAGTGATTAAACTAAATAGGTCTTTGAGGTCCCATCATGGTGTCTGGTATTTGACTATCTCTGGGATTGCTAAAAAGGCAGGAACAATCTGCTCTTATTTAGATATACTAAAAATGTTAAGTTCTAACTGAATGCTCATCTGCAAGGATGCCACAAATCTTAGCAAACAAATGTAAAATTAGGATCAAACCAGACGATCCAGGAGTAGGAAGTGAGGACTGTCTGAGGCTGACCTGCTTAGCCTCAGAACTCTTAATCCCTCTGCCCACTTAGCTCAACTATTCAAATTTATGTTTTTCTCATTTAATTACGTTAAGTATTGTTGAATATTTACTATGCACCAAATACTCCATAGATGCAAAGGTATACACAGACCAATGATTGGTAATTACAGATTTAATTCCATTTTCTTCATGTAAATATGTAACATTTCACTTACATTTTTATCTTAGTGTTAGGTTGTAGGTACTTGTAGAAGACAGACAGTGCATATAAACAATTATTTTTATTGTCACTTGATGAATATCCTTGTTGTTGGTGGAGGTGATAAAGAAGAATTTAATTCTAAGAAAGTTTTTGTCTTGTAGGCACTGGAATATGCATTCTGTTTGGTGACAACTAAAGATTTGTCTTTCGAGTAAAATTCAGTTAATCTTTTGGTAGCTATCTTGAACCTAGAGACAGAAAATATGTTTGCAAATTTCAAATGATAATTTTCCAGTAATGAATTGATTTTGATATATTATGTGGGTTTATAAAAATCTTACCATTCATCAATTATTGATTATCAAGAAACCTTCAGGCTCTGTTATTTTTTAATGATTACATGCATATGAAAATAGCAAACATATATACACACAGAAAATGTGGGCTTGCCTCCTTCAAAAAATACATAGACTTTACAAGATCTATATATATGATATCCATCTCCTTGTTTTCTAAATCTTTTAATATTTTTCTCAACTTGATTCCCCTCTATTCATTTGATCTGGTAGCTACTTTTACGGCATCTCTTTTCATCCAGAGTTGCCATTCTCACCCTTTTATAAGGAATACCCCCCATTTTTGCAACTACGTCCCCTGGGCATCTCTTAGTGTTATAAGGCCATAATAAGATGAGATGCCCAAATTTGGAGAAGAGGTCAGTCTTAGAAGCTCTGTCATCTATTTTCAAGAAGTTGCAATACTGACACACAGCCTACTGATTCTTGATTGTATCACCTCAGATGTAACTTTAAATCACTAAAATTGTTCCTTAAATACATTAGAGTGTTCCCAGGAGATATTTCATGATCACAAACCAGTTCAAACTCATTTGACATCTCTGCTGCTGTACTGGATACCACAGTTCTCACTATGAATGGCCACGCTCCTTCCACTAACGTAAATGCCCTGAGTAGTACATCTACTAGTATTCATATCTTCTGCTACCATAAGGAATGCTCTGGAACCCAGGAGATGTCAAAGCACCATGGTTCTCTATTAGAGTGTTTCTTAAAATAGCCAGTGCACCAACTCTTGGTTAAGAAGAGTAAAGAGATTCTTCCAAAATGTAAATGAACACTCTTCCTCCTTCATCAAGCATATCTTGTTAGTATTAAAAGAAAAATATTAGCTGAACTAAACAATGTCCTCACTGACATGGTCAACTTGTGTTCTAATTCAAATTCCTTATCTCATCGTGGACCAACTCATATAGATGGGCACTGATCTATGGACCACATTGTGTAGTTCTGTTCTATTGTGTGGTAAGGAAGAACAATGGCTCTCCCTTCTCTGATCCTCAACACTTTAAAAAGTATCTGAGCAGTAATGTGGATGCCTCAGTGATTGAAGAGTTTTCAGGGAAAGAACCTGTTTATGTTTATTCAAGGGAGAAGACTCACACTTGAGTCCATTGAGAAGTGGGGCTTGGACAATGTCTAAGCCCATGCTTTCTTCACAATTAGTCCACTCCACCAACCACTAAGGCCTCTTTCTTGGATCAAGTTCATGATGCCAGATCTTTTGTGATAAGGTCTCTTTTCCTCATTCCTTATGTAAATGGGCCTTTGGCAAGTCTGTCCCTTCAGATCACCAGATATGTCTTAATCCTACTTAGACTCAAGTTCATATTTAAACTGGGACTCAAGTCAGATGCATTTTCAATGCCCTTATTCATTAGTTCACCATTTATTGAGCAGTATGTGCTAGGAAGCACGTGAAGTACAGAGGTGGATAGGGCATAGCATTTACCATAAGGAACCTGGAGAATAGTTGGGGATAAGAATGTATAAAAATGCATATAATACTACATTAACTCTAAATGTAATAAAACAAGTATAAAAGACTGCTGGAGGCAGATGTGATATATGATTAAAATAATAGAAAAATATTTTCTATTTTTAAAATTTAATTTAATATTTATATTTAATATAAATTTTAATATATTAAATTATTTATAAAATATAAATATTAAATATAAATTTAATTTAATATTTTTAAAAATATTATTTTTAAAAATAAGAAGCTATACTTGAACAAAGCTTTGCAGAATGTTTATGATTTATAATAAGGCAGAAGAGTTAATGCAGAAACAGCATAAAGAGGTCTGGTTAACTATTGGATGTTTTCATTTGTGTTATCATTTTATTTGTACCCACTCTGTGCCATGTGGAACTTGACCTCATTGGTGATAACTTTTCATGCTCCGGTCCTCACTGACTACATAAAATAAAAACAGCCAGTGGATCAAGGACAATGCTGTATGCGCTACTTTTTTTCAGTCATAATCTTAGCTTACAGCATATAAACATCAAAAAAACACATGATTTATTTCTGGTGTTTTGTCAGACTAGTGCTTTGAAGATGTGAGTAAAAGGACAATGATAGATCTAAATGGTTTGAAAGTTAATTTTATAGCAGCTATATTTGTGCAAGATGGTGATTATTATCTTGAAAGGCCTTACTATTATTTAAAAGCATTTCTCTTTAAGTCAGAGACAACTTTTATACTATCGGTAATTTTCCTGCATTCTCTCCATACTAAACTTAATTGCTTCCTGTACTCCCTGTTAGATTGATTTGGATCTCATTAATGCACGGTCTAAAAGCTTTAGTTTATAAAAATGAGTAATTTGATGAAGAATTACAATTAGGACTTGTTTCTTTAATAGCAATTTTAGTCAATTTAATGCAAATCAATATGGTATATTTGATTCCATTTTGGGACTACTGCTTCCTATTATATT
Source organism: Rhinopithecus roxellana (assembly GCF_007565055.1). NCBI lineage: Eukaryota > Metazoa > Chordata > Mammalia > Primates > Cercopithecidae > Rhinopithecus > Rhinopithecus roxellana. The sequence goes on along the minus strand of NC_044549.1, from coordinate 139,033,688 downwards.
CCATTTCAGCTAAATTTCTTGTTGATCCTTAAGAAATAAACATTAGTAATAGCTCACAAAGAAACTACCTCCCATTCCTTGTAGTGCTGTAACATCTCAAAATGTTTACGTGAATAGACAGAGGAAAAGCAACTCTTCTCATAATAAAAAGATAAGGGCTTCCTAGTGGGTGGCTGATAGATTCCATGTCTTGAATACCAGGGAATATTTTGGGGAATATTTTGTTCTAGGCTTGTCTCTTAAAATAATTCTATTCTCCTTAATGAAAGTAAACAAATAAATATCCTTCATGGTCAGCACAAGGAAGAAAAATTAGTGTAGGAAGCACCTGGACTGCATAACTCTGCTCTATCCCCAAGATTCCCTTTTCCCTTGGGATCTCATTAATTGCCACTACAGTCATCCTCAGGGAGGAGGATACTTCCCTTTAACAGTGCCCCACACATCCTGCTCCGCCTGCTCTGCTGAGGCTGTCTGGAACACTTAAATAAGAATTATTAAGGGTTGGAGAATAACAAAAGGAAAAACAATGTAGGAAAAACAAAAGGAAAAACAACAAAGGAAAATCTATATGTAATATGACTTGTAAGGCATCACTTACTATCTCTGTTCACAGGTCACACGTGTGCTTGTGTGACCTCAATAAAAAGTGGAGGGTCTTATCTAAATTCCTGTCTTCCTAGTAGAATGATGTATTAGGCCATTTTTGCATCACTATAAAGAAAAGAGCTTTAATTGGTTATGGTTCAGCAGTCTGTATAGGAAGCATGGCACCAGCATCTGTTCTGCTTCTGGTGAGGGTCTCAAGGAGCTTTTTTTGACTCATGGCAGAAGGTGAAGCAGGAGCAGGCACTTCATGGTAAGAGAGGGAGCAAGAGGGAAAAAAGGGAGGTGCCATAACTTTTAAGCAAGCAGATCTTGTGTGAGCTGAGCGAGAACTAACTTATCACTAAAGGGGGCAGTGCTAAACCATTTATAAGGGATCTGCCCCCATGATCAAATCACCTCTCACCAGGCCCCGCCTCCAACACTGGAAATCACATTTCAACCTGAGACTTGGAGGTGAAAAACACTCAAGCCATATAAAATGGTGAAAATATAAAAAGATGCTATCTTTCACCAATCATCAGATGCCTCATGGTCTAAGCTGAGAGAGTTTAGCCCCTTTTTCCCACCAACCAGCACAATAGTCCTTAAACTTTAGTGCCCACAAGAATCACTGTGGGATTAGTAAAAATGATAATCTGCAGACCCTACTTCCAGAAAGTTTGACTCAGTAGGATTCAGGTATGCTCTAATTTTCCAGATATTTCTGATTATTGTCTCTGAGAATGACCTTTAAGTAGAGTCAAACTTCATCCACAGTCTCCGCATAACCTTGCAGTTTTCATAACTTGATCCAAGCATAATGATCCTTTCAGAATATAGGCATATCTCAGAGATACCATGGATTCTGTGCTAGACCACCACAATAAAACAAATATGGCAATGAAGTGTGTCACAAAAATATTTTTGGTTTCTCAGTGCATATAAAATTTATGTTTATACAATGCTATAGTCTATTAGGTGTGCAACTGCATTATGTCTTTTAAAAATATATACATACCTTAATTTATATACACTTTATTGCTAAGAAATGCTAAGGACCAGCAAGTGAAGCAAGATAGCAAAATAGAAAATTCCCTCACTTATCCCCCAACCCCCATGCAAGGAGAACAAGTTAACGACTATCTCTACAGAAAAAAATAAAACACCTTCATAAGAACTAAAAATCAGGTGAGCACTCATAGTACTTGGCTTTAACTTAACATTGCTGAAAGAGGCACTGAAGAGATAGATAAAACAGTCTTGAATCACCAATGCCACCACTCCCCCTCGGCCCCCCAGCACCACCTCCCACCAACCTCCGGCAGCGGTGTGGTGCAGAGAGCATCTCCAGGCACTGGAGGAGAAAGAACAGAGCAATTGTGAGACATCGAACTCTGTGCTCTTCTGTTCTGTTCGAGCAGAAAGGAAACCTGAAGCAAACTCAGCTAATGCCACCCACAGACGGAGCATTTAAAATCAGCCCTAGCTAGAGCAGCATCAATGATCCCCGTGGCCTGAACTTGAGTGCCCACAAACCTTTCCACTGAGGGCCAAAATGCTCTTAGTCTCTAAGTAAACTTGAAAGGCAATCTAGGCCATAAGGACAGCAAGTCCTAGGGCTGAACTAGGCCCAGAGACAGTGGAGGAGGGCAGAGGCGGGGACACTACATACTGAGACACTACTTGGGACAGCCAAGAGAATGCTGGCATCTTCTCTTCCCTAAGCTGCACAGCTAACAGTTCCAACAGAGACTTCTTCCCTCCTCTTGAAGAGAGTAAAAGCAAGACTGGAGAGGACTTTGCCTTGCATCCTGGATACCAGCTCAGTTACAGCAGGATAGGGCATCAGTCAGAGTCAAGAGGCCCCCATTCCTGGCTCTAGATCCCAGACAACATTTCTAGACATACTCTGGGCCAGTAACCAGGGAGTGGTTATAGCAGGTTTTGGTCAAAACCCAGCGCTGTGCTGGTTTCAGGTTTGACCCAGCACAGATACTGTGGTGGTGGCTACGGGCGTCCTTATGTCACTCCACCCACAGTTTTAGGTGGCTCAGAACAGAGATAGAGACTATGTTTGGGAGAAAGTAAGGGAAGAGAAGAAGAGTCTCTCCCTGATAATACAGAGAATTCTTCCATATCTTATCCAAGATCATCTTATCCAAGGTAGTACCTCTATGGGTCTGCAAGAACCACAGCATTACTGAACTTGGGATTCCCCCTAAAGCAGAAACAGCTTAGATCACAACACCAAAGTCATTTCAAATATCTGGAAAGCTTTCCCAAGAAGAACAGCTTCAAATAAGCCAAGACAATGAAGACTACAATAAGTGTCTAACTCTTCAATGCCCAGACTCTGAAGAATGCCTACTTAACATCAACACCATCCAGGAAAGCATGACCTCACCAGATGAACTAAGTACAACACCAGGGACCAATGCTGGAGAAACACAGATATGTAAACTTTCAGACAGAAAATTCAAAATAGTTGAGTTGAGGAAACTCAAAGAAATTCAAGATAGTACAGAAAATATTCAGAATTCTATCAGACAAACTTAACTAAAATATTAAAATTAAATAATCAGAAATTCTGGAGCTGAAAAATGCAGTTGGCACACTAAAGAATGCAGTAGAGTCTTTTAGTAGCAGAATGGATCAAGCAGAAGAAAAAATTTAGTGAACTTGAAGACAGGCTATTTGAAAATACACAAAGGAGACAAAAGAAAAAAGAATAAAAAACTGTAAGCACACCTACGGGATCTAGAAAATAGCCTCAAATGGACATATAAGAGTTATTGGCCTTAAACAGAAGGCAGAAAAAGAAATAGTGCTAGAAAATTTATTCAAAGTGATAACAGAGAACTTTGAAAACCTAGAGAAAGATATCAATATCTAAGCACAAGATGGTTCTAGAATACCAAGCATATTTAATCCAAAGACTACCTCAAGATATTTAACAATCAAACTCCCAGAAGTCAAGGATAAAGATAGGATTCTAAAAAAGCAAGAGATAAGAAACAAACAATATAAAATGGAGCTCTAATACATCTGGCAGCAGATCCTTCAGTGGAAACCTTTCAGGCCGAGAGAGTGGTATGACATACTTAAAGTGCTGAAGGGAAAAAAAAAACACTTTTATTCTAGAATAGTATTATCTAGTGAAAATAACTTTCAAACATGAAGAAGAAATAAAGATTTTCCCAGACAAACAAAAGCTGAGGGATTTCAGCAATACCAGACCCATTCTACAAGAAATGCTAGAGAGTACTTTAATCAGAAAGAAAAAAAAAATTAATGAGCAATATATAATTACCTGAAGTTACACAACTTACTAGTAATAGTAAATACACAGAAAACTCAGAATATTATAACATTTTAACTGTGGCATGCAAACTACTCTTATGCTAAGTAAAAAGACTAAACAATAAACCAATAAAAATAATAACTACAACAATTTTTCAAGACCTAGTGAGTGCAATAAGATATAAAAAGAAACAACAAAAAGTTAAAAAGTGGGAGGGGTTTAAGTTAAGGTCAGTTTTTATTAGTTTTATTTTTGCTTGTTTGTTTCATCATGCAAATATTGTTAAGTTGCTATCAGGTTAAAATAATGGATTATAAGGTAATATTTGCAAACCTTATTGTAACCTCAAACCAAAAAACATACAATGGATACACACACACAAAAAAAGCAAGAAACTAAATCTTATTACCAGAGAAAGTCTTCTTCACTAGAGGAAGACATGAAGGAAAGAAGGGAAGAAGAAAAGACCACAAAACAATAAGAAAACAAATAACATGAAGTCCTTGCCCATGCCTATGTCCTGAATGGTACTACCTAGATTTTCTTCTAGGGTTTTTATGGTATTAGGTCTAACATTTAAGTCTCTAATCCATCTTGAATTAATCTTCGTATAAGGAGTAAGGAAAGGATCCAGTTTCAGCTTTCTACTTATGGCTAGCCAATTTTCCCAGCACCATTTATTAAATAGGGAATCCTTTCCCCATTTCTTGTTTCTCTCAGGCTTGTCAAAGATCAGATGGCTGTAGATGTGTGGTATTATTTCTGAGGACTCTGTTCTGTTCCATGGGTCTATAGCTCTGTTTTGGTACCAGTACCATGCTGTTTTGGATACTGTAGACTTGTAGTATAGTTTGAAGTCAGGTAGCGTGACGCCTCCAGCTTTGTCCTTTTGACTTAGGATTGTCTCGGCAATGTGGGCTCTTTTTTGGTTCCATATGAACTTTAAAGCAGTTTTTTCCAATTCTGTGAAGAAACTCATTGGTAGCTTGATGGGGATGGCATTGAATCTATAAATAACCTTGGGCAGTATGGCCATTTTCACGATATTGATTCTTCCTATCCATGAGCATGGTATGTTCTTCCATTTGTTTGTGTCCTCTTTTATTTCACTGAGCAGTGGTTTGTAGTTCTCCTTGAAGAGGTCCTTGACATCCCTTGTAAGTTGGATCCCTAGGTATTTTATTCTCTTTGAAGCAATTGTGAATGGAAGTTCATTCCTGATTTGGCTCTCTGTTTGTCTGTTACTGGGGTATAAGAATGCTTGTGATTTTTGTCCATGCATTCAGGACATAGGCATGGGCAAGGACTTCATGTCTAAAACACCAAAAGCAACAGCAGCAAAAGTCAAAATTGACAAATGGGATCTAATTAAACTAAAGAGCTCTGCACAGCAAAAGAAACTACCATCAGAGTGAACAGGCAACCTACAGAATGGGAGAACATTTTTGCAATCTACTCATCTGACAAAGGGCTAATATCCAGAATCTACGAAGAACTCAAACACATATACAAGAAAAAAACAAACAACCCCATCAAAAAGTGGGCAAAGGATATGAACAGACATTTCTCAAAAGAAGACATTCATACAGCCAACAGACACATGAAAAAATGCTCATCATCACTCGCCATCAGAGAAATGCAAATCAAAACCACAATGAGATACCATCTCACACCAGTTAGAATGGCAATCATTAAAAAATCAGGAAACAACAGGTGTTGGAGAGGATGTGAAGAAATAGGAACACTTTTCCACTGTTGGTGGGATTGTAAACTAGTTCAACCATTAAGGAAAACAGTATGGCAATTCCTCAAGGATCTAGAACTAGATGTACCATATGACCCAGCCATCCCACTACTGGGTATATACCCAAAGGATTATAAATTATTCTACTACAAAGACACATGCACACGTATGTTTATTGCGGCACTCTTCACAATAGCAAAGACTTGGAATCAACCCAAATGTCCATCTGTGACAGACTGGATTAAGAAAATGTGGCACATATACACCATGGAATACTATGCAGCCATAAAAATGGATGAGTTTGCGTCCTTTGTAGGGACATGGATGCAGCTGGAAACCATCATTCTTAGCAAACTATCACAAGAACAGAAAACCAAACACCGCATGTTCTCACTCATAGGTGGGAACTGAACAATGAGATCACTTGGACTCGGGAAGGGGAACATCACACACCGGGACCTATCATGGGGGGGGGGGGATTGCATTGGGGAGTTATACATGATATAAATGATGAATTGATGGGTGCTGACGAGTTGATGGGTGCAGCACACCAACATGGCACAAGTATACATATGTAACAAACCTGCACGTTATGCACATGTACCCTAGAACTTGAAGTATAATATAAATAAATAAATAAATAAATAAATAAATAAATAAATAAATAAAAAGAAAACAAATAACAAAATGATAGGAATACGTCCTTACATATAAAAATAACATTAAATGTAATGGACTAAACTCTCCCATCAAAAGACATAGGCTAAATGGGTGAAGAAACAGGGCTCATTGATTTGTTGCCTACAGACAACACATTTCACCTGAAAAGACACACATAAATCAAAAATAAAGGGGTGAAAAAACATTCCATGCCAGTGGAAACCAAAAAAGAGCAAGAGTTGCTATACTCATAACAGACAAAATAGATTTCAAGACAAAAACTATAAGAAGAGACAAAAAAGTCACAATATAATGATAAGTGGGTCAATTCAGCAAATGGATATTACAATCTTGAATATATATGCACCCAACAAGGGAGCACACAGATATATAAAAGCAATATTATTAAAACTAAGAGAGATAGTCCCCAACATAATAATAGCTGGAAGCCAGGCATGGTGGCTCATGCCTATAATCTTGCATTTTGGGAAGCCAAGGAGGGCAGATCACCTGAGGTCAGAAGTTTAAGGGCAGCCTGGCCAACATGGCAAAACCCTGTCTATACTATACACGTTTAATTGTTGGTGTTCAATGAATTGCAGTTAGATAAATAGACCTGTTCAGCTTAGTGGGAGTAAAATTCAAGGGACCTGTATTTGTGTGTAGAGAAGCATTGAGCTGAATTCTTTCAGCAGGCAAGACATTCAGTGATAATGAGATAAGTAGGTATGTTAGGAATCTCTGTTAAGATTTCCTAATTACTAAATAATATTTATCATATTGAAAGCACAGGAAGGACAAAAGCTGGTTAAAAAAAAAAGAGCACATAACCATTTGTTAAATGATCCTAACTAAGCTATGAGAAAAGAAATTTATTTACATTTATGTGGCCTTTCTAATTTGGATGCCTTTTATATCTTTCTCTTGTCTGACTGTTCTAGTGAGGACTTCCAGTACTATGTTGAATAACAATGGAGACAGAGTGCATCCTTGTATGTTCCAGATCTTAGAGGAAAAACTTTCAGTTTTCCCTATTCAGTATGACGTGTGTCATATTAGCTGTGTGTCTATCATACATGGTTTTTATTATGTTGAAGTATGTTCCTGCTATACCCAGTGTTTTGAGGGCTTTTTTTTAAAAATCAGGAAGTGATGTTGAATTTTATCAAATGCTATTGTAGCATTAGTTGAAATTATCATGATTTTTATCCTTCATTCTGTTGATATGATATGTCATGTTGAATGATTTGTGTATATTTCACTATCTTTGCATGTCAGGGATAAATCCCACTTGGTTGTGATGGATGACCTCTCTAATGTATTGTTGAAGTTGGTTGCTGGTATTTTGTTGAGGATTTTTATGTCAATATTCATCAGAAATACTGGCTTGTAGGTTTCTGTTTTTAATGTATTTTTTTATGTGTCTTTGTCTGGTTTTGGTATCAGGATAATACTGACCTCATAGAATGGTTTTTTGAAGTATTTCCTCCTTCTGTATTTTTCAGAATTGTTTGAGTAGGATTGGTATTAGTTCTTTAAATATGTGGTAGGATTCAGCAGGAAAGCCATCAGGTCCCGGGCTTTTCTTTATGGGAAGACTTTTGACTACCACTTCAATGTTGTTACTTGTCATTGGTCTGTTCTGGTTTTGGATTTCTTCTTGGTTCAATCTTGGTAGGTTGTATGTATCTAGGAATTTATCTATTTCTTCTAGATTTTCTAAGTTACTGGCATATAGTTGCTCATAGTAGTCTCTAATGATCCTTTGAATTTCTGCAGTATCAGTTGTAATGTCTTTTTTTAAAAAATTCATTTGTTTAAATCCTCTATTTCTTAGTGTGGATAAAGCTTTGTAAAGTTTGTTTAGTTATTCAAGAAAAGTCTTTTTGTTTCATTAATCTTTCATATTTTATGTTTTATTTCAATTTTATTTATTTCTGCTCTGTTCTTTATTGTTTCTTTTCTTCTACTAATTTTGGGTTTTGTTTGCTCTTGCTTTCTAGTTCTTTAGATGCACCATTAGATTGTTTAATTCAAGTGTTGTAGGCACTTACAGCTATAAACTTTCTTCTGAGTACTGCTTTTCCTGTATCTCATAGGTTTTTGTATGTTATATTTCCATTATCATTTGTTTCAATAAATTTTTCAATTTCCTTCTTAATTTCTTCATTGACCCATGTGTCATTCAGGAACATACTGTTTAATTTCCATGTGTTTGTATAGTTTCAAAAATTCCTTTTGTTATTAATTTTTAGTTTTATTCAATTTTGGTCAAAAAAGTTGTGTGATATTATTTCAGTTTATTTGAATGTTTTAAGAATTGCTCTGTGACCTAACATGTGGTCTATGCTTGAGAATGATTTTTATGCTGAGGAAAAGAATGTGTATTCTGCAGCTCTAGGATGAAATGGTCTGTTAAATATCTATTAGATTCATTGGTCTATAGTGCAGGTTGAGTCTGATGTTTCTTTGTTGATTTTCTTTCTGGAAAGACAAAAAGCATTCAGTCTCCAGCCCTACCTGGAAGATCTTAAAATCTAATGAGAGAGAAAAAGGTGATACACAACTAACTAACAAACAAACTGTTAATAAAAGCTATGGAAAAAGTGCAGGTAAAATGTTAGGAGAAGAAATTAAATCTGCCATAATTTTCCTTACATAGGCTAAAGACTCAAAGAAATGCCTGAAAAAAAAGGCAATTTCAATAGTTGTATTTCATCTGTTCTTTGTGAGTAAAAAATCCTCTTGATATTAGTGTTAGTTGATTCACATTTTATTAATAAATCTTTACTATTTAATAATGATACATAAATATGTAATGAAATGTTCATGCCCAAATCCAAGAATCCAAACAAGTTTCTGTTTTTGAAATTGTAAGACCTTAATTTTATACTAACCTGTCCACCTACCAAAATTCCTAGTATAATAATTTGGATTTAAGCAAAACTTGCATTCAAGTGTTAGATATGATCTTGATAATTTCAGTACAGCACTGAGTACTCTTTTGTAGTATGTGCATGAAACCCATATTGTTCCTATTATTTGTTTTCTGATCCCTTAATATTAGATGATGCCATCTGAAAACCTTTTATTTCTAAATTTGCAACATAGTTCGCAGCATTTAGAGGCAAATAATTTCCTTGTGTAGCTTTGCTTTTCCATCACAATTTTAAGGTTTCAATCTTCATGGCATGTTTGGAGGATAAATTGTACAAAGCAAATTATTTTCCTAAGTATCTAGAGTTACTCTGTGCATTTTGTAGAGTTAAACAGATTTTTTTTTTTTTTTTTTTTTTTTTTTTTTTTTTTTGAGACAGAGTCTCGCTCTGTCGCCCAGACTGGAGTGCAGTGGCCGGATCTCAGCTCACTGCAAGCTCCGCCTCCCGGGTTCCCGCCATTCTCCTGCCTCAGCCTCCCGAGTAGCTGGGATTACAGGCGCCCGCCACCTCGCCCGGCTAGTTTTTGTATTTTTAGTAGAGACGGGGTTTCACCGTGTTAGCCAGGATGGTCTCGATCTCCTGACCTCGTGATCCGCCCATCTCGGCCTCCCAAAGTGCTGGGATTACAGGCTTGAGCCACCGCGCCCGGCCTTAAACAGATTTTTAAGGGATGGAATTATTTGAGGGATAAGTATGACATAAAACCCAAGAAAATACACCTTTTACCCCTCAAATTGAGAATAAAGGATTTAAATAAATGTAGAGAGGTAAGAATAACATCACCAGGTAGCACCAATGCCAACTGGATATAAAAATGATTTTAAGCAATTATCAATCAAGCAACCATCAAGCCTAATTGATATTAGAACTGACATTTTTTTCCAGTTTAATAACATGGAGTCCAGTTATGTTACCTGCTACATACAATCAAGGAGAAACCACAGAATATTTAATATTTACTGGAAAAGATCGTGAAATATTTATTTATTGGCCTGACTTTGCCAAATCGCTAAGATAGTATCAAACTATGTAATAATTACCTGAATTTAAACAGTATATTTACAGTAACTAGACATGGACCCAAGTTTTGGGATTCCAAAGTTTCTATAATTTGAGGGATCCCTTTAGTGTAAATAACACAAAATCATTAACACAAAATTGTGCACAGAGTCTTGAAATATTTCAAAATGAGTGAGAGGACCTGAAGCATAAGCATCTTCAGCTCATTGCAATACCCTGTGACCAAGATATACAAAGTTTACTGCAATATGTTTGGTTTTAGACCATACAGAGGTTGGCTAAGTCTTCCTAGACAACTTAACCTTTGAAGATTACAAGATACTCTGTCTATTGGTTGGATAGGCTAGGCTAGTTCAATTTGGAATATACAGCTGTCTTCAATCTTCTTCCAAGGAATAATAACTTAAAGTTCTTTGTCTGCAGTCAAATTTCTGGGATTTGAATCCTTACTCTACCCTTCTTGTGCAACCATGAGCAAATTACCTCACTACAGCTCAGGCTGCTTCCTCATCTGTAAAATAACAACAATAAGAATGCCAATTTCATAGAATTGCTTTAGAATTAAACCATGATGGGCAAAATGGTGGATAGGAGGCAGGACCAAATTGCAGCTCCCACTTGGACAGAATCATGTGTGGAGACTCACATTGTGAAATTTTGCTCCAGAACTATTGCAGGAATACACCAGGAAAGCCAAGAGAATCCACAGACCCTCTGAAGGAAGTGGATTGCTCCTGTAGGACCCAGAAGAGAGCCCAAATAGTATGAGTGCCCAAACTTTGAAAGTGGGAAAGGGGGAACATCTGCCCCAAAACACACACCCTCACTGGGGAACCTGAAGGTCTAGATCACAGGAAGGTTTGACCTTACCTGGAGCTGAGTCATATTAGACAGCCAAGTGAAATACAGGGGTAGAGGAAGCGGTGGGAAAAACCCTGTGGGCTCTCTAGGTCCCGAGGAAAGCCATTTCTGACTGGTCTTACGGGGGTGTTTGGGGTGGACTGCCAGAGGTACTGGGAAAAGACCACAGAAAAAAGGAAACCTTCAGCTGAACTCTGTAACAATTCCAACCAAATGTGAAGTCTCCTGGCCAGAACCTGGAGGATGGCATGAATCTAGTGTGCAGACTCAACAGGCAGGGAGGCGTGAAAGCCTTGCTTGCTTTGTCAGCTGGGAGGCAGGTAACCTTGGACAAGTTGACAGCCGTGTTCATCCACTGCCTGGAAACAAACTTGGTGCTGTTGGTGGGGACATGGTGGGAGTGAGACCAGGCTTTTGTGTTGCATGGGAGCTGGGTGAGGCCTGTAACTACCAATTTTCCCCAACTTCCCTGAGTACCTGCATAACACAGCAGAGGCAGCCATAATCCTCCTGGGAATATAATTCCATTGACCTGGGAACCACATCCCAAGCCCAGACTAAGGAGAGTCTGAGCTCAGAGACCCCTAACCCTGCCCCTACCTGATGGTCCTTCCCTACCCACCCTGGTAGCAGAAGACAAAGGGCATATTCTCTTGGGAGTTTTAGGGCTCCACTCATGGCCTGATCCTCTCTTGGAAGCACCACCTCCTGGCAGGAGGCCAGCCAGCACAAAACTAGTGCATTAAACAGCTACAACTAAGGACACTCACAGAGTCCATTTCACTTCCCTGCCACCTCCATCAGAGTACAATGCTGGTATCCATGGCTGAGAGGCCTGAGGGTGGTTCACATCACAGGACTCTGTACAGACAACCTCCAGTACCAGCCTGGAGTCTGACAGCCCTGCTGGGTGGCTACATTTAAAAAAGAAACAACAGTCACCTCAGTTCTGCTCTCAGGAAGCCACATCCCTAAAAAGTGGGGGATAGTACTACATCAAGGGAACACCCTGTGGGACAAAAGAATCTAAGTAGCAGCTTTGAGCCCCAGATCTTCCCTCTGACATAGCCTACCCAAAAGAGAGAGAGAGAGAGAAAAAAAAAAAAAAAAAAAAAAAAAAAAAAAAAATTCTGGTAATATGACAAAAAAGGTTCTTTAACACCCCCCAAAAATCACACTAGCCCACCAGTAAAGGATCCAAACCAAGAGGAAATCCCTGACTTACCTGAAAAAGAATTCAGAAGTTCAATTATTAAGCTAATCAAGGAGGCACCAGAGAAAGGTAAAGTCCAATTTAAGGAAATTAAAAAAAAAAAATGATACAAGGTATGAGGGGAGAAATCTTCAACAAAATAGATAGCATGAATAAAAAATAATCACAACTTCAGGAAATAAAGGACACAGTCAGAGAAAAGGAAAGTCTCAGCAATAGAATCAACAAGCAGAAGAAAGAACTTCAGAGCTCAAATACAAGGTTTTCCAATTAACCCAATCCAACAAAGACAAAGAAAAGAGAATTTTAAAAAATGAAGAAAGCCCCCAAGAAATTTGGGAGTATGTTAAATGACCTAACCTAAGAATAATTGGCATTCCTGAGGAAAAAGAGAAATCTAAAAATTTGGGAAACATATTTGGGGGAGTCATTGAGGAATACTTCCCAGGTCTTGCTAGAGACCTAGACATCCAAATACAAGAAGCTCAAAAAACACCTGGGAAATTCATCACAAAAAGATTTCACCTAGGCACGTTGTCATCAGGATATCTAAAGTCAAGATGTAGGAAATAATCTTAAAAACTGGCCGGGCGCGGTGGCTCAAGCCTGTAATCAAAGCACTTTGGGAGGCCGAGACGGGCGGATCACAAGGCCAGGAGATTGAGACCATCCTGGCTAACACGGTGAAACCCTGTCTCTACTAAAAAAATGCAAAAAAATTAGCTGGGCATGGCGGCGAGCGCTTGTAGTCCCAGCTGCTTGGGAGGCTGAGGCAGGAGAATGGCGTGAACCTGGGAGGCGGAGCTTGCAGTGAGCCTGGGATGGTGCCACTGCAATCCAGCCTGGGCGACTGAGCGAGACTCCTTCTCCAAAAAAAAAAAAAAAAAAAAAACAAAGAACTTTGAGGCAAAAGCACCAGGTAACCTATAAAGGAAAAACTATCAGATTAACACAGATTTCTTAGCAGAAATCCTACAAACTAGAAGGGATTGGGGTCCTATCTTTAGCCTTCTTAAATAAAACAATTATCAGCCAAGAATTTTCTGTCCTAAGCTTCATAAATGAAGGAAAGATACGGTATTTTTCAGAAAAACAAATGCTGAGAGAATTCGCTACTACCATGCTGGAACTATAAGAACTGCTACAAGTAGTTCTAAATCTTGAAACAAATTCTGGAAACACATCAAAACAGAACCTCTTTAAAGCATAAATCTCACAGGACCTTAAAATAAAAATACCATACACAAAAAAATAGGTCTACTGTTAACAGCATGATGAATGTACCTCACATCTCAATAGTAACATTGAATGTAAATGGCCTAAATGCTCCACTTAAAAGATATAGAATTGCAGAATGGATAAGAATTCACCAACCAACTATCTGCTGCCTTCAAGAGACTCATCTAACACAAAAGGACTCACATAAACTTCAGTTAAAGGGGTGGAAAAAGACATTCCATACAAATGACCACCAAAAGCAAGCAGGAGTAGCTATTCTTACATCAGAAAAAACAAACTTTAAAGTAACAACACTTAAAAAAGACAAAAAGAGATATTATATAATGATAAAATATCGCAATCCTAAACATACATACACCTAACACTGAAGCTTCCAAATTTATAAAACAATTACTACTAGACCTAAGAAATGAGATATACAGGAACATAAAAATAGTGGGGGACTTCAACACTCCACTGACAGAACCAGACAGGTCATTAAGACAGAAAGTTAACAAAGAAACAACGAATTCAAACTATACCCTACAACAAATGAACTTAACAGATATTTATAAAACATTCTACTCAACAACTGCAGAATATACATTCTATTCATCAGCACATGGAACTTTCTCCAGGGTAGACCATATAATAGGCCACAAAACAGTCTCAATAAATTTAAGAAAATTGACATTATATCCAGTACACTTTCAGATGACAATCAAGATGGAAATTTAAACATTCTTTGAACTGAACAATAATAGTGGCACAAACTATCAAAACCTCTGGGACACAGCCAAGACAGTGCTAAGAGGAAAGTTCATAGCCTTAAATGTCTACATCAAAAAGTCTGAAAGAGCACAAATAGACCATCTAATGTCACACCACAAGGAACTAGACAAACAAGAACAAACCAAACCCAAACCCAGCAGAAGAAAGGAAAAAACCAAGATCAGAGCAGAACTAAATGAAATTGAAGCAAACAAACAAAAAACACACAAAAGATAAATGAAACAAAAATCTGGTTATTTGAAAAGATAAATAAAATTGACAGACCATTAGCAAGATTAACCAAGAAAAGAAGAGGATTCAAATAAGCTCAACTAGAAACAAAATGGGAGATACTACAATGGACACTACAGAAATACAAAAGATCATTCAAAGTTAGTAAGAACACCTTTACATGCATAAACTAGAAAACCTAGAGGAGATGAAAGCATTCCTGGAAAGATAAAACCCTCCCAACTTAAATCAGGAAGAATCAAAAACCTGAAGCAACCAATAACAAGCAGAGAGATTGAAATGGTAATAAAACGATTACCAACAAAAAAGCAGTCCAGGACCAGACAGATTCACAGCTGAATTCTATCAAACATTCAAAGAAGAATTGATACCAATTCTATTGACACTATTTCACAAGATAGTGAAAGAGGGAATCCTCCTTAAATCATTCTATGAAGCCCGTATCACCCTAATACCAAAATGAGGAAAAAACATAACTAAAGAAAACTACAGACCAATGTCCCTGATGAACATATATGCAAAAATCCTTAACAAAATAGTAGCTAACTTAATCCAATAGCATATCAAAAAATAATCCAACATGATCAAGTTGGTTTTATACCAGAGATGCAGGGATGGTTTAACATACACAAGTCAATAAATGTGACATACCACATAAACAGAATTAAAAACAAAAATTATATGATTATCTCAACAGATGCAGAAAAAGCATTTGACAAAATCCAGCATACCTTTATGATTAAAGCCCTCAGCAAAATTGGCATAGAAGGGACATACCTTAAGTTAATAGAAACAGTCTATGGTAAACCCACAGCCCACATGATACTGAATGGGGAAAAGTTGAAAGCATTCACTCTGGGAACTACAGCAAGACAAGGATGTCCACTCTTACCACTTCTATTCAACATAGTACTGGAAGCCTTAGCCACAGCAACCAGACAAGAGAAAGAAATAAAGCTCATCTCAATTGATAAAGAGGAAGTCAAACTGTCACTGTTTGCTGATGATATTATTTTATACCTAGAAAACCCAAAAGATTCCTCCAAAAACTCCTGGAATTGATAAATGAATTCAGCAGTTTCAGGATACAAAATTAATGCACACAAATTAGTAGCTCTGCTATACACCGACAGTGACCAAATAGAGAATCAAATCAAGAACTCAACCCCTTTCACAATAGCTGCAAAAAGCAAACAAAAAAAAACAAACAAAACTTAGGAATATACTTAACCAAGGAGTGAAAGACCTCTACAAGTAAAACTACAAAACACTGCTGAAAGAAATCATGGATGACACAAACAAATGGAAACACATTCCATGCTCATGGGTGAGTAGGCTCAATATTGTGAAAATGACATTACTCCCAAATGCAATCTACAAACTCAGTGTAATTTCCATGAAAACACCATGAACATTCTTCACAGAACTAGAAAAAACAATCCTAAAATTCATATGGAACAAAAAAGAGCCTGCATACCTAAAATGAAAGTAAGTAAAAAGAGTAAATCTGGAGGCATCACATTACGTGATTGCAAACTATATTATAAGGACATAGTTTCTAAAACAGTATGGTACTGGTATAAAAATAAGGACATAGACCAATGGAACAGAATAGAGAACCCAGAAATAAACCCAAATACTTACAGTCAACTGATCTTCGATAAAGCAAACAAAAACATAAAGTTGGAATGACACCCTCTTCAACAAATGGTGCTGGGATAATTGACAAGCCACATGCAGGAGAATAAAATCGGATCCTCCTCTCTCATCTTTTACAAAGATCAACTGAAGATGGATGAAAGTCTTAAATCTAAGACCTGAAACTATAAAAATTCTAGACGATAGCATCAAAAAAACCTTTCTAGACATTGGCTTAGGCAAAGAGTTCATGACCAATAACCCAAAAGTAAATGCAATAAAAGACAAATAGATGGGACTTAAGAGTTTTGTATGACCAAAAGAACAGTTAGCAGAGTAAACAGACAACCTACAGAGTGAGAGAAAATCTTCACATTCTATACATCTAACAAAGGAGTAATATCCAGAATCTACGAGGAACTCAAACAAATTAGTGAGAAATAAACAATTCTATCAAAAAGTACGCTAAAGACATGAATAGACAATTCTCAAAAGAAGACATGCAAATGGTCAACAAACATATGAAAAAAATGCTCAACATCACTAATGATCAGGGAAATACAAATTAAAACCACTATGGCCTTACTCCTGCAAGAATGGCCATAATCAAAAAATAAAAAAAAAAAAGAAATAGATGTTGGAGTGGATGCTGTGAAAAGGGAACACTTCTACACTGCTGGTGGGAATGTAAACTAGTACAACCACTATGGAAAATGGTGTGGAGATCCCTCAAAGAAGTAAAAGTAGAACTACCATTTGATCCAGTAATCCTACTACTGGGTATCAACCCAGAGAAAAATAAGTCATTATACAAAAAAGATACTTGCACACACATGTTTACAGCAGCACAATTCAAAATTGCAAAAATGTGGAATCAACCCAAATGCCCATCAATCAACGAGTGGATAAAGAAACTGTGATATATATATATATATGTGTGATGGAATACTACTCAGCCATAAAAAGGAATGAATTAATGGCATTCACAGCAATGTGGATGGAATTGGAGGCTAGTGTTCTAAGTGAAGTAACTCAAGAATGCAAAACCAAACATCATATATTGTCGCTCATAAGTGGGAGCAGAGCTATGAGGATGTGAAGGCATAATAATGACACAATGGACTTTGGGGACTCAGGTGGAAAGAGTGGGAAGAGGTTGAGTCATTAAAAGATCATGTATATTTCTCAGGTGACGGATGCACCAACATCTCACAAATCACCACTTAATAACTTACTTATGTAACCAAATACCACCTGTTCCCCCAAAACCAATGGAAATACTTTTTTTTTGTGAAACATTCAACACAATGACTTAGCACTTACCAAATAGGCATTAATAGTCACTAAAAAATAAAAGCATTTGTGGACTTCAGGTACATGATTATTCCTGTTTATTATTCATGGTAATTTCTACAGAGGCTTCCCTTCCAGATGATGCTGGTAGTATAATATCATTGATATTCTATGCAGAATTTGTTCTATTGGCAGATACCAAGCTTAAGCTTCAGAATAAGAGAAGCATCAAAGTATGAAATTATTTTATCATTTCATTCCATCTGAAAACAATTTTACAAAATTGGGCTATATATGTCACAGAAACCTGAGATTTTTATTGTTCTTGAAATTAATTTAATAAATATCAAGTTTGATTTTTTTGATCTCTGGATACTTTGATTTGTGAGAGTAAACCAAAAATTATATCCTTGCATTCTAATCTAGCTGACCTAAGTGGCCTTAATTTTAATCTAGCTGACCTAAGTATTCAAAACACTTGATATATATATAATTTCCCAAGTAGATTTGATTTCTTCAAGGCAATTAAAGCAGTATAGAATAGAAGTAAGTTATTGAATGAATTGCTTTGGCTTCTTGATCAAAGATATAACTGTTTTTCTACAGTTTGGGTTCTAGAGAATAAGGAAGAAAGTCTTGCAATGAAAAAGGCTTTCTTGACTTTTCATATTGGAAAAGAAATAATTGATTCTATTCTCACCTTTAATGTTTCCTTCTAAGGATTTTCTTCTGATGCCATTGGATTTTGGTGGGCTTTGTTTTCACTTGATTAGGGCAACTAAGTTTCAAGCCCTTTTGCCTTCACAAATTCAAATATATTAGTTCACATTTCACTTAATTTGAGTCCATTTGTCTCTGAGAAACTGATGAAGAGGAAGCATGTGCAGAAAGTCTCAATGAGGGGCCATGGGATACTATTGGCTACAAACAAAAATTAATCATATTTATTTTCTTATATGAGAAGGAGTTTGGATATGGCGGGTCACTGGTGTTGATTTAACTGATTCAGAATGTCATAAAAGATTCAGGTTCTGTTCTGCTGCCCTTCATACATTGGATTGTAGCCCTATGTGCTGGCTACATTTGGCCTTTTCATCAGAAAAAGCAAAAGCCCTTCCAGAATCTTCTCTAGCAAATGCTTGCTTAAGCACATTGGCTAGAAATGTGTGTTGTTGTTTTTTTTTCCTCCTTAGCTGGGAGGCAGAGGAACTGAGAACCTGTCCTAAAACTCCTAATGGAAGCAAACAGAGAGGAAGGGAGTACTAACATATATTATATTTGCTACCAAAACAAACATAAAGAATACTTTGCAATCATTATGCAAAATTTATGTTCCAAAGCATCTTCACACATACCATATTAATTAATAGAAATACACATTTCCTTACTGAATGATAATTGAGGTTCTTCTATATTTCAGGCTGATTATTTTAAAAACGTAATTGTTCATTCATTCTTTAAACATGTTTGAATGACAGCTGGTAGCCAGACACTATAGACACTATACTACTAAACACTACGGATAAATAAACTGTTCATAGATTTCTTTCTCAGGAATGAGAAAAACCATAAAACAAAATTAGTTTCAGCATGTGGTAGGTAGAAAAATGCTCCTACTCAAAAATGTTCACATCTTAATCTTGTGAACATGGTATGTTTCACAGCAAAAGAGAATCAAGGCTGCAGATGGAATTATGCTCACTAATCAGCTGGCTTGGAGATATGGAGATGGTTATGGATTATTCAGGTGAGTCCAATCTAATAACATGAATCCTTAAATACAGAGGAAGAGACAGAGGGGATGTTAGAGAGCCAAGACATGAGAAGGACTTGACTTCTATTGCTGTCTGCAACAATGGAGGAAAGGGGCCAAGAACCAAAGACGTGGCAGTCTCTAGATAAGAACATCCCTCAGCTTACAGCCAGCAAGAAAACAGTAAACTTAGTCCTACAACCACAAGGTTCTAAATTCTTCCAGCAATCTGAATGAGTTTGGAAGAGGATTCTTCCCCAGAGCTTCTAGAAAGGGATGGAGCCAGTCAGCACCTTAATTTCAGCCCAGTGAGACTTGTTATCTATGTAACTGTAAGATAAAAAGGTTACGCCGTTTTAAACCACTATGTTTGCAGAAATTTGTTAAGGCAGCAATAGAAGACTAATATAGAGTTATATGTTAATGGCTGCATTAAACAAAAGCTGTATGATAACAAAGGCTTAAGAAACATCTTGAATATTTGGATGTCTTGGATGTTAAGGATCTTGGGTAATAAGAAACCATCAAGAACTTTCAGCTGGGGATTTACACTAGAAAAATGAAAATTTACTTTCCAAAAATAACAGGGTCAATTTTCATAGCTCTATTTATAAGCACAAGAAATTGGAAACAAGCCAAATGTCTTTCAGTTGATGAATGGACAAACCAATTGTGGCACATCCATACAATGGAGTACAATCCAGCATCAAAAAGAAACACACTGTAGACACCTGCAACAGCGTGGATTAATCTCAGAGGGGTTATGGTGAGTGACAGGAGCTAGTATATTGTCATTTATGTGGCATTCTCAAAAAGACAAAACCACAGGATGAAGAACAGGAAGAACAGACCAGAGGTTGCCATAGGTTAGAGAGATAGGGGTAGGGACACATGTCACCTTAAAGCAAGAGCATGGGGGAACTACTCTGTATCCTGATGTAGTGATGTATGGGAGTCTAAATGTGAAAATTCATACAATTGTGCACCGAAAATTAAGTTCAGTTTTGCTAATGATAATATATAGGGAAACCAGTAAATCTCTAGAAACTCAAATCTACTGGAGAAAGAGAGACCACATAGAACTATAACTGTTGCAGTGGAATGGAAATACCTGTTCAGAAGGTTGTCTCCAAAGGCAATACCAGAAGGATTTTAGTATGAAAGAGGAAAGAGTAAAAAGAAAATGTCTTTAAAACATGGATGAAGGCTGGGCTTGATGGCTCACACCTATAATCCAGGCACTTTGGGAGGCCGAGACAGGAAGATTGCTTGAACCCAGGAGTCCAAGACCAGCCTGGGAAACACAGTGAGGCCCTGTCTCTACAAAAACATCAAAACATTAGCTGGGTTTGGTGGCACATACCTGTAGTCCCAGCTACCTGGGAGGTTGAGGCAAGAGGATTGCTTGAGCTCAAGAAGTCAAAGCTTCAGTGAGTCATGATTACACCACTGCACTATAGCCAGGGTGACAGAGTGAGACCCTGTCTCAAAAAAAAAAAAAAAAAAGTGGATTAAGGTGAACAATTATGTTAATATATATAGGGAACACAGGAAAATGAACAGATGTTTTATTATTATTATACTTTAAGTTCTGGGTTACATGTGCAGATCCTGCAATTTCATTACATAGGTATACATGTGCCCTGTTTGCTGCACCCATCAACCTGTCACCTACATTAGGTATTTCTCCTAATGTATCCCTTCCCTATCCCCCCAACCCCCAACAGGCCCTGGTGTGTAATATTCCCCTCCCTGTGTCTACGTGTTCTCATTGTTCAACTCCCACTTATGAGTGAGAACATGCAGTGTTTGGTTTTAGGATCTTGTGATAGTTTGCTGATAATGATGGTTTCCAGCTTCATCCATGTCCATTCAAGTGGAACAGATTATTTTGATTAGATTCAGAATTGAACATGTTGAGTTTAGGGCACTGGCAGCATATTCAATCAACTTCCAAAAACACTGCTCTGGAACTTAGGAGAGACTCAGATCTGTGCTAGTGCTTTGGGCAGCAAGGGGATCTAGGTGGTAGTTGAAGTCATAGGAGAGAAAGTAGGTAGAACTTTTTCTACATAACCCTTTCCCAAATAACAATTTCCGAAGTCCTGCAATTTCTGGAACTTAAAATGAGGAATCTGTGGTTTACACTGTTAACTTATTAAGGAGAGTGCTGTTTAGTCAATCTCTTTACTAGTAAACATATAGTATAGGGCATCTTCAGGAAAATGGACAAATTATATTTGTGAATTAGTGTTCAGGATTTGTAGTGTGATAATCCATGCTCCCATTAAAGAAAAGCCATGTAATCACTGAATTAAATGCAAAAGATTTTCTTGCTATTTGAGTTTTCTGGTTAAAATAAAGCAGTGCACATAATAACTTATTTTTGTGTTTTAGCTACTGTGAAAATCTTTGTTTTCCTATCTCCGGCATGCCTCAGGAACTAGTCCTTATTAAGGCTTATAGACCAATGCAAGTTTGTAATTTTAAAGGGAACCTCTTTATGGTGACTTAAATAGAGAGAATATATTCTTTAACCAGTGAGTAGACACACTCTCCCTGCCAGGCAACACTGAAGACATAAAGGGAAAAGTCTTCTAATTGAGACAAAGCAAAGCAAAAGGCATGTATTAGCCCATTTTTATGCTGCTGATAAAGACATACCTGAGACTGGGAAGAAAAAGAGGTTTAATTGAACTTGCAGTTCTGTATGTCTGGGGAGGCCTCAGAATCATGGTGGGAGGTGAAAGGCACTTCTTACATGGTGATGGCAAGAGGAAAAAGAAGAAGAATCAAAAGCAGAAACCCCCGATAAACCCATCAGATCTTGTGAGACGTATTTGCTATCAGGAGAATAGCATGGAAAAAACTAGCCTCCATAATTAAATTACCTTCCCCTGGGTCCCTCCCAGGGACCCATTGGAATTCTGGGAGATACAATTCAAATTGAGATTTGGAGGGAGACACAGCCAAACCATATAATTCTGCCCCTCCCAAATTTCATTTCCTCACATTTCAAAATCAATCATGCCTTCCGGACACTCCCCAAAATCTTAACTCATTTCAGCATTAATCCAAAAGTCCATAGTCCAAAGCCTCATCTGAGACAAAGCAAGTCCCTTCCACGTATGAGCCTGAAAAATCAAAAGCAAGCTAGTTATTTCTTAGATACAATGCAGGTACAGGTATTGGGTAAATACAGTCATTGAAATAGGAGAAATTTGCAAAAACAAAGGGGTTACAGGGCCCATGCAGGGCAATCAAATTTTAAAGCTTCAAAATTATCTCCTTTGACTCCAGGTCTCGCATCCAGGTCACACTGATGCAAGAGATGGGTTCCCATCAGCTTGGGCAGCTCTGTACCTGTGGCTTTGCAGGGTACAGCCTCCCTCCTGGCTGCTTCCATGGGCCATCATTGAGTGTCTGAGGCTTATCCAGGTGCACGGTGCAAATTGTCAGTGGATTTACCATTCTGGGGTCTGGAGGATGGTGACCTTCTTTTCACAGCTTCATTAGGCAGTGCCCCAGTAGGGACTCTGTGTGGAGGCTCCAACCCCACATTTTCCTTCCCCATTGCCCTAGCAAAGGTTCTCCATGAGGGCCCTGCCCCTGTAGCAAACTTTTGCCTGGGTGTCCAGGTGTTTCCATACATCTTCTGAAATCTGGCCGGAGGCTCCCAAACCTCAATTCTTAACTTCTGTTCACCTGCAGACTCAACATCACATGGAAGCTGCCAAGGCTTGAGGCTTGCACCCTCTGAAGCTACAGCCCGAGCTCTATGTTGGCCCCTTTCAGCCATAGCTGAAGCAGCTCGGACACAGGGCACCAAGTCCCTAGGCCAAATACAGCACAAGAACCCTGGGCCCTACCCATGAAAACACTTTTTCCTCTTGGGCCTCAGGACCGTGACAGTCAATGACATGGCCTGGAGACATTTTCCCCATGATCTTGGGGATTAACATTAGTCTTCTTGCTACTTATGCACATTTCTGTAGCTGGCTTTAAAAAAAAAAAAATGGGTTTTTCTTTTCTACTGCATCATTGGGCTGCAAATTTTCTGAACTTTTATGCTCTGTTTCTCTTTTAAAACAGAATGCTTTTAACAGCACCCAAGACACCTTTGGAATGCTTTGCTGCTTAGAAATTTCTTCCATCAGATACTCTAAATCATCTCTCTCAAGTTCAAAGTTCACAAATATCTAGGGCAGGGGCAAAATGCCACCAGTCTATTTGTTAAACACAACAAGAGTCACCTTTGCTCCAGTTCCCAATAAGTCCCTTATCTCCATCTGAGACCACCTCAGCCTGGACCTTATTGTTCGCATCACTAACAGCATTTTTGTCAAAGCCATTCAACAAGTCTCTAGGAAGTTCCAAACTTTCCCACATTTTCCTATCTTCTTGTGACCCCTCCAAACTGTTCCAACATCTGCCTGTTACCCAGTTCCAAAGTTGCTTCCAGATTTTGGGGTACCTTTTTAGCAATGTCCCACTCCCAGTACCAATTTACTGTATTAGTCCATTTTCATGCCACTGATAAAGACATACCTGAGACTGGGAAGAAAAAGAGGTTTAATTGGACTTACAGTTCCATATAGCTGCGGAGGCCTCAGAATCATGGCAGGAAGCAAAAGGCACTTCTTACACGGTGGCGGCAAGAGAAAAATTAGGAGGAAGCTAAAAGCAGAACCCCCTGATAAACCCTTCAGATCTTGTGAGACTTATTCACTATCATAGAATAGCACGGGAAAGACTGTCCCCCATGATTCAATTACCTCCCCGTGGGTCCCTCTCACAACACCTGGGAGAATACAATTTGAATTCTGGGAGATACAATTCAAGTTGAGATTTGGGAGGGGACACAGCCAAACCATATCAAGGCAACTTAAGATAAATTTATATCAGCCCAATAATTTAAGTTTTTATGATAGCAGTATCAGTGTCATCAGAACAAATTTGAAAAATGTTTGCTACATCCTTCAGAGTGATTTTCAAATGTTATATGTTTATGTTTTATGAAGACAGTTAGAAATGTAATTTATTACCAAGTCTCTATGACATGGCCACATTCACTGGCTAAGAGGATTTGCGATTTTCTGTTATCTTAGTAATTGGCTGAGAGGCAAACAATCAGACTGACAGTGTGGTAAGCCAATTTGTTTATCAAGGAGATATAAAATCCTGATTCAACTGTGCCTCAGTACACTTTCTGCAGTTGCCTGGCTATTAGGAATTCATGTCCAGTTTGTGACTAGAGGGAAGGATTTGGGTTTTACATTGCAATTACTATCCTGCATCAGGATGCTTCCACTGTTTACAGCAAGACAGATCAGAAGCTGGCAACAGACCCAACCAATAAAGAAGGACAAATATTTGGGAGATGACAAGGCCAGAGGCTTGCAACAAAAGTTCAGTGTGTGAAATAGTAATTTTTAAAGACACAGCAGGCATCAATTAAAATTGAGGCAAAATATGTTACATTTAAAATATTTAATTCTGTGTTAACAGCCTTCCAACTGGCCCAGTTGAGTCCACTCTGACCCCCTCCAGTTTATTCTCACCAGCACTGCCTCAGAAATTGGCTCCGAGGTGGAAATCTCAACAATGAGCTGCTGCTCCCTTGCTTCAGCCTAAAATCTTTCCATGGCTTCCTTTCTCCTTGGGATAAACACAATACTCAGCAGGCCTCTGAGGCTCTGCAGTGCCCTGCCTTCACTCGCCTGTTCAGCACCATCATATACCACCCTTCCTTGCTCCCTGCTCACAGTCACACTGTTCTTTGTGTCACTTATTCTGGCTGTACTGTCCCTGCCATTGGTCTTTAAACACACTGTTTTCTCTGAAT
Source organism: Rhinopithecus roxellana (assembly GCF_007565055.1). Classification (NCBI taxonomy): domain Eukaryota; kingdom Metazoa; phylum Chordata; class Mammalia; order Primates; family Cercopithecidae; genus Rhinopithecus; species Rhinopithecus roxellana. The sequence continues at coordinate 139,008,592 of NC_044549.1, read as the reverse complement.
GGAGGACTATTCCCTCCCCTATTGCCTTATTAACTCCTACTCATCCTTCAGGTCTCAGCTCCAGGATCATTTCCTCAGTGAAGCTTCTCGTGACCTCCCTAAGTGCAGCCCTCCCGAAGTAAAGTTTGCACCCCATGCACCAGCTTGTATTACTTATTATTGTTGCAAACAGACTCCTTCATGTGATTATTTGATATTGTTTATCTCTGCTCCTAACAGTAAGTGCCATGGCTGTGTGTTCTTGCTCACTATTGCCTCCCCAGAACCGAGAAAAGTACCAGAAGACATAGACACTTAAAATGTACAGTATTTGCTAAATATACAAACAGGTAAGAACATTTTCAGGGATTCTTGATCATATAACTTCTATACAGTATTTATGGCACTATCCTCCATTAAGAAAAGAAACTACTCTATCATGTAGCATAATACTTTCAACAACCAAGTGCTTAGTGTAAGTTTAAGAAATACGATTAAAGTCATATAGGCAGAATTATATTGATATATCGCTCAGATAAATACTGACAATGGTTAGTTTTGATTAGTGTTAACAGGTTAAGAGCACAGACAAAAACTACCAGTTCTCCCACCTAGAGTAGGTGGCTCTAGGGAACACAACATGTAATGTCTTTACAAAGTTTCTGAAAGGTAGTCAAAACTCCTGGGTTCAACTGACTTAAAATCAGCTACTACTAAGAAGTTAACTTAGTCCTAGAGCAGAGGTTATAACTCAATAGACAAATTAGGGAATCCATGAATCCAAGAGCTAACTCATAGAGTACCTCATAGACTTAAAACTTCATTCTCCTCATTTTGTAGAAAGAAATTAAGCACAACATACTTAAAAATATATGTCTGTGGTCACATCCCTGGTGTGGGTCAATATCAGAATTAGAAATCAGATGGTAAAGTTAGAGATGCCTTAATGGTTTCTATATGTGTAATACTATAGTGACTCTGTAGAAAAATGAATTTAAAAGATGAACTCATCCCTGTGTGACTGTGGAAAACAATACTTACAGATATTTGGCAGATCTCTCAAAGTATTTTAAAAATGAAAATAAGTGTTATGAATTCTAAAAAGATAATAGCCAAGGCAATTGGTATCTCTAAAACTAAATATTTTTTAAAGAATCAGACTAGAAAGAAAATATAATCATGGAACTTAAGTTAGCTGAATGGTAAATAATAATTATATAGTTATAATAATGTAAGTAATTATTAATTTAACAAAAATGATATTACTATAATCATTGGGATGATTGGATAAATATAAAAATGGATAATGTCTAAAGTTGATAAATCAAGAAATAGCAGTATAAGTATCTTATGTAGAAATGTGGAGATAAGTACATAAATGTTTTAAAGTATTATCTCTGGGGAGCAAGGATGAATGGTAAAAGTCAGCACTTGTTATAGTCAAGGTCCAATTAGCAGAAAGAAAATACACAGAGTTGAACAGGGAAATTTCAATATAAAAAAATTTGTAATAGGGAATTAGCTACTAAAGTGTGAAAAGGACACTCAAGCAGCCATTACCCCTAAGGCTAAGGTAGAGAACTCAAGGTAGGAGGAAACCTGGAAGATGCCTCCACCTCAGGGCTGAACCCTAGGCCTTCTGTTAGAAGGTACAGCTGTGGCCTACCATGTGGCATAAAAGTTTGCGTCAGTGAGACCCACTCTGAAGACCCCCTCTGGGAAGGCATCTTCAGGGTGATGCCACAAAAGTGGCACTCACCAGGAACTGCTCTCTGGGTTTCCAGAAGTTGTAGCCATGAGAAGTTACCTCAGAAATTACTTGGAAGGGGTGGTACTGGGAAAAGTCATTCACAGGGAGAGGTGCCATGTTTCATGACTCACTGTGAAGCCACATGAGGGCTACCAGGGAACCATCTGTGGGGAGATACTGCCCCTTGGAATTCACTATCGAGTTGCCCAAGGGGTGCCACAGGGAGAAGCCACACTAATGGGACTTTCTGGGAAACTGCTCTCTGAAATGCTATGAGAAGCTGCCTGTAGAAAGCAACATGACATGTTCTGCAGGAGCCTACTGAGAGGAGCAGAGAAGAACCAAGAAGAGAAACCTCTGCCTTCTCCAGTGACTCTCCAGAGCAGTCTCCAGAAAACATTTAACATTAACCACCACACTTGCTGGCAAAGGAGAAGTGTTTACACAGTCCATTTCTGGTTTTGCATTGCAGACAATGAAGGGTGAATATGGAGCTGAGAGACAACAAATTGATAACTGGGACAGGATTTTTTAAATTTGTTAAATAATGTACGTTGATATAAGTCAAAATTAATATTTTAAAAGCAGTTGCTAAAAAATGCTGTTTGAAGATATAATATGTTTCTTCCTATTTTTAAAGATTTATTCCTCTTTGATGGTGTATTAGTTTTCACACTGCTATAAAGATACTGCCTGAGACTGGGTAATTTATTAACAAAAAAGGCTTAGTTGACTCTCAGTTCCACATGGCTGGAGAGGCCTCAGGAAACTTACAGTCATGGCAGAAGGCAAAGGGGAAGAAACATCTTCACAAGGCAGCAAGAGAGAGAGAGAGAACACAGGGAAAACTGCCACTTTCAAACCATCAGACCTTGTAAGAACTCTCTCCCTATCACAAGAACAGCATGGGGAAACCACCACCATAATCCAGTCACCTCCCACCAGGTCCTTCCCTCTACATGTGGGGATTGCAATTTGAGATGTGATTTGGGTGGGGACACAGAGTCAAAATATATCAGATGGTAAAAAATCATGATACTCCCCTTGCTCCCTTTCAATTTAGCATTTATAACAAATGATATCATCTTGAAGTGTGCTTGTTTTTTTTTTTTTTTTACCACCCACTCCAATTTATATTTTTCCTGCTCTTGATTCTTTGTTCCTAAATATATTTTATCATTATTTTATGACATGCATTTTTAAAGGTAGTCTCTCTAGGTTCTAATAAGATATAGTCCCAGCTTTCTGGATGTTTATTGTCTGGCTGAAGTCATAAAACAACTTCAATTAAAACAATTAGGTAAAAACAAAATTCAGAACCTTATTAAGTAATCACTTTTGCAGGATGAAGATTTATGCTCTAGGAGTCCTTTGAAAAAATAATACACAAATCATAATAGTGAGAGCATCCTGAAGACTAAAACTGACCTTTAAAACAAGAAAATCATTTGTTTCAGCTGAGGGAAATAGAGGAGAGGCAGAGAGAAGACATTACTTTGACCCTCGGGGACCTGCAAGGCATAGTGAAGCTTAGAGTTTTATAAACTGCCATCTATGGGTCCCCATAGTCTGACCCTACTGTCTCTCTAAATCATCTTTGACCCTGTTTGACATCAATCTCTATTTCCTTCACTTTGGCTTATGTATTGCCCTGAACACATCTTGTTCGTATTTCTATTAGACATTCTTCTTGAATCTTCTTTTTGGAATACACCCTTCTCCCTCCTCTTCATCTGTCTTTGAGTCTTGCACTTCACCCAAGACCAAGTGTCTTGACCTGCAAGAATTTCTCCCTATTCTGAATTTCCATAGCACTTAATTCTATCCACTCCTTGAAAGCCATAGTATTGTGTGATGAGGTAGGACAAATGGAAAGGGCATAGACCTATAGTTAAAAGTCTTAAGTTCAAGTCAACATCCTTGCTGTATTCCCTAACTTCTCTCAGTCTCAGTTTTTTTTTCACTATAAAAGGGTTGATGATACCTGCTTCATAGGGCTGAATGGTATTCAGGATTGAATGGTATTATATATTTACGTGTGGCCTGAAATTTTTGAAAATTTTTCTGAGTAAATCACATATAAGCTATGGCTGTGTGTGTGTATGTGTGTGTATTTTCACACCATCTAGGATATAAATGTATAGATGGAATGATGTCTAATAACTGTTTATATTCCCCTTAGCACCTAGCACAGTGCTTAGCAAATAGGAAACACTGAATAAACACTAACTAGATGATTAGAACCAAGCCAGTTTCTGTAAAAATATAAAATGATCCATCTTCACTGGATTTACTTCTTCCATCCTTGTACGTACCTATTAGATGCCTCTGAGTTACAATATGAGTCACTGCAGAAATTACTGGTGAGGAAAAATTTAAACTGGTAACACTCATCTTTGCTATATCAAGCCACGGGTTTATAAAAGCAGTTTAGAACTTATGAGCTGTCATAGCAGTGACACTCACTTAATACCTTTTGCAGATAGCAATTGCTGATAAGTGTTCTTTCAATGAAGTACTCAAATAACTGGTATGACTAGGGATGTCAGTCACAGATCAGTCAAGTGGGAAATTTTAGGAAATCAATTTTGCCAGCAGTTGTGGAATTCCTGAATTTTTATCTTTTAATATATAAGTCACGTTTAAGAAATTCCTAACAAACTGTTTTTGACAGATCACTTATGGGGGCAGAGTGGGAAGGGGCAGAGCTAAAATGTAGAGGTGGTGTTCTTTCTGCGTAACCAGACTTTCGAGCAAGTCACACTGGGGGAAAACAGTAACTCTATCATTTACTAGCCTCTTGGCAACAAGCCTTCTGTAAGTCTCAATGTTATTCCGTGTAAGACGGCAACAATGCAGTTATGAGAATTAAAAGTGTGTAAAGCATCTACTACAGGGCCCTTTGTGGAACTCGGGTGATGAACAGTATGTGTGGTAGCTCGAAATGATATTTGAAAAAGTGCCTTCAGGCCTATTCTGTGAAGTTTCCAACATCCAGGTTCAGAATGTAAGCCATCTGTATCACAGCCTCAAACACTCGTAACCACACAGCTCATTAAATGTCTTGCCCAGGGTCACAGACTCAGTTAACAATTCCCTTGAGCATAGGTCTGCTTTCATTCAAGGTAATTTCGAAAGCAAATATATTTAACAATATATACTACTACTCCATCCCCCACCCCTTCCTCATGAACAACTCATAAATATCACTTGGCACTCACAGAATAACTAGCACTGTATTTGACACTATCTGATGGATTCAGTTATGATTACTCAGGGTTCCTGCTTTAAGGGAAATTATGATCCCTTTATCATCTTCGCTAAGATACTAAGGTAAAAACTGTAACTGAATTTGATGAGATCTGACATTGTATCTCGTGAAGAACTTAACCTCCATAAGATTCTTGGAAGACAGTTGTGAAGATTAAATGAAATTAGATCTGTAAAGCACTTAGCACAGTGTCAAGCACATAATGATTAACAACAACAACAATGGTATGATAACAAGTAGTTCCTGTAAGGACAGCTCAAAGAATCTCCAGAAATATCAATCCTAGAAGCTGCTATAAAGGATTATGGTTTCTTTCAAACTAGAGAGCTTTTCAAATGTTAAAATGATAGAAGGGAAAAATAGAGAACAGTTGCTATAAGGTAATTCTGTGACCTTCTTTTATTGTCAGTGGCTGATGGGGAATGCTGGGTTCTACCACCGGCAATGCTGCTGCTTTGTGGGGAGAATGTGGACAAATGAATTAATGTCACGGAGAGTCCGTTTCCTTTTGTAAAATGAGGCTGTTAGAATAGAAATGTTCAGATTGCTTTTGGCTCTGCTGTCCTATGAACCCTGAACATGGAACCTATTCTAGCAGTGGTAGAAGGGAGATCTGTGGTAAGAAAGAACAGGAGCAGAAACAGGGATAGAAAATCTTGGAGTTGAGATAAAAAGTGAAAATACTTTAGGGGAGTACCCAAGCAATGTATTTGCTTACAGGCATGGCTTTTTAAACGTCTGCCACTGGCAGCATGACATATTTGCTTAAACAGAGTTCCTATAGCAAGTTGACAATAATTTGATTTTCTCTGTTGCCTGACACTCTAAATTCTTATTTCCTAGGTTACCATAGTGCTCTCTCTAGCCACTGTCACTCAGTGGGTTTTTACTGTGCAGGCTTAATATGATGCCAGTTTTGTGCAATGCTGTTTATTCTCTATCCCTTCAAATTAGATGCTCTTCTATTTCTGAAAATAAAATATCAACAATGTCACTAGACAAGTCTTCAACTTAGTAAACTCTCAAAAATTCAGCCCTTTTATTTCTGTCTGCTGAGGACATGAGGATTCTTTCTGATTATGGAACAATGCGTGCAAGGGTGGGCCGGGCAGAGAATGTGCTGGATGTAATGGCCTAGAATCTCAAGTTAGAGTAGAGACAGGTTTCCTCAAGGGAGCCTCTAAAAAGAGAGAAATACAGTGAGAAAAACAGCAGAATCTTTCACCTCAGAGCAGGTAAAATAAGCCAGATACTGAAGTTCATATCTGAGAACAAGGACACAGAAAGGTTTCCTTCACCAAAAACTTACCCTTCAAATTCTACTCAAGATTTTCATTTCCATTGCAAGTCACCAAGACGTCTATTAGATGAATGCAATCATTAGAGGGGAAATGTTGATTTCCCACTCCTACGGTTTGCATAAGGGGGGATTTTCCCTCCAAACTTCCTTGCCTCTTGCCCTATTGTTACTAGTCTCCAAAGAGAAGGAGTAACTTACCTAGTTAGTGAAGTGACCTGCATAGCTCAGCTTCTCCCACCTCCTGTCCCCTTGGGAGCACCATTCCTGCAGAGATAGAACATCTACTTATGTTGAAAGAATCCTGCCTGAGAGGAGGCTGTCCAGTCCTGTGCTTCAGGATTAGGAAGCCTGCTTGTGGGGGCATAGACACCACAATCCCCACGGCTAGATGTGCCATTAATACAAGTACTACTTGATCTCTCATCATCACTATTCTTTCGCCCTATGTCACATTTTGTCAGAACACAGGTGAGCATGGTGAAGATATTGTTGCTTCTCTCCAGTCATGAAACTAGTATTAATGTGTATTCTAAGGAGAAATCTGTGACAACTTCCTCAGGGATTTCATAGTGTGAGAGTTAATTTACTTTCGTTGATTCCTTCTCTTTTCATTGCCTCTTATTCCACAAAAGTCCCATGCCAACCCATGGAATTGATCACCAAGTAAAGCCATCTGTATAGCCCAGTGATGAATAAAACAGAAGAGTGTAAACTAAAAAAGGGTTAGCTCCCTCTTTAGGTATTTCACCTATCAATTTAACTAGAATCATAATTGTTTCAAATCGAAAAGTGCTATAGTGGAAATATAGGCTGAAGATAATCCTGTATCTGTCTGAACTTGCTGAATCTAACTAGAAGGAAACTTACATATAGTCTGAGTCTACTCTTTCTTTTGCATCTGAAGTACAATGATAGGCATAGAACAGGGAAAAAAGTAGTCTGATTTCTCACCCCGGCTTTGTCACTGATCTGCCATCTATCACCGATCTGTGTTAACCTTTCTGAAACTTGAATTTTTTTCTAGAAAATGGCAACAAAAACTGCTTACAAAACACTAGAAAGATTAGACAATACTGGGAACAATGCTTAAATTCCGTAAAATTTATATACAAGTGTAAATTGCAAATATAGATGAAAAAACTGAAAGGGACAGAACATGACATGTCCAAGGTCACATAGCAATTTAGTTCCTTATCAAGACAAGATCCCATTTTCCTATCTTTAAGCTTATTCCAGCGTTTCTCAAAACAAGATCCAGGGATTACTTCTACTGTATTTATTTATTTAATTTTTAAAAAATTTATCTTACTAGAGCAATTTCTTGCTATGTTGCCCAGGGCTGGTCTTGAACACCTGGGCCCCAGTAATCCTCTCGCCTCTGCCTCCCAAATTGCTGGGATTACCGATGTGAGCACCGCCCAGCTGAGGTCCAGGGAATACTTTTAAATAAACACATTTTTGAGCCCCACTCCAACTCTAAATCAGAATTTCTAAGGCATGACCTTGAATCTTTATTTTAACAATGAACGTTACAGTTGGGAAATACTGTATCTGGTTCAAAAGTTTTTTAATACTTACACAATGCTGCATTCTCATCAATTATAAATATTACTTCTCCCCTTTATGTGAAAACATCTTTTTTTTTTTTTTTAGTGTTTACATGGATTATCAATTTTTTTTTTTATTATTATACTTTAAGTTCTAGGGTACATGTGCATAACGTGCAGGTTTCTTACATATGTATACTTGTGCCATGTTGGTGTGCTGCACCCATCAACTCGTCAGCACCCATCAATTCATCCTTTATATCAGGTATAACTCCCAATGCAATCCCTCCTCCCTACCCCCTCCCCATGATAGGCCCCAGTGCGTGATGTTCCCCTTCCCGAGTCCAAGTGATGTCATTGTTCAGTTCCCACCTATGAGTGAGAACATGCGGTGTTTGGTTTTCTGTTCTTGTGATAGTTTGCTAAGAATGATGGTTTCCAGCTGCATCCATGTCCCTACAAAGGACGCAATCTCATCCTTTTTTATGGCTGCATAATATTCCATGGTGTATATGTGCCACATTTTCTTAATCCAGTCTGTCACAGATGGACATTTGGGTTGATTCCAAGTCTTTGCTATTGTGAATAGTGCCGCAATAAACATAGGTGTGCATCTGTCTTTATAGCAGCATGATTTATAATCCTTTGGGTATATACCCAGTAATGGGATGGCTGGGTCAAATGGTATTTCTAGTTCTAGATCTTTGAGGAATTGCCACACTGTCTTCCACAATGGTTGAACTAGTTTACAGTCCCACCAACAGTGTAAAAGTGTTCCTATTTCTCCACATCCTCTCCAGCACCTGTTGCTTCCTTTCTTTTTAGAGATTGCCATTCTAACTGGTGGGAGATGGTATCTCATTTTCGTTTTGATTTGTATTTCTCTGATGGCCAGTGATGATGAACATTTTTTCATGTGTCTGTTGGCTGTATGAATGTCTTCTTTTGAGAAATATCTGTTCATATCCTTTGCTCACTTTTTGATGGGGTTGTTTGTTTTTTTCTTGTAAATTTGTTTGAGTTCTTTGTAGATTCTGGATATTAGCCCTTTGTCAGAAGAGTAGATTGCAAAAATGTTCTCCCATTCTGTAGGTTGCCTGTTCACTCTGATGGTAGTTTCTTTTGCTGTGCAGAAGATCTTTAGTTTAATTAGATCCCATTTGTCAATTTTGGCTTTTGCTGCCATTGCTTTTGGTGTTTTAGACATGAAGTCCTTGCTGATGTCTATGTCCTGAATGGTACTACCTAGGTTTTCTTCTAGGGTTTTTATGGTCTTAGGTCTAACATTTAAGTCTCTAATTCATCTTGAATTAATTTTAATATAAGGAGTAAGGAAAGGATCCAGTTTCAGCTTTCCACTTATGGCTAGCCAATTTTCCCAGCACCATTTATTAAATAGGGAATCCTTTCCCCATTTCTTGTTCCTCTCAGGTTTGTCAAAGATCAGATGGCTGTAGATGTGTGGTATTATTTCTGAGGACTCTGTTCTGTTCCATTGGTCTATATCTCTGTTTTGGTACCAGTACCATGCTGTTTTGGTTACTGTAGCCTTGTAGTATACTTTGAAGTCAGGTAGCGTGATGCCTCCAGCTTTGTCCTTTTGACTTAGGATTGTCTTGGCAATGCGGGCTCTTTTTTGGTTCCATATGAACTTTAAAGCAGTTTTTTCCAATTCTGTGAAGAAACTCATTGGTAGCTTGATGGGGATGGCATGGAATCTGTAAATAACCTTGGGCAGTATGGCCATTTTCACGATATTGATTCTTCCTATCCATGAGCATGGTATGTTCTTCCATTTGTTTGTGTCCTCTTTTATTTCACTGAGCAGTGGTTTGTAGTTCTCCTTGAAGAGGTCCTTGACATCCCTTGTAAGTTGGATTCCTAGGTATTTTATTCTCTTTGAAGCAATTGTGAATGGAAGCTCATTCATGATTTGGCTCTCTGTTTGTCTGTTGTATAAGAATGCTTGTGATTTTTGCACATTAATTTTGTATCCTGAGACTTTGCTGAAGTTGCTTATCAGCTTAAGGAGATTTTGGGCTGAGACAATGGGGTTTTCTAAATATTCAATCATGTCATCTGCAAACAGGGACAATTTGACTTCTTCTTTTCCTAACTGGATACCCTTGATTTCTTTCTCTTGCCTGATTGCCCTAGCCAGAACGTCCAACACTATGTTGAATAGGAGTGGTGAGAGAGGGCATCCCTGTCTTGTACCAGTTTTCAAAGGGAATTTTTCCAGTTTTTGCCCATTCAGCATGATATTGGCTGTGGGTTTGTCATAAATAGCTCTTATTATTTTGAGATACGTTCCATCAATACTGAATTTATTGAGAGTTTTTAGCATGAAGGGCTGTTGAATTTTGTCAAAAGCCTTTTCTGCATCTATTGAGATAATCATGTGGTTCTTGTCTTTGGTTCTGTTTATACGCTGGACTACGTTTATTGATTTGCGAATGTTGAACCAGCCTTGCATCCCAGGGATGAAGCCCACTTGATCATGGTGGATAAGCTTTATGATGTGCTGCTGAATCCAGTTTGCCAGTATTTTATTGAGGATTTTTGCATCAATGTTCATCAGGGATATTGGTCTAAAATTCTCTTTTTTTGTTGTGTCTCTGCCAGGCTTTGGTATCAGGATGATGTTGGCCTCATAAAATGAGTTAGGGAGGATTCCCTCTTTTTCTATGGATTGGAATAGTTTCAGAAGGAATGGTACCAGCTCCTCTTTGTACCTCTGGTAGAATTCAGCTGTGAATCCATCTGGTCCTGGACTTTTTTTGGTGGGTAGGCTATTAATTATTGCCTCAATTTCAGAGCCTGCTATTGGTCTATTCAGGGATTCAACTTCTTCCTGGTTTAGTCTTGGAAGAGTGTAAGTGTCCAGGAAATTATCCATTTCATCTAGATTTTCTAGTTGATTTGCGTAGAGGTGTTTATAGTATTCTCTGATGGTAGTTAGTATTTCTGTGGGGTTGGTGGTGATATCCCCTTCATCATTTTTTATTACATCTATTTGATTTGTCTCTCTTTTCTTCTTTATTAGTCTTCCTAGCGGTCTGTCAATTTTGTTGATTTTTTCAAAAACCCAACCCCTGGATTCATTGATTTTTTGGAGGGTTTTTTGTGTCTCTATCTCCTTCAGTTCTGCTCTGATCTTAGTTATTTCTTGCCTTCTGCTAGCTTTTGAATGTCTTTGCTCTTGCCTCTCTAGTTCTTTTAATTGTGATGTTAGAGTGTCAATTTTAGATCTTTCCTGCTTTCTCTTGTGGGCATTTAGTGCTATAAATTTCCCTCTACACACTGCTTTAAATGTGTCCCAGAGATCCTGGTATGTTGTATCTTTGTTCTCATTGGTTTCAAAGAACATCTTTATTTTTGCCTTCATTTTGTTATGTACCCAGTAGTCATTCAGGAGCAGGTTGTTCAGTTTCCATGTAGTTGAGTGGTTTTGATTGAGTTTCTCATTCCTGAGTTCTAGTTTGATTGCACTGTGGTCTGAGAGACAGTTTGTTATAGTTTCTGTTCTTTTACATTTGCTAAGGAGTGCTTTACTTCCAACTATGTGGTCAATTTTGGAATAAGTGCGATGTGGTGCTGAGAAGAATGTATATTCTGTTGCTTTGGGGTGGAGAGTTCTATAGATGTCTATTAGGTCCGCTTGGTGCAGAGATGAGTTCAATTCCTGGATATCCTTGTTAACTTTCTGTCTCGTTGATCTGTCTAATGTTGACAGTGGAGTGTTGAAGTCTCCCATTATTATTGTATGGGAGTCTAAGTCTCTTTGTAAGTCTCTAAGGACTTGCTTTATGAATCCGGGTGCTCCTGTATTGGGTGCATATATTTGGGATAGTTAGCTCTTCCTGTTGAATTGATCCCTTTACCATTATGTAATGGCCTTCTTTGTCTCTTTTGATCTTTGATGGTTTAAAGTCTGTTTTATCAGAGACTAGGATTGCAACCCCTGCTTTTTATTTGTTCTCCATTTGCTTGGTAGATCTTCCTCCATCCCTTTATTTTGAGCCTATGTATGTCTCTGCATGTGAGATGGGTCTCCTGAATACAGCAGACTGATGGGTCTTGACTCTTTATCCAGTTTGCCAGTCTGTGTCTTTTAATTGGAGCATTTAGTCCATTAACATTTAAGGTTAATATTGTTATGTGTGAACTTGATCCTGCCATTATGATATTAACTGGTTATTTTGCTCGTTTGTTGATGCAGTTTCTTCCTAGCCTCGATGGTCTTTACATTTTGGCATGTTTTTGCAATGGCTGGTGCCAGTTGTTCCTTTCCATGTTTAGGGCTTCCTTCAGGGTCTCTTGTAAGGCCGGCCTGGTGGTCACAAAATCTCTAAGCATTTGCTTATCTGTAAAGGATTTTATTTCTCCTTCACTTATGAAACTTAGTTTGGCTGGATATGAAATTCTGGGTTGAAAATTCTTTTCTTTAAGAACGTTGAATATTGGTCCCCACTCTCTTCTGGCTTGTAGAGTTTCTGCCGAGAGATCTGCTGTTAGTCTGATGGGCTTCCCTTTGTGGGTAACCCGACCTTTCTCTCTGGCTGCCCTTAAGATTTTTTCCTTCATTTCAACTTTGGTGAATCTGGCAATTATGTGTCTTGGAGTTGCTCTTCTCGAGGAGTATCTTTGTGGTGTTCTCTGTATTTCCTGAATTTGAATGTTGGCCTGCCCTACTAGGTTGGGGAAGTTCTCCTGGATGATATCCTGAAAAGTGTTTTCCAACTTGGTTCCATTTTCCCCCTCACTTTCAGGCACCCCAATCAGACGTAGATTTGGTCTTTTTACATAATCCCATACTTCTTGCAGGCTTTGTTCATTTCTTTTTCTTCTTTTTTCTTTTGGTTTCTCTTCTCGCTTCATTTCATTCCTTTGATCCTCATTCGCTGATACTCTTTCTTCCAGTTGATCGAGTCGGTTACTGAAGCTTGTGGATTTGTCACGTTTTTCTCGTGTCATGGTTTTCATCTCTGTCATTTCATTTATGACCTTCTCTGCATTAATCATTCTAGCTATCAATTCTTCCACTCTTTTTTCAAGATTTTTAGTTTCTTTTTGCTGGGTACGTAATTCCTCCTTTAGCTCTGAGACGTTTGATGGCCTGAAGCCTTCTTCTCTCATTTTGTCAAAGTCATTCTCTGACCAGCTTTGTTCCGTTGCTGGCGATGAGCTGCGCTCCTTTGCAGGGGGAGATGCGCTCTTATTTTTTGAATTTCCAGCTTTTCTGCCCTGCTTCTTCCCCATCTTTGTGGTTTTATCTGCCTCTGGTCTTTGATGATGGTGACGTACTGATGGGGTTTTGGTATAGGTATTCTTCCTGTTTGATAGTTTTCCTTCTAATAGTCAGGACCCTCAGCTGTAGGTCTGTTGGAGACTGCTTGAGGTCCACTCCAGACTCTGTTTGCCTGGGTATCAGCAGCAGAGGTTGCAGAAGATAGAATATTGCTGAACAGTGAGTGTACCTGTCTGATTCTTCCTTTGGAAGCTTCCTCTCAGGGGTGTACTTCACCCTGTGAGTTGTGGGGTGTCAGACTGCCCCTAGTGGGGGATGTCTCCCAGTTAGGCTACTCAGGGGTTAGGGACCCACTTGAGCAGGCAGTCTGCCCGTTCTCAGATCTCAACCTCCATGTTGGGAGATCCACTGCTCTCTTCAAAGCTGTCAGACAGAGTCGTTCGCGTCTGCAAAGGTTTCTGCTGCTCTTTTTGTTGTTGTTGTTTAGCTGTGCCCTGTCCCCAGAGGTGGAGTCTACAGAGACAGGCAGGTTTCCTTGAGCTGCTGTGAGCTCCACCCAGTTTGAGCTTCCCAGCGGCTTTGTTTACCTACTTAAGCCTCAGCAATGGCGGGCACCCCTCCCCCAGCCTCGCTGCTGCCGTTTCGGTTAGATCGCAGACTGCTGTGCTAGCAATGAGAGAGGCTCCTTGGCTGTGGGACCCTCCCGGCCAGGTGTGGGTATAATCTCCTGGTGTGCCCGTTTGCTTAAAGCGCAGTATTGGGTTGGGAATTACCCGATTTTTCAGGAGTTGTGTGTCTCAGTTCCCCTGGCTAGGAAAAGGGATTCCCTTCCCCCTTGTGCTTCCCAGGTGAGGCAATGCCTTGCCCTGCTTCAGCTCTCACTGGTCGGGCTGCTGCAACTGCCCAGCACCAATTGTCCGGCACTCCCCAGTGAGATGACCCCAGTACCTCAGTTGAAAATGCAGAAATCACCGGTCTTCTGTGTTGCTCGCGCTGGGAGTTGGAGACTGGAGCTGTTCCTATTTGGCCATCTTGGTCCGCCCCTGTGAAAACATCTTGAAAGAATTGGTTCAAAGTATCTCTCTCTATCTTAAGCTACTTGAGTCACTGTAAGTTAAAAGTACATCTTCTCACAATTTAAAAAAACTTTAAAATTCCTACAGTGAAACATGTCCATCTTGAACTTTCGACTCGCAAAATGGTATTTCTAATATTTTATTTCATCTTTTTAAAAAATCAGTTTGGAACTCTTAACCCCAAGGTAGCAATAGGTGCAGGTAAAATAAAAAATCATTAAACTACAGCACAAAGTATAATAACAGATAAAATTCAGTTATGACAAATTCCATGAAACTACCATATGGCTATATCCTAATAGACTTGGGTTATGGTGAACATAATGCCAGAAATTAGGTCCAGGTTTGTAAAACTTGGAAAGCAAAATGGTTGATTTCCAGCCTCTTTGAAGTGAATTATCCAGTGAAACAAAGTGCTTTTTATGTCATATAGATGCAAAGGCTGTATCATGTAAGCGAGCTTCTGTGGGGCACTGTTTCTGCAGGTGCTGGCCATGCAGGGACTTGGACTCAGAGTGAGATGAGGAGCCATTAGCCTATGAGCAGAGGAGCAGCATAACCGGACTTCCACTTTCAAGACACCTCTTTGGCTGTAATGTTAGGAATGAGGTAGAAATAGGGAGACCATTTAGAAGGTTATCACCATAATCAAGGTACCAGCAGGGGAGGGATCAAAAGCAATCAGCCTCCAGATATACTTTAAAGGTAAACTTGACAGGATTTGATCCTCAAAATCAATTTAACTGAGCATGCTCCGTCCATGCAGAAATGACTGCTCTACAGACATTTTTAAATAATCCTTTTTAACAGTTTTTTATTTTCATGGAAAAATCTTAAAAATAATGGATAGAATAATGTAATATACTATGTATTATATAATATAAAATATGGTATAATTATATATTAAAAATCTATTCACATATGCAACAAAATATATAATCTACACATATTCTTAGTGCAAGCATATTATGACTAGGTGTGTCTAGTCTCACGTTTATTTAACTAAATAACGTTTTGTTTTGTTTTATTCTAAGCCATGATATTCTGCAAATGCTGTGTATTCTGTTAATATAGCTATGAACAAATAGCTATACAGGTATTGTACTCCCATGACCCTCCTCTTTGGTCTATGACTTTAAAATACTGTATATCCAGTTTGAACTTTTCTTCTTTAAGCCAGCTCTGCTCAGAATGCAGCAGTCTCCTCTCTATTTTTCTTCTATAGGCTTAGCTTATTATCTTGCCCCTCCATTGTCCTCCAAATTCTTAGTCTTTAAACTGATCTTGCACTCATGCACATTTCCCTCGGAAAACTTTTGTTACACCTTACACATTGCTGACAAATTTTCTTCATCTTCCCTCCTTCGTTTCCTTGAGTTATTCTCCTCTTGGTGGACCAATTGGAGTGGGCTGTTTCCCTTCCCCCAGGAGGTTGATAGAACCATCTCTGCAAACTAACTAGAGATTCTGTGATTAGTGCCAAGATATCAAGTGATTAGTGATTAGTGATTAGTGTCAGATATCACAAGATATCTTGGCACTGTGATTAGTGCCAAGATAAATAAAAAGGAGCCGTCTAGGCTGAAGTAGTCTTTTTTTCTCGAAGTTATTCAGCACAACGCCATCATTTCATCTCTTCCACAATCTTATTATTACATTGCTTTTTAATATTCAGTATGACACCCCAAATGAAATGCTGAAACCCCCTGTGGACACTTTATTGTGTATTCCATTTCTTTTCTGCATGGAATCTGAACATGATTTTATAAAATGTTTCTCTTAGATGAAATTAGAGAGTAAACCAGTGTTATTTAGGAATTCACAATTGCATATCGACCCCCTATTGTGGCAAGATTAAGTGAGATTTCAAACAATAGAAGGCAATCCCAGGAAGAAATCATAAAGATGTGTGTGTTGATTATGATGTCACAGTTTGGCTGTGGGTTAATATACCTCAGCAAAGATCTGATAACGGCTTTATCAGAGTCATCGTTACACTTAGATGATCCACTTTGGCTACTTGGTCAGCCAAATTTTGCTTCACCATTGAGGATCTTCCAGGTACACTTTCATATTAGATCTCTTTTCTTGTTTCAGTGGAATAAATTTGCTTTAGTTGTCAGTAGATGACAATATTCTTAGTTACTACCAATTTGTGTTAATTGCACCAGTCTTGAGTTCTTAGTCAATATTGTTTTATAATTACATTTACGAAAGCACAGTCTGATTATTATGCCCACTGCTTAAGAAAAGCACAGGGAATTAATAGATCTTTATATAAGTAATCATTTTCCAGTGTGGTCTAATGACTATATCATCTCATTCATAAAAATGTGTAAATTATATTCACTGTGCTATCACTTGGACAGAAAATAAAATATTTGTTAAACATCTGAGCAGAAAGAAAATTGCTCAGAATGAATGTTTCCATTTTCATCCTATCCACTATTATTTTAGTTGATCTTTGGGAACAAAGTTTCCCTTATTTTATTTTCATTCACCTTCCTCCTCTCGAGTATGAGTCACAGTTAATAATCACTATTATAAACAGAATTTTATTGAGGATAACAAACATTCATGTAGTATTTACTGTGTATCTACTACTGTTCTAAGAGCATTACACATAATAACATACATACATCAACCTTCGCACCAACACTATGAGGTAAGTGCTGTTACTAACCACATTTACAGATGACATAACTTGACTCATGTCATAACACTAGTAAGTGACAGAGCTGTAAACTAAACACAGGGAAATCTTACCTGCTGCTCTTAACCCTATGCAACATCAACCCCACCCCACCATCCTATCCCTACCTTGGAGGAAGTGTGACTTCAGTAGCAGTGATTTAGTCATGTTTTTAGGGGTGACATTTTCAAAAGAGATAAATATTATTAAGCACATTGGAATAGGCATTTATCTTTCTCTTTAAAGTGGTTACTTTTGGCTAAGGTCAGAATTCCTGGGCCCTTGGCCTTATAATATTGTGTTTCAGCTAGTACCCCAATGCAACAATAACTTCTCAACAGTATTGACAATGACTAAATAAAAGTTCATATAATTATGCAGAAAACATAACCCATATCCCTTGCTCAAATAGGATAAAGTAAAACTAGATTTGCCAAGTCAACATGAGATGGTACCTACATTTCACAGAAAGTTTCTAAACTCAACCTTGTACTGCTTCTGTAGAGTTTGTGTGGGTACAAAGCCACCATTTACATCTTTAAGATTTAGGACCAAAACACTGCAGAAAGAAAAACTTGTCTTTTTAAAAATAAATATTAGATGAAACTCATTAGCCACCACCTATATGCCAGGACTATTGTAGACCAACAAAGGCTGAACAAGAGTGCACCTGGTTAAACAAAAATATGGGTCTCCACCCCAGGAAGTACAGAGAGGCTAAATACTTAACATGGGATTTTCATATTAAACATTTTACACCAGGAATTTTATATCGCTACAAATGCAACAAACTCAACAGGACTCCTTAGATTTCTGGCAATTTGTATCTGTTCCTCACCACTACCCCAACATCTTGGAGGCCCTGGAGACACAATTATATACTACACATCCTCTGCTCTCAAGTTCAACATCTGGAGATTTTCACACAGCCCTTATGACTTGTATGCACACCTTCTCACTCACCTGCCTTCAGCGCATCCTCTGATTGACCCAATTCTGACTAGCTCCTTGTAATTCTCATAGGTCATTTCTGTGTCTCTTCCCTTTCATCCCAGCTTGATCCATGACTGCTTCCAGGTTGTGAGCATGGATCTGCCCAGCACCTGTTCTCCCCTGAACCCCTCTGACCCACTTTGAGCTCCCATACTCTGCTCCTGGGCGTGCTTCCTGCTGGGCAGGCACCTGGCCTGCCATTTGCTTGGCTTCTCTCGCAGCCTGGCTGCTCTTCTCACCCCCACCTCACGGCCCACCTCCCTGGGCCATAAGAGTGTGCACATAAATCAATATTTACTTGTTGACATTCACGAGTATTTCACACAAAAATATTCCACTTTCTAAGCCAGGAAACAAAATGAAATCAAATACATGCTTAAACGGTAATATACTCTTACAGTCTTTATCAGTTGAGATTCAATAAGAAGTAAGTTTGCTCTTTTATCTTTATTTGAAATATTCAAACTTAAAGTTTTAGAAGATCTAAATAAATAACATGCTATTCAGATCACCACAGGCAGTAGAAAAGGACACTGTGTAAAACCCAGTTTGTAAATCTCCAAACAGTCAATTAGCATACCAATATGAGCAATGAGTAGACCTTACAGCCTTTCCCAAGCAAACACAGTAATTAAAAACAAATTACAGTACAGCCTGGATGTGGTGCTTTGCAATGTACCCCACCTGCCAACCAGCAGCTAAATTCATTCCAAGACTGTCTGGCCAATTAGCCGCTCCCCCATTGGGTAACTTGGGCTTCCTGCCTGAACACCATTTGTGAGGCTCCATATTAGATTAGGCCTTTTGTTCTCGGAAGGCAGCAGATCTTCCAGGAGAATTGAGAATGGGTCCCTATCTGGATAAATTCTGCCTCAGCCAGAACATGTATTCTTTGTACTTCACTTCACAAGAGGCTGGAGATATTCCAATTTCAACATCGGAATAGAATCCCTAGGTTCTAACAAGGAAACAATATTATTGCATATTTTTGCTACAGGTAATCGTAATTAGAAAAAGGGCTCTGGCAAAAAAAAATCAAGTAAAATATCAACTTTTTTCTCTCAGATAAAAATAAGTCCATGAAATCAGGACAAGTGAAATGTATCGGTTTGTCTTATAATTGGTTTTGTACATGTGTGCAGAAATAAAGAGGAATAGAATTAAAAAGGGAAATCTAGTGCTTAAATTTTACAGCTGAAAAAATTAAGACCCAAGGTTGAGAGAGGGAGAAACAGAAGCAAAGCCTCACAGTTCTTTCCATTACACTATACTGTGAGTGAATTTATGTTTATGCAAATACTTATAATAGTATAGATTTCATGTATATAAACACAGGTATCCAAATAGTTTTTCACATTAGTTTTTAGGTGAGATCATCATCTTCTGTAAACAGAGTCCAATAGCAAAGGATTTTGTTGATGGGCACATTCTTATTTTAGTCCACAAGGTAAATGAGACCCCAATTATGTGGCTGTATAATTTTTTTCCTTGTAAATTTGAAACATTTAATCACCCATTCAATATGCATGTATTTAACAATAACCATATACTAGTCACATACACAGTGAATCTCATGGCAAGAATAATAAGTAGACCTCAACTCTTGAGACAAAATCCATTATTACCAACTCATTTCTAGTGCTTGTGTTCAGGAGGATTCTGAGGAGCTATTTGAACTCAGAATTGAAAAAATGATTATGTTTGATTTTTACTGACCATAATGAGTATAGGAATGGTAACAACTGTGTTATTTATATGGCATTTCTATGTAGTAGACTATTCTTCTAGTTCCATTATTCCCTACAGAGTCTATCTTCTCTGTTTCTGTTTAAATGTTTGCCTGAAGTTGTACAAAAGGAGGGACTGTTTCTGTGTAATTGCTTCTCTCTTTTTTCCAACACAGAGAGAAGAAATGGAAGAATCAGGGGTTAAGGTCAAAGTGGCACAAATAGAGGAAAGTTTTTAAAAAATTGTTCACTAGGGAGGTATTTCCTGAATAGAACGTCCTAACTGCAGCTACAGACCATGTTAATAGTGATTGATTTGCCTTAGCTACTGGCACAAAATATGGAAAGCAATTCAAAAAGGTTCTTTATAGTAAAACTTTGTTTTTCCTTTATGACTTACAATAGTGATTTATTGAGAAAATTCACCCTTTTTCAATGATAGATGCAGTCAAACCTTTCAGTTTATAACAATTTCTGAGTAACTTTATCAAATCAAGGAGTCTTTCTTCATCAAAATGAAATCACAGATATACATTAAATATGTGTTTAAGCTGGAAAGGAAAGAAAATCAAAACGATTCTCTTATTTCCCTGTTGAAAAGGCTTTTGTAATCAGTACAGTCTTTGAATGGTGGTTCCTTTAATCATTTGGTTGGTATAAAACCATAAGTGACATGCCCTCGAAATCATGAAAAGAAGCCAGGAAGTCAATACTAAGTTCACTGTAAGAATATGATGAATTTGCACTATTGTCTGGTCTCATTATATTCTTTGTCACAAAAATGAGTTATCACAGAATTATAATGTCTAGTGTGTTCTTCTTTATAATACATTCTTATTCACATGACAAGAATTACGACAAGAGGAGAAAATGGACAAAATTAATCCACCCTCATGACAGAAAATACTGCTTCAAATTAACTTGTGACAGGCAAGTATTTTTGGGAAGGCATTTATTGATGGCATCTGTCTTATCAGTCTACCTACATCAGTTCTTTATGTGCCTCATCAAGGATCTATCTCAAGTAGAACCCTGGGAAAAACATCTTCTGAAAATAGTTCAGATGTAAAAGAGAGAAACAAGGGTCATATTGTACATGATCTTTGGAGGAAATCCTTAACTAAATCAATAACTTGGATTTTATAGCACTACTCTTGAACAAATTCCAGCATACTTTGTCCCTTTGTGAGAAATTGGTACCTCTGGTTTTGGCAGTAGAAACACAATTGCAGATTTTATTTTAGGATTAAAAAAAAGGATAGAAACATTTCAAACGTTTCAACAATAAATTAGTTCACGCCTAAAGGTATCTTTGTTTTCCACTTTGGATCTAGCTGTAACCAATATAGACATTCCTATGATAATAGATATCATGCACATTGTTTAACCAAATCGAATTAGCTGAATGTGAAAATTCAATGTAGTAACTCTACGTAAGAGGGAAATGATGTTCAGGATCTATGACAATCGGTGTATATAATTCATATTTGTTAATATATAAATAACTCTTACCAAGGTAGGCTGGAATGAATGATACAGAGATTTCAAAAGAAAAAGGGGCAGTGGTGTGTAATGAAGCAGAGAGTTCACCAATATAGACCAACTGGCTATTTTAAAAGAGCTTGGGTAGCATTTACTCTGGGATTTTACCTAGGGCCAGGGCCTGGCCCACAGCACTGTAAATTTGGAAACTCATTCATGCTCACTGTATAAGAAAGTTGTTGGAGACTTATGTGTCCAATTAGGAGACTGGGTTTTTTTTTCTTTCTTTCTTTCTTTTGCTGCTAATGATCACTGTATTTAACCAATTCATTTTCATGACCCATAGAAGAAGATAATATATACATTTTGTGTTGAAAAATATACCCAGAAAGTTAAACAGAGAAAAGTTTCCTCATCATGGAGAAAAATAATCTATTACTGTATTTCTGTGTCAGGGAGGTAACATCTCTAAGGGAGTGTGACAATTCCCTATCATGCCCCCATTAACTCTCATTTGCATATGGATCTCTAAATTAGATGACAAATGAGAAAAGATACACACAGAGCTAATCACATCCCCAGTGATTACACAACTGCAGACACAGCAGAACACAAATACCTCAAGTGGGGTTTTCATTGACTGATGCCTAAAATACCTTTGCTGGTCTTCCTTAGTCAAAAAATGTAATTTAATATGGTATTGTACTTTCATTCTAGACTACATACCCATTTGATTTTCTTCCATGGTGAACACAAGCACCATTTAGCTCAAGTGCCATTTCTGTAGGAAGCTATGAAATCGGTATGACAAATTTATACAAGTAGTAAATGCTAGATTTTGAAAGTATACAAGTTGCAGTGAAAATCTTGGTTTCAGGAGTTATTCCAATGTTGTTAAAGCACACAAATAAGGAATCCACTTTTCCAGGTAGATTTAACCGATGGGCATTTACCATTATAATTGCCCTGTTTGTTATGGGCAACACACACTAATTACGTGACCTAAATTTAGAATGAAAGTTTGGGGACTGGTATCATTATTCTGAAGGCTCTTGTCTCTGTCTCCTCTTTTTTAAGTAAAAAACTATAATGAACTAGCCAAACCAAATTGAATGTAAGTGCTCTGGGAATTGCTTAATATTTTTAACCAGTAGAATAATATATCTTCTAAAGAACCTGGCATATTCATTGTAAACAATTAAATTTTGGAGACTGACTTATTACAGAGGCATATGCTCTGTTAAAGTAATTTAAGAATACTTTTCACAGTAAAACGAAAGAACAACAAATTGTAAATATGCAGCTCACTTGTCCACATCAGTGTCTTGGTACATTATGAGAAATTCAGCAATATTTCATCACTGAAAATAATAAAGCAGGCCACAGCAGTTATTTCAAATTCAGTGAACATAATGAAGTCCATTTTAGCAATTCTACACCAAGGAAAATTAATTCCAAGTTAGAAAGTAAGGTAGGTTTGACTTTTTTTTTTTTAATTTCATAAGCCTTCCATGATGAAACACTATGTCTAAGGGGGAAAAATAAATGGTTTAATTAAATCCCTGAATTGTAATTCTCTTACAACTACACAAATGTTGACCTACTTCATCATGTCTTTACTTATGCACACCTGGGTTACTCAGCTAAAGAAATATGGTAGACTATCACTATTAATTATTATACCTCTAGACTCCTCTATTTGCTAATCTTTTACATGTCTTGAAACATTCTGGGTTATTATGCCATTGGCAATGACTTTTTAAGAGCATAAGTAAATCATTTTCACATTGCTGTTGTCTCTAAAATTATTCTGTTTCATATTTTTGGCTGAAGCTAGCGGGGCATATTCTTTTCATTTTGGTATAACACATGTCAGCTACATGTCAGCTAATGACTCCTCCTCCCCCTCCCCACCCACTCACTGCCCTGCAACATCTCTTTAAACTTGTCCTGAACTCTGAACCCAATTTCATGAGTTGAGCCATGAGTGTATGCTTTCTTCCCTAAGCATCTCTATGCTTCACAGCCTCCCACAGACCTCTCTAATTGTCCTAGGATGCTCTGGTGAAAAACCAAGATTCTTTACAAGTTTCCATGAGAAAGTCACTCACCTTAGTTATTCAGGACTTGTTAGATTTGACTAGGGTTTTATAGCTCATCGTCCTCTGCTATCTCCTGTCCTGGTTCTACCTATCTCTATTTTCCATCACCTCTAATTTCTTTCTCCTCCTCAGGAGCAACAAGCAAAATCCCCCTTCTTAACCAATAGTTTAGCTCCACCTAAACCTAGTTCACCCAAACCTTTGTTTGGTTCACCCAAACCTTTGTTTGGTTCACCCAAACCTTTGTTTGGTTCACCCAAACCTTTAGTTCTCAGGTCTCAGTACCTATCCTGAGCAACTATCAAATTATGTTACCAAAAACTCCTGAGTTCTTCCTTCTTAAGAGGAATCCTAATGAGGGTTAATCTATTAACTTTCTATCACCCACAACTCCTGCACACAGATTTTTCTAAACATTTATTAAATGAACATTTTGTTTTACATTTGGGTGCTGACATAAAGCTGCAGAGTTTAGAGAGTAAAACAGCCCTGACATCAATTTTCTGTTTTACTTGCTGTGTAAACTAGACCAGTAACAAAGCTGTCAGGCTCTCGGTTTTTTCATCCAGAAAATGGTAACAATAAAGTGTAGTTGGATTAAAGCAGAAATCAACTATCACAGAGAAAGTAAGAGAATAACAGAGAGATAAGTTTCAAGTCATGCAATACAGTTGTTGAAGTTATGTCCACAGGCAATGGTATAAAATCTAGGCAGAACCCATTGATGCATGTTGGTAATCCCAGCACTTTGGGAAGCAGAGGCGGGTGGATCATGAGGTCAGGAGATCAGGACCACCCTGGCTAACAAGATGAAACCCCGTCTCTACTAAAAATACAAAAAGTTAGCCGGGCATGGTGGCTGGCGACTGTAGTCCCAGCTACTCCGGAGACTGAGGCAGGAGAATGGCATGAACCTGGGAGGCGGAGCTTGCAATGAGCCGAGATGGCGCCACTGCACTCCAGCCTGGGTGACAGAGCAAGACTCCATCTCAAAAATAAATAAATAAATAAATAAATAAATTTAAAAAAAATAAAAAAAGAATGTGTAAGTGATTTTGAGAGTATACTGGTATTTAGCAAGCAAAATATTGTTCAGATGGTCCAGTACATGAGTGTGATGACATCTTCAACATTCTCAGGAAAAGCAATGAGAAATTAATAGTCACTTAGAAACATTAACAAAGGGAGAGTATGGAGAACTGATAAAAATCCTCTCTGGATAATGATTATGACAACCAGAGTCTGGTCTGCTTGGTGAAATCTTTTTTTTTTTTATTTATTTGTTGAAGTATCCCTAACAGGGAAATACTCAGTGATTTAGTTTCTGAAGGTGATTGCTATTGAATTATATATAAAAATTATATTATAAATATTATACATATATTATTTGCATTACTCAAAGATTCATCACAGGATTTGTTTAACTATATTGTGTCTATTTATATAAGGTTTTGTTTACATACACATTTCCAGGAGTACATCTAAAAAATCATAGAGCTAGAAAAATGCATGATGTCTTCTTCATTCTTTTCTTTCCTTCATTTCCCAGAAAATTGAGATATACGACAGTTACATTGCACTGCCCTAGTGTTAATAATAATCCAAGACTCTGGATTGTTAAACTAGGACACTTGTGATTCCTTTTCATCTCTTCCATTAGTGATCCTCACTCAACACTAGTTGCACATTAGGATCAACTGGGGAATACTTTTTAAAGAGCCATGCCCACATGTCACCCTAGAGATTATAATTGAATTGGTCTGGGGTGGGCTCTGTCATCTACATTTGCTTTAAAGCTCCTCAAATGATCTTAATATATAGCCAGAACTGAGAACCCACTATCTCTTGTCGTATGTCAAGATGGGCTTCTTGTTTGTTGTGCTGGGATCATATGTTGTAGCAGGCCCTAAATCCATGGAACTGGAGGTAGGCAGCAGGGAGCAATGAACACACATGCTGATAAAGTTCACCCTGTGCCCTTGGAGAGCATACTCAAACTCTGACTCCTGATGGACTGGTTCTCAGATCATGCTGCCCCTGAGTTCCACCTAAATGCCCCATCACTAAAATCAAGCACTTCATTTCTTTGCTCAATTCAGAGAACAGTGTTAAGATGGTAGAATGACTTTTTTTCAATTTGGAATTTTTCCCCTAGAATTATATTCCTAAAATTTTGACAGATATTACAGATCGTCTGTGCTACAATGTACTACAAGATTGTACCTGATTAAGCACAAAATTTTATATTTATTTCCTTTATATTAGTATATCAGTATTTTATTTTGCTTATTACCCAATGAGTACCATAAATCTCAGATGTTTTATCACCTAAACAAAGTGAGAACTACTGTCCTAATTCCTTAATTTCTACCCTTTCTTGATTTTAGTTTCCAAACCCAGAAACTTTATAGTCCTTCTGATTAAACCTCCTTGAAAATAGTAGATACTGAAAAAAGATTTATTGCATTGAATTTATGTCATCTGTTCTAGTTTTATAATAATCTGTTGTTAAAATATTTCAATTTTTTCTATTCACAATTTTCTCAGCTTTGCCTCATTTGCTTCATCTTCTCTCTAAAAACCCTAGTTTAGTAAAGATTTTAAAAATAAATTGGAGTAACTAGATAGAAAGAAAAGCATGTATAAAGCTCTGCAGTTAAAAGTAGAAAATGGCCAGTTTGGTGAACAAAAAGCAGAAATTAAATACACAGCACAAATATAGAAGGAGGATGTGAGAACTAAGATCTGACAACTTCCTGTATCCTCTCAGTGCTTCTATCTTCTTGTCTAATTAGATTGTCCCATCCTAAACGTTGTCCGGACTCTCTCCACAACCACTGAATTTGTCTGTAGGGTCCTTATCTGCACCAGCTTCCAGGTTACAATTCCTAAAATGCCACTTATAATTTTTTTTCAAAAAATTACATAAGGCTGGGTGCGGTCGCTCACGCCTGTAATCCCAGCACTTTGGAAGGCTGAGGCAGACAGATCACGAGGTCAAGAGATTGAGACCATCCTGGCCAACATGGTGAAACTCTGTCTCTACTAAAAATACAAAACAGCTGGGCATGGTGGCGCGTGCCTATAGTCCCAGCTACTCAGGAGACTGAGGCAAATGAATTGCTTGAACCTGGGAGGTGGAGGTTGCAGACAGCCGAGATTACGCCACTGAACTCCAGCCTGGTCACAGAGCAAGATTCTGTCTTAAAAAAAAAAAAAAAAAAAAAAAAAAAAAATTATGTAAAACCTTTCCTTGCTAGATGAGTCTTAAAGTTCTATAATCTATTCACAGTTTACCTTTTGTTCCTTTACATTTGCTGGCAAAGAGAATAAGGCCAAAGTCCTAGGGTAGTAAGTAGCAGTAAAGTGATCCAGGGATAGGCTGACCCAAGTTAGATCAATCAGACCCTTTCGGGATATTCAGACTTGTGACCCAAAAGCCAAGTTGGGTGGTTGTTGGCCCTGTTTCCCATAGTGAAGGGTATATTTAGATCTGGAATGAAGAATGATACCAGCACACAGAGAAAAGCAAAAATGAGAGACAGAGTTTTGAAGTTAGTTAAGCCCAGGCAGTCACGTGTTTATGTAGCCTAACTGCTTTGTGTTTATTCCCTCAGTATTGTTGTTCTCTGTTCAGCATATTTTGAATAAATATAATTTTTTGCTTAAGCCAAGACCATTTGAAATTTTGCCACTTGAAATCCAAACAGTCCTAACTCATACATACGTTCTCAGGCGCGAGATGTTGCAAGTGACAGATCCACTAGAGTCCTGGTAAAATTGAAGAACAGTGAGACTCCCAAGATCCCAAACTGAGCAGATGGCAGTCCTTGTTACATAGCAGCAAAGCAGTTGGTTAAACTATCATTGATTGTCTTTTGGATGCAGACTATGTGCTCATAAAAGTTGGAGCAAATGAGGACAAGAGATCCAAATGAAAGGAGACAGGAGAATGTTGGCTAACTCTTAGAAACTTATGTATAGTATTAAGAAAGAAAGAAAGCCACTGTAAGTTAGTCCACTTGAAGGCAATCAAGAATAATGGGAGGCAGGATGAGGCCAGGCACAGTGGCTCACATCTATAATCTCAACACTTTGGGGGGCCAGGGCAAAATGAAAGCTTGAGCCCAGGAGTTCAAACCAGCCTGGGCAACATAGCAAAACCCCATCTCTATTAAAAAAAAAAAAAAAAAAAAAAAATTAGCCGGGCATGATGTCACATGCCTGTAGTCCGAGCTACTCAGCAGATTGAGGTGGGAGGATCGCCACCTTGTCACTCCCAGCTTGTCTTACAGTGACCTATGTTTGTGCGATTGCACTGCACCCTGAACAATAGAATGAGACCTTGTCCTAAGAAAAGAAAGAATAATAGGAGGAATATAAGTTTGTTAAGAGAAATGCTTTCTGTCTATATTTTTGAGATCAATAAAGACAGATAAGAACATATTTTTGTGAATAACAGAAGAAAACACTTGATCATGACCTAAAGGTGGAGGTCAATTACAACTGTAAATACTGGAAATGGGAGTAACAAGAGCTGAAAAGAGCCAGATTACAAGAAGCCTGATCCTCCCTCTGTCTCCAAATACCTTACCCTATATAACTTTTATCTGTCAAAGGAAGCAATGCTTCTGACTGGAAATAAGTTTAGGATCAGGGACAAACTTTTTAGGACATTATAAGCCAGCCCAGTCTCTTTCCTTTTCTGTCCAATCATGTTTCATTAGATTGTTACCCGCAGGAAAAGAATTCTCAGGCACTGAGCTGAAGAAGCAGAAGCCCAAGGGCCCAGATACAAAGAGCATGGGCTTGACCTTCAGGGGTAGATGGGATTTCAGCAGACAGAAAGAGGACCTTAAAGGAGGACCATCTAAGCAAAGACAGAATAAAACACTCCACATTCTGTAACAGGAAGAGTGAGTCTAGTGTGAATGAACAAGGTATACACATGTAGGAGAGCAAAGGAAATAAAGGTAGTCAAGGACATCTGGGCCATCCAGAACTCCTCAGAGGTCTCTTTCATTTACTTCTGGCTTCTTAGCATCCCTTCTTGCAAGTAAAGTTAAGAGAACACGACTGCTAGATATCAAGTGGAGTCTTGCTATAATTCCTCTTAGTTCTGAAATAGCACACCACCTGGTTTCACTTAAAATAAATCCCCAGATCCTTAATGGTAAAACATATTTGCCAAGAAAGAACTCGTCACATATTATTTCCTATACATAATAATATATAAACATAGAAATATAGTTGTCACTATCTCTCCTACTACCCACTTTCCCAACACTAGCAAACACAAACACAAAAAAATGAGTTTATTTAGATCAATTTTTAATAAAATAAGAAAGGACATTTTACTTAGAAAAGTATTTTTAAAGGAATATATTGACCTTGCTCAACAAAAAAGAGTTAACAGTATCCTGAATATATGTATATAGCTATGCTGGTTCTATATGGTAGCCACTAATCGTATGTGGTTATTTAAATTTAAATAAAAAATTGGTTTCTCAGGTACACTAACCATATTCCACGTGCCCAATTGCCACATATGGCTAGTGGCTAATGTATAGAATATTTCCATTATCAAAAATGTTCTACTAAATAGCATTGGCTAGCACATTCATTATTTAGAGTGCTCCACTCCAACTGTAAGCTTCAGTAACGTGGTTTTTATCTTGAGCTATAAGCAATTAGGCTCACCCAGGTTATGAGAGTTATAGTGAGAAACATTTTTAGAAAACAATAAAGCTATGGTGAAAAAGTTGTAAAAGAACAATGAGATCGACACTAAAAATAGCTAAACAAGGTCAAGACATGAATGATGCTGTTTTGATAATATTTCAGTGGTATTTTCAACCACCCTCTAGGTCTCCTCTCAGCTGGGGTCTTTTCAAATTTGGAAATTTGAAACCCCCTTCAGTATTGTTGTTCTGAAACCCCCCCTTCAGTATTCCTTTCTGTGTTTTTGTCACTGAAAAGAAATAAAAGCATCAGGAGAGAGTGTGTCCAATAGTCATAAACAGGCTTGAACTGAAAATCAAATCCAACAATGAACAATTATTTCTTCTTTCCAATTCCTAAACAAAACACAAAACAACCATAGCAAACCCCCCAAGCATTCATGTGTGAAGTGGTAGAAAGAGGGAGAGGTGTGACCGCCCGACAGCCAGGCGCACAGTGCACATTCACGGCACCTCCGAGTATGAAGCAGGCATTTTATTTCTGCCCTTATAAAATGGCTGCTTTCTTTGAGTGAAAATGTTCTCGAATTTTCTGTGAAATTTGGAACAGATATCAAGGATAGAAACTGAAAACACTTGAGCAGCAATTATTTGATTTTTATTCTTTGTTTCCTTCCTGACTGTAGTATCTCTTATGCTTCTCTACCTGGTGTGACTGGGATCTGAACGTTACACCCCTTTTTAACATTTTTATAGGTTTAAATAAAAAGGCAAAGTAAAACAAGTTCTTTGAGGAATAATATCCACATCCACATCCACATGCACAATCACTGCTCTCCCCAGGAGCTATGCCTTTGGTTGTGCTTAACCTCGACTTTTTAATATGATAGTACAACCAAGAGATTGCAACATCATCATGTATTTGATTAAAGATGCAGCCCTTTATAGCACATTTCCAGTAACATAAAATATTCAGTAGCATGATTTCTAGACAATAAATTTTCCACAATATGACTTATAGCTGGCTCATCAGCCACAAAAGCTGAATAATAATCAAAGTTAACCTCTATATTTCTAAAAGAAAGGCACTGGTGTTTCTGATCTTAATTCTTAGTCTGACATTGGTTAAAGAGGTGCTAATATCCCACATTTTACAGTGCCATCAATATTGCAAATAAATGTATAACACAATGAAAATATTTATGTGTGGTACTATCCAGAAAGATATAGTTAGGAAAAATATGGTAAAGTATGAGTAACCTTGACAAATTAGGCTTCATTGAAATACTTCCCAGGCCTTGCCCAGAAACATAAATAATTCACAGAGCCCAGCACCAAATACAAATGAGGAACATTTGTTATTAATCTATCCCTCCTTTGTTGGCCAGGGTATTGTTCCTTCATAATGAAACTCATTGTGAACCACTTTGTGTAGCTCCCCTGTGCCATTACCGGCAAGTTATAAAATATCTGATTTGTCTTTATGCAACTAATCACGCTTAGGAATGGGTGTTTGTTTGTTTGTTTGCTTGCTTGCTTGTAAGCAGTCTACAAAGCTCTTTAAAACTTAGTCATCATCACATCAAACATGAAAAATTAGTGTTTGAAGAGTTAATGTCCCCTGGGATCTCTTAATACAGACTAACCAATCCATTAGTGAAATATGTAGTTATATGACAAATATCCTTTACCAAAGGGTGGAAATTACTCACATCAGTGAAAAATTAAATTCCATTTTCAAAGTTGAGGAGACATAGTTTACCCTTTAAGAAAGTAAGTGAGAAAATGGGTGGATAAAACAGAAATCAATGAACTTGGACCTTGTCCTAAAGACCTCTCATTAAAAACCAAAATACTCTATTAAACTGAGTCGACTTATAAAAAGAAAGAAATGAATAGCATGACCTGGCTGACATCTGAAAAGGCAGTTGATTGGTTCCATTTTAAAATAAAGCTGACTTCCAATTTGTTTAATTTGTAACTATCAGTGTAACTGAATTTTTCTTATCCTTCAATCTTCTATTTTTAAAAATCCAAAGTAAATTTTGATTATCTTCAATTAATCAAAAGGCAGAGAGTAAAAAGAATAGGATGAAAAAGACTAAATGAAAGAGAGATAATATGCAAAACTTGAGAAATGAAGCTGACAGGGAGACAAAGTTGAAAAATCATGTGATATAACACATGAGCTCATTTATGCGAAGAATCAATGAGGGAAACAGAAGAGAGATAATTATCATTTTTAGATACGGCTTAGGATATTGCAATGAAGTAAAATGTACACCTGAGTTTGAATCCCAGCTTTGTCCATCATTAGCTAAGTGTCCTTCAGCAGCTTATGAAACTTTACTGAAAATCATTTCTCTCAATTGTTAAACAGATAACACAATAACTCTATAAGAATATTTGGCCGGGTCACGCCTGTAATCCTAGTACTTTGGGAGGACGAGGCAGGTGGATAGCGAGGTCAGGATTTCAAGACTAGCCTGGCCATGATGGTGAAACCCCCATCTCTACTAAAAAATACAAAAATTAGCCAGGCTGGTGGCAGGTGCCTGTAATCCCAGATACTCAGGAGGCTGAGGCAGGAGAATCGCTTGAACCCAAGTGGCAGAGGTTGCAGTGAGCCAAGATCACACCAGGCTGGGTGACAGAGTGAGAATTCATCTCAAAAAAAAAAAAAAATATAAATAAACAAAGAAGAAGAAGAAGAAGAAGAATATTTGGTGGTTAAGTGAGACCACTACCTCTGTAGAACACAGTAGGAATTTAATAAATGTTAGTTTTCATCCCTACTTGATGACTGGGGAAACCTGACTTGTCTTCTGACAGTGCTATGTAAAAATTTCTTTGGGGCCTATTCCTAGAAGTGAAATTACTAGGTTATTGTAGAGTTTTTAAAAAAGTATTTAACCTGACTAAGTGTGACCAGTTCACTTTCCAGGTTGCTTTGCACCAGACTCCATACTCATAAACAGTACGCAAGTGTTCCTATTCCCCACATCCTGCTAAATGTATTTGACTTATTTAACCTGAATAGTAACTCTAATGAAAAACACATTATTCTTCTCTCCAATGTATGTTGGAGAAAATTAGAGCATAAAGAACTGAACAACCTGCCCAATGTCACTTAGTTTGTGATGGTGGAGACAGTCAAATCCAAGAGGTCTGTTTCTAAAGCTTTCTTTTACTGTTATATTTCGTATAAACCCTTGGCCCTCCTTATCCCTGGTCCAACAGGGTAGCTGAAATCACAGTTTCTTTTTCACCCACAACTCTACTCCAAACCCTTCACTCCACACTTTCTTAATAGAAACTAGTGCACTAGATGTGCATTGGAGAACTGCCCAAGAAATTTTAAGAAAAAACTTCATGACTCTCGGCTAGGCAAAACTTCAGAGAGGATATATATTCAACTCAGCTCAATTCAAGACAACAAACAGTGCACACTTGTTGCCCAGATGTTTTCCAGATG
Organism: Rhinopithecus roxellana; assembly: GCF_007565055.1. NCBI lineage: Eukaryota > Metazoa > Chordata > Mammalia > Primates > Cercopithecidae > Rhinopithecus > Rhinopithecus roxellana. The sequence goes on along the minus strand of NC_044549.1, from coordinate 138,976,266 downwards.
CGTAAGAATTTCTGTCTCTATGGAACAAAACATGTATTCCTAGAAATTACAACAGCATGTAAACAAATATTTAATCATTTTCTTTCACGTCAAAAGTACTGTCAGTATTTTTCCCCCTGTTTCCTAAGATGGAATCATCTTGCTCTTAAAGTTATCGAATCTGGGAAAGTTGCCACTTTGGGAAGTTCCAAGCAGTGGCAGGAGAGGGGACAAGTAATAGGAGGAGTCCTCCTCTTACTCCCTCTCTTCCCCATGTGCAGGCAGTAACAGGGTATATTGTCTGTAGAGAATTGAAAAAAAACAATAAAACCAATTTTAAAGAAAGCCAGTCTTCTCCTTATTATCACTATGCACTGGCAATTCTAAACAACGTCAGTGATAACATACTCATTCTCACCCATTGAGGTGAATCTACATTTTTGTGAGTTCTAAGAAACTGCTGTGTTTCAAAGGTGGAAATTTGACCCACGAGAGCATTGTCTAAGACCCTTGTTCACCACTTTGGTGAACAATTTTAGTCATTAACAATGCAAATTCTTACCCATTGTTCTTAGACAATCCCTCAATTGAGGAAGAAATACTGATTTATTTCATTTCATAATGTAAAAGCTAACTTCATTAGGAGAAGTGTGAAATTTTATGGAGATTATTCTGTCAACTGTTTTTTACCACTTCTGTTTCAGATGGAATAGAGGGAGAAAGAAGGTTTTCCAGTAAAAGAGCACAAGCCCTTGGCAGGTCTTGGTCTAAGAAGGTAAATTGCTAGTAAGGGATATAGATCATGGACGCCATGAGATGTAGCATCAGATATCTGGTTTTAACATTTCCTACTCCATTATTCAGAAAGGTTTTGTTGAAACATTGCAGCCTAATGTTAGTTGTACTTTGAAGAATTACAGGGGGATCCATGTCTGCATAGAGGATATGGAAGTGATAGGTGAAAACCTTCAGGAGCATGAATAGCAAGAATGAGGTGACAAAAGCTTACCAGCATAGAAATCGAAGGAAATCTGGAGTGAAAGGTGTCTAGAAACAAGAAGAATGGATGTGGGAAACATCTAAGCCCAGGAGGAACAACTCAGTGCCTAGAGGGACTAGGGTGGAAAACTTAAAGTATAAAGGGTTGAATGGAAACCTGGAGGGATCCTGCCTCTCTAAAAATTCAGCCAATGTTAATAACTAGCCAATTGCTATTCTACATACAAAAGTGGCTAGAGCTACAACTTTTCTAACAGAATTCCAAAATTTGAGTTTAAATGGAACATTGTTCATTTTTAAAAGCTACAAAATAATGGAACAATTACTACCTTTTCTTATAGCAACTGCTGATACTCAGGCCTTGAGAACTTTGCACGTGACGAGGATCTGAAATGCACATGATGGGGACAAGGATTGTCATTTGAATGATGAGGATGATCCTTTAAATGTAGATCTTTAAAATAGTCATATTAAAACTGTGAAACGAGGCAACCCATGCTAAGTGATATAACAAAATTACAAGAAGTAATCAGAAAAGGCTCCATGGGAGAAAGGTACACAAACAGATCCTTACTGTTAGGTAAGTTACCAACAGGGAGAGATAATGGGAAAAGCAGGAAGAAAAGGAAAGAAAAAGTTAGACATAGAAACGACAAAGAAAATGCAGTGAGAGATTTTTTAAAAATTCAGCATATTTGAAGACTTGTAATTGTACGTATGCACTGGATAGGAAAGTATGAGAAAGGAGCAAAAAGTAGGTAGGGTCACACCATAGAAGGCTGCAGAGGACAAGTTGAGTGATTTGTACAATGCTCAGTATGCATGTGAGGCCCTTGAAGAACTGTAAAGGTCAGTGACTATAAACTTATCCACTTATTATGCACCTAAATTTTCCCAAAACATTATCAATAGTGGCAAATTCATAACATAATTTTCCAAAGTATGCCATAGTGCTGGTATTTTCTGTCAAAGTTAAAGCAACAAAAGAGGATTGCGATTAACTACAATAACCTTACCTGCTTCAATGAATGATGATCATGTGGTTCCAATTATTTACAAGATAATGTGAAAATTATTTTACTAAGCAAAGGAGAAAACCTTATGCTTAAATCTAAGTAGGGGGGAAGTGTTGCCCTGTGGCTACAGGGCATATTTGTCACAAACACTAAGCACTTACGGATCCCAAACACCTACCATTGTTTTTCAGAGTCCCCAGCGTCCAGTGTTTTTTCTGCAGTGCAACATATGTAAGCTGCTTAAATCAGATTCTGACATCACTTCAACTTCAAACTGGAGGCTATGTGAGGCTTAGCAGATGGCAAAAACCATCCAGTTCTCTAAGTGTGTGTTCAGCATAAGGTGCTCGTATGTTCTCTTGGACTTGGCTGGGCTGAAATCTTCCCTGGGAGAGAAATTCATGGTGTTCAGTTTTATGGTGATGAGTCAGAACTCCAGCTACTTGAGCTATGTCTTGCTTTTTTTCTTTTGTAAAAGTTAAGAGCATACTCACAGTGGCTTACCAGCCTCTCAACCAGGCTTTGGAAAATTGACTAATTGCGTTTCTACTGTCTCTAGATAATTCAGGACCCTTTAATCATTATAGAATTCTTAAAAATTTAACTTCATTCTTCATTTTTGAATACCTCTTCATGAGGTATTCATGACTCAACACTGAAGATATAATTTCAATCATAGTAAGAAGAGGCTAATACCTAGATCCAGGATTGAAAGTGAAAAAAAAAAAAAAAATGAAAAAACAAAGCATGAACGAGCCAAACATTCCAGTTTACTGCTGAACAATTGTATATTCCCCAACTTGACCTTCAGTGCTTTCCAGTCTGGCCCTATTGTGCTTTCCAGACCCATTTCTGTAGGTATGCTGGAATCATTCAAACTAGACGATCTTCTCACATTCTATGTTGTCTCACCATGGTCCCTTTGCATAGGCTGATCCCTTTCCCAGGAAGGACTTTCCTCCTTCCCATTCCATCTTTGTGTTTCTGGCAGGGCTAGCATGTAGAGTCCCTGATGGAGGAGGAGGTGATAGAGGGTGGAAGGGAATGATGAGGAGGGAAATGGAGATTGGAACCAGAAGTGAAAGTTCATGAAGAACTTCTACTAAGGAACTTGAACTTCATTCTCTAAACATTGCTTCATAAAGTATCCATAGACCATCTGCATCTGACTATATGAGGACTTTGGTTAAAAGGTACGTTCTTGGGTCTAGACATACTAAATTAGCATCTCTGTGCATGAGGCCCAGAACTGGCCTTTCAATAAGCCAATTAGGTTTATGCAATGAGTTAGGCTTAGGTAATTCTTATTTGTATGAAAGTTTGAATATTGCAGATATCTCGAAACAGCGAGTCTGAGCATGTGAATAGATGTACACATTGGAGAGGTAATTTGGACAGCAGAATGAGGCCAGGAAGCATGGAGAAAGAGATTAGAGGGAGAAAGAGCAGTTAGAAAACGATTACAGTAGTCACTATTAACCTCTCTCTTCTGAGTCCTTCCTGTTTATTTGGCTTCTACAGGAGGACTCCTTCTTGATTCTCCTGCTGCGTCTCTGACTGCTTTTCTGAGTCTTTCATGTTTGTCCACTTCTTCTAGTATCCCTTTAATGATTAATGTTCCTCCGTCTTCTGTCTGCATGTCTTAAGTTCTCTTCCTATGAAGAGTTTCCTTAATAAGTCATCCACTCTCATGGCTTCAGGTGCTCCATATACACGGATGCCCCACAAATTTGTATCTCAAGACAGCAGACTTACATTTTTAACTATGTAATAAGATGTTCTAAGTAGTATTTCATGAGCATGTCCAAAATTCACACTCTTTTCTGTCTCTATACCTACGTCTTTTTCTTTAGTACCTATCTCATATGCAGTGGGATTGCAAAATCTACCCCAAGACAGACACCAGAGAGTCTTAAATGTGTCCTATTCTTCATGCCATGCCTCCACTATTTGTTTCTTGCCTTATCTTCTACTAACAATTGTCTCTTCATGTCTGTACCTTTCTTTATATTTCCACCACCATATATTTGGTTCAGACCCCATATCCTGAGAAAATCCCTAAAACTTATCCCTTCCCCAACCAACAAAAAGGTCAAATAGAACATGCATGACAGAGAAACAGGGAAAATCCCCCTAACCAGAGTGTGACGTGCCCCACTGAAGAAAATCTTTAATTTAAGGCTCTATATCTTCAGTATTTATTTCCCAAAGTGTAAATATCTTTCTGTCACAAGATTCTAATTGCATCTTACTAGAAGTGTAGCACTGATAGATGGCCTCAGCTTGTCACTGTCCAGACATCATATGATCTCATAACTACCACAGTGATGGCAGGAGGGAAGAGAAACACTAAAGGGAAACTGGAACTGACTCTTTCAGGCCAGTTCCATTCCCTAGTCTGATATATCAAAATAGTGGCTTTCAGAGGGAGAAAAAAGAAGAAATGACACACACATACACACACACACACACACACACACACACACACACACACACAAAATAAAAGCAATTATGGCCTCTTTCCTCTGCCTGTTAAGACTGAGGTAATGGCAGCAGATTTTAATGTGACTCAGGATTCCAAGAACTCAACTCAAGAAGTCCCAGAGTTGGTGGATTAACTGAAGGCTCGTGGGGGAATGGGAGTTTCCCTCACTTGCAAGTCTTTTGGCTGCTAGAGAGCACTGGTTGTGGAGAGCACACAGACAGCTAAGACCCCCGGAACAGGAGTCTTGGAGACAGCCGGCCTCCTCAAGTCTTTGAGTGAGGTGAAGGACATTCTAATGCCACTTAGTCCACAGAGAATTTCAGCCTCCATGTGCACCTGAATGGTAACCAGGACCATGACTACCTTTCTACCATGACTACCAGTACTGGAGTGGCCAATTGCTATGGCCACCCCAATATCAAATGCTCTTTCTTCAGTTACTACTGTTCTAGCACTTTGTACAAGATATAGCATTTAGTCTTCTCCAGAAGCACATGAAGTAGATATTGTTATTTCCAATTCAGCTGCAAGGAGACAGAGTCAGAGAATTTAAGAAATTTCCTAAAAGTCACACTTCTGGTAAGTGTTGTATTTGAGATTCAAATGCAGGTTTATGTGAATTCAAAGCAGTCTCTTCCCATTGGCTATGCTACTTGTGCTATGTTTTATGTTCTGTTAATTGTTCTTCTCTGATAACTTTGCGATAAAAGTGCTAACAAGTATCAACATTGCCTGTCCCATATTTCAAATACTCCCAGGAGGACTGGGTGGGGTGAGGGTAGATAATGTCATCAAAGGCAATACTCCTTGAAATTAATTTCCTGTATGATTCGCACAAGGGTATACTGACATAAAGGTTATGCCTTTAATGGTTTTGCATCAGACAATTATCAGTAATTAAAAACCTACTAGGCATTAACTTATTAGATCACTTTCTAAGGTGGCAGTGAGCTTAGCTCTGAGATGGAATTAAGTTGCAAATTGTTGTCATTGAGAGACTTACCCTTTTTTAATTCAAGTATAGGAAGGAAAATGTGGAAATGATAAATTCTGGTAAAGTTCAGGCTTTAAAGATATTTTCTTTCCCTAAACTAACTGTCCTTATGTCATCACTTTAAATTCAATTTTTCCATTGGCTTAGATTTTAATACACAATATAAAACACAGTTTAAACTTAGTCAATGTTTTTATTTAGATTATTTTATTCTTCCTTAAAAACAAAACTGTGAAAAAAAATAGAAAAAGATTGGCTTCATTTTTTCAACACACTCAGCATATGCTGTTATAGAAAGATTTGTCCTACAAGCATGAATCTGCTAAAGATTCATAAAATATGCCATTTTTATTTTTTAGCATTCCTTCAGGCATAGATCCATAAAAGATTATGCACTTAGTATCCTCTGTAAACAAAAGATGCACACATCATTTATTCTTTCAAATTTCCCAAATAAGCTCTTTCCTTCTTCCTGTTCTTCACTAATTGCTTTTTAACCCTCTTTTCTCTATTATCCTGCACCCAGGGCTTAATTTCTTTCTAGTACTTAGAAAACAAGCCACCTGGTGATGATGACATCAGCAAGAATGGTAGAGTAAGGACTTCAAAATCCTCTTCCTAATAAAAGCAACTAGAACACTAGCAAAAAAATTGTCAAAATCAACTTTTCAGAACACTGTAAATTAACCAAAGGCATATAACAATTCAGGAAGCCTTTATTCAAGAAAAACTGCTGAATCTTGGTTAAAAAAAAATGAGCTTTTTGGCATTTTAACTTGCCCTATTCCCATCCACTTCTCCCTAGCTCTGTGGTAGCCATGAAAACTGACAGCCTGAAATAACATTGTAAACTAGCAGCACAGATACCACTGGAAGGGTTGGAAAGGGGCTAGAGTTCTTTCAAGGCCTCATTCTCAGAGAATTGTCATTATTTGAACTGTCTGGCAGTTTCCTGGGAAACTCTACTCTCAAGGAATATCTTTATTTGACCTCAGAAGCTCACCTAAAGAAAACAGTCTTTTTCTTGGAGGTGTTTGTCAAAACCAATCAGTGGCATTATTTAACATCATGTCTGCTGAGATGGTGGTAACAGTTGAGGCAAACAACAAGCTAATCAAAAAACTTAGAAGAAAAATCTGTGAAAGAATGTGGCAAGCATGTAGAAAAATTACAATGCTAGTAGAAGTGTAAAATGGTACAGCCACTTTGGAAGATAGTCTGACAATTTTTCAAACGGTTAAACACAGAATTACCATAGGCCAGAAATTCCATTCCCATGCACATGTGAAAAAAGAGTTAAAAATACACTTTCAAAACAAAAACGTATGCATGAATGTTTAAAATAGCCAAAAAAGTGGAAACAACCCAAATATCCATCAGCTCATTAACAGATAAACAAATGTGGTGTATCCATATAACAGAATATTATCCACCCTACAAAGAAATAAAGCACTGATCCATGGGTAAACCTATATCTGTAGATATAGATTATAGACATCTACAATATAGACAGACATAGTGTAAATATTATGTTAATTAACAGTATCCAGGCCCGAAATGCTACATACTGTATGATTCCATTTATATGAAAAATCCAGAACAGAAAAAGACATAGAAAATAGATTAGTGGTAGTCAGAAGTGAGCAGTTGAAGGAAGTTGAGAGTGATTGCTAACGCACATGGAATTTTATTTTGGGATGATGAAAATGTTCTGTAACTAAATAGTGGAGATGATTGCACAACATTTTGAGTATTAAAAACTACTAAATTATATACTATAAAAGGATGATTTTATGATATATGACTATCTCAATAAAAATAAACAAATAAATACCAAGTTAGAATCTGTGATTCAATTTTATCATCTGAAGCAACAGAGGAAGAATGGCAACATAACACATGGGATTGGGCACTGGATGGGGAGTTAGCCGTCTTCTGTTCCAGTTCCCAGTTCTGCAGCTAACTTAAGTTATCTGCAGCAAGCTACTAACCACTCTGGGCTTTATTTCCCTTAAACACAAAATGAAGATTTTTGACTGTATGACCCTTTGTCATCACACCCTACATAGCCCTGAAATTCCATGACTATGTATTGAATCATTGTTCTTATCATCAAACTCTTCCCTAATGAACCCAAGATAAAAAATTGACACACTCTTCTCTGAAACAAACATAAAAACAATAACAAATAATAATCTGTGATGCATCAGGCATTATCCTGGGTGGTTGGGATACATCATTGAATAAAACAGGCAAAGATCTTTGTCCTTATGGAGCTGACACTTTCACTAAAAGTGTTCTTCCTTACTGCCTGCCCTCATCCAAAATTACTATCTGTGTATATTAATAGTAATAAAACTGTGAAGTTTTGATACCAGATTAGTTAATTATCATCATTTGTCTTTTTGAATAAATGTTATATCATAGAAGTCTACCTGGATTAAACTTCTGCTGACTGAATTTTGTATAAGAAACAGACATCTTACTATCTGAGAAGATTATTACCTAGAGGAAAAGGCAGTGACAGGAGTTAGATTTAGAAAGTCAATGACAGAGCACCCTCATCTTTGACCTACAGCAACATAATTTTTGTGTAACCTTGAAGAGATCAGAATCCCATGAGCCTGGTTAATAACTTGTAGCACATTACCTGCTGTGTTATATCTATTAGCATGGAGTAGATATTAGAATTCAAAGTTAAACTAGTTGTGCTATAACTCTTTAGCCCCATATTTGCCATCTGCTCTTTCTTTCTAAATTAGAATGAATTTCTTGGCATTGTGAAAAAATTTCATCACCTATGTCTTCACTATATCGTCCACAAGACAGAATCAACCCCCATTTTCTTGTCCACATTCCTTAAAAAGTAGGTCAATGAAAAATTCCAATAAAAAACTGTCTTGTGGAGAAAAATGAAAGTATAGGTCTTTATGTATTTAACTTTTTCCTTTAAAATGTGTGTATAAATTTATTTCTATGTACAAGCCTACTTGTGTGTTGATTAGGTAAGGACTATTCAAGAGTTGATGTCCAAAAATGAAGATGACTATCAGCAATTTAAGTAGGTGGAGTTTTTAATTTTTGTTTTTAATCAACTTAATTCATAAAATGAGAGAGGAAACTGCATCATCTCTGAGGGATTTTTTTTTAACCTCTAATATCCTTTTAGTTGCAAAAACCCCATCAAGAACATGGCTCAGGCCTTTTTTTTTTTTTTTTTTTTTTTGAGACGGAGTCCCGCTCTGTCGCCCAGGCTGGAGTGCAGTGGCCGGATCTCAGCTCACTGCAAGCTCCGCCTCCCGGGTTCACGCCGTTCTCCTGCCTCAGCCTCCCGAGAAGCTGGGACTACAGGCGCCCGCCACCTCCCCAGGCTAGTTTTTTGTATTTTTTTAGTAGAGACGGGGTTTCACCGTGTTAGCCAGGATGGTCTCGATCTCCTGGCTCAGTCCTTTAATCCCAGCCCTTTGCGAGGCTGAAGCAGAGGATCATTTGAGGCCAGGAGTTGAAGACTAGCCTGGGAAACGTAGTGAGACCCAATCTCAACAAAATATTAAAAAATTAGCTGAATGTTGTGGTGCACACCTGTAGTCCTCGCTACTTAGGAGGCTAAGGGGGAGAATCACTTGAACCCAGGAGTTCGAGGTTACAGTGAGCTATGATCACACCACTGCACTCCAGCCTGGGTGAATGAACAAGACCCTGTCTCTAAAAATAAATAAATAAATAAAAAGTTCAATTTAAAAAAAGACTGAGCAACTTTCATTTTGTATTCTTCCCTATGTATTCGCTATTTCCCGTTTGATTCCACTGTTCTAAAACGCTTTCCTAAGAAAAGAAAGCAATTTTGAATAAACATCTAGTCCTTCCCTAAAAGGATAAAATTGTATCAAATATAGTGATGGTTTTGAATGACCTCTGGATCACATTTCAAGAATCCAGTGAGAATTATAGAGACTGTTCATCCAAAAACGGATATTCTTATCGATACATTTTTGCACACAGTTTTAGGGAGTACGTGACTCTCTAAAGCCTATCCAAGGAATTACTAGGACGAAAATACCAGCTCCAAAAGAGAATTGCTTTGAAAATGTTTTCTCTCCTCCTTCTCCCTTTTTTGCTTTTTTTCCTAGTTGGCAAAAATATAATGACAGGAAATGTGTTGAAAATGAAAGCTAATGACCCATCATCACACAAAAAAGATGTCTTCATAAAAGTAATAAAAGAAGTACACACTAAAACAAATATGAATGATTGGATTGCTTCATTAATCACAGCAAAATTTATCAAGGGTGCAAGAAACTGGGTTCTTATCATATATTGCTGAATCAGACTGTTGTGCTAAAGGAATCAGATTCTTCTCAGTGGGGAAAAAATCTCCCATGAAAATTCCTGTATATTACTGACAAGGTTGCAAATTTGTATTCATTTTCAGGAATTTGGTTGGTGGGAGCTAAATCATTTAATAAGACTGATAAAGTATGGTAAACATTCTTTTAAACATACAGACATATTTGCAGGGCTACAAGAGAAATGCCCACGTACCAAAAGCAAATGAGGAGCAGGAAACTAGAGTGATAAGCTGATGCTTGAAACGATAGCTGCTGTGAGAATGTTTGACAACATCAGCAACAAAGACGGTGTTTCTGACCATACAAACCACAAAGGACAAAGTCCATGCAAGTTGAGAGTTGAAAGTGCAACCAATACGTAAGTTTTGGATATTCTACAGAATAAAACCTTGGTTTAAAAATGAATTGCTGCCACAAAAAGGGGATAAGCTGGAAATATTTACTGAGCCTGTCTTATGGGAGGGGAAAAGTGTCCCATGAAAATTCATAGCTATAGTTCTCTCCCAAGAGACTGGGTATGAATTTACACCATCTGGATGATGCTCGAAACCCCAAATTGGCTTAAAGCAGGGTCAGGTTGGTAATACCTCTGCATGTCTGGCAGAAACAAATCCAAACCTCCTCTCAAAGATAAATCATCAAACCAAGTCCTACAATATTTCCACAGGTAAAGCCACCAGACAGACATGGTATTACAATGAAACACGTAAAATATATGAGGTAAAATTCACCAATAAGAATAACCAGAAACAATAACCAAAAGACTTATAAATAATACAAAATAAGAACATTGAAAATAATAAATGATGAAATCAGAAACACTAGAATGACACAAAACAGTATTTAAAAATACTAGGAAATCTTAAAAAGAAAAATAGATTTCTATAAATAAAAATAAAATCATCACAAAATCAAACATATGAGTTAAAAGATTGAATGTAAATTGAAAAGAAAGTTGGTGAAGTAAAAAATAGATCATTTTTGTGAATTTCCTACATTTATCCTATATTTAGAGAAGAATATAGTCTCTAATTGTTAGAAGTAGGGTTCAACATACATTCAGATGAATCTGTTTCATGTTAAAGCATATATATACATGTTAATGATATGTCTGCTTCTTTATCAATTACTGAGAAAAATATGTTATTACGGAAGTAAAGATTAGAATATCACTTCTTTATACCCATGTAGAAAATGCAATTTTAAGACGGGCACAGTGGCTTATGCCTGTAATCCCAGCACTCTGGGAGGTTGAGGAGGGCGGATCACAAGGTCAGGAGATCGAGACCATCCTGGCTAACATGGTGAAACCCCGTCTCTACTAAAAATACAAAAAATTGGCTGGGTGTGGTGGCAGGTGCCTGTAGTCCCAGCTACTCGGGAGGCTGAGGCAGAAGAACGGCGTGAACCCAGGAGGCGGAGCTCGCAATGAGCCAAGATGGAGTCACTGCACTCCAGCCTAGGCGACAGAGCAAGACTCCATCTCAAACAAAAAAAAAGTAATTTTAAATATATGTAAATATACTTATTTATAATAATCACAAAAAAGTAGTAAGAATAAATTTAGTAAAATGTTTCTAAGACCCTTATTAAGAGAAACTCTAAAATCTATTAGCAACACATTTTCACTGATGTTAGTGATACACCCCAGTCATAAACTATAATGTCACTATATCATTAACATATCAGTTATACCAAAATGAATATATCAACTTAGCATAATTACAATGAAAATTCTAATAAACTTTTCATAGAACTTGATGGACAACTAAAGGACCAACACTAGTCAAGACTCTACCAAAGAAGAGGGTGAAAGACTTTAATCTACCAGGTCTCAATATTTATAATCAAGTTACATTCGTTATGACTAGACAGAAATAGAAAGGAATGAAGAGCCCAGAAAGAGACTATATATACATGGAAGTTTGATATATGATAGATCAGCAGAGAAAGGATGTAATTTTCAATAAATCATGAAGACCAACTGATGTTTTTCTTTTTGTTTTTGTTTTTTTTTTTTTTTTGAAAATAAATGAACCATCATCACTTTGGAAAATAATAATCACTTTGGAAAATAATTACATGACCTTTTGAAAAATAATTCATCAGATCTCTATCATACAGTGTACATGTACACTTTAAATCCAGATGTATCAAAGATGCAAATGTAGAAAAAGAAAAACTTAAATCTTAGACAAAAACACCAGAAACCAAGGCAGAAAACTATTAAACAAGATGCATAAACATATCCCATTAGGGAAACTACTGATCCATTTAGCTTTATTACATTTAAAACTACTTAACAACACACACACACACACACACACACACACACACACACACACACACACACCAGAAAATGACAAGGTTCAGGCTGGAAGAAGAGATTTGCAATTCTTGAGATGAAATATTAACATCCTGAACATTTAAAAAACTTACATAAATCAAAAAGTGGAAAATAAACAAGCCAATAAATATTAGCCAAAATGTAAGAACAGATAATTCACAGAAGAAACCTGGGCAGTCAGAAAGCAAAAGCAAAGATGCTTGGCTTCACTGTTAATCATGACTATATAAAATTTTAAAATCACAATGGGATAATATTTCACATCCATCAGGCTCAGAGTATTTTAAAGTGTAAGAATACACTTGGGCATAGATGTTGAGCCATGGGAAGTCCCAAATAAATGGAAATTGCTCCAAATTGGAGAGCATTGTGATGCCTCTCTAGTAAAGTTGAAATTAAGTATCCCCTTAACCTAGTAAATCCACTAATATGAATACAGTGTGGAAGATTCTTCCACATACTTACGACACACGTATAAGAAAGTTTAGCAAAGCAGCATTTATCATGGCAAAATAATTGAAAACATCCTAATTGCCAATCAAAAGAGATTAAATATTTACAGAATTAATGCCACATAGTAATTAGGATGATTAGTCTAGAGACACGCTGCCTAACATGGCAGCTATTAGCCACATTTGGCTGCTGAACACCGGAAATGTATCTAGTCTGGTGTAAGATGCACTGAGAGTAAAGGACACAAAGAATTACCAAGATTTACCAAATTAGAAAACAGGGTTGTAGTTTATATTATTGCTATAAGCTTTTATTTATATCCTCCCCTCCAGTATTTTCTGCTGCTTTCTCCAACTTTGTTTTCATTTTTAACAGTCCTCAATCATAAAAGTGTAAGATATATTGGGCATTCAAAAATCATACCTAAATCAGTATGTGTTTCTCTAATTTTTTACACACATTTACAGAAAAAAAGTGTTGCTGCTTTTAGCAAAGATCAAATGCATAAAATTATTTTAGAGGACTGAAATATTTAATCCTCATCTCAAAACAGAGCAATGAATATATGAGATCTAAAGTTTCAGAAGTATAAACTTTAAACTTAACTTCCAGATTTTAAACTATACTTCCTGTTCATATACAATCATTGCATAACTAACCAAGGTCTTAAAATGTAATACAAGTTATCATCCATTAATAAATAAATATTAGTCACAAAAAGGCATTCAATTTGGGACAACATTGCTGTTATTTTATTTTCAGACATACTTTGATGCTGTCTGGGAAATGTAACACCTACAGACCCAATATATTCGTTACACTCAAAATTTATTGGCAAATAGAAAGTGAGTAGATATTCAACATGTACCATAAATATCCAATCACTAATGTAAACATCCCCGGAAAAAAATTATTTCAACAAGTGTCCACTAAATCTTGCTGGCCTAGCAGAGAGTGCTGCAAAGTGAACACTGAACCTGTTCCAGAAACCTCCAAAAACCTAACATTCTAAATAAACCTGCCAATATTTTTTTTCTTTTTTTGATTATACTTTAAGTTCTGGGGTACATGCGCACAACATGCAGGTTTGTTACATATGTACACATGTGCCATGTTGGTGTGCTGCACCCAATAACTAGTCATTTACATTAGGTATATCGCCTAATGCTATCCCCCCCCACCCACCCCCACCCCATGACAGGCTCCGGTGTGTGGTGTTCCCCACACTGTGTCCAAGTGATCTCATTGTTCGATTCCCACCTATGAGTGAGAACAGGCTAAACCTGCCAAGATTTCTGAGATGCATTTTATACAGCATCCTCACAGTCATAACGGAAGATGCCATGTCTAGCTCTGCAGAGAACAAATGAAGGAAGTCACAGTTGCTTGGTGACTCAGTCAATACTATGCTTATATCAATTTTGACTGCTCTATGACTTTAGGCTAACCACTAACCTCACTGGTTCTCAAGAAACACGGAATATACCACGAGGTATATTTTTAATTACTCATAATGATTTTTGTCTATAATCTAGTAAAATCAGTCCTTAACTATCCATGTTTTTACCTACTCCAATTAGTAAAAAAACCACATGCTTTTTTGTAATTATGTAAACCTATATATTTTTAATCAAAAGAACACAAAGAAATTAATAGGCATATGTTCAGTCTTTGAATATTTACATTTATAGGCACACATACTTAAAAAGTCAGTTCTATTTAGGGAATAATTTAACCATTTAAAGAAAAGATGATGGTTAAGAGAATGGGTAGGTAAAATAATATTAATGTCAATGAAAGAAAAATATAAAAATTACTATTCTATACCAGGAATCAGTAAACTTTTCCTGTGAAGGGCCAGATAATAAATATGTTAGACTTTATGTGTCACACAGTCTGTGCTGCAGCTGCTTAACTCTGCCCCTGTAGTGTGATAACAGCCATAGACAATACATAAATGCATGAATGTGGCTGTATTACAATAAAACTTTATTTACAAAAATAAGCATTGGATTAGATTTGACCCTTTGGCTGTAGTTTGGCAACTCCTATCTGCAACATTCAAAAGTTTAGAAATTTGTGATTGCACAGAACACTGTACTCATTTTTAAAAGAGATAATGCAGTATTAAACAATTCTTGTACTACTTATCAGGTATTTAAACAAAAATTAACTTTCCTCTCAGCCAATATTTTTCGTACTGGCTGAGATGAAAAGGCTTCAGTTATATTTATTTTCTATCACATTGCATTTATCATACTAGTATTTTCTCTATTTTTAAAAGCAAGTTTAAAGTCAATATCAGTACCTACAAAGCATTATGGTAAAATTGGTCAGAGATAAGAACAATTTACATAGTAGATTGCAGGAGCCACATCATTCATGTAATAAAATGTATTGATTATTAAGAAAATTCAACAAGCTGTACTGATCAGATCTCTCATGCCGGTGTAGGTTTGTTTCGCCACAGAGAAGCAATCGTTTCTCCTGTTACCTTTGTGAAATTTCAAAGACAAATATACTTTGTTCCGTATTCAGACAGGTAGTACACCCTTGAATGAACAGCTGCTGATCATTTTAGGAGCTTTTGAGCTAAAAATCAAGGTAGATGAATATTTCAGCTCAATTAAAACACAAAACAAAATTATCTCTTCATTGTGGATTCTCTACAACACCTCTCTCTTTCAAAAACTAAAAATCCTCAGTGAAACTGAACAATAAATAACCATAATAAACCAGATGCTTTCTGTCATTTTCCTGCTTTATGACTCATATATCCTAAGGGTATAATTTATGTCTACATATTAAATACATTTTGTTGCCAGCACAGCCAGGGCCATATTTGCTGTGAACTGACAGAGAGCTGGGTTCCAGTTCTTACTTTCTAATAGCCAGCTGTGTGCCCTTGAGTAGTCTGGTATGGAACAAAGTATTCCAGAAAATTAGAAGCAGGGTAAATACTATAACTGTATGGGTTCCTATAAACACAGCTTCATGAAACAGGAGAAATATCAGTATTCGTCAATGAACATCCAGGTGACTTGATGTCTTCTACGCAGTGATCCATGACCAAAAAAATTGATGTGCCTTGTCAGACTCTGAGGAATATAGGATGCTTCTTTGGAGAAGGAATGCCCCAACCTATTCTTGAGAAGCAAGATGTTGATCAGGTCAAGAGAGACTCCTAAAGCTCCTGTATAAGGGGCTACAAAGATCCCAGGTGATCTCTTTTGAATCTGAGATTCCGGAAAAATTCCCTAGCCCCGGAGTGTCTGAAATTTCTCTAGGCATTGCTACAGGAAAAATAATTGCTGATGAGATGAGGACTGGGCTCTAATGATTTTCCAGCAGTGGACAACAGAGGCAGGAGCAGAGAAAAACCCATAACAGTGAGAGGCCAAAGGCATGGGAGGCAATGAATATTACAGTCCAGAAGACAAAGTTCTGAAAGGCTCCCACCTGGAAAATCTCAGAAATTGCCACTACTCTTGAGCAAAACACTTTATGGAACACTGAGGCACTGAGGACCACAGTGTCATGTCCAGTTCTATAGCAGATTCATGACGATTATTGATTTTGTCTTAAACTTTAGATTATAGGCAGTGTGCTTATTTCTAACATACATGCATATATAAGAATACACACAGGCAAACTGGGCATATAGATACGGAGAAATTAAACAATCTGCTACGTATCTATTTTATCCACAGTCCCAGGAACAATTTCTTCTTTAGAACCCTTTCTTCTTTAGAGGTGCAATGGTGAGAGACAGGTAAGAGCAATATAAAGAGCAATGTAAGGAGACAGGTAAGAGCAATGTAAAGAAAAGGTTCACTGCTTGAGTAATGGAAGTAAACCTTCTAGAGAGCACTTAGCTCAGAAAATATTCACATTCCCTGCTAAAACCATGGCAAACTATGAAATTCTTTCCCATGCAGTCATGTTGACAGCTCCTAGAAGTGTATTCCTGAAGTTGCTACACAGCCACAACCATAATTCCTGCTTCACCCAAATTCCTCCAGTATCAAAAAAAAGAGGGCTTCAAATTGAATGGTGTGATGAAAACATCAAATTATTTAAAGATTAAGTCAAGCATTTGGGGGGTAAGAAGAAAAAAAAATCACAGCAATTGGCAGAGAGTGAGTAAAAATCAAGAAGTGTTTGGTCTGTTCTAGACCTCATAACAGTTACAATGCAGATCAGGCAAGATAGGACAGTGTAGCATCCAGATTGGACAAAAAAAGAAAGACCTGATACTGTCTTGATTATATGTGGCTAATAACTTTTCCCTTCACCTGAGGCAGTAGGGATATTGAATTAAAAGTAGATCAATGTTAGTTCCAACACCCAGATCCATTCAACTAACTCATAGTTATAAGAAAAACCCGTACTAAGATGCAACTGTCTTTCCGACACATTGATTCTTAATGTGGTTCTTGCAACATAGTGTCCCATGGTAAGACTGTAAACCAGTTGTTCCCCTGAGATGTAGTACATGCAAAGAAAATTTTAAAAAGCTCATCAATTATGTGCTAAGTGTTTACAGTACTAATGCTGGGATATATTTTTTAATAATTATTGAGCAACTTCTGTCAGCCATTAGGTGCTAACAGTATAGCATAAAGTATAGTATAAAGTT
Organism: Rhinopithecus roxellana; assembly: GCF_007565055.1. NCBI lineage: Eukaryota > Metazoa > Chordata > Mammalia > Primates > Cercopithecidae > Rhinopithecus > Rhinopithecus roxellana. The sequence goes on along the minus strand of NC_044549.1, from coordinate 138,959,005 downwards.
ATAGTATAAAGATACAGGCCGGGCGTGGTGGCTCAAGCCTGTAATACCAGCACTTTGGGAGGCCGAGACGGGCGGATCACGAGGTCAGGAGATCGAGACCATCCTGGCTAACACGGTGAAACCCCGTCTCTACTAAAAAAAATACAAAAAGCTAGCCGGGCGAGGTGGCGGGCGCCTGTAGTCCCAGCTACTCGGGAGGCTGAGGCAGGAGAATGGCGTAAACCCGGAGGCGGAGCGTGCAGTGAGCTGAGATCCGGCCACTGCACTCCAGCCTGGGCGACAGAGCGAGACTCCGTCTCAAAAAAAAAAAAAAAAAAAAAAAAAAGATACAGACAGGCCTGGGTATGCCACTATTAGGAGCTCTGTTTATTCGGGAGAGAAACTGAGCAATTTTTAGTTACTTTGCAAGGGCAGCACAGCTTATATAAAGAGTAAGTTACTTATAATTTACATTCAGAGTGCAGGTTCTGTTGGGGTCAATTGTTTCCTCCGGGCACAATTACCTACAGAAACCTCTGTGAAGTATACCCCTCCTAAATATTAAATTAAAGATTTTGATATACAGTAATCAAAACTAACAACTTGACCTTACTCTTGACCCCATCACAGAATTTAGTGTTACCAAGGCTTATTTATGATTAAGTATACTACATTCAAAATTACACTAAAAGGATGGAAATTAGTCTTCCTATATAAGTGGATAGAAAACATGTCCTTTAGACCAAGGTTCTTCAAGTAACACCTATATTAGTAGGCCTTAGCGGGACCTAAATGGCAATTGGTACACATTTAAACCCTCCGGTGATGCGCAGATACCTTTTGTTTCTGAATGAAGGTAAAAATCCAGAAATCTTGAACACCTATTACATAAGCAGCAAGGAGGAAGTTCTACATTAACAGATGAAAATCTTGGCTTGTATATTCACCCAGAAGGGAAGCCATCTTAGCACTTCAAAAAGATAAGCTATAAGGGAACCTTCAGGCAGACCAATATTTTCTTCAAATTGGATTTCTCTAATCCCTGAACTGTGACCAGCAAAGACTTCAGTCTGGAAAATTGATTTTTCAACTACACTTCCTGAGGACTCACCAGAGCCACAAAATAAAAGAAACAATAATTCTTCTTTGTCCAGTGTATTGATGAAATGAAATCACATGGTATTTTTATACCCACTAGTATAACTGAGAAACAGTCTTGCAATTGGTTACCTCTTGATAGTTACAATATTACATTCACTAAAGGAGGAAGGTTGTTTATGTACCATGTGGGGTGATACCACACACATGTATTTTGTTCATTTTTATTTCTTTTAGTTTTGTTCAATAAAAGCTGAACTGCCAGGCCAGAGTTTCTTCAAAAGCTTTAAGGAAAGAAGGAGAAAGAAAATAAACTATGGTTTCATCTCAATGTTGTAGTATAACACAAAGACAAAACACGGGTCCAGCCCCCAAGGAGTAGTAATTCAGAGATGGTTGTATCCTGCAACAATGGCATAAATAATAAAAATAAAGAATTGTTTTAGTCAAAGTCTGCTGTGTGTTTCCATTTTAATAGTCTTGTGTCTTTATTACTGCATGCCACCATATGTGGCAGGTAGATGAGAAATACTTCTCAGTTCCTCATAAAGCACAATGGTGTTGAAGTGATGAGGGTTTCCTTGCGTGCATATCCAACCACCCAACAGGAAAGTGATCTCTTAAGCATCTTAAAAAGAATAACATCTCCACCAAGGGAAACTGATTCTGAATCATCTTCCTTTAGCACTTCAACAAGCAAAAGAAGAAAAGTTTTATTTTTCTTATACCCTCCAGTCTCCTTTGGAGTCCTTTTTATCATTCTTCCTGGCTTTTTTATCCATAAATTCAACAGGTGAATTCCTTTAATGATATGGTCACATGCCATCTGGAATCATTAATTAAGATATATTTACATTAAAAACTTTATCTTACCTATTCTTTAGTAACAGAATTTTTATGTTATTTTTAACTTTTAGCATTAGATTTTCTTTCTTGTCAAAAAATTAATAACTCAGCAGCTCAGTAATTTTAACACTATAATTAGTTTTCAACCGATGGTGAATTTTGAAAGATTATTTTCTTTATTAGTTTTCAAATTAGGCTAGATCTAGACAGCACAGAGTACTAGGTAATTACTTAGGTTTTATCGCTATAAGCGGTTTGCAAATTTCTTAGAGACAGGGTTTATTATGAAAGGACTTACTTTAAAAGTACTAAAGTATGTGGCAGTAAGTAACTAGTTGGTCTTCCATAATGATATTTATTGTTTCTTCTGCATCTCAAATCTGTCTATGTTAGTCTCTGACAGTTATAAATCATTTCAGCACTCTTTGTTATCTACCTTTTAGCATCCATTGAATCCTTCTTTAATCTCTAGTTATTGTGTAGTAGGTTTTAAAACCGTTATATGAGAGGTGAGGAGGTCTGAATTTTAGGCAGGAATGGCACTGACATTTTAAAGAAACTTGATTTATTTGGACTTCAGTAACCTCCTAGGTTTAGAAAAAAAAAAGAAAAAATGTTGGCCGGACGTGGTGGCTGGTACCTGTAATCCCAGCACTTTGGGAGGCCGAGGCGGGCGGATCACGATGTCAGGAGATCGAGACCATCCTGGCTAACATGGTGAAACCCTGTCTCTACTAAAATATAAAAAATTAGCCGGGCCTGGTGGTGGATGCCTGTAGTCTCAGCTACTGGGGAGGGTGAGGCAGGATAATGGTGTGAACCCGGGAGGCGGAGCTTGCAGTGAGCGGAGATCACGCGCTGCACTCCAGCCTGGGCAATAGAGCAAGACTCCGTCTCAAAAAAAAAAAAAAAAAAAAAAAAAAAAAGTTTACTGTGCTAGGTTGTATATATGTAAAGTTACTTCCAGCACTAAAATCCCAAGTTTCATAATTAAATGTCATAAGATTAGATCAATATTCAGTTGACACTTGAACAACACAGGTTTGAATTGCACAGATGCAGTTATACATGGATTTTCTTCCTCTTCTGTCACCCCTAAGACAGCAAGACCAACCCCGCCTCTTCCTTCTCTTCTTCAGTCTACTCAATGTGAGGATAACAAAGATGAAGGTCTTTATGATAATCCATTTTCACTTAAGAATAGTAAATATATTTTCTCTTACAATTTTCTCAATAATACTTTCTTTTCTCTAGCTTACTTTACTGTAAGAGTACAGTATATAACACATATAAAAATATATGTTAGTCAACTGTTTATGTTATTGATAAGGTTTTCAGTCAACAGTATGTATTAGAAGTTAAGTTTTTGGGGAATCAAAAGTTATACGTGAATTTTCAGCCTGCTTTGTTCAAGGGTCAAATCTATATGCCTATCTCGCCCAGTTAATTCAGAATATTCCAAATTAAAATTACATGAAAGGTCAAAATAGCATTTAAGCTTCCAAATAATAATAGCATTTAAGCACATATACCTTCTTAGAAAACTTTGCAAGTACATATGCTTTTCTCCAGATGATAAAATTTTGCTTTTATAAGAATAATGTTCTTCTGCAAAATAGATGTTCCAAAGGTAGAACTGGAATCAATGGTTATAGTTTGCAAAGAGGTAGATTCAACTTCAATATATCAAGACCTTTCTAACAATCAGAGTTTTCCAATAAATGGATTGACTACCCATGGGGTATTAAATTAGCCTCTCCAGGGAATTAAGGTAGAAACCAACTAACCACTTGGCATTAATGAGAAATTGGACTGAGGATCTTTAATGTTCCTTCAAATTCTGTAGTGAAGGGATTTAAGACCCAGTCAGGATTTCTGAAGTTATTATTTTTTTAAAATGTCTCTTTCTAACAATCAGATGTTTTAGCAGATAGAAAAGCCTTTTCAAAATATCAATTTTTCATAGTGCTCAGCCATTTAGGATAAAGACACTTTTAAAGATCAAAGACTTACAGAGGGTTTGTTATGTACTTGTTTTTAAGTATCTGCAAGAGCCCCTATAATAAGCTGCATTTATAATGTTTTGCCCTACAGGGGAAAAAATAGTTTGTTGTAGTAGGAGGAAACTACAGGCCACTGTCTGGTAGATTAGATGGACAGTCCTATGAATCTTAATAGGCATTGTCATCCATATACAAAGTCATTCCCAGATAAATGCATTAACGACATGGAGAACACATGACTTTAGCAGTTATGTTGTTATTATCCAGAGAAACAGTTACTTTGTGAGTTACAGGCTGCTTTGAAAACCCAATCAAAACAAAGATTTAGATTGAAATCTATTTGGATCTGAACAGACAAGTGATAAAGAATGCAGGACGTCTTGACAGTGGCTCCTTTCTGTCTCTTCCCAATTCTACATCATTTAGAGATGTATTTTTAGAGCACATGGAGCAATTAGTTTATGTTCCATAAATAATGATGCTATATTTACATCTCTTTAGACCCAGTCTGAAATCATGTCTACCTGTGTCTCTGGCCTGCAGAGACTTAAACATAGCTTGGCTCAAATAAGATCTCAACTCCTTTGTCACCATAGCAGAAAGAATTAATAAGAAACTTTACTTCCCTGTACTTAGAAAATCACCTGAAAAAAAAGCTTCAGAGCTCAGAACCAAAGACAAAAAGTTATGATCCTGGGATTAAACTGATTCTCAGAGATCAGATGCCTCTGAGAAGTTTGGTAGGTTTCTCTGACTGCAGAAGGCCAGGAGATGGAAAGGCTAACCCTGAAATGAGGAGACAGCAGTAAAAGCAGAGATCAAGGAATAGTATCTGCAACTTAACAGGGCCTGAAAACCTACACAATATGCACCAGTAATGCAGACACTCAAGTAAGGTTCTTGCTATTTACAATACTGTATTTGACAAACTTCAGCCCAGCAAGTCCAAGAAAAAATGTCAACTAAGCTAAAGGGCCTGAAAAGCTAGAGTTGATCCAGAAAAATAATCAGAATAGATATCCTGTGATACAGAACTGCTCGAGGAGATAACTTAGGATCTGAATAAAAATATATTCACTTGAGAATTCTTCAAGGGAAGCATAAAGAACTCCTGGAGCCAAAAGTTACGATTTCCAAATTTAAAAATTCAACAGATGAGTTGAAGGATAAAGCACTATTGAGGCCCAAATTAGTGACTTGGAAGTTTAAGTGTGAGAACTCTCACGTTGTCTTAAAATACAGAGCAAATTAAGGAGATGAAAATCACCAGGTAAAAATAAAATAAGACAATCAAAGAATAAATGCAGAAGAACTAACATAAGAATATTTTGTTAGCTCCAGAGGAAAAACAGGAGCAGATGGAAGAAAAGAAAATAAACTAATATTAGAAGGAAAATTTCCCAAGGAAAGGAAGAGACCTGAGTCTGAAAATTCAAGGGACTTGCTAAGGGCTGGATTGATGAGAAAAGACATGCAACTAAGCATGCCTTGGTAACTTCTTGAACTTGGAAGATAAATTTTCAAAAAAATTCACAGACTTTCCAGCTGAAAGAATCACTTAGCTAATAAAGGGAAATGAAAGTCAAACTGAGAATGACTAGAAAATAGAGGAGTAGAAGCAATCTGGCTTCACTCTCCTCCACAGAAAACCACCAACCACTATCCAGTGCCAAAATTATCACCAGCACAAGTCCAGAACTCAAAACTGAGTCTGTGACAATCCCAGGGGCCACAGAGAAGTGAAAAACTATGAGCAGAAAGTAAGATAAATGGACCTCTCTAGCCATAACACCTCTCGCCCAAACTTCCAGGCACTTCATTGAAAAGTTCTCCTGGACTCACCGGGAAAAGTGAGCTTGAGGCAGACATCCAGCTTCCCCATGACCTTGGGTTCCTTCACAGGAAAATGGTCCCTGCTTCAATCCACGGAAAGCATCAAGCCTGTAGGGTGAATAATTCTGAGGGCAACTAGAAACGAAGAGTGGAGGTGGGGCTAGCAACTCCCGGCATGTGAAACTCAGTGGCTGCTCTTCATGTCAGCCAAAGGAGATGCCAAATCAGAGATGCTGTTCAGCAGCACCATGTTGTAAGAGGCATGCTCCATAGGTTCTCTGGACACAAATCCCTAGCCAGTCTTCTCACACAGCCAGAGTATCCCATCTGGGATGGGCAGTGTTCCAAACTTTTGTGAGGGCCACAGTAAACCTGGACTTAGTATCCTATCAAGTGCCTTAAAGGAGGCAGCAGTCTTGAACTAAAGGAAAGCAATAGTCAATCTGCATAAAACTTTTAGACAGGTGTACTAAAAGACCAAACCAAGCCAGACAACAAAGACTGGAATAACTAATACTTCCATGTGAAGACATGATATATGTTTATATATATTAAAAAAAAAAAAAGAGAGAGAGAGAGAGAAAACATGGAGCCATAACATTCGCAAATGGGAAAAACAATGACCCAGTAATCAAACCTAAAGAGATAGTAATGTGTGATTTTTCAGATCAAGAGTTCAAAATAACAGTTCTGAGGAAACTCCAGAAGTAATAAAACCTCAGTAGTAAGTCCTTACCTGTCAATGTAAATGTAATAAATTGTCTAATCAAATTCATACTAGTACCAGACATCTCACCTTCAATCCAGAGTAAATAATAGCCAGTGGAATCGCATTCATAGAACCACTGAAAAAAATGATTACAGTCCAAGAATCCTACATGCAAATGATATATTAATTACAGGTTGAGGTGAAAGAAAAATATTTTAGGAAGTACAAGACATCAGAGAATATATCACCTATGTACTACCTCTGAGGAAAACACTTTAGAAAATTTCCTAATCAAGAAAAAAATCAATAAATATTAGTTATTGCTAGTATTATTACTAAATGATCTCACCAAAAACAAAGAAATTAGGTAAAAGAAAAGAGTAGTAAATGTAATCCAAGTGTAACAGAAATAGGATTTTTAAAAACACTTTCGAATTAATAAGGGGGAGGGCTAGCAGGCTGAACACAAACTTGACCAAAGCAGAAACAATAAAGAAAAAGAAAATATAGAAATAGAAACAGAATTTTTGAGATACATAGATGATGATAGATAGATAGATAGATAGATAGATAGATAGATAGATAGATAGATAGATACATACATACATACATACATACATACATAGACACATAGATAGATAGATATCACCATGGAATACTCTTTAGCCATAAAAAGGAATGAAATAATGGCATTTACAGCAACCTGAATGGAATTGGAGATCATTTTTCTAAGTGAAGTAACTCAGGAATGGAAACCTAAACATCGTATGTTCACTCATAAGTAGGAGCTAAACTACGAGGAAGCAAAGACATAAAAATGATACAATGGATTTTAGGGACTTGGGGAAAAGGGTGGGAAAGGGGTGAGGGATAAAATACCACAAATTGGGTACAGTGCATACTGCTCAGATGATGAGTTCACCAAAATCCCACAAATCACCACTAAAGAATTTACATAACTGAATGCCACCTGTTCCCCAGAAACCTATGGAAATAAAAAAAAGGAAAGAAATTAAAGCAGAATCTAAGTAATGAAGAGAAAGTGAGACAAAATAAATTTTAAAAGAGATTCTAGTAGTAGTCAAGGAGTCAGGGAGAAGACCAGCTATAGACTGTTTGAAAATAAGTAATTTTTAAAAAGCTTAATGAAGTGTAAGCAAAGAGATATCATGTAAGGGAAACCAAACAGAAAGTGGGATGAACTGAGGAGGGGTGTACAGTATCAACCAGAATGGGATATAACATTAAATACACTAGTCAGATAAAATGGATATAATTATGAATCAGTTAATATACAATAGTGAAAAAAGTGGCTGTGTAACTGTCATAAACATGTATGTAACAACCAATACAGCTGGTAGCTCACAAAATCAAACCTTTCTAAGGTGCCAGGATAGCAAAGAATAAAAAGTTAATTACCATGGGAGTCTTCAATATGTTTCTGTCAGAAATGGACAGATGTAGTAGGTTTGAGTCAGATAAAGATTGAGTAATAGAATTCATTAAATGTGAGCTAATATATGTTAAGAACTATACATACCTCAAAAGAAACAGGAGGATTTCAGTAAATGTATGTCCCTGTAATGTTTACAAAAATTAGTGATCTTGGTCACAAAGACAATCCTAGCGAATTTTTTTTTAAGTAAAGATTTTTCAGTCACATTCTCAGCATAATACAATACAATTAAAAATTAATAAACCTAGTAAAAATTGTAATACAAGAAATAGGCAAAAGGCTCATATCAATGATATACGAGCTGTTGTAAGTTGACATAGAGAAGACAAATATCCCAACAGAAAAAAAATGGCAAAGCATATGAATGAACATGCACAGAGAAGATATCCAAGGTCTTAAAACAGGGCAAACATGCTCACATTTACTGATTAGCATCAATAGTGAAAGAACTGAATAAAATACTATGTATCTACGCCCTGGAAAAATGTGCTGAAATTCAAAGCAAAGAATTAGAGACTACTTATTTGAGTTGGAGGGATTTCCATTGCATATTATTTTTAAAAACCAAGATAGTCAAATCTACAGAGACTTGGGGAAAAGAGTGGGAAGGGAGGTGAGGGATAAAAGTCTATAAATTGGGTACAGTGAAAGTATCCAATACAATTAGATTAATGGTCATCAAGGGCTGGAGATGGGAACAGGGATTAACTATTGATCCCAGCAGAGATCATACTGGGGTGATGAAAATGTTCTAAAGTGGATTATGGTAATGATTGTAAATCTCAGTAAAGTTATTTAAAAATCATTGAACTGTGCACTTAAAATAGATGAATTTTATGTTGTTTAAATTACACTTTGTTTAAAATTTTTAAACAAGACATTTTTAAAAGGTATAGAAAAATGGGCATAACATTATTGCTTTTTTATTTGTAAAACACACAATTGAGGAAGGTGTAAGAGAAGACTAAACAAACAATAAAATAAAATAAAAAGATTCCACTAAAAATAGAGCATATATGGAGGGCGTGCCAAAGATGGCTCAATAGGAACAGCTCCAGCCTCCAGCTCCCAGTGTGAGTGACACAGAAGACCAGTGATTTCTGCATTTTCAACTGAGGTACCAGGTTCATCTCACTGGGGAGTGCCTGACAATCGGTGCTGGTCAGCTGGTGCAGCCTGACCAGAGAGACCTGAAGAAGGGCGAGGCATTGCCTCACCTGGGAAGCACAAGAGGGAAGGGAATTCCTTTTCCTAGCCAAGGGAAACTGAGATACACAACACCTGGAAAATCGGGTAACTCCCACCCTAATACTATGCTATACCAAGGGTCTTAGCAAACAGCACACCAGGAGATTATATGCCACACCTGGCCTGGAGGGTCCCACACCCATGGAGCCTCCCTCATCGCTAGCACAGCAGTCTGAGATCTAACTGCAAGGGGGCAGCCAGGCTGGGGAAGGGGCTCTGGCCACTGCTGAGGCTTAAGTGGGTAAACAAAGCCACCAGGAAGCTCCAACTGGGTGGACCCCACTGTACCTCAAGGAGCCCTGCATGCCTCTGTAGACTCCTCCTCTGGAGGTAGGACATAGCTAAACAAAAAGCAGCAGAAACCTCGGCAGGGGTAAATGCCCCAGTCTGACAGCTTTGAAGAGAGCAGTAGATCTCCCAGCATGGAGGTTGAGATCTGAGAACGGACAGACTGCCTGCTCAAGTGGGTCCCTGACCCCTGAGTAGCCTAACTGGGAGACATCCCCCACTACTGCAGACTGACACCTCACACCTCACACAGTGGGGTACACCCCTGAGACGAAGCTTCCAGAGTAAAAATCAGACAGCAACACTCGCTGTTCAGCAGTATTCTATCTTCTGCAGCCTCCACTGCTGATACCCAGGCAAACAGGGTCTGGAGTGGACCTCAAGCAAACTCCAACAGACCTGCAGCTGAGGGTCCTGACTGTTAGAAGGAAAACTAATAAACAGTGAGGACACCCACACCAAAACCCCATCAATACCTCATCATCATCAAAGACCAAAGGTAGATAAAACCACTAAGATGGGGAAAAAGCAGTGCAGAAAAGCTGGAAATTCACAAAATCAGAGAGCATCTCACCCTCCAAAGGAACGTACCTCATCGCCAGCAACGGAAAAAAGCTGGATGGAGAATGACTTTGACGAGCTTAGAGAAGAAGGCTTCAGTCCATCAGACTTCTCAGAGCTAAAGGAGGAACTTCGTAACCAGCGCAAAGAAACTAAAAACCTTAAAAAAAGAAAGGATGAATGGATAACTAGAATAATCAGTGCAGAGAAGACCTTAAAAGAACTGATAGAGATGAAAACCATAACACGAGAACTACGTGACAAATGTACAAGCTTCAGTAACCGACTTGATCAACTGGAAGAAAAAGTATCAGTGATTGAAAATCAAATGAATGAAATGAAGCGAGAAGAGAAGTGTAGAGAAAAAAGAGTAAAAAGAAATGAACAAAGTCTCCAAGAAGTATGGGATTATGTGAAAAGACCAAATCTACAACTGATTGGTGTGCCTGAAAGTGATGGGGAAAATGGAACCAAGTTGGAAAATGCTCTGCAGGATTATCATCCAGGAGAATTTCCCCAACCTAGTACGGCAGGCCAACATCCAAATTCAGGAAATACAGAGAACACCACAAAGATACTCCACAAGAAGAGCAAATCCAAGACACATAATTGTCAGATTCACCAAAGTTGAAATGAAGGAAAAAATGTTAAGGGCAGCCAGAGAGAAAGGTCAGGTTACACACAAAGGGAAGCCCATGAGACTAACAGCAGATCACTCAGCAGAAACTCTACAAGCCAGAAGAGAGTGGGGGCCAATATTCAATATTCTTAAAGAAAAGAATTTTCAATCCAGAATTTCATATCCAGCCAAAGTAAGTTTCATAAGTGAAGAATAAAATCCTTTACAGATAAGCAAATGCTTAGAGATTTTGTCACCACCAGGCCTGCCCTACAAGAAATCCTGAAGCAAGCACTAAACATGGAAAGGAACAACAGGTACCAGCCATTGCAAAAACATGTCAAAATGTAAAGTCCATTGATGCTAGGAAGAAACTGCATCAACTAGCGAGCAAAATAACCAGCTAATATGATAATGACAGGATCAAGTTCACACATAACAATATTCACCTTAAATGTAAATAGACTAAATGGTCCAATTAAAAGACACAGACTAACAAACTGGATAAAGAGTCAAGACCCATCAGTTTGCTGTATTCAAGAGACCCATCTCACATGCAGAGACACACACAGGCTTAAAATAAAGGGATGGAGGAAGATCTACCAAGCAAATGGAAAACAAAAAACAGCAGGGGTTGCAATACTAATCTCTGATAAAAAAGACTTTAAACCATGAAACATCAAAAGAGACAAAGAAGGCCACTAAATAATGGTAAAGGGATCAATCCATCAGGAAGAGCTAAGTATCCTAAATACAGGTACACCCAATACAGGAGCACCCAGATTCATAAAGCAAGTCCTTAGAGACTTTCAAAGACACTTAGACTCCCATACAATAATAATAGGAGACTTTAACACCACACTGTCAACATTAGACAGATCAATGAGACAGAAAGTTAACAAGGATATTTAGGAATTGAACTGAACTCTGCACCAAGCAGACCTAATAGATATCTACAGAACTCTCCACCCCAAATCAACAGAATATACATTCTTCTTAGCACCACATCACACTTATTCCAAAATTGACCGCATAATTGGAAGTAAAGCACTCCTCAGCAAATGGACAAAAACAGAAATTATAACAAACTGTCTCTCAGACCACAGTGCAATCAAACTAGAACTCAGGACTAAGAAACTCAATCAAAACTGCTCAACTACATGGAAACTGAACAACCTGCTCGTGAATGACTACTGGGTACATAACGAAATGAAGGCAGAAATAAAGATGTTCTTTGAAACCAATGAGAACAAAGATACAACATACCAGAATCTCTGGGACACATTTAAAGCAGTGTGTAGAGGGAAATTTATAGCACTAAATGCCCACAAGAGAAAACGGGAAAGATCTAAAATTGACACCCTAACATCACAATTAAAAGAACTAGAGAAGCAAGAGCAAACACATTCAAAAGCTAGCAGAAGGCAAGAAATAACTAAGATCAGAGCAGAACTGAAGGAGATAGAGACACAAAAAACGCTCCAAAAAATCAATGAATCCAGGAGTTGGTTTTTTTGAAAAGATCAACAAAATTGATAGACTGCTAGCAAGACTAATAAAGAAGAAAAGAGAGAAGAATCAAATAGATGCAATAAAAAATGATAAAGGGGATATCACCACTGACCCCACAGAAATACAAACTACCACCAGAGAATACTATAAACACCTCTACACAAATCAACTAGAAAATCTAGAAGAAATGGATAATTTCCTGGACACTTACACTCTCCCGAGACTAAACCAGGAAGAAGTTGAATCCCTGAATAGACCTATAGCAGGCTCTGAAATTGAGGCAATAATTAATATCCTACCAACCAAAAAAAGTCCAGGACCAGACGGATTCACAGCTGAATTCTACCAGAGGTACAAGGAGGAATTGGTACCATTTCTTCTGAAATTATTCCAATCAATAGAAAAAGAGGGAATCCTCCCTAACTCATTTTATGAGATCAACATCATCCTAATACCAAAGCCTGATAGAGATACAACAAAAAAAGAGAATTTTAGACCAATATCACTGAAGAACATCAATGCAAAAATCTTCAATAAAATACTGGCAAACCGAATCCAGCAGCACATCAAAAAGCTTATCCACCATGATCAAGAGGGTTTCATCCCTGGGATGCAAGGCTGCTTCAACATATGCAAATCAATAAACATAATCCAGCATATAAACAGAACCAAAGACAAAAACCACAGGATTATCTCAGTAGATACAGAAAAAGTCTGACAAAATTCAACAGCCTTTCATGTAAAAACTCTCAATACATTCAGTATTGATGGAACGTATCTCAAAATAATAAGAGCTATTTATGACAAACCCACAGCCAATATCATACTGAATGGGCAAAAACTGGAAGCATTCCATTTGAAAACTGGCACAAGACAGGGATGCCCTCTCTCACCACTCCTATTCAACATAGTGTTGGAAGTCTGGCTGGGGCAATCAGGCAAGAGAAAGAAATAAAGGGTATTCAGACAGGAAAAGACGAAGTCAAATTGTCCCTGTTTGCAGATGACATGATTGTATATTTAGAAAACCCCATTGTCTCAGCCCAAAATCTCCTTAAGCTGAAAAGCAACTTCAGCAAAGTCACAGGATACAAAATTAATGTGCAAAAATTGCAAGCATTCTTACACACCAGTAACAGACAAACAGAGAGCCAAAACATGAATGAACTCCCATTGACAATATGTTCAAAGAGAATAAAATACCTAGGAATCCAACTTAAAGGGATGTAAAAGACCTCTTCAAGGAGAACTACAAACCACTGCTCAGTGAAATAAAAGAGGATACAAACAAATGGAAGAACATACCATGCTCATGGATAGGAAGAATCAATATCGTGAAAATGGCCATACTGCCCAAGGTTATTTATAGATTCAATGCCATCCCCATTAAGCTACCAATGACTTTCTTCACAGAATTGGAAAAAACTGCTTTAAAGTTCATGTAGAACCAAAAAAGACCCCCCATTGCCAAGACAATCCTAAGTCAAAAGAACAAAGCTGGAGGCATCACACTACCTGACTTCAAACTATACTACAAGGCTACAGTAACCAAAACAGCATGGTAAGGGTACCAAAACAGAGATATAGACCAATGGAACAGAACAGAGCCCTCAGAAATAATACCACACATCTACAGCCATCTGATCTTTGACAAACCTGACAAAAACAAGAAATAGGGAAAGGATTCCCTCTTGAATAAATCGTGCTGGGAAAATTGGCTAGCCATAAGTAGAAAGCTGAAACTGGACCCTTTCCTTACTCCTTATAGGAAAATTAATTCAAGATGGATTAGAGACTTAAATGTTAGACCTAAAACCATAAAAACCCTAGAAGAAAACCTAGGTAATACCATTCAGGGCATAGGCATGGGCAAGGACTTCATGTCTAAAACACCAAAAGCAATGGCAACAAAAGCCAAAATTGACAAATGGGATCTAATTAAACTAAAGAGCTTCTGCACAGCCAAAGAAACTACCATCAGAGTGAACAGGCAACCTACAGAACGGGAGAAAATTTTTGCAATCTACTCATCTGACAAAGGGCTAATATCCAGAACCTATAAAGAACTCAATCAAATTTATAAGAAAAAACAAACAACCCCATCAAAGGATATGAACAGACACTTCTCAAAAGAAGACATTCATGCAGCCTACAGACACAAGAAAAAATGCTCATCATCACTGGCCATCAGAGAAATGCAAATCAAAACCACAACGAGATACCATCGCACACCAGTTAGAATGGCAATCATTAAATATCAGGAAACAACAGGTGCTGGAGAGGATGTGGAGAAATAGGAACACTTTTACACTGTTGGTGGAACTGTAAACTAGTTCAACCATTGTGGAAAACAGTGTGGCGATTCCTCAAGGATCTAGAACTAGAAATACCATTTGACCCAGCCATCCCATTACTGGTGATATACTCAAAGGATTATAAATCATGCTGCTATAAAGACACATGCACACGTATGTTTATTGCAGCACTATCCACAATAGCAAAGACTTGGAATCAACCCAAATGTCCATCAGTGACAGACTCAATTAAGAAAATGTGGCACATATACACCATAGAATACTATGCAGCCATAAAAATGGATGAGTTTATGTCCTTTGTAGGGACATGGATGCAGCTGGAAACCATCATTCTCAGCAAACTAGTGCAAGAACAGAAAACCAAATACCGCATGTTCTCACTCATAGGTGGGAATTGAACAATGAGATCACTTGACACAGGAAGGGGAACATCACACACTGGGTTCCATTGTGGGGACGGGGGAGGGGAGAGGGATAACATTAGGAGATATACCTAATGTAAATGATGAGCTAATGGGTGCAGCACACCAACATGGCACATGTATACATATGTAACAAACCTGCACATTGTGCACATGTACCCTAGAACTAAAAGTATAATAATAAAAAAGAGCATATATGATGCGATCTCTACATTTATGTAAAATTTTATATATGTATGTTATATGCATAAATGTTACTGTACCTGTAATTAACTTTAAATACTTCAACATAGTATTTTGAGGAATCTCCATACTGTTCCCCATAGTGGCTATCCTAATTTACATTCCCACCAAGAGTGTATAAGATGTCTTCTTTCTCCACATTCTCGCCAGTGTTTGTTTGTATAAAAGTCATTTTAATGGCTAAGATGATATTACATTGTTGTTTTAAATTGTATTTCTCTGATGATCAATAATGTTGGCTTTTTTTAATGTGTCTATTGGCCATTTGTATGTCTTCTTTTGAAAAATGTCTATTAAGATCTTTTGCCCATTTTTAAATGAGATTATTTTATTTTTTCCTTTTGACTTGTTTGAGTTCCTTTATATTCTGGTTATTAAGCACTTGTCAATGGGTAGTTTGCAAGTATTTCTTCCCATTCAGTGAATTGTCTCCTGACTTTGTTGATTGTTTCCTTTGCTATGCAGAAGCTTTTCAGCTTGATGTAATCCCATTTGTCCATTTTTGCTTTGGTTGCCTGTACTTGTGGGGTATTGCTCAAGAAATATTTGTCCAGACCAATGTCCTGAAGAGTTTCCCCAGTGTTTTGTAGTAGTTTTATAGACTGGAGTCTTAGATTTAAGCTTTTAATCCATTTTGCTTTGATTTTTGTATATGGCAAGAGATAGAAGTCTAATTTCATTCTTCTGCATATGGATATACCATTAACATATGATCCAGCAATCTCATTGTTAAGTATGTATCCTAAAGAAAGGAAATCAGTATATGAAAGAGATATCTGCACTCCAGGGTTTATTATAGCACTATACACAATAGCCACAATTTGGAATCAACCAAAGTTTCCACCAACAAATGAATGCATAAAGAAAATGTGGTACATATACACAATGAGATATTATTCAACCATAAAAAAGAAGAAACTCCTGTCATTTGCAACAACATGGATTGAACTGGGGTATATCCTGTTAAGTGAACTAAGCCAGACATAGAAAGACAAATTTTGCATGTTCTCACTCCTGTGTAGGAGCTAAAATTAAAACAACTGATTTCATGGAGACAGAGTAGAATATTGGCTACTAGAGGCTGGGAAGAGGTTCAGGATGGAGGGGAAAAAGTGAGGATGGTTAATGGGGACAAAAATATAGTTAGATAGAATGAATAAGGTCTAGTATTTGGTAGCACATCAGGGTGATACAGTCAACAGTAATTTATTGTATATTTTAAAATATTGAAAGAGTAGACTGGAATGCTTCTAACACAAAGAAATGATAAATGCTTGAGGTGATGGATACCCAATTACCCTGATGTAATTATTACACATTGTATCCTGTATCAAAACATCACATGTGCCCCATAAATATGTACAACAATTGCGTACCCATAATCATGAAAAAACAAAAAAATTTTTGGGAAGTGATTAAGTCATGAGGGCTCCACCCTTGTGAATGGGATTAATGATCTTATAAAAGGGGTTTCCGAGAGCTGCCTGGCCCTTCCATCTCTCTGCATGTGAGGACACAGCATTAGTCCCTTTTTGCCTTTCTGTCATGTGAGGCTGCAGTGAGAAGAGGATATCTTGGAAGCAGAGAGCAGCCTTCACCATGTGTAAAAATTTTGTAAGAGATTTCTTTCATTATAACCTGAAAGTAAGATTGTGGGGGACTGCTAACTCTCACCAGCCACATCAAACTAGTTGCTATCATTATCAACCAAAGAACCTCTTCAGAAAGAAATTAGCTGTGTCAGTTCACAACAATAAGGAAATAAAAGTATCTTTTAAAAAAGAAAAGTATACAGATTATCTCCTCATTAAAAGAATAATGCCATGAGTATACACAAACAAAACTTTCACATTTAATTTTTGGGAGGTCACAGGTTTGCCCATTTCCATTCACAGACTACTGGGTCTACTGCATTGGGTCTAATGCAAATTCAACCTTTACTTCAGCAGACAAGATGTGAAAGTTGAAGGACACAGATAGGATCCCTGATTCTATTCAATTACAGTATTCCAGAAGTAAACTTTTTGGAGGCAGACTTTTAATAATGTACAAGATAGGATAGTTTTCTGATCACAGAGATTTGCAGTTCTTTCTCTGCAGATACAGACTAGTGTATATGTGTCCATTTGGCTGGTTGTCCATCATGGCCGGTTAGTGAATGCTAAGATTTCATAATGAGAAAGTCAGTGCAGAAGTTTCCTTTCTTGCTTGGGTTTTGAAAAGCAGGAATATGAATGAGGAAATGACCAAAATCTTCATCTCACTGGAAAACATACAGTAAAAGAGGCAATCCTAAGAAATAAAGGAAATTAAATTAGATAAGGAATGGATAGAAGAACCTTGAACTCATAATTGGAGATTTTTATTTAATTAAAATGAGACCACTGAGAGGGTTTTTGATTAGTTCAATGGGTGATCTTCTTCCACAAAGTTACTAAAAAGACAAAAGTAGCTGGCATTTTCGAACTAAAGGAGGAAAGGTGGATGTCTGAGAGCAAATTAAGAGAAAAAATAAATAAAATGATAGTGGCTGCATATGAAATTGAGAGAATAATAGAAGAAAAAGGAAAACTATTTAAAGACATTATTTAGGAAGAAACTACAAGATCTGTTGATAGTGAACAAAAGACAAATTTCCCATTGATGTAAGGTGAAACAAACATACATTTCATCCATCCACCAGCATCTCACGAATCTTCTAAAAGTGCTACTTCCAACATGTTATCTTTCTGTCCCCAAAGGGGAGAGCCTTAGTTTAGAATCTTAGAATAAAGTCTAAATTCCTTAACTTGAAATTTAAGACTTTCTGTAGTACAGTCCCAAATTCTCTTTCTCAAAACTACCTTTAAAAATAATTCTGATAAAGGAAGACATTTATGCGGCCGACAAACATATATATATATTTTAAAAAGCTCATCATCACTGGTCGTTAGAGAAATGCAAATCAAAACCACAATGAGATACCATCTCATGCCAGTTAGAATGGCAATCATTAAAAAGTCAGGAAACAATAGATGCTTGAGAAAATGTAGAGAAATAGGAATGCTTTTACACTGTTGGTGGGAATGTAAATTAGTTCAACCATTGTGGAAGACAGTGTGGCGATTCCTCAAGGATCTAGAATCAGAAATACCATTTGATCCAGCAATCCCATTACTGGGTATATATCCAAAGGATTATAAATCGTTCTACTATAAAGACACATGCACACATATGTTTATTGTAGCACTGTTCACAACAGCAAATACTTGGAACCAACCCAACTGCCAATCAATGATAAACTTGATAAAGAAAATATGGCACATACACACCATGGAATACTATGCAGCCATGAAAAAGGATGTGTTCATGTTCTTTGCAGGGACATGGATAAAGCTGGAAACCATCATTCTCAACAAACTAACACAGGAACAGAAAACAAAACACTGCATGTTCTCATTTATAAGTGGGAGTTGAACAATGGGAACACATGGACACAGGGAGGGGAACATCATACACCAGGGCCTGTCACGGGGTGGAGGGCTAGGGGAGCTATAGCATTAGGAGAAATACCTAACGTAGATAATGGGTTGATGGGTGCAGCAAACCACCATGGTACGTGTATACCTATGTAACAAACCTGCAGGTTCTGCACATGTATCCCAGAACTTAAAATATAATAAATAATAATAATAATAATTCTGATTGCAGGAGTCTTGTGAGTTTCTGTTACACAACTCAGAAGCAGATTTAAAAATAATTTTATATAATTCAATCCTGATCAAGAGCAGGGCTTTCTTATCCCACTACCTTTCTAAAGTGTTCCACCTTCTATTCTAACATAGGGAGATGTATGAGGGTGTGAGTTAGAGAAATCAGTGAATGCATTTCACGTTCAGGTGGAACACTGTCTGTGTGGGATGGATCTGCAGGTGGGAAGGGCCTGGGCAGACACATAAGCACAGGTAAGCTAAGCAATTGACTTTGGTCTATGGGCTGACCATGCGCTGTGTTGGCCTCACTAAAGGCTATGTCTCTCTTGCAAGAACTTTCATTTCTTCATTTCACTCTAGCCTGTCATTAGAAGCCCAGTTTTTCTTCCCTCAGCTTCTGGTTACTTTTTCACTCATCCCTGTGAGTTGAGAAACCATGGACCTGTATGATGGTTGAGTATTTGTAACCATCATGGCTCCTCAGTGGACAACTGCAGACTCCCATCTAGCTCTGACACAGTTCAAGCTGGAGGAAATAAGAGTTTCCTGTGGGGTATAAGCAAAAGGAGGAACCCACAAAAATAGCCATGAAATAGATTGCCATTAAGTTACTTCATGTTTCCTAAATTTTACAAGTAATTGATTCATTCTTCATCAAATGTTTCACTGTTTCCTTGGTATTTTAGTTTGCTTTGGAGTCTAAGCTACATTTCTAAGACTCTTATCTTTTCCATTGCCTCATTTCATTATCTTCATTCCCATTCCATTTCAAACTTCAGGCCCTATGGCCATGTCCTAAATACTTTTATCATTACAATTGTTCTCTACCAATATATTAGGTTAGTGCAAAAATAATAGCGGTTTTTGCCATTAAAAGTAATGGCAACAAATGGTAATATTAAGTACAACCACCCTGACACAATGCCATAAAGTAAATTTTCAACCCTGCTTCATCCCAAAGTCTACCTTCTTCATATTTATACCTGGACTGCTGATTCAATCACTGCTAGAGAATAATCACACAACCACTGAGATTGATACCATTAAAAATTTATGGCTTCAAACTGTAACTGTCCAGAAATCCTGCAGTTCTTCTCCAGGAAAATCTCTTTCCTGTTGTCCACAGTGACTATTTTTATACTTCTCCACCTTCCTCAAACCTCTGAACCAGATGCTGCTCACTTCATTCTCAACAAATGACCTAACCTGCTGTTAATAAAGAAAATAGAAACCTGCTGTGTGTAATTACCTCAATTCCTCCACCAAACCCATAACCTCATCTGTTTCTGAATATTTACCCATATTCTATCCTCCTTCCCTTGCTATAAATGCAAAAATTAACATATGTCCTCACAATGTATTATTCTTTTTCTTTTTTTTTTTTTTTTTTTTTTTTTTTGAGACAGAGTCTCGCTCTGTCACCTAGGCTGGAGTGCAGTGGCCGGATCTCAGCTCACTGCAAGCTCTGCCTCCCGGGTTCACGTCATTCTCCTGCCTCAGCCTCCTGAGTAGCTGGGACTACAGGCGCCCGCCACCACGCCCAGCTAATTTTTTGTATTTTTTAGTAGAGACGGGGTTTCACTGAGTTAGCCAGGATGATCTCGATCTCCTGACCTCGTGATCCGCCTGTCTCGG
Source organism: Rhinopithecus roxellana (assembly GCF_007565055.1). NCBI lineage: Eukaryota > Metazoa > Chordata > Mammalia > Primates > Cercopithecidae > Rhinopithecus > Rhinopithecus roxellana. Next base: position 138,938,546 of record NC_044549.1, on the reverse strand, counting down.
CCTCCCAAAGTGCTGACATTACAGGCTTGAGCCACTATACCTGGCCTATTCTCTTTTTCATATATTATTTTGGAGAGGTAAACAAGAGTTTCTGCTGGATAATATTGGTGGCTGCCTCCACACTGACTGACAAGAAGCTGCCTGAGATTAGTGGCTCCTCATTCTCCAATGGGAGGAGATTCTATTATTTTCAGCTTTGTACAATGTGTCCAGGTTCTATCACAGCAGGGATTTGATATCCATGATAGCAGGTAGCTAGTTGCGAGATATGTGTCTGTGACTCCTTGAGTAGTTGGTATGCAAATCTAGACTGCATATTATTTGCTCTCTCCATTTAGTACAAAGGATAATAACAGGAGAGTTAGAGCCCCTTCCCAAGAGCATCGCTCTACTGTGGGTCCAACTGTGCCCAGGAATAAGGCATATACAGATCTAATGCATTTCAGCATATAGTCTCTTCTTTAGTCATTGTGCAAGAATAAGTAGGGTCATCTTGCTCCAGGGATAGAGGTTTACTCACACCATCCATACTGTCAAGTGTTTCCCCAATCATTCGTATCTGACAGCCTCTCCTAGGGAGTAAAGGTATCACTACAAGAGGCAGGAACTAACAACTGTGACCTTCACCTCAGTTTTAAGATGTTTTTCCAGTGGTGTGGTGGGTCTCACTCTATCTTACCTCCTTCAGGACTGCTGACATCATGTAAGAGAGAGTTCCAGGTCACTGGCAATGGGAAAATCCCTAAGATGGAGCTAGGTGCTCTGCTCATTCTGACATCAAGATTTACCACCCCAATATGCAGGGTTTTTATTTTGTTTTGTTTTGTTTTGAAATAGAATCTTGCTCTGTCACCCAGCCTGGAGTGCAGTGGTGCTATCATGGCTCACTGCAGCTTGACCTCCCAGGCCCAAGCAATCCTCCTGCCTCTGCCTCCCTAGTAGCTGGGACTATGGATGCACGCCATCGCACCTAGCTAGCTTTTGTATTTTTTGTAGTGATGGAGTTTTGCCATGCTGCCAGGCTCGTCTTTAACTCCTGGGCTCAAGTGATCCTCCCACCTCAGCTCCTCAAAATGCTGTGAGTACAGGCCTGAGCCTGTAATATGCAGTTTTGATAAACTGTACCCAGCAACATGCAGTTCTAATAAACACCAAAGTGACATGAATCATAAAAATCACAGCTCAAACCATATCATAATCACAAAAGGAGCCCAAAGTGTTAATAAAAGAGAATACAAGATGTTGAAAAGTGATAACAGCCCTTCCTAGCAGAACAAATGGAAGGACAACGAAGGCCATGATAGGCTAACCAAAGACTTCAATGCTTCTGACACAATTTTGTTTAAAAATCTCACTTTTTAACCATCCTCAGAATAAGACATTGAATGCATTAATTATTTCCTGGCACCCCATCAGCACTGATTCAATAAGATGGGTGGCTGGCACCCACTTTGACTCTGCCTGTACCTATGAGGTAGCAGGTGATTCCAGAGAGACTTTCCATGGGACAGCAGGCAGAAGCTAACTGCATGGTGGTCCAAGAGCCTAAGAAGTGGACTCCACCTGGGTTTTTTTTTTTTTTTAACATACCCATACACTTGATAATAAATTACTAGTATCCATCTTCCACTGGCTTACAGCATGTCATTTCTTCACATTTCTACAATATTTTGCTCGAACTTCACTATCATTTGGATTTTGGTTTACTTTTATTCATCTGTTTTTTTCCTTGATTTCACATTTTTCTCACGTGAGCTGCGAATACAACTGGACTTCAAACCAGAGCATTTGATCTCTCCTTGTGCTTAACTTTCCAGGAAGATGTTGCAATTGCCCCTAAACAATAATCAAAAGGCACTTCTCTCTCTTCCTCTGAAAAATCACAGCTCCCGGATGGGGAAGTGAGTGGAGATGTTACATCTCTCACATCCTTACTTTAGTTTCGAGAGTGAGAAGAGATGAAAGAAGATGAAAACAGACTTCAAAACACACAGAAAACTCCTGTATTTACAAAGGGGAAAAAATGATGGCATTCAAAACACTACAGAGCAATGTAAGCAGTATCTCCAACTCCCAAACAAATAAAAGAACCTTTCACAAAAGAAATCTTATGTGACCCGAGACAGTAAACCCCTGTACAGTTCAGCAGTTGGTTTTATAGCTAAAAGAGTCAGGCTTTGCCTCGACATACCCACGGTTCTGGAACATGAAACTTTTCAATACCCATCATGTTCAAATTATTGCCACCCCATAATTTCCTCAATCCCGTTCCACTGAAATGGAATGTGTTATGCAATCTGAATTTCCATCATAGCAGCCATTTTAAATCAAGAGGGGCAGAAAATTACCTATACAGTCTGTTATGAACTTCCTAAACTTAAGTAAGAGATTTCAATCCCATGCAAGTAGAAACCAGTGGTGAATTTATGATGTGAGTTTTGTCTTTTAATTAAGAACTTAAAAAAGAGGTGACAAAGCTTTTTTGAATGCTTTGAAAAGAGGCAAAATAGATATATTGGAGAGAGCTTCTGAGTTGGAGAGTGGAGTACAGGCAACCTCACGAGGAGCTGGGACCTGGGAATCAGCATTTACTCTAACTTGTAGTGAACATCAGGGAAGGGTAGGTGGTGGAGAGGGACAGATTCGGCAGGTGGAATTTCATGTCTAGAGACACGCGGTGTCTTTTGGCACAACTGGTGATTATCATCATCAGAGAGCAATTGGGTGGGGTAAAGTCTCTGTAGGTGGAGGGTGCACTGCAATGGGGTATCTGGGATGCTGGCCAACAACAGGAAAGACTGGCAACAAGGAAAGAACCTCAACTCCTGGACTCTTGTGTAATTTAATAACGGGAGGAGAATGGAAGGAGCAAGGCAGCATTTCATTACAAATGACAACAATTGCTAACTAACAATAACAGATTTGCTAAAACACTGGGAAAGATTGAGTTTTTTACTTCACAGAGGAAACTGCTACTGAGCTACATAGTCTTCCCAAATTCTCTCAGCTAGTGGGTCCAGAGCCAGGTTTATCAAAAAGCAGATCTACTTAGATCCAGAACTCATAACCACCATGCTGCATTTTACTGAGCTAGAAAGAGCACAGGTTCAGGGAACTCGGGAAATGAGCCACAGGGTTGTGACCCACATGTAAGTACATAACGGTTCCTAATTTTAAAACAGTTTTCATAATTTTAAAAGTAAGGAAACATAACTAAAAATTCTACAGCATTCTAGAATTTACATAGCACTTTCACTTGGGTGGTCTCCAAATCAAGAGAGAAACCTAGATAATGATGCTCAGTGTCCAAAGACCTAACAGAATCAGCAAGGTTCTGTCTAGGATGACTTGAACATTAAGCCAGCCTTTAAAAAACATCTATGAGAATACATAGGAGAAAGTTTTAAGACCTTGGATTAGGCAAAGGGATTTTAGATATGACAACAAAAGCATGAGCCCTAAAATAAAAAATTGTTAAATAACGCTTTTAACACTGTTAAGAGAATAAAACAGCAAGCGTATTTAAGTAATTTATTTTCAAATCACATATCTGACAAATGACTTGTATCCAGATCTCAGAATTCAACATTTTCAAAAATCTCCCAATTTTTAAAATGGTCAAAGATTTTTTTTAAATGCTTCACCAGAGAAGATATGCAAATGGAAAATAACCTTAGTGTCATTAGTCATTAGGACAATGAAAAAATTAAAACCATAATGCAATACAACATACATCTATTTAAATAGTTGAAATTGATAGAACTAACCGTCATAAGTCTGGCAATGAGGCAGAGCAACTGGAACTCTCACACATTGCTGGTGGGAATGTAAAATGGCACAGCCACTTTGGAAAACAGTTTGGCTGTTTCTTCTAAAATTAAACATTCATTTACCATATGACCCGCAATCTCACTCCTATTTATACAAGAGAAATAAAAACTTATGTTTAGCAAAATAGCTAATCTTTTCAAGTGCTTTATTCATAACTGCTAAATGTTGAAACAACCAAAATGTCCCCCAATTAGTGAAACAGTTGCACATACGTTCAGTGTAACATTGCTCAGCAACAAAAAGGAACTACTGATATGTATGACAACATGATGATCTCAAATGCATTATGCTAAGTGCAAGAAACCCCATTCAAAGACTGCATACTCTATGACTTCATTTATATGACATTCTGGAAAAGGCAAGAACTATCAGGCAGAGAACAGATCAGTGGTTCCCAGGGATTGAAGTGGAGGAGGGGCCAATTACAAAAAGGCAGCATGAGAAATTGGTATGTGTGTGTGAAGAAACTCTTTAGTAGCTTGATTGTGGTTGCGAGCACAGGACTCCATGTATTAGCAAAATATATACCACTACACACCGCCCCAGGAAAGTTTACTGTAAATTAAAGAATAAAAAATTATAAACAGTAAAAACTGATTTTATATATATATAATTTTTACTTTTGCTGAATAAATTCTGTATGTGTGTATGTGTGTGCGAGAAAGAGAAAAAGAGAGTAAAGAGAAAGAGATTTTGCCAAAAAAATAATGGTTCTTTTATGAAAGTATGGGAAGTACGGGCTGACCCCTCATGCAGTGTTTTACACAGAGTATTCAATATGCATTTGTTAAGTCAAAATGAATAAAAGAATAACAAAGTATATTAGTTATTTCAAATTAATTTCATTTACAAAATATAAATACCAAAATTAAACAATTAATGATATTTTTAACTGTCTCAGTAATGATTCACATTGAGATCTTTGAACTTATTTCACTCTCAACACACAAAACTTGCGAAGTTACATAAAAGCAACAAAGCCAACTCAATTAATGTATTAGCATATTTAAAACTCAGGGTGCCAATGATAATTTTGGTTGTCACTTTAAGTTATAAAGTAGCAATTTAAAAATCGTAATAATGAAAAAGAAGACTAAGACTTATACATATTATGTATGATTATGATTTTCTGCACATATTAAAATTCATCTTCATTGTAATTGATGAATATAAAATATATAAAATTGCTTTAGAACGATGTGGATACAAAGAAAATATATCAAAGGAATAATATTTCCTATGCTGAATGCATTTTATATTTTATTTTTAATCCAAATTTTTGTAGAATTATTCAATGCTACTTTAAAAATTAAAGTAGCTTGTAAAGAATGAAAATTACAGTCATTATCATGATTTGTTTTAAAAACAGATCATTACAGCTTAAATAAGTTTCATGTGAAAGGACTCAACAATAATTCAAAAGGCAAAAGAAAGTATTGAGGAAACAACCTACATGTGATATTAGCAGATATATTTCACTTCTGAATACAGATAAATGTCAAATGAAATTATCTTTTGAAACTCTTATGAATTTATTTTAATTTATAAAATAGCTACAGCTGTTAGTATGAAAGTCTAATAGTGTCTATTGACATGCACTGAATTGGGTAAAAAAGATACAAGGAAATGAAAAGTGTACACATGCAACAGAATTTTAGGATGGTGTATATGCCCAAGCTCACGGTGTATATGCTTTTAATAGAAAGCAAGAATCTGGTTAATAATGAAGCCCCTCCCTAATCTTAAGAAAGTGCAGCAGAAAATAAAATTAAAGAAAAAAATTATCTCACTTTACAATTGTGTCTTTTAGACATTTCGATTCCAGTTTTAATTTTTCCTTGCAACATGAAGCTTTATTTTCAAGATAGCTAGTGCAATCTCACATATGAATACTTGTGTTGTTATCTCTTTTGAGAGAGACTTGACAAATATTCCTAATTGAACAGTGGAACAACAAGGATATGGAAATTACATCCAGCAACTTTTTTTTTGTCCAGAATGACTAGTTCAGAGTTTGCCTATGAGTCAGTAATGTATTTTATGGTGATTACTAATATTTTCTTAGGAGTTCAATAAATATTTGGACAAAAAACAGACAAAAGTTATATTAATTTATCTAAAGTATAGGACTAAATAAAATATTTGGAGAAAATGTTAACTTGTGTCGCACATCCAAGATGATGATGATAAAGTATTTGTAATGGATTGTTAGTGGTGCCACAATACAGACACAATTCTCCTCCTAAAAAACCTCATCTAACAAGATTTATATTTCCTCTTACCTTTTTCTATAAAAGTGGTTGATGGTCATGTATCTAGACGGTGACAAGTAAAGATACTGACTATGAAAAATCACAGATTATATTCAGCACCTAGCACGGTGACTGGCCCACACTAATATTCAATGAAAGTTTATTGGACTGATGGGAAATGTGAATAAATTCTATGTAAAAAGAATAAAATTATGGTCTTAGGACATTATGCTAGAGTCAGTTTTAAGTAAAATGGATATTTTATTTTTGGAGGATTAGGAATATTCTCATACACTATATGCATGAGCAAAAATTTATACAGATTTTCTGATGGAAATTTACTAACATTTTTTTAAAGTCTTAAAATGTATATACGCATTGATCTAAACATTCTTAGTTCTAGGAATTTAGCCCAAGGAAAGTATTTGGAATTTGCACAAAAATGACTATGTTTTTAATAACAGCAAAGACTGGAAACCTTCTTCTAAATATATAATAACAAGTAATTGGTTAAATAAATTATGGCAGACTCACATAGTGAAATATCTTTGAACTCATTAAAAATGATGCTTTTTATGGAAACATGTTTTATACATTAAGTAAAAATGTAGTTTCAATTGGAATGTATACTGTTATCCCATATCTTGTGCAAATATATGTATGTGCATGTATACACAGAAAAGTGGTACATACCAAGTTGTTAATTATTGTTATCTATGGATGGAGGATTTTAATTTTCTTTTTTTCCCATCTGAATTTTATCATTTTTAAACAGTAGACCTTATTTATTGCTATTGAAGTATGAAAATACAAGAAAGTAAAAAACTGATGCTTGAAACAAAAGAGCAACAAGACCACTCACCACCACAAAAATGACTAGCTTGCCCCTCTTCTGGCTGAGTGATTGGCACTTCTTTACCAACACAACTCTACCTATGCTATAATCCTCCCACCTGCTAGACAAAATAAAGAAATACAATCATCAGCTGTCTCTGTTTCTCTCTCTCTCTCTCTCTTTTTAATCCCAAGGACTTTAAAACAGTCTCGGTTTCTTGATAGCATTTGATCGAGAATGAGTTTCTGCTTTGCAATCCATCCTCAGAACCATCGGCACAAACCCAAACCCATAAGAAGCTCCTCTCAACACCCCCTTACTGAAGTGCTTTCACAATGACACTTAAATGCACTGTCAGATCCTGCTGCACCAAGAAAAATAAACCCCTTTGTGACTCTGAGTTTTTGTGGTGGTCTTTGGTTGTTTCTTGTGATGATGATGGTGATGATGGTGGTGATAATGATAGTGATGACGTTAGTAGTGGTGGTGGTTGTAATGATAGTGAGGCTAGTGATGATGGTAGTGATGATAGTGGTGATAGTGATGATAGTGCACAGGTGTTTTTAAAACTAGCAGTGTTTGGACCCCAAGAAACCGAAGAAAAATGTTCTCTTTCACATAGTACAACAACACTGTAGTAAGTCCTATGACTTCCAGCACAGGAGAGGCAATCTAGTGAAGTAGAAAGAAACTCTACGAAGAGTCAGGAGTTATAGGTTCTAGTTCTGGTTCTGCCATTAGTTTACTTTGTTACCTGGAGCTAAACCTCTCAGGACCTCATTTAATTCATCTGCAAAATGAAGATTTCTGGATTGATTTCTAAAGTAACTTTTCATATTGTGCAGCTTTTTGTCGCTGTTCTAAGTTATCAAGTCAGAGACTCAGACTAGACGATCTATAGTCTAACTGAACTACCTGCTTTTGTACTTAAAGTTTTTATTGACATATAGCCACATTTATTTACACATTACCTATGGCTGCTCTCACATTACAATGGCAGATCAGAGTGGTTATAGTAGAAACTATATAGCCTACAAGGCCTAAAATATGTATTATCTGACCCTTCACAGAAAAATTTTGGTACGTTAACATGCCCCTGCTCTAGGGGTATGTTAACAAGAGTCTAGTATGTTGAAGATACATCTTATTAGCAGAAGGTCTGCTTAACAAGGTGGGGATTTCCATCCACCCTTAAGGTTCACTAGTGTGTCCTTAGCACCTATGTCAGTGCCTGGCATATGCTGAATACATACTTGTTAAATGAATGAGTGTGTTAGAATGAATGACTAAATGAATTATAGCCTCTGGAAGGCTGAAATGTTTATTCTTTAGTATTCTTCCTGTCTTGGCAACGTTTCTATTTGCTGTGGAATTTAAAACATATCCAGATAGAGGGAAGTTTATATACAACACCCATTTTCAGTGTTGTCATATAGTATGTCCAAGTGTATATAGTTCCAACTACATAACAGTGCTTAGTCTGAAGTGAATTCTAGTATGATTTTCAAATACAGTAGCAGCATACAATATCTCATCCCCCTCAGGAGACAAGTGTGGATTAACAAAAGTAGACTCTGAGATTTCTGGAAAACACTTCTTCCTCAGTTCTGAGGACAACAGAATCAAGTAAAAGTGGAAAAGAATCACCATATATTATAATCTTAGTACCAGTATTTATTGTTTTCAGATTTCTAAAAATAAGGTTTGTTGATTTTTTTTTATATATATACTTTAAGTTCTAGGGTACATGTGCACAACGTGCAGGTTTGTTACATATGTATACATGTGCCATGTTGGTGTGCTGCACCCATTAACTCGTCATTTACATTAGGTATATCTCCTAATGCTATCCCTGCCCCTTACCCCCTCCCCACAATAGGCCCTGGTGTGTGATGTTCCCCTTCCTGTGTCCAAGTGATCTCATTGTTCAATTCCCACCTATGAGTGAGAACACACGGTATTTGGTTTTCTGTTCTTGCACTAGTTTGCTGAGAATGATGGTTTCCAGCAGCATCCATGTCCCTACAAAGGACACGAACTCATCCTTTTTTATGGCTGCATAGTATTCTATGGTGTATATGTGCCACATTTTCTTAATCCAGTCTGTCACTGATGGACATTTGGGTTGATTCCAAGTCTTTGCTATTGTGAATAGTGCCACAATAAACATATGTGTGCATGTGTCTTTATAGCATCATGATTTATAATTCTTTGGGTATATCCCCAGTAATGGGATGGCTGGGTCATATGGTATTGCTAGTTCTAGATCCTTGAGGAATCGCCACACTGTTTTCCACAATGGTTGAACTAGTTTACAGTCCCATCAACAGTGTAAAAGTGTTCCTATTTCTCCACATCCTTTCCAGTACCTGTTGTTTCCTGACTTTTTAATGATTGCCATTCTAACTGGTGTGAGATGGTATCTCATTGTGGTTTTGATTTGCATTTCTCTGATGGCCAGTGATGATGAGCATTTTTTCACGTGTCTGTTGGCTGTATGAATGTCTTCTTTTGAGAAGTGTCTGTTCATATCCTATGCCCACTTTTGGATGAGATTGTTTGTTTTTCTCTTGTAAATTTGTTTGAGTTCTTCGTAGGTTCTGGATTGTTGATTTTTCTTTTGTTTGATGTAGTCTCATTGAACCAACATCACCAGTAATGTACCCAAAGTCAAAAAGAGGTTTATGTAGCTTGTATCTTCTGTTTTTCTATATACTGGAACATCCAGTAAATTTCTCTCTCACTTTTAAAAATAGAGATGGGAATCTCACTTTGTTGACCAGGCTGGTCTTTAACTCCTGACCTCAAGCAGTCCTCCCATCTTGGCCTCCCAATGTTCTGGGATTACACGGGTAAGCCATTGCACCTGGCCAAGTAAACTTTTCTTTAAGAAGTGTATTCTTGGGGGCCGGGCGCGGTGGCTCAAGCCTGTAATCCCAGCACTTTGGGAGGCCGAGACGGGCAGATCACGAGGTCAGGAGATCGAGACCATCCTGGCTAACACAGTGAAACCCCATCTCTACTAAAAAATACAAAAAAAAAAAAAAAAAAAAAAAAAAACTAGCCGGGTGAGGTGGCGGGCACCTGTAGTCCCAGCTACTCAGGAGGCTGAGGCAGGAGAATGGCATGAACCCGGGAGGCGGAGCTTGCAGTGAGCCGAGATCGCACCACTGCACTCCAGCCTGGGCGACAGTGAGACTCCGTCTCAAAAAAAAAAAAAAAAAAAAAAAAAAAAAAAAAAAAAAAAAAAAAAAAAGTGTATTCTCATTCTTTTATTTGATAAATAAAAATGTATCCATCATGTTGCATATAGAGGTTTCTGTTTCACTTACTTTACACGTCATCAAAGATGATAGCAATGATAAATAGCTACTGAATAAAGAGTGTAGTCTTTGGAATTACAGACCTGGTTCTGATTTCCAGCTCCACAAACTTACTAACTCTGTTGCTCTAGGCAAGTTATTTAATTTTCACCATGCCTCAGTTCCTCACTTTTAAATTGTGAATTATAAAATATATTTTATATACTAGTTCAGAGCAATAAATAAGAGAATATATTTAAAGAACCTAACACTATTCCTTGCACATAGTCTGTTCTTAAAAATGATAGCAATTATTATATCTACTTTGATTATATCATATATCCAAATGATATGTATATTATATTACCTAATTGTGTTTTATAGCCTATCTGTGAGAACACCAATTGCAAAAGAGAAGAAAAAATGCTTTAAAGTATTATCTTACTTGAGTCATTTTTACTTTAGAGTTTAATTTTAATCTTTTGTCAGGTCAGCGACACCCAAAACACTTTTCTAATTATGAGTCTATTTTTTCTTTGAAAAGGAAGTCTGTTACATTGGTTCACCAGTATTCTTCTCTAATAATACCAGAGAGATTTGCTGTTTCTGTCTCTCAAAGAGGTCATAAAGGGTCAGCATTGCTTCAGGAACTTTACTAAATAAAGCCGCTCATTCACAACTGGGCAGGCACTGGATGCTACTAACATGCATATAAGAGGACCCAGCAAATATTCATTGATTGCTCTTATCATTAAATGGCATAGAAAAGTTATTTTATTTCATTAAAAAGCACACTGTAAAGTTCTGAGAGTTTACAGAGTCCTTATTCAGAAGATAATTATCTTTACCAGTATAAAAATCACCAGCATCATCTTGAAATTAAAATTTATTTAAAATTTTAATTCCAAAAATATCTGATTGCCATATATATATATATATATATATATATATATATATATATAATTGTACTAAGAGCAATGGAAGACATAAAGATGAACAATGTAAACCTCTGAAAGACTAGTTTTCTTTTCCTATTTCTACTTCCTGTTTAATACTGAAGTTGGCTTGGTTGGCCACAAATTGCATAGAGTTTGGATATGGTTTTATATTTATGTTTTAAATGTCTTTAAATAGTCTTGCATGTGTCTTGAAACTATCCCAAAACATTTGGCGATATTAGATTATTGATTTGAGTTTCTTTGAAGACCTTGAGACTTAGTCTGAAAAATTTTTAAACTCCTCTGTGATATCAGGACTTATACTCAATATTTCTGTTCCTAAATTAATGACATTCTTTCTAACCCATTCTATATTGACAGTGTTATTAAGGAGAATTATAGTAAAAGGCAAAGCAAAAAAAAATGAGTGTATAAAAACTTTGAGAATATTACAGAATCACAGAAATTTTAGGAAAGCAGATGATACATATCGAGTTTTTCAGATACCTAAAATTTACCTTGAATTCTGGAAGAAACTCCAAATTTCTTCCTTCCCATACCATCCTGCCCCCACCAATAAATTTTGGACCTAAGAAAATATTAGTAGTGATCAAGACACTATGACCCATAACTAATAGAATTTAAACTTTTCTTATTTGTAGAGAAGATATTTAAATCATTTAATTTCAAGTAGCTTGTTCCTCTAGAATTTGTATTTTGGACCCACCTTGTTTTGATTCTCTCTTCTCAAATTTGTTTAGATGAGTCTGAGTCTACTTTTCTTCTCAGAAGAAGCCCCATCTTTGAAAGATGCTTACAACGGTACTTTGGACCTAGAGAAGAAACATTCCCATGCTCTCTTGAAGATATTTTCCTTGGAATTTTCACCTTGACTTCTCTCACCATCAGAGTAGCAAAATTGAGAGTACTGAACTTAGGATATAGGCTTTGGAGAAAATATGCAGAAGTAGGGAACACTTTTGTAGGCGTTAGGACAGAAGAAGAAAATCTTCTCTACAAAGATATGAATTCTTCACAATCCCTATCATCATTGTGATTCACTTGCCTTTGCTTTCTATGCATGCATCTATTTGGGCACCTAGTGACGTGGTAAAACTATGGTAACTATGGTATGTGGCTGGTCAAGCGTTTCAGGATTTGACTCCTAGACACTTCTCTCAATCTTTTCTATTCCAGAGACATTAAGTAACATACTGCCGAATAGGCTCAATTAGATTTAATTTGCTCATTTTGGATTGTTGTACTTTATATTAGCTTTCTCCAGAGAAATAGAAAGAATAGAAGGTTATGCATGAGTGTGCATGTGTGTATGTGTGTGTGCATGGGTATCAGAGAGAGATTTATTTTTTAATTGACTCAAGTGATTGTGGGGGCTGGTTAAAAGTGAAATCTGCAGAGTGGGCTGGCAAGCTAAAGAATAAGGGAAGAGTTGATTTTCAACTCAAGTCAGAAGGCAGTCTGAAGGCAGAATATCCTTTTCCCCTGGAAAAAGAAAAATTGAGTCTTTTTTCCCCTGTCTTAAAATCTTCAACTTATTAGATGAGGTCAAGCAATATTCCAGAAGGTAACTGCTTTACTCAATGTCTACTAATTTAAAATACCTTCACAGAAACATCTAGACTGGTTTTGACCAAATATCTGTGTACTATGGTCTAGCCAAGTTGACAAATAAAATTAACCATCACAATCTTCTATACATTAGTCTCATTAAACTAAAGATTTGAAATGTACAGTTGACCTTTTCTAAAATGAAGATTCATAGAGAAGTCCCTTGTTTTCATATAACCTGATAAATGTTGGACAGCCTTAATATGGGTGTCCTATTCCACAGAAACATGTATTCAATAACAATGAAAGAAAATCACTGAGAAAACATTTACTAATATCGCTGGTAAAGAGAAACATTACATTCAGAACACACAGCAACAGTTTTAAATATAATCTCTCAACCCTTTTTCATCTCACACAATACAATAGCTACCCACAGTGTCTGGTTTTTAGGTTCCAGGCTCAGGTATTTAAAAGCCTCAAAAGCTCTTAAAACTCAGCTTTCATTGGCTTTTCCCCCCACCCTTTTTCGTTTTTCCATCACTTCACTTCTCCAGAAGCAATCTTTGCTCCCCTAGTTAGGTCTTTAGCATTTATAATTTGTCCTTTTTGCCTTTTCCAGTCTCCTGCTTCACCCATTACCTGGGCCAGCATATGAAAAGTTTGGGAAACCAGCTGGTACATACAGAAAAGGCAGGGAAATGGTAGTAGGTTTTTAACACTCACACATTAACTTTTTCAAAACCTATTTTTAACAGGATTTTTTAAAATTTCCCTGGGATTATTGTTACTTTTGGGAGTGGGATTTTTCCACAGGTGCATATCTTTCAAATTGTACCAAAAGCAACCCAACCCATCACTCTTTCATCTACCATTCACTTCTATTCACAGTCTATGCAACAGCGAAAATATAGAACTTCTTGCAGTTCCCCAATACATCATGCATTTTCTGATTCCTACGTTTTGACATGCTATTTCTTAGGTCTTACGTATCCCTTCTCTCTCAGTTTGCTTTCATGACTCTTCACACAAAATTTAACCTCTAGCTCAAATATCATTCTCTGAAGTCTTCACCAGCCAAGTTTCTTTCTCCTCTCTGGTTCCACTTTGCTATACATACACCAAAAATAATGCTTTTCATATTACATTGGAACTATTGTTTCATGAGTCCATTCTAATCAAACAGAATTACTTAAGGACTAAAACCTTACTTTGTATATCTCTGCATCCACAATTCATTAATCGAGACTTTTAGCTACAAGAGATAGAAATCAAATTCTAGTTTAGGCATAAAAGGAAAACTACTAGTTTACTAACTAATACATTCTGGATTATGTAAACTTAGATTAGTAACTCCAAAGGAAAGCAAATCTTTTTTTCCCAAATGTCCCACAGATTAATTCCCCTATAAGTTATAGGCACTTCTGTGAATTTATGTCAAGTACTACGATTAGCCCAGCCTAAGTCAAATATCTGTCACCAAGAGCTCAGGAGACGTTGGCATCACAATTATTACCCCAACGGGACAAAAAGTGAGGAAAGGGTGTGCTGATACCAAGAGAAAGAAGAAAGATGGCAACATGATGGGCAGCTGAAGACCAGGGCAACTACAGTTTGCTACTCTGGAACTTAGCACAACTTGTGATACTTATAGGTGCTCAAAAAATATTAAATTAATAAACAAACAGTAGTTGTTCTTCTTTGTTCTATAATGCTCTTAGGATCTAACAACAACTTTACCAGCATATTGTATTTCTGAAGACAATTATCAACAATAGTTCACCTCAAATTTCACAGCATTAAATTCTGATACTTTATAAACAAACTTTTCCCCAAATATTTCCAACCTATGACTTTGGAAATGCAATGGTAACATCATGCAAAAAAATTGAGAAAGTTTACAAGTAATCAAAAATTCTCATCAAGGTTTAAACACATACACATATGTGTTTATATATACATAATTTATATATTTGTATTTATGCCCACAAATATATGCACATTAATATTTATGCACACACATATATATACACACATAACAAATGATCATTCTCATATCAGAGAAATATATCCTAATATAGAGTCACCAAACCATAAAATTGATAAAATCTGTTTTGCAATCAGCCCTACAACTACATACTAAAACTGCTCTAAAACTGTAAGTTTAAAGGATACGATCCCTCCTGTTTGGGTTAGTTTAGGCACTGTTCCGTCTAAAGAGAAAGAACTAAGCAAGATGAAGACAAAAGAACAATTAAGTAGTGGATAAGAGAGTAAAGGTAAGCTTTCAGGACCCTTTTTCCACATGTCATATTTAGATCAGTCTTGCTTTATTGAGGGAGGTTGTCTTTGGCATCAAGTTACAAAAACATCTTTAAAGATGCAATTTTTATGCTTTAAAAATTATGATTGTTGTTTACTTTGTTTTTTTAAAACAAGCCATTAGCATTAAAATGTATTTTCTTTTTAAATAAAAATGCAGGATTGACCCAAAATCATACAAATAGAATCATAATCCCTCTCAATGACATTTTAGAGTCTTTTGTTCTCTTTTCATTACCTCTTATCCTTGCAGCTATTCTCAGCAGCATCAGAAATCCAGAAATAGTGCCGAGCAGATATTTTGTCCAAACTTGTCAAAAATAGGCAACAGACACAGTTATATACAAGTAAAGTCATTACTGAGTCTGCGGGAGCCAAATGAACTATACAAGGTGTTAATTAATTTTGCATTTCTAACATTTCAATCATCATTTCCTTGGAAGTGGACACCCACAGGAAGAAAAGAAATGTAGCCACATGTAGCTATTATGTACAAAAAATATTCCTAATATACAACTGCAAACCTTTTCCTGGATAACATTTATATTTTCTATTAGCATCTGGCTCCTTTTTCAATAAAGTTCAGTATCTGTGACAGCCTTTCTTTCAGAAATGTGAAGGCTTCCTTGCCGCGAGCATTTCAAATGTTCAGAAATACCAACTGTGATTCAAATGATTTATAAGGTCATCACCCAAGAAAAACCATGTACACTGAATTTTCTAGCTGCCAAACAGAGGGAAAATATAAAGAGAGATGTGTGTGCTTGTGTGTGTGCGTGTGTGTGTTTGGGGAGGTAACTTCTAGAATGGATGGTGAGACAAAGCAGTAATAAATAACAGAAGTGAAATGTAGAGTGTAAAAAAATAGACCTTAGTTCCTAGATACTTCTTTAGCCTTCCACAGTTGCCAGCATACTGCCTTACACAGAGTAGGTACTCAATAATAATTTGTTTAGGGTACAAGTAAAGAGAAACTGGTTCTCTATGTAAAGTAAAATATCCAAAACTAAAGACCCCCTTTAAAAAAGGACAACTTGATCTACTGTATTCTTCATAATAAAACCAACTGACCTTTGCTTAGTGCTCACTATCAACTAGACAGTAGGATAGGTGCTTTCCATGATTGATCTGATTCGAAATTTAAAGTAATTCTATGTGACATTTATTATTACTATGCTAATTTACAGATGAAGGAAGACAAGCACAAAGCTCAGAGGCACTCACAGCTGCTGTGCTTTCCTCTTGGAATCTTTTTCCCCTAGCTCTAAACATGGCTGTTTCCTTCTTCTCCATGTCCTAGCCTAAATTCCACCTCCTCTCAGCCTTTGCTCATCACCCTTGCCCCACAGAGTTACACTACATCTCACTTTCCTCACAGCCCTTTCCCAACACATTACCATCACTTCTAAATTAATTCATTTATTTTTCACTTATCCAAGACCTAGCTCGCTCATTAGTATAGTCATCCATGAGAATGGTGCATAACAACAAGAAAAGTACTAAACATATTTTTATAGGAATTAATAAATGTTTCAACTATCACAGGGCTAGTAAGAATGAAGAGGGAACTCTAACACACATATTTGACTCCAGATCTCAGTAGTTGAATACCTAGCAGTGTTCCTTACTAATTTGTTCATTTGTTCATTTTTTTATTGAGCACTTACTACGTTCCAATCACTTTTCTTAGCAAAGGGAAAGCAGTGGTAAACAAGTTAAACAAAACAAAAATCTTGGACTTATGGTATCATGGAGATAAAAGACAATGAATAGTTATGGAGCAACAAGTGTTATAACTAGGAGAACGCACGAGAGGCAGGGGACTGAACATGCAGACAGGGAGTGAACAAGAGAGGTTTTGCAGAGAAAATGATGTCTACCAAATAAATGAAAAGTTTGTGGAAGTCTGGTAGTTGAAGGCTCAGGAAGAAGCTTCATGGAAGAGGGAATAATAGAAAATGTTTTCAAGGAGGCGGAATGACATGGACTGGGCCTTGGAAGTTGGCAAGGAGAGGAATGGAAGGAAGTGAAGGGCCAGATCAGGAAGGGTGCTGCAAATGAATCACAGAGTTAGGAATTTAGGTTAAGAAAAAATTGGGGAGAAATTCTGGGACGTGTCCAAGATGGCCAAATAGGAACAGCTCCAGCCTCCAGCTCCCAGCGTGAACGACACAGAAGATGGGTGATTTCTGCATTTTCAACTGAGGTACAGGGTTCATCTCACTGGGTCTTGTCAGATGGATGGAGCCGGTCCGCAGGTGCAGCCCGACCAGTGAGAGCTGAAGCAGGGCGAGGCATCACCTCACCTGGGAAGCACAAGAGGGAAGGGAATTCCTTTTCCTAGACAAAGGAAATTGAGACACACAACACCTGGAAAATCGGGTAATGCCCACCCTAATACTGCACTTTACCAGGGGTCTTAGCAAACGGCACACCAGGAGATTATATCCCACACCTGACCCAAAGGGTCCCACGCCCACGGAGCCTCCCTCATTGCCAGCACAGCAGTCTGAGATCTAACTGCAAGGTGGCAACCAGGCTGGGGGAGGGGTGCCTGCCATTGCTGAGGCTTAAGTAGGTAAACAAAGCCGCCTGGAAGCTCGAATTGGGTGGAGCCCAACACAGCTCAAGGAGGCTGGCCAGCCTCTGTAGACTCCTCCTCTGGGGACAGGTCATACCTAAACAAAAAGCAGCAGAAACCTCCCGAGAGGTAAATGCCCCCATCTGAAAGCTTGGAAGAGTGTAGTGGATCTCCCAGCATGGAGGTTAAGATCTGAGAATGGACAAATTGCCTGCTCAAGTGTGTCCCTGACACCTGAGTAGCCTAACTGGGAGACATCCCCCACTAGGGGCAGACTGACACCTCACACCTCACACGGCGTGGTACACCCGAGAAAAGCTTCCAGAGCAAGAATCAGACAGCAACACTCGCTGTTCAGCAATATTCTATTTTCTGAGCCTCCACCGCTGATACTCAGGCAAACAGGGTCTGGAGTGGACCTCAAGCAAACTCCAGCAGACCTGCAGCTGAGGATCCTGATTGTTAGAAGGAAAACTAACAAACAGAAAGAACACCCACACCAAAACCCCATCAGTACCTCACCATCATCAAAGACTAAAGGCAGATAAAATCACAAAGACGGAGAAAAAGCAGTGCAGAAAAGCTGGAAATTCAAAAAATCAGAGTGCATCACCCCCTCCAAAGGAACGCAGCTCATCGCTAGCAATGCAACAAAGCTGGATGGAGAATGAGTTTGACAAGACAAGAGAAGAAGACTTCAGTCAACCAAACTTCTCAGAGCTAAAGGAGGAATGACGTAATCAGTGCAAAGAAACTAAAAACCTTGAAAAAAGATTTGGCGAATGGCTAACTAGTATAACGAAAGTAGAGAAGTCCTTAAAAGAACAAATGTAAAAGAACAGAAATTATAACAAACTGTCTCTCAGACCACAGTGCAATCAAACTAGAACTCAGGACTAAGAAACTCAATCAAAACCACTCAGCTACATGGAAACTGAACAACCTGCTCCTGAATGACTACTGGGTACATAACGAAATGAAGGCAGACATAAAGACGTTCTTTGAAGTCAATGAGAACAAAGATACAATGTACCAGAATCTCTGGAACACATTTAAAGCAGTGTGTAGAGGGAAATTTGTAGCACTAAATGCCCGCAAGAGAAAGTGGGAAAGATCTAAAATTGACACCCTAACATCACAATTGAAAGAACTAGAGAAGCAAGAGCAAACACATTCAAAAGCTAGCAGAAGGCAAGAAATAACTAAGATCAGAGCAGAACTGAAGGAGATAGAGACACAAAACACCCTCCAAAACATCAATGAATTCAGGAGCTGTTTTTTTGAAAAGATCAACAAAATTGATAGACTGCTAGCAAGACTAATAAAGAAGAAAAGAGAGAAGAATCAAATAGATGCAATAAAAAATGATAAAGGGGATATCACCACTGACCCCACAGAAATACAAACTACCATCAAAGAATACTATAAACACCACTATGCAAATAAACTAGAAAAACCTAGAAATGGATAATTTCCTGGACACTTACACTCTCCCAATACTAAGCCAGGAAGAAGTTGAATCCCTGAATAGACCAATAGCAGGCTCTGAAATTGAGGCAATAATTAATAGCCTACCAATGAAAAAAAGTGCAGGACCAGATGGATTCACAGCTGAATTCTACCGGGGTACAAGGCAGAGTTGGTACCATTCCTTCTGAAATTATTTCAATCAATAGAAAACGAAGGAATCCTCCCTAACTCATTTTATGAGGCCAACATCATCCTGATACCAAAGCCTAACAAAGATACAACAAAAAAAGAGAATTTTAGACCAATATCCCTGATGAACATTGATGCAAAAATCCTCAATAAAATGCTGGCAAACCGAATCCAGCAGCACATCAAAAAGTTTATCCACCATGATCAAGTGGGCTTCATCCCTGGGATGCGAGGCCAGTTCAACAAACACAAATCAATAAATGTAATCCAGCATATAAACAGAAAAAAAGACAAAAACCACATGATTTTCTTAATAGATGCAGAAAAGGCTTTTGACAAAATTCAACAGCCCTTCATGCTAAAAACTCTCAATAAATTCGATATTGATAGAACGTATCCCAAAATAATAAGAGCTATTTATGACAAACCCACAGCCAATATCATACTGAATGGTCAAAAACTGGAAGCACTCCCTTTGGAAACCAGCACAAGACAGGGATGCCCTCTCTCACCACTCCTATTCAACATAGTGTTGGAACTTCTGGCTAGGGCAATCAGGCAAGAGAAAGAAATCAAGGGTATTCAGTTAGGAAAAGAAGAAGTCAAATTGTCCCTGTTTGCAGATGACATGATTGTATATTTAGAAAACCCCATTGTCTCAGCCCAAAATCTCCTTAAGCTGATAAGCAACTTCAGCAAAGTCTCAGGATACAAAATTAATGTGCAAAAATCACAAGCATTCTTATACACCACTAACAGACAAACAGAGAGCCAAAACATGATTGAACTCCCATTCACAATTAGCTTCAAAGAGAATAAAATACCTAGGAATCCAGCTTACAAGGGATGTAAAGGACCTCTTCAAGGAGAACTACAAACCATTGCTCAGTGAAATAAAAGAGGACACAAACAAATGGAAGAACATACCATGCTCATGGATAGGAAGAATCAATACTGTGAAAATGACCATTCTGTCCAAGGTAATTTATCGATTCAATGCCATTCCCATCAAGCTACCAATGAGTTTCCTCACAGAATTGGAAAAAACTGCTTTAAAGTTCATGTAGAACCAAAAATGACCTCACATTGCCAAGACAATCCTAAGTCAAAAGAACAAAACTGGAAGCATCACACTACCTGACTTCAAACTATTCTACAAGGCTACAGTAACCAAAACAGCATGGTACTGCTACCAAAACAGATAGTATAGACCAATGGAACAGAACAGAGTCCTCAGAAATAATACCGCACATCAACAGCCATCTGATCTTTGACAAACCTGACAAAAACAAGAAACGGGGGAAGGATTCCGTATTTAATAAATGGTGCTGGGAAAATTGGCTAGCCATAAGTAGAAAGCTGAAACTGGACCCTTTCCTTACTCCTTATAGGAAAATTAATTCAAGATGGATTAGAGACTTAAATGTTAGACCTAAAACCATAAAAACCCTAGAAGAAAACCTAGGTAATACCATTCAGGACATAGGCATGGGCAAGGACTTCATGTCTAAAACACCAAAAGCAATGGCAACAAAAGCCAAAATTGATAAATGGGATCTAGTTAAACTAAAGAGCTTCTGCACAGCAAAAGAAACTACCATCAGAGTGAACAGGCAACCTACAGAATGGGAGAAAATTTTTGCAATCTACTCATCTGACAAAGGGCTAATATCGAGAACCTATAAACAACTCAATCAAATTTACAAGAAAAAAACAACCCCATCAAAAAGTGGGCAAAGGATATGAACAGACACTTCTCAAAAGAAGACATTCATACAGCCAACAGACACATGAAAAAATGCTCATCATCACTCGCCATCAGAGAAATGCAAATCAAAACCACAACGAGATACCATCGCACGCCAGTTAGAATGCCAATCATTAAATATCAGGAAACAACAGGTACTGGTGAGGATGTGGAGAAATAGGAACACTTTTACACTGTTGGTGGGACTGTAAACTAGTTCAACCATTGTGGAAAACAGTGTGGCGATTCCTCAAGGATCTAGAACTAGAAATACCATTTGACCCAGCCATCCCATTACTGGTGATATACTCAAAGGATTATAAATCATGCTGCTATAAAGACACAAGCACACGTATGTTTATTGCAGCACTATTCACAATAGCAAAGAATTGGAATCAACCCAAATGTCCATCAGTGACAGACTGGATTAAGAAAATGTGGCACATATACACCATAGAATACTATGCAGCCATAAAAAAGGATGAGTTCTTGTCCTTTGTAGGGACATGGATGCTGCTGGAAACCATCATTCTCAGCACACTAGTGCAAGAACAGAAAACCATATACCGCATGTTCTCACTCATAGGTGGGAATTGAACAATGAGATCACTTGGACACAGGAAGGGGAACATCACACACTGGGTCATATTGTGGGGAGGGGGTAGGGGGAAGGGATAGCATTAGCAGATATACCTAATGTAAATGACGAGTTAATGGGTGCAGCACACCAACATGGCACATGTATATATATGTAACAAACCTGCACGTTGTGCACAAGTACCCTAGAACTTAAAGTATAATAATAAAAAAAAAAAAGGAAAGAAAAAATTGGGACACTGTCAAAAGGGAGTAAACTAATTGCTCTAGTTACTTGTTGGAGTAGAAAAAGGGAAGATGAAAGCAGCAAGAACTATTGAAGTAGTCACCTATAAATGCGTAACAGCAAGAAGAACAGAAAGCAACAAGCACATCTGAGAGCTGTTATGGATACATTTTAAAAGGCGAATTCATAGGGCCGGATTGATTATATATAGAGGAAGTGAGAAGGAAAGGAAAGGGTGAAAGAAAACGTCCAGATTTGTAGCTTGGGCAACCAGATGCCAACAGTGAGACATGGAAAACAGGAGCCAGAGCTGTAAAATGGTCAACAGCGAAATGGTGGTGTGGAAAGTGAAGGCAATGAGTGCAGGAGGTACATGGGGAGTTTGAGATTAGACTTTCAAATTGAGAGACCCAGGATGAAGTCTGATAGGGCCCTAGAGTTCAAGGATGAGTATTGAACAGCAGCTGTAGATTTTTCTTTTCATCAGGTGCTAATTGAAGCCATGCGAAGGATGAGCTGGCCTAAGGAAAACACACAGACTGAAGCCTGAGGAACAAGATTCAAGGGAGGCATGGAGAATTAGGAGCTTTAAAAAAGACTAAGAAGACCCATCCAGAGAACAGGAAAAAAGCTAGAAAGTGCCACAGGTGCCAAGAAGAGAGGATTTCAGAGTGAGGGGAGCCTAAAAGTCTCAAAGTGTTGTAAAGCATGTGTGGACTGAATGTGGACTGAACACTGACAGACATGAGGCAGAGGTGGGTCAAAGTCATTTATATTCTAGGACTGAATGGCCAGAGAGTTGGAGCCAGGATTATGACAGGACAGGACATGGACATGATATCTGTGAGTTTATTGCTGAAGACTTCAACAAATGGCATCTGAGTGTTCAAGGATGACAACAATGCAGAGAAGTAGAGAATATGCCAGAGTCACAAGCCTCTCAAGGGCATGAGTTTTTCACTTGGGTGGAGGCATATGGGTGTGCAGAGAAATGTGCAATAAAGATGAGCAAGCCTGGCCAGGAGTGGTGGTTCACACCTGTAATCCCAGCACTTTGGGAGGCCGAGGTAAGAGGATCACCTGAGGTCAAGAGTTCAAGACCGGCTTGGCCAACATGATGAAACCTCATCTCTACTAAAAATCCAAAAAAAAAAAAAAAAAAAAATATATATATATATATATATATATTAACTGGGCATGGTGGCATGTGCCTGTAGTCCCAGCTACTCAGGGAGGCTGAGGCAGGAGAATCGCTTGAATCCAGGAGGCAGAGGTTGCAGTGAGCCAAGATCGTGCCACTGCACTCCAGCCTAGGCAACAAAGGGAAAGTCCATCTCAAGAAAAAAAAAAAAAAAAAAAAAAACAGGCAAGCTTAGCTCCCAACCAAGGCCCTGTTTTATCCCAAGACATAACTTATTTCACTCAAAACAAGGAATAGAAATGAACTTATATAATGTTCTGGAAATTTTTTATTATTTAAGTCAAGAAAATATATGTATGCTTACTGCTTCAAATATTTCATAAAGAAACTCCTACACATTCAAATATTTCAAACAGCTATGATTGGACATCCTAACTGTCAATGATCTAGATTTTGGAAGACCGTATCATATTAGCTCCAAACTTATGGAAGAATTTGGATGGAAAACAAATCTTTTAACTGATTTCTATCTCTTAGAGCTGTGAATGCATGTTTCACTGCTTTCCAAAACCCCCAATTCATTAATTAGATCCCAGCAAATAAAAGGGAATTTCCCCTCATCTTGGCAGGTTTCTTTTAAAATGTTCTGATACAGAGGATGGAACTCATAATAGGATTTTTTAGCCCACTCAGTGGAAATGCATCTTGGAAATAATAAAGATTACAACCACCTAATCTTTCAAACAAGCTTCTTCATCTTTTCCTGGACTAGCTAGCACCCATTTGTTTTTCAATTAGAATCTTTAAAAGATAACTTTATGTTTTAAACTTAGGTGCTTTATGTTATCAATTCAGTTTTTTAAATTATGTTTATGAGTCATCTTTTCCACAAAACCATTTTTACCCTTGATCTCTATAAACACAACTGTAGCTAAATTAGCCTCTTTTATGTTTGCATAAAGGATTCCAAGATCACCGGTTTTTCTTCAGAATCACAGACAAAAATAGAAAAATTAACTCACATATATAAAAAATAAAGTTTATAGTTATAATTGATAAGATATGAGTGAGTTACTTTTCCTACCATACTCCCATGAAAAGAAGAGACAGGCATTTGGGATAGACAGTGCCAAAAAGAGAAAAAAGTAAACTCTAACTCATTACATCATCTTTCTCCACAGTTCCCAGGAAAAGGCACCTCCCAACTCAACACAAGGGAGTTTATTTGGACCTAGGATTTGCTTTTCACATATCCCCAAAATCCTCAGTGTCAAATAATCTTAGGCATGTGTGAAAATTAGTGACTTCATACTCCAGTCTGAGCTTCGCTTGAGATTTTTTAAAACAAGTAGTGAGGACAGACACTCCAGGATTCCAAAAGGCCTAGGTATCAGTCAAACAGATTCTGCCGTCTTTCATAGTTGCCTATCTGTAATTCCACCTGCCACCCTCGCTTTACAGCTTGGTCCTTGCTAACAGATCACTGCCTAATGTTGCTACACATCCAGTCTCAGGTGAGACAATGACTGCTCCATGGCCTCCCAGCTTCTCCTACATTTGAGGGTGCCAAGAGAATGCAACTTGAGCCAATGAGGCATAAAGCAACATTTGCTTGAGGAAGTTGGTGACTTTTGTCTTCCTGAAGAGAGAGGTTGAGAATGATTGGATGTGCTTCCTCTTTCTTCTGTCAATGTGGACAAAATATCTGGCACATCTTGTGATAAAGTTGCAGCAAACGTATATTTATATGATCAACAAAGTAAGGTAGCAGAACAAAAGAGGAGAAATCAATGTAATCTCTGATGATAACTTGAGCAACTGAACTGATACCAGAAAAATCTCACCTCTGGATGTTTTGTTTCATAAGCAGAATAAATGCCTACTTACGTCAGTCTTTTAGGTGGACTTTCTGTTATTGGAAACTAAATAAATTCACAAGGGATGCACCTTTTATTGTTTTCTCACATTGGGCACATCGATTTTAGCACTCTGCTTGTTAGGTTTCTTTTTCTCCTTTTTCTTTTCAGCTGTCTGAGCAGATCTAGACTTTTTTCCTAACCCAGTGTCCTGTGGAAAGTGGTACTGAGGATGGGTTCCACCAGCTTTAAGAGCTGTGCTGGTCCTTGCCCCTTTCTTCTCATGGAACATAAGTTCTTATGGGCAGTGAGGGGAGTCATAGCTCCCTACTTTATTTGAAGTGGTCAGGTCCCACATTAAACCTCCAACCAGAATGACTTGAGGCTGGAAAATTCTTACAAAAATTTTGAAAATGCATATTTCATTCTTTTCTGTAATAAAATATATCTTCCAGGAAAAGGGTACACATTAATATTGGTGTAGCTTATTAAAAATCTTAGTTAACAGAGCCATTATAAATTTATCCTTTTTCTAAGAGAGAAGAAAAATTATCGTGTGTAAGTTTATAGTTTGAAGGCGCCTCAAGCCTCTGAAGGGGAATATTACCAAAGAAGTAAAATCAACCTGTCCCTTAAGGAGCTCAAAAAGGAGAGCCATGCCACTGGGGAAACTGGTTTAATTAAAACAAGAGGTAAAAAGCAATGTTCAGAGGTTCCGGAGAGTCCAGAGTTGTACAAAGCAAAAAGAACAATGCAGAGGAGAATTGCAGTGGGAGAGAAGCAGCATGGGGCAGGATGCCTTCAAGTCAGGTTAGGGTGCAAGGCGGCTGGTACAGAGGCCTACAGGAAGCCAGTTGAGCTCTTGGGGCTTTCAGAGCCTATAGGTGATGTGCTCCGGGGCATGGGCAGAGGCCTGATGATTGATCGCTTCTCCTACACAGTAGAGTTGATGCAAGTCCTATGGGAAATCTTAAAAAGAAATATGATCTTTTCTCTTGTAACACCCCCAGTGCCTAGTCTACGTGCAGTAAGTGTGCTGATAAACATAAGTGCTGTGTCCTAGTTTTTTTTTTTCTCCAACCAGGTAAGTGCCTTAAGAATGGGAAGCATCGGCTGGGCATAGTGGTTCACTCCTGTAGTCTCAGCACTTTGGGAGGCCGAGGCGGGTGGATCACGAAGTCAGGAGATGGAGGCCATCCTGGCTAACACAGTGAAACCCCGTCTCTACTAAAAATACAAAAAATTAGCCGAGCGTGGTGGTGGCGCCTGTAGTCCCAGCTACTCGGGAGGCTGAGGCAGGAGAATGGCGTGAACCCAGGAGGCAGAGCTTGCAGTGAGCCGAGATCGCTCTACTGCACTCCAGCCTGGGTGACAGAGCGAGACTCCGTCTCAAAAAAAAAAAAAAAAAAAAAAAAAAAAGAATGGGAAGTATCTCCATTCAGACAAGTGTCTTAAATAGCTTTCTAATTTAATTAATTACTCATTCATTTATTTAGCATTTACTACGTTTTTAACTATATAAATACAAGGAAGAAAATCGAAATGAACGTGATCCCATCTAGATAATCATGGAGAAAGTTCAAACAATAGACAGGTACAAAATAAAATGACAAACTTTCCCATCTCCCGCACTCATTCTCACCAGTGATAATCATTGTTAACAGCTTATTTTGTGTGTGCCCAGATCATTTCCTTCCCTCACCTAAAAAAAGTATACATCTAGCTGTGTTCTTAATCTTATCTAGAGAATGCCAGCTTGCTCCTCAGCTTTCTAAAATATGTGCATATGTCTTCCACAGTGACTCCAAACACAAATATTCCAAGGTCTCATTGGACAAGATAATCCTAAATTATCTAGGTCCTTGGAAACTTTATTGAAAAAAAATGATATTTATCTGGAGGAGGTAAAACTTATTATGATCTTTGAATAATCTTAATTTCTATACTTACATCGGGAAAGACATGAGATGAGTACAGATTCGAACATATTTATTTCTTTAGCCATTCACTCAACCATCTTTATTTGGTTGCTCTGTGAATCTAGGATGTGAAAACCAATGGTCACTAACATCATAAAAAGAGAGATAAACAGCCATTGTGCTACCTCCTGACGAAAGTCCACAATACTGCCTATGAAGTAACCTTCCCAAGAAGTCAAACCTGAATCTAGTTAAGGTGATCTGAATCGGATCACCAATTTAGAGAAAATATAAATGCTAAAGCAATACATTTAACACACCACAGGAATACAATCAACAAAATCCAAACTGTTGGAAACACCATAAAACAAATAACTTGACTTCTTCAACAAATAAATTGATGGCAATAAAGAGATGAGTGAGAGTCTACATATTAAAAAGACACAAAATATAACAACCAATTCAATTCATGAACTTGATTTTGATTGAAGCAAACAAACTGTAAAATAAATAAGCCAAGGACATTAGAACATTGGCTATTACTTGATGATCTTTAAGAAAATGTTTAGTTGTAGTTATGATTTTTCCCAAAGTGCTGCTTTTCCTTTAGCAATACATACTGAAATACTTATATAAAATGATATGATGTCTGGAATTCGTTTCCAAACACTTCAGGAGGAAGGAGGAAGTAGATGGAATGAGATTGGTCATGAGTTCTAAACAGTTAAAACTAAGTGACAGCTACATGGCTGTTAATTCTATCCTATTTTTGCATATTTTTGAAATTTTCTACAAAAAAAATAGTTACAACAAAAGGAGCATACATAAACCATTACATTGAAATAGTCACAGATTAAATAAAAATTGAAAATTAAACTCTTAAAACATAGTTATTTTGCTATAATATGCTATGTAGTGATTTTTTACCCCAAAGGTACCTTTTAGAACTTAGACCAACAAAGTTGAGTAGAGTCTGTTTATAAAAACTAAACGACTATGTAAATCTTTATAGAATTTATTCTAGTTTTCCATTCTGTTTTTTTTTTTTTTTTTTTTTTTTTTTTCCTCTCAGTTCACATTAGTTGGGATATTAAAAAGAGACAATCAAAAGAATTTGGGGATGTGGTGGCTCACGCCTGTAATCCCAGCACTTTGGGAGGCTGAGGCGGGTGGATCACAAGGTCAGGAATTCGAGACCAGCCTGGCCAACATGCTGAAACCCCGTCTCTACCACAAAAATACAAAAATTAGCTGGGCATGGTGGCATGTGCCTGTAATCCCAGCTACTCGGGAGGCCGAGGTAGGAGAATTGCTTGAACCCAGGAGGCAGAGGTTGCAGTGAGCCGAGATCATGCCACTGCACTCCATCCTGGGCGACAGAGAGACACTCCATCTCAAAAAAAAAAAAAAAAAGAGAGAGAGAGAGAGATTTGAGGCTAATCAGGGATAATGGCAAGAAACCAAGAATTCTGAAGAGTAGGTGTTAAAGGAGGTCTGAGATAAAGCTGAAATAACTTTAGTAATTTATGTAAATGATACAATGAAGCTAAGAATAGGGAATGTGTATGTAATGGAGTCAGGTTAATTAGAAGGAGGGAAATGATTTCAGAGGAGCACACTGAGTTCAAAATTGGAAACGAAACTAAAGGAAGCCAAAATGTAGACATTTTCAGAGAAGTAAATTCTGAGAAAAAATCAAATGTTAAAGGTATTGGAAATTTTGAAAGATGAAGAGAAGAAAAATGCCAAGTTGTCCTGTAAATACAAAGGTTTGAAGGATGACTTATGGGCAGACAGCAGCTATTTCAGAACTCTTCAGGCTGAGGGTGGAAGAGAGGGTTGAAATGCCATTGTATGAAAGGCTGACCTCTCTGGGGCCTTAATAGAAGTCTTGATTCAGTTGTCAGAGTCACTATGTAATTTTTCAACAGGAGTCTAGATGGAGAGAAGTCTACAGCAGAGCAAAAATGGATAATGCACATTTTGTCTTTATTGCATCATGCATGAAGAAAAAAGAATCCTGCTTCTCCCACATCCACTCATGTAGACCCAAAAACACTCAACATAGACTCAGCCATATTCTCATCACATCAGTTCTAGATATTGAGACTACACAGTTCAAAGCATATGGCCTTTGACTTCAGGCAGACCTCAGATCACGTCCTAACCCTGCCGCTCACTAGCTGCATTAATGAAATAATAATCCTTAACTTCTCACCTACTCCACAGGGTAGGTATAAGGATTAAATGAGATATAAGTTACAAAGTGCTTAGCCTAGATTCTGGTACATTCTAATCGGTAGTAGTGATTATTCTTCTTAGGCTGCTATAAGAGGAAGAATCTCTGATCAGACTCAGAAACACGGTGAAGGGTTGCTAGGAGAACTTGAAGAACTGCTGCCATTGAAGCCAGTGGTCTATATCTCAGCAACCTCCAATGTCTCTATGTGGGTGACACCCAGCATACTGCTTGGGGAGATACCACTAGAGATAATATTAACCACACATTCAAACGAAACTTTCCTATATGGTGTGATTTGGGGAAAACTCAGACTGTTCTCCAGTTAGTCCGCCATAATGCCTAAAATTCTCTCATCAAGGACAAATTCCTTTGAGGGGAAAGATCCAATAAAAGATGAGGAACTTTTGTAAAACATTAATCATAATGCATATTTTATATTTATTTTTAACCCCCAGCACCTATCATAGTGTCAGATAAAGAGTAGGTGATTAATAAATTATTCTTAAAATTTCACTGGATAAGTGTATATCACAAATATACTATGCCTCCAACACTGTGCAAGGCTTTGGGGAGGCAATAGGGAACAAAATAGGTGAGGTTATTGCCTTTACTGAGCTTCTGATCTAGTGAATAAATGAATTAATTCATTAGTGAAGTAACAATAGAACTGTTTAGATGTTTGGACCATATGACCTTAAATTTTTGCTAATGTTTTATAATATTCATTGATTTACCTTCCACTGTAATTTGTCACAATTGTATTAACTACTCTAAAATGCAGAGCAGTGTATGGTGACTATGGTGGTTCATGCCTATAATACCAACACTTTGGGAGGTCAAGGTGGGAAGATTGCTTGAATCTAGGAGTTCAAGTCCAGCTTGGGCAACATAGTGAGACCCCTATCTCTGCAAAGAAATAAAAAATTAGTTGGTTGTGATGGCACACTCTTGTAGCCCCAGCTACTCAAGAAACTGAAGTGGTAGAATTGCTTGAGCCCAGGAGGTAGAGGCTGTAGTAAGCCATGATTGTGCCACTGCACTCCAGCCTGAGTGACAGAGCAAGACCCTGTCTCAAAAAATAATAATAAAATACATAGCAAATAAATATGGTAAGCAAAAAGATCCAAAATTAAGTTTTCTTAAAATGCATTTTAAAATGTCGAACACTCGCCTCCTTCCATGTAGTCTTATTCTATTCAGACAACTGTTTCACCAAGTAAGCCAAATGTAGTTATATTCAGATGCCCTGAAGGATTATTTTCCAATTTGGGGATATGCTCTTCCCGAGGACATATTGACGACTGAGTTGCCTAAGCTGGACTCGAAGAAGAGGGAACAAAAGGCTTAAGCAGAGATAATAAAAATTATTCTGAAACATAAATTGGGTGTTACTTTCCCCAAAACGGTTGAAAAAAATAAAGTCAAAAGAAGAGGGCAATCTGTAGGGAAAAACTGGGAAAGCTAATGAAGTAGACCAAAAGACTAAGGGTCATTAATGCAAAACAATACATTGTTTAGAACACACGCAAGGTTATCTAATTTTGTGAAGTCTGTGCTTTTCATTGTCTTCAGCTATTTTATAATTCTGTAGAGGTAGACATTAACCTGCAGAAAACTGATAACAATGCAACTAATTCTTGGTTAGAGGCATGCAAATAAACTCTGTCCAGTGGAAATTCAATCGACTTCCCTCTCCCACTGTTGAAGAAGCTAGCTTTGCATCTATTAAGCAAATTTAAATCAGCCTTTCTGATGAGCTTGTGTATTGGTTGGCTGTTTAAATTCTCCTTTGTAGCAACCCATTTTAACAACTTTTCCAGTTCCTTCACTAATTAGTGAGTGAAATAAAAATGTTGACATGTATCTATTTTATATTTGTATGAGTCATGATTATATCCTCTTTTATCATTTGTCCTTTACCAATAGTATGCAAACCAAGTGAAATATCCCCACTGTAGTCTTTATAACTCCTTCCTCTTAAAAGAAATGAAGACTGAGACAAGTTGATCCATAGAAAGTGATTTGATCTAATAAGATCAAATAGCATACATAGAAATACAATTCCTACAGACATGGATTTGATAAAGCAATCATTTTACCTTCCTGAAAGGAGTATAAAAGAGCATTTCAGAAGTCCTGGAGGATTTATACCTTGCCCGCAGTGGAAGAAAATAATTATATTAGCCTCAAACCATCACCACAGGCTCATTTCAAATAACTATGAGGAACTATAGCCATATAAGCCAGTAGGTACTTAGTATTGTATAGATCTATTTAGAGATGATCATTTAGAGAAATGAATCAAATTTTATTAGTTTGAGGACAGGAATTTCAGTTCACCAAAAATTATGTCCCTATCTAAGCGTACTTTCCTTACTTCTAGAAGTTAGCAGTGCCCACATTCTCTTCAGTCCCTTTTTCATCACATAATAAGGTCATTCTAAAAGTGGAACGGTATTTCTTTTTTTAATGTGTTCATAACATCTGGTTTGCTAAATCTAACATAATTTATATTGCTGCTCAATTCCCATTATTGTGTCATTATTCATGGGTTGGTTATTGCAAAACTTGGACTTGGCTAATGATTTGAGACTGGCCATGTGACAGGTCTGAGGCAGTGACTCTACACAAGAAACAACATATGATGAGGCCCAAAGACACATGTTCTCTTAAAGAAAGCAATATACTCAAGTTATATGAAACTCAGGTCAGACTTTTAGAAATGGACTTTTGCAAATATAAAGCATATAATTCCCAAAAGATGATCCTCTTATAGGTCTGAAGATTCAAAATGTTATGAAAGAAATAAACATGAATGTACATAGAGATGTGGAATATGTAATTCATTAACAACCATACTTTTCTCATTATATTTAGTAGAAACAAAGCTTCACCAAGGGCCTAGAAACCCAACTCACTACAGCCTACAATGAATTATTCATCTATGTAATGCGTAATTTTACCAAATGACTTCTAAGACGCCTTTAAGCATGTAGAAAGTATATGTTTTTAAATTTTTTCATACTTTTCAGTTTTTCATAAAACTTCAACACAAGTGAAAATTTTTAGACAGTGGATTTTGAATAAACAAAAGAAAACTTTGAATTCAAACTCATCCAGGAAGATTTAGAATTAAAAGTAAGATGAGTTTATTATTTAAATCATTTTTTAAAACAGGCACAATCAAGATAAATGATAGAAATCTTAGTAAAGCCCTCTGGAGCCTGACTAAAGGAGGCAGAAAACAACTTTGGCACAAATGTGCTGAAAGATGGAGTGAGGAAGATGTGAGTTCAGTCAATGTTAGATAGGCCAAGTCTAAGGTGGAAATTCCACCAGGTACTGGAGCTCATGAGAGATGTCAGGGCAGGAGATATAAAATTGAGCTCTAAAGCCATAAAACAGTGAACAGAGGCAAACAAGCCATCCAAGAATTTCAGAGAAGGACTGAGAAAAGAAGAAGGAAAAAACAACTGCACACTTCTCCAAAGCCAAGAAAGAGAGCGAAGGTTCAAGCACCCCGAAAGATAAAAGCGGAGCTCTATTCATGCTCCACCAAATTTGGCAACAGGCTCCAAAAATTATGGAATAATGGAGATTTTCCATTGGCAACAACAACAACAACAACAAAGCTACTATAGTCCTTGCTTCCTGAAAGTTAAAGATAGTAATTCTGTATTTTCACTCAGAATCAGAGGTGTAATAAATTTTTCTAGATTGGACAGATATATGTGAACTCTTGTAACTTTCTACTGTACAAGATCAACCTGGGAGCACCTGGAAAAAAAGTGTGCTTTCTCTCTTTTATTAATTTTTTACAGAGATGATTTTAACCAGAAAATACAAAATTGAGATTAAGATTTAGCATGCTGCAAAAACTATGCATCTACAGTCAAAAGTGTTGAAAAACAAGATCTTTATGAAACAAACATGATGTATTTTATATAATATCTATAAAATATAAAAGGCTACAGATTCATTCAAGGCTAGTAAATAATGAAAGAAAACTAACCACATGCAAATGCTAAAAGAGTCAGAGATAATCATGAAAAACTGTGATGGTAGTTGTATTTAGGGAGCGGTGAGAAGCAGGTTTTTAAAAGATAAAATGCAAAGGTTTCACCTGTACAGTTTGGTAGCACAGAGAAGAGGTTAGCAGCCCTGAAGAAAATAAAATTCCAGGGTTTAGACAGGCTACCTGAAGACATTTACAGAGCATTATTTAAACAGACGGCAAGCTCTGTTGCTGCTTAGCTGCTGTTTATTCCCAGAATCTTCTTCCCCTAGCTAGGTCACCATAAGATCCAAGCAGTGCTTGTACATAATTATTCTCAAGGCAACCACACAACAGAGAGCTGGAAATGCGTCTCGGTTGAATAGTGTTCTCTTGATTTGACAAACGCCCTTTTGCATCTATCTGCACATCCTCCTGTAACATTTGCAGGCACTGAATTGTGCCAAAGAGTTTTGACAAATCCTCAGGTGCAGTCAGTAGCTTTTCCTTTTCTTTCTTTTTATATTGGGAGGGATGGGGGATAAGAGGTGGGGAAATGTGCTAGGGTGCCACAGGTACCATTGTGAGCCTTAGAATGTTTCCCAAGTAGAAAAGAAGTAAACATCACTAGAGACAGGATTTCTAAAGCCGTTGTGCTTGTTAAAAAGACAAACAAGAAAGACTTATGGGGGCAAAAATAACAAACCAGCTCTCCATTCATTTTCCAAATCCTTCTAAGGGTTTAAAGTAGTTAAACAAAGGCTGGCACATCTTTAACTACTAAACAACACATTCCTTATCTAGTTTTTATGACTCCTCACACAATTTATATTCCTGCTAAGAACCCTGTCTGGCTTCTTCCCCAAACCCATGCCATACAGGAGCCTGGCTCCATGGCAGCCCTCAGGGTCCAGGCTGTGGGAATCCAGGAAGGTAGGGCTATTGTAACAAGGTCCTGCCAGTGGTGAAAGCCCTTTGGCCAAGAGCATTGTAGGAAGCGCATTGTATGAATTCTGTCTTGTCTTGACAACCTTGTGTGATCCTTAACATCAGAATTTCATTAATATGAATATAAAATGACACACTCTTTTAAAACACTAATAATCTATTAGAATTTAAGGCAATGTCATGCCACAGCATTGAGAAGAAAAAGCAAATCTATATGACACTCCAGCAGAGTAAATATTGAATCTCAACACAGTATAATTTAAAGGCCAAAACTGATTGTGGTTTCACCAACAGCCAATCATCTTACAGACTACTTCATACCAACAAAGCTTAGGGTGTATCTAAGCATATGGCAGCACTACTAAGAAATATTGTCCCTGTTCTACATCGTCATTGCCCTAGACAACAGATGACATCCCACACTGCCGTGTCTGCTCCCAATTCTCGCTAAGACCACTTTATCACAGCATCCCCTGTACAAGTCTCTTTCCTACATACTCATTCATTGGATCCTTGTCCCATTGGGAACACACTTTATTTATGGAGAGGAAAAAACATGAAAAACATGGTTTAAAGTCAGAGAGGCAAAGGTTGAAATCTCAATCCTACCACTTAGAAGATGTGCTGCTCACCTTCTCAGATGGCATTATCTGTCACATGTTCCCTTAAAAAGTCAAAGATCGGGGATTCTGGGATGAGCAGGGGACAGATTTCCTGGTGACTCAGGCACTGTCTCTATTCTCCAGATGGTGATGATCTGAGCTTCATCCATACCCTCCATTTTGGTTCTTGCTAAGGGGCTACTCACTCTATGCTACAGAGGCTCTCCAGCAGTCATGTGCAATCAAAAATAAAAACAATACATTTCTTATTAATAGCATTTCTATTTGGCCCTAAATTAAACTGAAGAAATGTCTGGCCTCTGTTCTGCTGTCAAATAATAATGCCACTATTTGCACAGTGCTTATTATATGCCAAGCACTTTACACACAGTATCTCATTTCATCCTAACAAGAACACTGTGGAATAGGTGCTATTCCTCATCATTCTGCAGATGAGGAAATTTGAGCACTGTGAGTTTGCATGACTTGCCTATGTTAAAAGGCTATCCAGTGGCTGGACCTAGATTCAAATGCAGGTAATCTCTACCCTGAGCCTGAATTTTTAACCACTCCCCTCTACTAACTCAAAGTAGTAGTACTGGGCTGAGAAGAAATGCCTTCTCACTGTTCACAGTACGAAATGGAAAGAATGGGAGGAAAAAAAAAATAAGAGAAGAGCACAGTAAGAGAAAAACATTTTATCAAGAAGACTTAATTAAAAACAGGCATTATGAACAGATCAGCATGGTAATACAGGGAGACAAAGCATAAAGCATTTTAGGGACTTAACTAACAGCTAAAGAGAGAACACATCTCCATAATTTTATAATTGTGAATGTGTGATAATCTTCCAAGTTTTAAGACAGTGCTTATCAGACTGTACTGTAACTATCACTTTTCACATTTATTTCCCTCTTATACTAAGAATGTGGTCAGAGTCCTTTTCATCCTTGTATCTACAGAGCTTAGCCCCATGACTGGCACCCAGCAGACAATCAAATAGTGTTGGATGAATGAGTGAATTGAATACTGAAAACTCCATTTAGTGTTTATGGGTGCCAAACATTTAAGGATTTTTAGGGAAAAAGCAAACCACAGAGGCCTGAGGCAGTAAAGTGCCTTAAGGAAGAAGATCTTTACCTGGATCCTGTAGGATGAGTGGTATTTTAACTTCACTAAGGACTGATTGAAAGATGACAGGGTGTTGTTTTAATGGCATTCCAGCTTTTCTCGACTAAACTTGCCAATTCTAGGAACAAATGCTTACAAATGCAATATTGTTTTCTTTTATGAGCTAGGTTGAATAATCCTGGGACCAAAAGCTGTGAATAAAAGATAGTACATTTTGGCAAACTATAAAAAAGAAAGGTGCTAAAGTAAAACTAATGAGAAAGTGTATGCCAAGAAAAAAATCAAGAATCTGTTTTTCAACAATTGTCCCTTCATATAATTGCCTATGGGCTTTCTATTATCTGGTAAAATACTGCAGTATTCCAACAGCCTAATTTAGATTTCTACCACTCCCTAATCCTAACAGCTGTTTAAAGAATTTCATGGTCTTCTGATTACTACTTTAGAAACATATTTACATAAATAATACACGGTGATGTTGCTTTGGCACCAACATACATTTTCAGAGTCACTCTTACCAAAGGATACTGAAATTATAACAGAAGATAATCTATTCTAACTTAAGAGGCATACTCAGAACAAGCCATCACTCTTCTGTATTTCTAATACATCATTTTCTTCATTAGATTTTTCTAGTACAACCTTTCCACCCATATGCATTCTTCAATGACATAAGTTTACATTCAATTGATTGCTTATGGCAATCAATTCCTTAAAAGCTACTCTTGAGTTAGGTGCCCGAGTTTATATATGCATCATAATTTTCAGAAAAAAAAATTTTAATTCTCATAATCAGCCATGGACATAGAGTTAGAAAATTTAGGAACCAAATTGGAAGAGATAAGGTAGAAATTTATTACAATTGTTTTATGCCTTTATTAACATAGATGGAATCATTTTCAGTGCCAACATTTGGGGTGTTTTAATGATCATTAATTATTTCATTCCATAACATTTACCTTTGAAAACATGTTGGGACTCTGATGTTGAATTAAACTACAGCTGGGTTCTTTGTTTGTCATGTACAACATTGATATTTTGATGAAGCACGGGCATCCTTTGCATATAAGTTTAGTATTGCTGCTGTAACAAAGTAGAACAAACTTAGTGGCTTAAAACAACAGTTTATTACAGTTCTGTAGGTCAGAAGTCTAGTACAGGTCACACCAGACTAAAATAAAAATGTAGGCAGGCTGGAGGTTCTAGGAGGTAATCTGTTTCCTATTCATTTGGATTGCTGGTAGATTTCAACTTCTTGCAGATGTAGAACTGAGATCCCCATTTTCTTCCTGTCTGTAGCTGAAGGTCTTTCCCACTGCATTCTTTGGCTCATGGTCACCTGCATGCAGCTTCAATTCCAGCAAAAACAGGTACAATTGTACTCATGTCTCATCTTTTTGACCCAACATTATGCCTTTCTTTTCCACTTTTAGGGACTTGTATGATTAGATTGAGCCCATGTGTATAATCTGGGATAATCTCCCCATATCAAGGTCCTTAACTTTAATCATATCCCCAAAGTCTGTCTTTTTATTATTATTATACTTTAAGTTTTGGGATACATGTGCAGAACATGCAGGTTTGTTTCATAGGTATACACATGCCATGGTGGTTTGCTGCACCCATCAACCTGTCATCTGCATTAGGTATTTCTCCTAATGCTACCCCTCCCCTTGCCCTCAGCCTCCAACAGGCCCTGGTGTGTGATGTTTCCCTCTCTGTGTCCATGTGTTCTCATTGTTCAACTCCCACTTATGAGTGAGAACATGCTATGTTTGGTTTTCTGTTCCTGTGTTAGTTTGCTGACAATGATGGTTTCCAGCTTTATCCATGTCCCTGCAAAGGAAATGAACTTTTTCATGAATCTTTTTTCATGTCTGCATAGTGTATATCCCATGATGTATATGTGCTACATTTTCTTTATCCAGTCTATCATTGATGGGCATTTGGGTTGGTTCCAAGTATTTGCTTTTGTGAATAGTGCTGCAATAAACATAGATGTGCATGTGTCTTTATAGCAGAATGATTTATAATCCTTTGGGTATATACCCAATAATGGGATTGCTGGGTCAAATGGTATTTCTGGTTCTAGATCCTTGAGGAATCACCATACTGTCTCCCACAGTGTCTTCAACACTGGTTGAACTAATTTACAGGCCAACAAACCCAAAGTCT
The DNA here is from genome assembly GCF_007565055.1 of Rhinopithecus roxellana. NCBI lineage: Eukaryota > Metazoa > Chordata > Mammalia > Primates > Cercopithecidae > Rhinopithecus > Rhinopithecus roxellana. The sequence continues at coordinate 138,900,679 of NC_044549.1, read as the reverse complement.
CTTTTAAGAAATTCACAGGTACCTGGGAGTAGGGTGTGGACATCTTTGGGGGTCATTATTCTGCTTTGCACACTTCTTCAGAATAATTTTGTATTTTAAAATAAAAATACACCAAATTGAAAAGGAAACAAATATACCTAAATATAGTTAGTGAAAGAAATGTTTAAGCAAATTTGTGGTTTAGTTATATGTCTGCATCTTCACTAATGCTTTAAATAATAAGATCAAGTGGTGAGTCTACTAACCCTTTTTCAAAGGGTTCAGCATAAATGATACTTTAATTTATTAGAAAAAAACTATAAATGTAATATGAAAATACGTGTGAGTTCCATTGGTAACAATGTCACAGTTACTGCCAATACTATTGTGCTTTATTGCTTATGCTTATAATTGAAAAACATGATAAATTTCAGTTTTAAATCTGTTTAAAAAAAGAAAGATGTATGTGCACCCCTCACTCCCAAAATTACACAACTCCTGAGTTTTTAAATCCTAAATTCCTGGTACAGAGATTCTAAAGTTCTGAATTAATCTTTTTTTTCCAGTATATTTTAGTGCAAACTTCTAGGGCAGAGATTTTTAGATTGGGCTATACAAAATGAAGACTAGTGACTTTTTAAAAACCCATCTGAGAACATAGGTCCCAGGCAAACTAGAACCCAAAGCCAAGATCATCTGCAGCAAAAGCCATTGGAACAACTAACTAGCAGCAACACTTAGATGAAGCTTAACCAACCCATGGCCCAACGAGCTACATGCAGCCCAGGATGGCTTTGAATGAATCCCAACACAAATTTGTAAACTTTCTTAAAAGATTTTTGCAATTTTTTTTTTAAGCTCATCAGCTATCGTTAGTGTATTTTATGTGTGACCCAATACAATTCTTTTTCTCTCAATGTGGCCGAGGGAAGCCAAAAGCTTGTACATTCCTGACTTAGATGGTAATTTTGGTGAATTGATGGTGATGCTAGAAATCTAAAACAGAGCAAGGGTGGTGAAGATTATTTGATGGGCTCATCAGTAGACTCAACCCAAGGAAATGATCAGTGACCTTATAGAAACATTAGCAGAACTTCCTGAATTAAAATGCAAAGAGAAGACAAGATGTAAAAGAAAAACAAACAAACAAAACAGAATAAAACAGAATAGCCAATAGTTATGGGACAATTTCAAAAGATGTAATATTACAGAATGCAAGAATATAAAGAAAGAGAAAATGAGACAAAAGAAATATTTGAAGTAATAATGACCAAGAAATTTCCAAAATTAATTATAGACAACAAACCACAGATCAAGGAAGCTCAGAGATACCCCGAGAATAAATAACCTCTCTTTCCTCCCTCCAAAAACAAAAACTATCTATAGGCATATCATATTCAAGCTGTGGAAAACTGAATGCAAAGAGAAAATCTGGAAAGTAACCAGAAAGAAATAAAATGCTTTACCTTTACAGGAACAGGAATAATAATTACAGTGGACTTCTCACCAGAAACTATGCAAGCAATATTTAAAATATTTAAAGTAACAAGCAAAATATTTAAAGTGTTAAAAGAAAAAAACCTGGAATTCTATATCAAAATACATTGTCCTTCATAAATGAAACAAAAATGTCCTTCATAAATGAAACAAAAATATTTTATCAAACAAAAACTGAGGGACTTCATTGCCAGCATATCTATCATGTAAAAAATGTGTAAAGATTGTCTTTAGATAGAATGAAAACTATGTAAGCCAGATACTTTAGTCTACATTTAAAAAGAAGAACAAAGGAAAAGAATAAAAAAAGAAAAATTAAATCTTTTATTTTTCATATTCTTAATTGATTAAAAGATAACTATTTATTGCTTATTTATTGTTACTAAATAATAACAACTTCTATCTTCTGGATAATTAGAAGAATGACAGCAACGTCACAAGAGATGCAAGGGACAAATCAGGACTACATGTGAAATGGAGTACTTTTATTTGAAGGTGAACTTAGATTTGTTAAAATTTTATATTGTAAACTACAGGACAACCACTAACAATATTTGTAAAAGTAAGATAATATGCTAAGAGAGACAGGAAAATGGAATTATATAAAATGCTCAATTAAAATGAAAGAAGTCAGAAAAGACAGCTTTTGGCAACAAATAAAAAACAGTAAAAACGTGGTTGATATTAATCCAAGTATATTAATAATCACTTTAAAGACAAATGGTCCATATATATTAATTAAAAGACACATTGTCAGAGTGAATTAACAAACAACTGAACTATATGTTGCATACAAGAAATTTACTTTACATATAGACTCTGACAGGATAAATGTAAAGGGATGGAAAAAGATATACTGTGCTAACACTGATCCAAAGAAAGCTGAAGTAACTCAATTAATTTGAGACAATGCAGACTTCAGAATAAGAAAAAATGCCATGGATAAACAAAGCAATGATTAAATGATAAAGGGAATGATTATCCAAAAAGTCACAACAATCCTAACAATAGAGCATCAAACTATGTGAGGCAAAAACTGATAGAACTTTAAGGCAAAATAGGTAAACTTACTATTATAGTTGGAGACTTAAACATCTATCTTTCAGCAATTGATAGATCAAGCAGGCAGAAAATCAGTAAAGATTTAGTTGACCTAAACAGCAATATCAATCAATTTTATATAACTGGCATTTGTGGAATATGCCATTCAACAACACTAGAATATACTTTCTTCTTTGGATCACACAAAATGTTCAACAAGTTAGATCACATTCTGGGTCATAAAACACATCTTACCAAATTTAAGAGTATAGATATCACACAAAGTGTCAGCTCAGATAACAATGGAATTAAAACTAGAGATCAATAACAGAAAGAAAGATATCCTCCAAATCATCAAATATTTGGGAAATTAAACAATACACCATTTTTAAAGTTCCAGGATACATGTGCTGGATGTGCAGGTTCTTTACATAGGTAAACATGTGCCACGGTGGTTTGTTGCACTTACCAACCCATCACCTAGGTACTAAGCCCTACATGCATTTGCTATTTATCCTGATGCACTCCCTCCCCACACTCCCCTAACAGGCTCCAGTGTGTGTTGTTCACCTCCCTGTGTCCATGTGTTCTCATTGTTCAGCTCCCTCTTAGGAGTGAGAACATGGGGTGTTTGGTTTTCTGTTCCTGTGACAGTTTGCTGAGGATGATGCTTCCAGCTTCACCCATGTCCCCACGAAGGAAATTATCTCATTCCTTTTTATGGCTGCATAGTATTCTATTGTGTATATGTATCACATTCTCTATATTCAGTCTATCATTGATGGGCATTTGGGTTAATTCCATGTCTTTGCTATTGTGGATAGTGCTGCAATGAATATATACATGCATGTATCTTTGTAATGGAATGGTTTATATTCCTTTGAGTATATACTGAGTAACGGGATTGCTGGGTCAAATGGTATTTCTGGTTCTAGATCCTTGAGGAATCACCACACTTTCTTTCACAATGGTTGAACTAATTTATATTCCCACCAACAGTGTAAAAGCATTCCTATTTCTCCACAGCCTCACCAGCGTCTGTTTCTTGACTTTTTAATAATTGTCATTCTAACCAGTGTGAGATGGTTTCTCATTGTGGTTTTGATTTGCATTTCTCTAATGATCAGTGATGTTGAGCTTTTTTTCATATGGTTATTGGCCACATGAATGTCTTCTTTTGAGAAGTGTCTGTTCATGTCCTTTGCCCACTTTTAGATGGGGTTGTTTGCTCTTTTCTTGTAAATTTGTTTAAGTTCCTTGTAGATTCTGGATATTAGACCTTTGTCAGATGAGTAGATTGTGAAAGCTTTCCCCCATTCTGTGAAAGCTTTCCCCCATTCTGTAAGTTGTGTGTTCACTCTGATGATAGTTTCTTTTGCTGTGCAGAAGCTCTTTAGTTTAATTAGATCTCATTTGTCAATTTTAGCTTTTATTGCAATTGCTTTTGGCATTTTTGTCATGAAGTCTTGGCCCATGCCTATGCTCTGAAAGGTATTGCCCAGATTATCTTTTAGGGTTTTTATGGTGTTGGATTTTACATTTAAGTTTTTTAGCAATCTTAATTTTTTGTATAAGGTACAAGGAAGGGGTCCAATTTCAGTTTTCTGCATATGGCTAGCCAGTTTTCCCAGCACCATTTATTACATAGGTAATCCTTTCCCCATTGCTTGTTTTAGTCAGGTTTGTTGAAGATCAATATCCCTGATGAACATCAATGTGAAAATCTTCAGTAAAATACTGGCAAACTGACTTCAGCAGCACATCAAAAAGCTTATCCATCACAATCAAGTCAGCTTTTTCTCTGGGATACAAGGCTGGTTCAACATACACAAATCAATAAATGTAATTCGTCATATAAACAGAACTAATCACAAAAACCACATGATTATCTCAATAGATGCAGAAAAGGCCTTCAATAAATTCAGCATCCCTTCATGTTAAAAACTCTTAATAAACTAGCCATTGGTCGAACATATCTCAAAATAATTAGAGACATTTATGATAAACCCACAGTCAATATCATACTAAATGGGCAAAAGCTGGAAGCATTTCATTTGAAAACCGGCACAAGACAAGGATGCCCTCTCTCACAGCTCCTATTCAACATAGCATTGGAAGTTCTGGCCAGGGCAATCAAGCAACAGAAAGTAACAAAGAGTATTCAAATAGGAAGAGAGGAAGTCAAATTGTCTCTG